>NC_135151.1:629444-1258889 GCF_050948215.1 Halictus rubicundus
CAAGAGAACGAAATTTTATTATTCCAGGAAGCCGGTATTTCGCGATAACGCCGATCACACCAAAAAACATGTCAACATTCGCTTAGAACAGGACTGCTTAACCCCTTAACGCACAGTTTAAAAAAGAAACCGGCCAAAAAAATCAATTTTTGTTATACTGCGCTTTTGTTCCATGGAAAAAGGCTATATTTTATTCTTGAATAAATAAGTGTTATAGATTACAATCCCATGTAAATGATAAATATCAATAAAACGATTTTTTTTCTTTGCTTTCACATTGTTATTTTCAATTCTCGATTATATTCGAGTGTGAAAAATTATAGCAGCATATTATACAACGCCGCTCGAATTATCTCGAGTGTGCACAGTTTGGCCTGTTTAGCGCGCTCGAATTAACTCGAGCGTACAAGTTAAGGGGTTAACTGGTGCCTCGTGAGCCGCTTGTGACTCTTTCCCCTATCTTCATCTTTCGACAAAAAACCCCCACTGTGTACTACAGGCACGGTGTCTTCCAAAAAGCTAGGCAGTCACAGGGGAAAGAAGAGTCGTAGCAGTGTCTCATTTTTCCCTGCTCCGCTTCGCTCACGTTCATTTTGCACTACTCGTCACACGAAGCGTCGTGTGGCTCGCGGCGGAAAAGAAGTTAAGCATCCCTGGCTTAGAACAATATTTGGGGTGACCGTCAATCACATAAGTAGAGTCGAAAATCATGGCCGTGTTCCCGACAGTGATCGAATATGATAAGTATCATCAATGTAATCGAATCGTAGAACTGCGATTTCCGGGATCGCATTTCAAATGAAAAATTCTAGTGAAATTACTCCGCCAAACTTTTACTACGAATGCCAATGCGGCACAATCATATCGTAGAACTGCAATCTCCGCATCGACTTTCAACTTGAAAACTTGTAATGATGTTTCCCCGTTGAACTTTTTCAAATTTACATTATTAAAATTAAGGTGATGGTGATATAATTGTAGAACTGCAATTTTCGTACCGAATTTCAACTTAAGAAATTGTAATGAGGTCCTCCCCCTCATACTAGACCTAATTATTAAAAATAATGGTATAATAAAATAGTAGAACTGCGGGTCCAATTTCAAATTAAAAAGTTGTAACGAGGCTCCCCCGTCGTATCGTAATTATTAATATTAATGCAGAGTAATTAAATTGTAGCAATTTTGGCATCAAATTGAATGATCGAATTAAAATGCAGGCAATAAGAAAATCTATTTTTACTGGTGCATGCGGATGCAATTGGCGCGCAGATCGATATGCAAATCCACGCTATTCGATAAAAGACACCAGGGACTATCAAGAAACACGAGAAGCATTCCTCTCGATAAACATAACTCCTACACTTTATCAATTTGTAAAATTGCTTTTAGAACATTGCCGTAAGTTCACAGCTGTGTACGGAAAATTCTGGCATTTTAGCGGTCTGGTGATGCATCGATCGCTATTGGCAGCCTGTCCGAGTACTCGGAAAAAGCAAACCTCAGCTCAATATTCAAGCTGAGCGGAGCACTTGACTATTTCGAGATTGACGAAAAAAGTCGACGAGTAACTTATAAAATTTGACTAAGCGTCTCTGGGCAAGTGTACACTACTTTGGTTGTTCTACTATTTTAACAACAGTCGCGAAACTCGCCGCCTTTAATGGGTGGAGGTAACTTCCTATAAAATTAATTCGAATTGCGTTGCCCAGCGTATGCAATGCCGGAGTCATTCGTGACCCGTAGCGGTGAGGATAAGCTCGAGCGACCGTCAATATGTACAATTTTATTCCGACATGACGACTGTAACTGAAAACTGTAGTGAAATATCGGCGTGGGTAAGAAATGATTCCGACATAGGCCTAGAATCAATGTCGCCAGATGAGGGGAGGGAACACGAATTGAGGGGAAAAAGTTACCATCTCTCTGCCAGTACCGGAGTATGCACGACTAGTGTTCCTGATTTCTCAATATTTTTTATTTCTCCAGGTCCGCGTAGAACTCGCAGGAGCCCGAAGGTTAATTCGTGTCGCTTCCGCGAAGGTAGATTTAACAAATAACTGGACGTGCAATTGCATTTGATATATAAAATAATAAAACAATTTTTGACATTTACCAATATTCACAAAATACTTAATTCTCTCAATTCTTTTAACGAAATTATCGTAGTTGAAATATGGACAAATTCTCGAGGACCGGAGATTTAATGTTCAAATATTTTTTGTGTCCATTATTTATTTGAATTTCTCAGCATAATTGCAGAAACATGTTCGAAGAAGTCGTCACGTATAATGTGTAAATTACTATTTTGTCGAGTCACATTCGGTTACGAACTATCGGTGCTCGTGAGGAATAGTTATCAGGTAATTTTATTATTTTGTAAACGATGACTCGTCGACAATGGAGACGCGCATGTTAACTTTAACACATGAATGGGCGGAATTGTTGATAATTCTCGTTCATAAAAGGTCCACTCAAGTGTTTAACACTAATTGGTGAAAGCCACAGAACTCAGGCATTCCCACCGGTGAAAATTATCTGGCATAATTTCTACACCGAAAACGAATGCGCGAAGTGTGTGTACATAGCTTGCAGTGTATAACTGCGTTGCCCGTGGTACTTTCGCGATTGTTTACCTATTAGGAAGTTATCAGTAAGTATATGTAACGTTGGCAAACTTTGGTAATCTTCCGGACACTCTCTTATCACGGATACGTAAACAAAATAGTAGCCAGCGTACACAATGGTTCGCGACCGTAAATATTGTTACTCCTCGCGATTAGGCTCGTTCCGCTCGCGTATTTTTCTGTCTACCGTACTACACCCGCATGAAAGGTTTCTCCAACTGTCTGTCGAAGAACAGTTGTCATTAAATTGTACACTGAGCGAGAAAACAGTATTTTTCACTTTCTATATTTTTGTAGAATCTTTTGTCTGCATTATTTTGGAACTGTTCTATCATTTGTAACAGGACTATCCGACATGAAGTGGTAAATAGAAAATTGGCTAATTTTAGTTATATCAATGTTTCTTTGGCAATGTTTAATTTTGTATGCAGCAAGGTTGTTTTAAGTTAAATATTTCCTTCTATAATTCTTTTCTTCGTTACTTTACATTTTCATAAAATCTTTTTTAGCCATTAGAATAAACATGCACACCAGAGCTGCACAACATGCCAACGTGCCTTGCTTAGCGGGCGAGGGCGCCTGCCGATGCCCGTGGCAGTGTTGCCAGATGAGGGGAGGGAGCACGAATTGAGGGGAAGAAAGTTACCCTCTCTCTGCCAGTACCAGAGTATGCGCAGAGACGGAACGCGCGTCGGGAACTCGGGGGATAGCGCGGTAGAAGGGGAAATTAGAGAGAGGGAACAAGTCTTGATCTGGCGAAACTGGCTCCGTGGGTACAGTTACTATAGCGGAGTGGGGATAGGGCGTAGCACAGCCGTGGCTCGCCACGTAACTGCGACATGGCGTGTGACAAATACATGCAGCGTTGCCCGTACGGGCGTGGCTTCGTGCCCGCCGTTCTGTGTATGCCCAGGGCAGACGCTGAACAGCTCTGGTGTGTACTAAATATAATTTTTCTTTTTTACGTAGAACATTGCAGGCGATGAGGTAGTTCTAATTATGGCAGTTGTGAAAGAAATCACAAGCCTAGGGGTTAATGCAGTACATGTTGAAAAGGTGCATACTATAATAGAAAGTATAAAGTATAAATACAGGCTAAAATTAGGAGGTAGAAAGATCGAAACTAAACATAGTGAAAAATTGGACGGGAATAGGATGGTTTTATATCGAGCTGGAAAATTCCTTTTTGACACCCGATCCCTACGATTTCGACGATAAATTGTCTCGTGAAACCTACCGCGATCAGATCGATGGGGAAACGTCCTCGCAATTACATTCAACCCTTTCGCGTTTGCATCATAACGATCGGCTGTATTCTATTTCGGGGCCACGACTAATTACGCCTCTTGTTGTTCGGCTAACTTGTATCGATTTTATAGCAATATGCGTTAATTGATTCCTTATTTGTCCCTTGAAGACATATCGAACGGGGGTGCGTCTACTCTCATTAGATATTATTGCTAATCAATTTATTAGAGACTGAATACAGCTGTTCTCTACTGGATTTATTTTGCATAAATAAAAATAATTCGTTATTATTTCGCACTTTATTCCAAATGAGGTACGTCTGTCATGGATACACATATTTTAACATTTGAACAGGGATTCTTAAAAGATGGAAATGCATATTGAAATAAAGTAGCAATCTTTCAGTTTGCTGATTTTGGGGATTTTTATGCAAAATAAAGATTGTCTGAATTAATTGCAAGCTATAGGAGCCAATACATTCCTCTTTTTTAATCATTTTACTGAGCTGCTGAGCATCACATGACGGTACCCTTTAATTTCTTTAAATAATGCAGGATTTACTTATAAATGCTTACAATATACAGTTTAGTTATGACACTCAATGTGAACTATTATTTCTTTAAGTGTAGAAGATACATTTTTTGTGTTTCTAGAAATAGTTCAGTTTGAAGAATTGCCGTAATTGTAAATGACCGTTACAAGAAAACAACGAAAATTGCAGTGGCATTGCAAATAGAGGAACGAACCAAGCATGGCGTTTAGTATAACACCCACGAGTAAGTGGTGCTGTAGTTATTTCGGTTATGCAACAGGGCTTGCAGTTATCGATCAGCTAGCGTCTAAGAACTTTTTGCCAAGACCGTATTGATCCTGGCAGAGTTCGTAGACGCGTTTCACACGACCTATATGGTTCTAATCAATGCTCGTTACGTGCACACTAACCCCGCATGCGAGATGTGTAACCCGAAAAGTAGATATCTCTGTTATCACGGAACAGAAGGACGAAAATCATAATTTAAAAAAATTGCAAGATAGAATCTCCAGTTCGCTCCAGTTTGTTGCAATTCAGGTAGAAAATTTTTATTTTGCATACAGATCTCCGCTGTCTAATATTATTACCAACGTCCATATGCTATTCTTGTATTATAGTATTTCAATATTACTGACATACCACGTCCATGATTGTCTCGAAATAGAATTCGTGCCTAAAGCTTAGATCACATAACTTAGACCGTGCTCTCTCACAGCTCACCGCAGCTAGGTAAGGCATAATTACCTAGTCTTGGTCTTGAAATACATTGTTAGTCATACCAGCTGTCTCCGATCATTCTAAGCTCAAAATATATCAGTTGAGGTAGTGTTGGTGGACATCTGTTGTGACCGTGACTATATTTCGAGTATCTTTGCAGGAAAATAGATCGTAGAACGTTTGATGAACTACAGCAATAAACATGCTCGCAGAACATAAATTTTACTTTACGAAATACATTTATTTCGAACGATTTTGGCCGAATAAGTCAAATCTTACCCTAATGCGCACATCTTTCGCGAGAACGGTCACACGCAAATCAACCATAGCACCTTATCTGCCACGATCCGTTTTTCCATGTGTTTTACTCATTTATGGCAAAAACGAGTACGTCAAATACAAAATAGTGAAAACATTTTGAGCCGCCGGTGGCTGTGCCTATTTTTATCCAGAGTAGGTATCAAAATAGTCATACGTGCATTCAGTTTTTGGCAATTAAACTAAATGAATAGCTGTTGCATTGGGAATAACACGGAATAAGTAGTATGTTTACACGAAGCGCCATTGAAAATACAATTTAAAAAATTAATGATTAAATGGCCTTAATCTTTAATTATACTAAAAATAGGGTTAAATTATTAAGAAAAGAAGCAAATGTCTATGCAAGTTCCTGTACCTTGCAATCCCGATTTTGCATAAAAATCGGCAGTCTATATATTACTATTCTGTGGAAACCTCTAGCCCAATGCTAAACTTATCCGCTCGACATAGTCTCAGCAAATGCACGGGACTGCGAGATTTTACAATTAGGGCAGTCCGAGATACATACCGTTTTCTCGAGCTGCTGAATTCTCTAGTTCAGCCATAGTTTAAATGCTCCTCCTCGATCTTGCAAAGCACGATGTTAACATCCACGCGACATAGCAGCAAAATGGATGCGGATCGCGCGAAATGTCATAGGGTATTTTTCGCATAACTGGCGATAGCTAGATCGCATGCGAGGATGCAATAGTGTCGGCCTATGTATATTTACCGATCACTCTTTCTGGAGCATTCATTTCCCTATATCTTTCTTATCAGCGTCGCCTATCGATCAATACGGACGCACATATACGTGTGCTGAAGGTGTTAGGGTAATAGGGTGTGCGACTTTATGGGTTTGCAATTCGCGATGAGTGCAGTAGAGAATATTCTCTTTTGGGAGCAGAATATGTCGCATTTAAAGCCTCAAATGGTATGCAATTTATTCAATGAGTTTCTTAACGGTGAATACAAAAATGAGTATTAGTTTCAAGTATTTCTTTATCCAAAATAAACATTTATTGCTTCAATCGCAACGAGCCAAACGGAATTTTCTTTCTGCCTTTAGTAATTGTAATACGTTAGAAACGAAATATTAATTGTCAAATTCTTTTGATTTCTCTACTGTTTCAAATCGCACCTACTCGTGCTTGCCACAAATGCATGAAATCAACAGTGATTGCAGGTCTCTTCGAACGCCTAAAGGTCAATTTACACTATACGGATATGTATATGTAGTGTGAATCGACCTTAACGCGCAAACGATCGTTTACTATGAGATTTAGTTCGCGGATAGTTTGTCGACAGAGCTTGTAAAACAATCGATCCTGCTAAGTTATCGTTAATATTTATCGCGATGAGTTATTATACCTGGGAACAGTCACTTGTGTTTGTCTCGCAGAAAATGTCAAATGTAAATGACAATATCGATCGCAGGGCGACATATGGTCTCTTAAAGTTTTTAGTCTAACGTTACACTTCAAACTATGCTTATTCGCTAACAAATTCTCTTGAAAAATTCTCACATCTTTTGCTGGGTTCAATGATTATTACCAAATTCAGCCGACAGAATTTGTTTATCCTGTTTTTGTATCCAGCGTTTATAGATCCTCAGCGTCTTACCTGCCTAGTATAATCTGACCCCTAGAGGGGAATTATTTTTTACTTTTTAGTCGGTCTTAAAAACGTGGTATATTAGAAATTTCTTTTTATTTAAATAATTATTTTTTTTTTGATAAGGATCAATCATGGATCAATCAATCATCTATCAAGAACGTAAACTAGAACAAAGAAAAGCCGGTAAAACTATTAAACAAAACTGCTTGTAACACGAGCCACGATTTACGGTCGATAAAACGGAATATTTTTATGACGGATACATTGTACACGTCGTTTTTCATTCGACTGAATCGTTATAGTAATTTTGCGCGCGGGATATACCACACACCGCTACACAGGTCATAATTCATATCTGTGACTCATGATGTTCACAGTTCGCTCTCATCGGAAACAAACGCAACTCATTCACCGCAATTCAAGCGCTTGAATTTAATTTCCTCGCCGTCCAGTTTTTACTTCGATCCTAGCAGGAAGTTTCCGTTTTTTATCTGCATATTCTTTATATTTTTGTGTACAAGTTTATTCAGTAATTTTTTTTCAGAATCGAGTCTTGATTGGGAAAATTAATTTTTGCGATAGTTTTTTTTTTAAGAAAAACGTCGAACCTGTAAAATATAAGAAGAGTAACTAAAATGTTCATTCTGTTGTATGTAAGAATTGTAAAATCTTCAACTGTAGCAATGACCGTCTACTATCTTCTACTACAGTTCTACTAGCTAGCTAGTTATTTTTATTGCTCCGTAGATTTATTGCTTCAGTTCAAAAGGGAGGGATGTAAAAATAATCGGGAACAAATCGTGATTCTGGTTGGTATCGTTTCACTTGAAAAGAAATTCTGTTCTGTTGCAGCTAATGAAAATCACCAAGTCTCTGCTTGGCGAGAAACTTTTCACAATGCTTATGAAGTCCACATTTTACGGTCACTTTGTCGCCGGAGAAGACGAGGTGCAGATCACTCCTGTCCTGGATAGGCTAAGACAGTTCGGCGTGAAGCCGATCCTCGATTACTCTGTCGAAGAGGACATCTCTCAAGAGGAAGCGGAACGACGCGAGATACAGTATGTATCCGACATTTGAACCGTCTACAGCCTGGCATCATACAATTTTTACTGTTGAGGCTTTCCCAACGTGTCGAGGCTTTCCCTTTTTTTTGCGAATTATTTCCCAACGTTGCAGAAACAATAAAATGAACCCCCGAAAGCCTCAACAACAAGAACAGTATGTATCAATCACTGTTGCATCCGTTGCACTCGTTCCCCATACGCTAGCTACCGTTGTTGCATGTGCACACGTGACTCACTTGATTCACGTTTCCAGCGGATTGAAAGAGTACAGCTGTAAACCCCATCATTTGTGAACACGTTTCTATGACGTTACAATGTTAACGCTTTTTGTCTACCGGTAATTTTCTAACACAGTAGCGACCTCAATTATCCGAACTAACAGTGAAACATAAATAAACGCTCGTCTAACAGACCAGTGATCCAATTACAACGCTGGGCTCGATCTTGATTAATTTGTACAATAAACAGTGTTGCTTGTGGATTGTCTTAGATTGAGCTATGTAAATTTGAAGCATGTTGGGATACTAGTGACTTCAGGCGTCAGGTGTTCGGATAATCGAGGTGGTACTGTAATCCATTTAAAAGAGGACATCTTTCAAGAAGAGGCGGGACAACGTGAGATACAGTATGTATCTGATTTTTATTGTTGAGGCTTTCCGATCGGAGCCCTATCCTTTTCGAATCGTTTCCCAACGTTCCGCAAGAATACAATGTACCCCGAAAGCCTCAACAAAAAAGAACACAGTATGCATCGATATCACTGTTGCATCCGTTGCACTCGCTCCCCAACATTAGACGTTGCTGTTCAATGTGCACGAACCGCGTGCACAGATGATTTACTTGATTCATGTTCGCAGTGGATCAAAAAAGTATCGAATCACAAGTATTTGGGTTGGAACAAAAGTTCGTAGCTTTTTTAGATTGAAATTCAAAGAGAAAATTACGATATTTATTCAATGATATGATAAGTTACCTCGAGTAATGGCGAAAAGCAATAGAACAGAATTGAATGTATGTTATTGAATAAATCGACGAACGAATATCTTTATTTTATTTTCGAATATTCATTGAAAAAAACGCAACGAACTTTCGTTCCAACCCAATATCATCGTCGAGTCACACTCGGGAGTGCAAAGGGTTAACAAATCAAGATCATACTAATATGCTGCTTGTTCGACTCACATCAGAGAAGTAGCGTGTCTTTATCTTTTTTTTTTATCCACTGTACCTCGATCGAGCAGCACCACTTTCACGGTTTCTCATTGGTAGAATACGATGACACATTAGCAACTCGCAAGGACTTGGCTAGGACCTCATCATCATGAGCGCACAAGACAAACGCGAAATCGAGTGAGTAGCGTGCACAATCGAACGCGTTAGCCCTTTGACGTATGAATTCATTGAAATTCGATGAAAATACTGTTTATCATTTAAGTATGGTTCTTTCAAGTTTCTTTTTATTAAGCATGTCCCCCCGTGGGCAAGTATTGTTTAAAATACTAAGAAAATGTTCATCGGAAAACCAGTATCAGTCTTTAACGATGGGAAAAATGAGCATGGTCCTTTCCGATGTACACAAATAAATTATATATTTGCAGCATCAAGGATTACAATCCTGATGTCGTCAATATATCGACATTCATCCTCAAAGGGTTAACTTATCATTTGTGTAAGCTTAACAATGAATTTTCGTACAAATTCAAGACGGATATGTTCTTGGGATGATAATAATGTTGCTGGTAATATTTGCTATTGATATTAACACTTTGACTGCCAAACGAACAAATCTCGAAAGTTCCATAAAATCAAACTAGTTTATTTAACGAAAGCAAAATTGAAGAGTTAAAATGAATGAACACTAAATAGCCATTCAACCTTCTCGCATTTTCCAGATCTTAATCAAATTTATTAAGAAAATAAATTTTTAATAATTCCGCCACCCGTGCGTAGCTGACGTGGCAGTCAACGTGTTAAACGATGTTTTATTTCAACGTGTACAATGGCACAAGAAGTACATGATGCGTTTCTTTTACAACAAGGGGTTAAAGTTTTGTCACGTGAGAATCTGGAATCTATCATCAATGGGACAACCTTGGGTGGCTTTCATTGGCCATGCAGAAACGTTTTTGGCTTTCGTGACGATTCATGTGCATTCCATTTTGGGCGTTGGTTTTTGTAGGCTTAGTGTATCTCGAATAGGCAACAGGTAGAAAGCTGAATAAGAGTAAAAGAAATCTTCCAGACCATTGCCGAGCGTCCTACAAGCACAGATCCGCTTTCCCGTCGCGAGGAACATAATTTTTCAAGGAAAAGTGGTCGTTAGGTCGGGATTAGGGTGACCGTTTTTACCTGAAAATTACCTGAAAAAGGTGTCGTTCGTAGAGTCACTCGAGAGGATAGCGAAAGAGGATACTATACTAGCTTCCCAGCAGTGCCATAAAGGGAGATTTCAGTTTTACGGTGAATAAAGAGCACCGTAGCGCAAGGTGATACTATAGCAAAAGAGTCACCTGCTGGATTGCCATTCTTTTGACCGTCGGATTACCAATTTATTATTTTGTAATCCTAGTCAGTCGTTACCTTTACGTGTTTGGATGATAAAGTCTCATTAGCAGACGTTTATAATAGTAAGAATAGAAAGTATCAAATTCAGACCTTTCCAAAATTCTACAAAATTCTGCAAAAATTGTTGAGAGAGAAAAAAATGTAACATTATCTTCGACTAGTTAAAATTATTGCAAGAAGGAGTACATTATTGTAAGAAGGAGTTCCCATTTAGCTTCCATTTCTTACGATCGACTTATGGTTCCGCTGGGAATATTATAGTTCCTTATCTAGTAACCATCGTATTAGCCTAAACGATCATTTTCAATTGTTAATTGCATTAGCCACAAACAAGTCTCGAGGGAATATGTAACACGAAAGGCAATAAATCGTGGTAAACGCGTGCGACTGTGCAAGATAGAAGAATTTATCGATTCCCTGGGTTGCGAAATTTTTCATGAGTACGCGCGCGACAAAGTTTATGCTAGTGCATTGACATGAACATTCTTCTCTTCCCTATCGCTTTCGAACATTCGAAATTAAAAAAATTAATAGAGCTCGACGCACTAGAGACGTTCTTTAAAATAATTGCACAATGTATAATGGATCGTCGCAAGCATAGTCTGTCACACTGACAAGTATCGAGGAGGTTGAAAAATATGTGACACATTAACACTTTGCCAGTCCAGCAATTTAAAAAATTCTATAAAATCAAATTAATTTATTTCATGAAATAGAAATTGAAAAAGTTAAGATGCATGACACCGAGGACTCTTTCGAGAGCTCTTCTTCCTGCATTTTGCAGATTCTAGCCAAAGGTACACTGAGCGTATCGGCGCAGCGAACATTCATTTTTGACCCTTGTGTCTTCTCGTTAACAAATATATAAATTCTACTTTCTTGGCTAATTGAGCTGTTCACAAATCGATTAAACCACCTTCTGAATTTTGTTACATTTTCCTGCCAAACCACACTTGATTGACGCTTATATTTTACCATGTGAAATAAATTTTCTTAATAATCAGGCTCGACACCATTGAATGACAAAAATTGAAAGAACTGTTAAAGACGCATGTACATATGCAGTATCGTCGATTTTCTCTCTACTCTTCCTTTTGTGGAGTTAATCGATTTGACAAACTAACGGCTCAATAACAAATTAACCCTCCGTGAGCAACCAGGATCGTTTGCCATTCTTAAATTTCTACCTTTTCGATATTTACTTTTTCCCATTCGGCGTTCCAACGATTATATATTAAAATAGGGACTTCGATGCGCATTCCAGAATTTTTTTAGATTTTTTTAAAACCTAGAACAGCGAAAAAATTAGTCGCGAACATAAACGACCCAGGGTGCTAGCGGCGTCGATGAAAATAAGGTTGCAGACGGAGGGTTGAATTTAGGTTTGTAGCATAAAGAATATGCGTCGAAACTGTGAAGTCTAACGAGAGTATAATGTAGTTGAATGTCGTAGAATATTTTGGGTATTGACACATAAGTCTTTGGGAGACGCGTCGCCTGAAGCGTTGAAAGGGAAAGCTCAAAGCAATGACGTGTATAATGATCGATTACAGAGCTTCCGTGTCTGAAGCCGGGGATGAGAAAAGGGAAGGACCCCTGAAGAAGTACCATGTGGCGAAACCATTCGCGGACCGTCGGTACAAAGTGTCCTCGGCGAGAACGTACTTCTACCTGAACGAAGCTTCCTGCGAACGGAACATGGATATATTTATTAAATGCCTCGAATCTGTCGCAGGTGAGTCATTCTCTCGATAACGGGAAGCTACAGAACATTCCCGTGCTCCAACACTCCACCGGCATCCTTATCCTGTCATTGCTTCCCTTCCTTGATAGCGAGACACCAGAAAATTCTTCTAAAGACTTCATTTTTATTGTAAAGTACAGTAGTCTTGATCTAACAAGGGAACATATTCAACTGATACAAGCCGATTTTGATGAAACTTATGTGAGATATAGTTCTTCGAAAAATATTTGACACGTCTTTTTTTTTATCGGCAACCATCCACTTTGAAGGGGTGAAAACAGCCCTGAAAGTTACGGGAAACCAGTGGCCGAAAAAATTAAATTTTTTTTAAAATTGTGTATTTTCTAATGGAAAATGTAGTCGCGCAAGAAAATTTTGACAAAAGTTTTTTGTTTAAACTATATATTAGAAATGTGACATTTTTTGCAGTTTCTCTTATTTATTGTTAGTTCATTTTAATGTAAACACGGGTGTGGGATCTTTGATCCAAAATAGGGGATACGTGTTTTAGGATTTTTTTTTCTTCTTGCCATTTGACACTAATTATGCATAATGAAAGATAGTCTAGCACCTGGCGTACAGTGGGGACAAGCGGAGCATATCTCACTACACGTGTACAGGGTGTCTTACCGACAAATGTTTCAGATAAGAATTGAATTGTGCCGAGTGTGTCATAATTTGGTGTTATCAGTTTACTCGTGGGTGAACTCGTTAAGGTCATATGAAGGTCAACTTCGTTTATTTTAAATGGAATTATATACTTTTTAGTGCATCAATCGATGCAGTTGGAGATTCTTTATAAAAAAGTGTTAACCTTTCTATATTGAAAAATTAGTCGTTTAGGAGATATTTCGATTTAAATAATTCCAACACACCATTACTGTCGCAGTAAGACGTTCGCTTTTATGCCTTACAGAAAATGTTCAACATAATGACCATTTGTATCACGACATTCAGCAACAATTCTTTGTTTTATATCAGCCACTGTAGTCGGAGCTTCAGCGTAAACTATATTTTTCAAATGGCCCCATAAAAAAAGTTGAGGGGCGACCGTGCGATCGGGTGATCGTGCTGAAAAATGAATGGGACCTCCTATTCCAATCCAACGATTTGGAAATACTTGATTTCCGAAGCATAATGTGCAGGACATACATTTTGTTGCATCCACATTGTTAGACGAATATTTAGTGACACATCCTCCAGTACAACAGTAACGATATCTTAGAATTATTTAAATCGAAATATTTCATAAACGACTAACTTTTTAACATAAATAGATGAATACTTTTTCATAAAGAATGTCTAATTGCGTCGATCGGTGCATTAAAAAGTATATAATTCTATTTAAAAAAGCGAAGTTGACCTCCATATGACCTTAACGCGTTCACCCACGAGTAAACTAATAACACCAAATTATGCCCTACTCAGCACCATTTAATTCTTATCTGAAATATTTTTTGATAGGACTAACAATAGCAAAGAAATCAAGATGTTAAAATCGGGTGAAACACCCTGTATATCACGATGGACGTTTTTCACGAGGTACGATTCTGGCTTGTGTAAACATAATATGGCTCGGGCATGTCTCGTGGACGATACACGACGCTGTAAAGACCCGTGTTGTTAACATATATCGAGAATTCACTGTAATTTGAACTGTATTTAGTGGTCAATGTAATTGGCGGTATGTAGGGCTGTCCGGGATCCGTTTTACACGCGCTGTCCTTTTCTGCGTTCGGTTACAAGAAAATAGTAGCCCTACGCGATCTGTGTCACAGAACCAACCCGAGGATTGGGCTTAGATCAAGACTTTACCGCACTGATGTTACAATGAAAAAATCAACATTTTTATTTCGGATAAAAACTGATAAGAGATTATTATTATGTTTCTCATTATTAATGTAATTATTTTTACTCACAAATGTAACTATTTTTGTTTTGCTCTGTTGCACAGAACTGCAGCCCCTGGCTGCAAAAATTATTTTCTTGTTGCTTTGTCCTGTAGAACTGCAGTCCCTGGCTAATGAATTAGGACCATTTTCAATATTTTTCATGATTATAACGACGTGTTTTTACTTGACTAGTATTTCTCTTTGCACTCGCAATACGAGCTAGGCTTCCAATATTGTTGCATAAATCCATAAATTCCATTAGAATGCAAACGGTTAAAATTATAGAGCTTTCTAGGGAAATTACTGAATTAAGTGCAAATTCACTTACAATTCACTTCAAAATGAAAAGTCAGGTTCATTAATTTCCTCGCAATTTTCACGAGACGATCTAGTCACTTTTAGTGTTCGCTAGTTTTAACGTTAAAATGTTGCATACATATGCACATACATTAGATGCTTGTATTGTCTTGTCCTATGAGTGGCCTCATCGCTTTTTTTATTGCCCACAATTTTCCTATTGAAATGGTTCAGCGAACAAGCGGTAAAATATAGTAATAACTCTACACATAAACTAACGACATGAAAATAAAATACATATGACAAGACATTATATTCAAGAAAGCGACATTTCTGGTTCTAATTTATTGGCCAGAGGTTGCGTTACAAATTTAAAAAATTGATGCTATTAAGTAATTCAGAGAACATATAATAATTCATGGGTTCCACGGATGGATCCCACAGCTGATTCCCTCGCTCCAATCCCATAGAAGAGTTCTACACGTGCAAGCGCTTTGATACGAACACAGTAATGGAAAGTGTGAAAATTATAAAAAGTTTGCGACTCCCGAGACAGACGTCTAAGCGGCGATAAAGATAACGTTACACGTGTCGGGAAACATTCAGACGTTCGATTCTGCACAGTCTGGTCAAAATGCAAATGATTAGCGAGGCAGACATCGGTAAGTCTGTGCGAAGAGATAAAGAGAGTTGTGGGGAAAGTACTGGCTGTGTGGCTACTGCCCGAAGTTCATCCGCTTAACGAACTGTTCATTAAATGCTCGGTAAAATTGCGCAATTAACGAGATAAAAACAATTATTCGTGCACAATACGCTGCCGATATATTGGTCTGGCTATTGCACGATTTTACAAATTAAAAAACTCGCTATGTTACGCAATGCTATTGTTGCTACATCAAACTGCTGGTAAAAGAAGAATTCATTGAGAAATGCCAAGATAATTGAAGGAAAATTAAATTCATGGATCAAAATCATGGATTAAAAGGACAAAATGCTACAATATTAAATGTTTATGAATTTTTTAAACGTAAATTTTTTAAATAAACATCTATATGAGTTTTTCAGCAAAAAGAAATCGAGAAAATTGTTTAAAATTCAGTCATATTTACAATAGAAAAATCTATGTTTTAGTTTTCATAAAAATTTCAGAATTCTACAAAATGGCAACTCCCAAACGTTAACTAGATATTTTCTCAAGAGCACTTTACTCGCCAGTGGAAATTTCACGATTTTTCAAAATCCGTCGCATGAATCTTGGGATAATCTACGTTTGTTCACTGTAAAGATTATCACTTATTGCGCCTGGCGGTCGTCACTGTCGCATAAATCATTGCAACTTAAAGTAATCGTTTCGCGACTGTATTGCTAAACGGTTGTAAAGCAGAAAAGCTGCTGTATGATTAATTGGATGCAATATTGCGCAGCTCTAAATCATGGCAGTTTTGATTACGGAACTTTGAACGCGGTACTCAACCAGGCAACTCGAAAATCGCGTGAGAAATCAGCGCGAGCCTTTTCAATCATTATAATTATTGCCAGACGCACTTATATCACATAAATCCTCGAAAATTGCTGAAGTCCAAAATAAAATTCTACACAGTTTCATGATATTTTAATATATTAATAGAGACATGAAATACCCTAAAATTTTTATTTCTTTATCCCTCACATCGTGTTCACTTAATTGCTACGTTTATGTCGCTTCCGTGAAACTGCAGCAGCAGTAAAGGAACTAATAATTATTTAATTTGTCTTAAAATTGAATACTTATTCTTGCAAAATCACATTAATCTGAGTAACATTCGTGTACAAAAGATTAAACAAAAAAAAAAATCAATATTACAACAGTGTTATTCGTTACCATAAGTTCGCAAGAGTCGAGAAATTTGGAGTTGATTCGAGTTGAGGAAAATGAGTTTTCGGGGTAGAATTTTTCCACTAAAAATTAATTTATACGGCGCCCGATGTTTGGCACTGTGGAAAAACCCTTCGAGGTTGGAAACGCACAATGGAAACGTATAGGAGTCGTCATATTTGCTATCTGTACTTCTGGTGTATCTGTACTTCGGTGTTAGAGACATTCGAAGGCCGCGACGCTAGAGGTCATTACCGCCGTCATGACATCAGCCGCGGAGCACGCGACGAAAAATGTCGTGTTTCATTTAAAGAAGCCAAGGTGACTTTCACAATCTCGTGTTAGCTATTTTAGGGTTAGTTAGTTAACATATCGTTTATCAATGAACATTGTACTTTTGAACAAAGCTAATCTGTTCACGTGTCGGCCCTCCCACCGTCTGATGGAAAACTCATGACATTCGCCATCCATAGGTCAATGGCTTGAGGAACGTGGCAAGTAATCAACTGAAATTGATTAAAAACAGACGGGTCAAGAGGCGATCAGGCAATTTTTTTCATTTGTCAGTTTTTAGCTCTTCAGGATCAAACTACCCCTCCGGGGTTAATCGAAGTTACGCTTCCACAATTGCAGTACACAAGAGATACTGTAAGGGAAATGTGTAGAACGATTAGACTGCAGATTTTATGCATTTACGATAAAATTGGGTAAATGAAATTCAAAATAGTGGAGACATTTAAAGCATTTAAAAATATTGTTGTATTCTTTTCACGTCTATAAAATTATTAAGACACAATATAAATGCCTACGTAGCACTTGTATCTGGCAATTCATACAGACAATTTTTATGTTGCATAAAGATCCGCACTCTAAATTGATGATTTTCAATGAGTGATGGAATATTATATATATATTTTTATACATATCTTTTGTAGTGAAGGTGGACATTAAAGTTAACTTTGATTAACTTTCATTAAATTCAGCTCAAAGTTGTAATACACGCAAAGGAGATACTATGTACAAGGAAAGCGTGCATAATGACATTCAACGAGTTATGGAACTGTATAAATTTTTTTTTTTAATGAAGATGGACATTGTACTTCTATTGTAACAATTCCTTTGTGTGTACTAGAGTTTTGGAGGATCGCGAGGCGAAAATGAAACACTTGTGCAAGCTTCGTAGGAAAGCATTTGGCAGAGAAGCTTGAAACAAAATTTTGGATTTATAAAAAAGGGGTTCTTGATGAATCTGCTGCAAAATACTTGAATTTTTGGGCATGCTTGAATAAATACTCGAGACTACTGCAATTGAATAACAAACATATATTTAATTGAATAATAACTTCTACAAAATTGGATCTGATTGTAGCGCAAACTCCTGAAGAAACGATACAACTGTTATCGACGCGTTGAATTATCATTTTCATTCTGACAATATTTTTTCTATTAAAAATATGTTTCTGTTAGCTATGCAAGAGATAAGGAAAAGCGAAGTGAACAGAATTCTGTAATGCATCTATCACGTGGACGTATTAACTTGCGTCGTGGAAACTGTGAATTTTCAAGTTATCGGAATTCCCCTGAAAACACTAACCATTTAAATACTGTTATAGTTACGTAAATGTGAGTTATTCAAAGGAATCTTTTTCCACGACGAGACAAACTGGCAAGGATCAACGAAAAAACGAATCGTGTGAAAGATCTTCAAACGTTTCCACTAACTAATGTGCATTTCCTTCAAGGTACAAGAGCAATAACTGTCTCCTTGTCAGTGGACTGGGAATTATAGTTCTCTCGAATGGCGAGATAATATAGTAATACATAAATATGAAGCTACGTGAGAAACATACAATCGTACATTAATCTTATATTCACGTCGTCGTGTATATATATCATACTATCTATGTAGAATTATCAAATAACAATATAGGTGGCATTAAATGTTACAAATCATAGAATAAATAAAACCTAATTTTTAGACTAATTATTCAACTATTCAAAATTATAGAATTATGCTTGCTCGAAAATTGTGATATTTGTCTAATAGCAATTTTAAACGTCATGTCAATACTAAACATTTTTATGTCTCAAATTTGCATCAATTTATAATTACCCTGGGAGACAGAAATCTGTAGTAATTTTGCTATTTGTCGGCAAGAGCATTCAGTAAGTTTTAAAAACTTTAAATAAGTAAATTAGGATAAGTAAATTTTGAATTAGAAATGGAGTACCTAAGTATTAACATGACGGTTAAATTGAACAATTACATACCAAAAAATATACTGACAAAAACAACAAAATTGATAACACATAATTCTACGAAAAATAAAAACACAAAATTTATTCAATCCTGGAGAACTTGATATATTTTCAAAAATACTGTCTTGAGTAAATCGCGTTCAAAGTTTCGATTGCGATTTGCTACTTATCAGATTATTCCTTCGTATTTGCATACAGTCGTCATTTTTACGATTTCCGTGATGAAATTACCGGGGGCAATATTGCAAAGGTACATTCGCGCCAACGTAATTTTGAAAAATATAGATTATAGTCGCGATTTCTCAGTCTTTATTTTTAAAAATAGTGCATCAGCTACATCTGTGACTCTGTTCTCAATTTTTCATCGAACAATAGATGCTCAGAGGCTTGTCCTGCTCTAGTAAAGATGTTTCCGTAAAAGCATATAGGCCAGCGGTATTTCTTTCTCGGAGGGTTTGCGACTCAAAGCTCGCTTTTCTACGAATAAATTTAGTTCAATCATTTTTGTTCAATATAAAAAGAAACTGTTAACTTTTTAACTTTCTTTAATTTAACTTTTAACTTTTGAAGCACTTTCCAGTAACATTAAAATTCCTTTATTGCAAGAAAAAGTGGCTCGTTTAATTGCAATTAAGAATTTGATGAAATATCGTGGATAGGATTTTGTACAAATGCGATCACATCGATGATAAACTGATTGGTGCAAGCGGGGAAAATTTTTAACGATAGAAAATTTTGCTCGCCGAGAACACGTGGACATGCCGTCTATAAATATCTCCCCTAGAGAATCTTGTATTCTCTTAGGCGTTCGAACAACGTGGCATAACGGTGTCTCGAATTGCCGAAAAAGTTTCCGACTCATTTAAATAATGTAATTCGGCCTGACCAATAATTACTGTCACCAGTACTCGATCAAATTATAGTACGCTTTAGACCGTTGTTCCGTCATTTAGACCATATTTTATATTTTATAGAGAACAAAGAACCATGCATTAACACGTAGGTGTAATAGTTTACTAATTTATGAATCCTATCAAGACATCCGAGAATTGTTTAACAATATTTATATGATGGATTTTTTCAAGCAGTATCTGATAGACTGTAAATCGACATGTTTATATCTTTACTTAGTCACAAATTATGTAAAGTACTATAAGGTAAGGGACCCAATTACTATGCCTATATTAATTATACTTATTTTTAAAGCATAACGAATATTAAAAGAGAGATACTAAATTCTTTTCATTAAAATCTGTCAATATGCTACATATCTCTTTTATGCTCCATATTCATTATGCTCTAAAAATAAGTATAATTAATATAGGCAAAGTAGTTGATACTCCCACAGTAATTGAGTCCCTTACCCTACATTGGATTTTCTCAGATCAAACCGTGTGTTCGTGTGTAACAGGAAGTTGTCAGTGATGTTTAATCCAGCTTTGTGAAATGTATCCTGTAAATAGTATTACTAATTGCGATGTGTGTTGCAGAAGACGAAGCGTAAACATTAAACCTGAAATATCCTACCACACCATCTACTTAAATATCGACCTCGATCCTTGTCCTGATGAGAAGAAGTCACCCTCCAAGCACATAGACCCTTTTCGATTTGTTCCGTAAATATCTATGCTCCTCGGTCGACAGAGGCTACCTTGTAACTAATGGTGCAACCAATCGAGTATTCGTTCTATTTAACCCTTTGCGGTTTAAAGGGTTCCCGAACTTACCATCCATGTTAACCCTTGCACGGCGAATGTAGGTCGTTTTGAAGTATTTGCCACATTTATTCATTTACACGCTTATTCGCATAGTGACACGGTGATAATGTAATACGGCCTGAGCAACTTGCGGCTCACGAGCCACACAGTGTCGCCAGATCAAGACTTGTTCCCCCACTCTAATTTATCCTTCTACCGCGCTATTCCCCAACCTTCCGCCGCGGCTCGGTCACGTGACTTTTTTCCCCTCAATTCGTGCTCCCTCCCTTCATCTGGTGACACTGGCCTGCTGTAAAATATTTCACTGATTTATTTACAACGTTTAGAATTTTCCAAGATTGTATTCACGTACAATGTAATGCAAAGTTGAACAAAATCGTACAAGGGCTATAAGACCGTGCGTACAATTCTAAGTGTGAAATGAAATTTATTCAATTTATTTCGTTTCAGAAAAAAATGTACTCTTCCTCCAGCTTTTTCCTCAAGTCTGTTTTGCATCATTAGTTACAAGATACGCTATAAAGTTTTGTCCAAGTCAAATGTTTTACAATTTCTTATAACTTTGCACAGGTGCTTCAATGGGAGTTGGCATAACAGCTATCAAGTTAACAGCGCTCGGTCGGCCGCAGCTTCTGGTACGTATTGAACAACAAACTGTCGAATAATTCAAATCCTACTTTACCTTTACCCATACGTACCTCTATCATTAAATATATTATAATTATACAAACATTTTTTAAAACATACTCTATTCAAAAATATATAACTTGTGTAATTTTGATTATGTTTACTTAAAAAAAAATTAGGTACGTACTTCAAATGTCCACAAATACGCGTACAAAATCCTACTGCAAAGTAGTTCAATAGTTCTACCGACAAAAACTCCTAAAAATTGGCGAAAATCAGCCTCGAATACCGGAAATGTCCTCTTCGATTGTTCCTGAAAATATTTGTTTTGTACGTCTGCAGCTCCAGTTGTCCGAAGTAATTATGCGAGCACGACAATACATGACTGACGTGGTTGGCGGCGAAGGTGCTGTTTTAAGTCATCACGCAAAGCCAGATGACTTGATGAAAAAGTACGAGGAAGCGCGGCTCGGCGATGCGGCACCAGTGAAAAACTTTCTTCAAAAGATTCAGTCAGACAAACAGGGGTAAGTTCGGACTTTTATCACGTCGTCTAATAAAACTTTTTAATATTCCAAATACTTTTAACAGACTTTTTTATTATAATTTTTGCATTTACAAAGGTATAAAGAGGTGAAGCTAATGGGACAGGCTGGAGTTGTTAATCAATACCGTCTGTTTTCAGTGTCATTCACTTGTTCCCATGGAGTGGTATTTTGGACGAGAATTACGAGCTCAGCGAGACTTTCCAAGTACCTGATATTAAAACAGGAAAGATGGTGAAGCTTATGTCCCAGCTAACTCCTAAGGAGGAGGAGATGTTCAGGAACATGATCAGACGTCTGAATACCATAGTCGGGGTATGAGCATAGGCAAACAAAATAGAAATGTTAGGTCGATGCATATGAAATGTCCGATTTGAAAATGCAAAAAATTCAATTTCCACAAGAGGAATCAGGAAACTATTAGTTCGTTGCAAGAGATGCTGGTTATAATAGTGCTTGTATTGATTAATAAGTTTTACTTAGACAAAAGGTTATTCAACGTTACTGTTAAAAATCGAATATTTCACATGCAGTAACCTAATAGTTATACTATATAAAGTAGTGTATAAAATACAAAGGGGAACCTTGCACTTGTTCTCGTTAAGAGATAGGGTTCCTGATTCTAATGCAACGAAAGTCACTTGATTCAATAACAAAGATGGGTGCGTTGGTTTCTGTTCCAGGTGGCAGACAAATTAAACGTGCGTATAATGATAGATGCTGAACAAACCTACTTTCAACCAGCCATTTCGCGATTGACGTTGGAGATGATGCGCAAGTACAATACAACTAAGGTAACGGTTTTCTCACCATAGATACGTCATTACCTCTTAGTAAATTTTCAGTGAATGATTTCTGACTCCCAAATGGTCTACTCCATAGGCCGTGGTGTTCAATACCTACCAGACATACTTACAAGAGGCTTTTACCGAGGTGAGAACGGACCTTGAACAAGCTGAACGTCAAAATTTCTACTTCGGTGCTAAACTTGTCCGCGGCGCTTACATCGAACAGGTAATTTGCTCATTTACCATATTCATTTTGCACGCTTAAAGACCATTTTCAAGGATTCATGGCGACGAGGGTGGATTTAGTGCCCACTAAACTGAGTAAACATCGATTAAATATGGGTTATTTACAGTAAAAATGAATATCTCGAGCAACACATAATTGAGTAATGAGTGCGATTAAAAATTTGTTGATGGGTCTAGACTCGTAACAATAGTAAAGAAAATTTATTAGATCTTCATAGTTAGTATTACACTTAAGGAAATATGTTTTGAATAACTGTGATTTTGGTGACAGATACTATATCAACGTTACATGTTACGAAAATATGAAAACAATTGAATGTGTGTGATTCCAAGCTGTTCATTTTTTAGGCTACACCGACTAACAATTTTCATTCATTTGCAATTCATCAACTCTTGATTTCCAAAACATTTTGCGTCAATTGTTAACAATATTCGGCTATGTAACACGATTATTTAGGAAAGAGCAAGAGCAGCGGCGATGGGTTATCCTGATCCAACGAATCCCACGTATGAGGCTACAACCGAGGTCTACCATAAGACGCTTATGGAGTGCTTAAGGCGGATGAAACTGTACAAAGATAAAGGCGAGGATCCTAAAAAGATTGGAATTATGGTCGCGTCCCACAACGAGGACACAGTACGCTTTGCAATTGAGAAGTATGCAACGTGTAACATCTTCTACGTTTCTATAATTCCATTCCAGTCCTGCAAACTAATCAATCATTATCGTTTCAGAATGAAGGAGATGGGAATCTCACCGGACGATAAAGTCATCTGTTTCGGTCAGTTGTTGGGGATGTGCGACTACATAACATTCCCATTAGGTACGACAAGTTTTAATCTATAATCTATGCCATTGGTAGACTCTTTATGTAAAATAAAAATTGAACGCTTCGATTGCTAGAAACGGGAGAACTGCACAGTAATATGTGCTTTATCTATTAATTTTTGTTATACACGCATAAAATCTCTAGCTACTAGAATTAAAATAAAATTCAGAATCTTTGTTAGAAAGTAATAAACAGCAAAATTCACGTGATATTCGTCCTCACTTGTTTGTTCAGTAAAGGATTAGTTGCAGATGTGTATCTTTTAAACAAACAAATAATATTATTGACTACATTTTCAGGTCAATCAGGGTACTCAGCATACAAATATATTCCTTATGGTCCAGTCAATGAAGTATTGCCATACCTCTCGCGGCGCGCGCAAGAGAACCGGGGCATACTTAAGAAAATTAAGAAAGAGAAACGTCTCTTGTTGGAAGAAATCAAGAGACGCTTTTCGAGCGGCCAGATATTTTATAGACCGAAAGGAAACTACACCCCCATCTGAGCAGCTGATTCGTAATCTTTGCACAGACAGATTTTAAGTATCAAACTTAAGTAGTGATTGTAAATTATTAAAAAAAAAAAAAAGAAAACAGGAAAAAGGAAAGGAAAGACTTCTGTGGTACGCAGAATAACGTGCGCGCGTGTGTGTGAATGGAAGTATTTGCAGTGTTATTCATTACGCAAAATTTCCTTCCGTGTGACGTTATCAAGTGCAAAACTGCTCAAAATCGCACCATGTGGTAGGACTATGTTCATTGCTCTTTATGTCTGTTTACAGAGAAAAAAAAACTTTTCAGTGAACTGCGCTATTGACATTTTTTTTTAATGATGATCAACACGTTTTACGCTTTCGTTGATGAATGGATGCCCGTGCTCATTAGAGTGTCCGCGATGCAATCATTGAACATCGACGTTTTTTTCAGTAGTTCATTTCACAAGGAACGAAAACTCATAAAAAAAAAAGAATAATCGAAGTCTCGTTCACGGTAATCTTTTTCACGTGGTCGTTGTTCGAAAGGTGGTTCCACGAAAGAATACGAAATTCGATCGATTTGGATTCTAAATAAAATTCTAGTTAAAATGGAAAGAAACGAAAAAATATACCATCGTTCGAAATGTACTAGTTTTGTTGCTAATATTTTATTTAAGAATCTCGTAGTGCGTGCGTGCACGATTATTTATAGTGGACATGTTTAAATATTTGTTGACTTACGTAATTTAGTATTTCTCTCGAACAGATATTATTTCCATATGAAAATATGCAATTGTAAAATTATGCCCCGTGTAGCGAAAACTGCATTTAATTAAGTGGAATACTCGTGTGGAATGAATTTTCAGCCCAGTTTCAATGCTTTATATGCGTAGTTACCATGAACGGTTATTACCAAAGTGATTAGTATTGGCAAAATACTAGGGACTGCAAGTCGTAGCAGAGTCTGCTTGATTTTTGAATGGAAGCGTTCGCACATAACTCTAGAAAGTGGGTCTTACAAGCTTTTAATCAATTAACAATGACTGATGAATAATAAATTATACAAGAAAAAAAAAATGTTGGACACGTTTTTTTTTGGTAAATATCCTGCTATCAGCGTACGGTAAGAGCCACTTTCTAGTATGTGATTGCTACTACGCATGTTGAAATGAAATGAAATGAAAAAAAACAATTAAGTAATCTTGGGCTGAAACAGTGATAAACTGCAAACTAGGAATTGAAGAAAGAGAACGTAATTGTGACACGTTGCATAAGTTTTGGATTCACTTTGCTTCAGCCTAAAGTTGCTTTGTCTTATCGGATAAATCATAGTCATAAATACACGATACTGTTTCAATAATGCGCCCCAAGGAATTAATATGGCTTATACACGGTTCTTTGTTATAATCTTTTTTTCTTCTTTTAAGAATTAAAATTAATTTTAAGAAAATCGAATATCAAACGAAAAAAAGAAGAAAGATTTATAATTTATACATAATAAATTCTTTTCAAGTTTTACGAAAGAGTTCTACGTATGTAGCGACGAAACCTGTGCTTTTGCTCAGCAGAATTTGTATTGTTCGAAACGGAAATGACGAATAATGTTTTTATATTATACAATATGCGCCGAAAGTTGCTAATCGTTAACGTTCGTTTCTCTCGGCTATGAGAATGATTCAAACAATAATAATTTCCACGCAGTTGTATGACGCTATAATAGTTTCTCGTCAGTATTCTTTTAGTGATCAAAGTAGTTTCTTTTTGTTTGACAATGTTCTCTTTCGCGATTATTGTTTTGAACTATATACATATACACACACACACACGATCATTGTAAACCCCCGACTCTTTGTTTAGACGATGTATGAACGTACAATTTTTTATGATCTCCTGAGTTACTATACATATTTGTACTTTGCATTCAGAATGCGTATACATGTAGTTTGTATTTGCAATAGTCGAATAGAAACGTTATGTTCTTTTTTGTAGAACGGAAGTTCCGGTAGGGGTGTACGGTTTGTGTTCTGTTTTAAGTGAATCATGGGATGACGTTGTATGTACTTGGAAATCTAGAAAGGAATTTAAAACGATGAATAAAGGGGCATTGTTGAAGTTATACAGGCTATAGCTAAAAGTTTCTATGTGGCTAATGGTATGTGGAATGTGAGAATGATCTAGGTATAATTCTATTTGTTAAATATTTAGTGTTCGGCCACCAAGTGTCGATACATTAATTAACTTCTACACGTCTCGTGATGATGACAATACTTTAGGTAGATAATGTTACAAAAACTTATATGCTATAAGTATAAACTATTCGTCATGTCATGATGGATCAAGTTCATGGGATTTATAAGTGAATGACACGAGATTAGTCAATAAACGAACTAGTAGAATGTGAAGATACAGTGATATATATTATCTTCGTACGTGGTTGTACGAGTCAATACATTACGATTATACACGCAGGTTTACTAACGCGACCATGCATTCTACTGCCAAAATGGAAAATATACGAGATATTCTTTCTTGGCTCGAATATTATAATAACTATTTGCCTGAGTGTGAATAATATATTTATGATGAAAGTAGTACAACGGTGTTCACTGTATTGTTTTTAACAATCAATGTTATATAGGTAATATTGACTTATTGTGAACAAGATTATTATACATGTATATATATATATATACATGTATGTAATTTAATAATTCAGAAAGTGGTTATAATAATATTCTGGTATTTGCTTTCTCGTAGGAGACACTCTCGTTTGGAAATATTTTTTCGCGATGGAAAGTATGTTTCGCGACGGAAGATGAAAGTAAATTGAAACGTTGATCAATATAAAATAAGATAATATTTATTATTTCACGAAATACAGTTAATATATGCTTCTGCAATACTGTTTATAAATCCATATTCATTTACTAGGACATAAACATTCGCTTCCATTCCATGTAACGAAATTGACCGTACACTGTATACAAGCACGGCTCAATGGTTGAGGATTATTATTTATCAGCGAGACCAGAGAATGAGCAATTTTATTGCTGAACAGTTGAGATGCGATGGAAGTAATGTTTCTTGTCCTAGCATTACAACAAGTAACAAAATTTCGTTTTCTTTGCATATTGTTGATTTTCATACAGCGTCCCCCATTTACGTCTTCCCTTGTATAGATTTCGGTGATATAATTAATTTTAATATTGCAAAATAGATCGGTGTACATATAAATACGATATACTGCTATATGAATTCATTTTTATGTTTTGTTAGCTTGGCTTGAACGCATCGTCATGAGTTTAATACAAACGATCAGTCGTACTTTCAAAATTATATATACATATATTAGCATAACAGGGAGAGTGACTTTGTATTTCAATATTTGTTCTTATTTCTTTCTTTCTTTTTTTTGTAAAATTTACAAATAGTCCGGCTATTTGTTCATTCTTTTCAGTGATTTCTATAAATTAGGAAATATTTCATATAAATACCTATTTCCTAAATTACCATGAAACATGTTGATTTTTCCTATAAGTGTAACATTACCCGAGATAACATGTATTAGTTTGTATTTCAAGGTTTTTCCATTTTATATCATTACAATTTCATTCATCTTAGAATCTATAAGAAAATGTAGCTGTGTATTATTTGATGTAATGACGCACGGTACCATCTTTGTGTACATACAAATTCCACAGGAAGGAAGAATGATTTCAAATGAATGTATATACCAGTGACGTCGTGAGGATTGTGTTTGGAAGATGATATTATTAAAAAACAGGACAAATATGAATTAATTTGAAGTAATTCTTACGTGCTATGCTTATTTCGAGATTATTACGAACAATTATTACAAAGGTAGACTCGCAATGTATTACCCTTAAATTTTAATTCTCTGATATATTTATATATATAGTTGCAAAAGTAATAAATAACAAACAGATAATGTAGAAAACAGAGAACGTTCACGTTCAAAAAAGATTTATATGACATTCAGTTTTTTCTTTTTTTAAATGTTAATAAGTAATTATTGACTTGGAATTATTCGATTCTCCTTGAAATTCATCGATAGACGAGCACATTAACGATGCAGTAACATTGGGATCGTGTTAACGTATGGTATGTTTCTTATTAACGCAAAACGGCAAGATCCATTTTTTCTAAAAAAATTAAAAACATCGTCGTTCGTATAATAAATTCGTAACTTGTTTATCCATCTTCTCATATAAATATCTTTGATATTGACCTTTATAACTATAGTAGAACTATGGACTATATCTTACATTTCTTATAGAGTATTTCATTTCTGTGATGAAGGGTAGATTGCGATTCATGAATTCCATTTTCTTTTTGGATAAATTAGAATTAGCTGGATTTGAAAGACATCAGGTACGTTTCGACGTTGAACGTCGGTTAATGATTTGTTAGAGAGATACTACTATTTATGATTGGTATGTTCGATCGTTTAACAATATATATGTGTGTATTTATAGTTTTGCTCTCGTCCAGTAATTTACGACATCAATTTACTTAAATCGATCGTACTTGTTCGAAACAACAGCTTGAAAGCATGTTACCGTTTGTTGCATGAAGTTTGTGTATGTAATCACTCGTTCGCCCGTTCCATTCAACTTGAAGAAAGACTTCTTGAAAAAAAAATAAAAACAAAGCATTTAATGAGTAGACTGGGGTAAACTGGTTCAAGTTTCTCAATCATTAAGGAATACCATAAATAGATTTACACATACAAATTCTTAACCTTGTTAAATGCGGTGTAAAATGTTTTATATCTAATTCAACTGAAGAACAATATGTGTATTATACAGTACTTATTTCTTTCTCTTCTGTTTAATAGTTGACATTAATTTACATTCAACTGATATCGATGGTTCAAACATTCGTCTGATTTTATGTGCCGAATGATTAGGTCGTTCGAAAGCCAAACATGCGTGGCTTTGAAAATTAATGTTTACCGTCCAGCAGAAGAAAAATAAATAGGTATAATATTGAAGAAAGGGATCCTGGAAAACGGAAAGAAATACATTGTTCTTTCCCTTCTCTTTGTGAGTGCACTCTCCTTTCAGTTGTAATTGTTTACAAAGAATTAACAATGAAAGTAGAGTATAGCTAACTTAATTCATTCGCTCAATTTTTATTCCCCAGTCTACTCAAATGCTCAAGATACTTAAAAGTTTCTGGATTCAGCTTGAAGAGACAGGAAGAACACCGCTGTCAGTGGCTTTAGAACTGTTTTGATGTTTATCGGTGGTTATCGGTGAACGTTGCGACAGAACGTTATCTTTCTTGTTAATACTCTGTTCAATGTTATTTGCAAAGGCAACACTGTGAGCTCGCCGGCGTGTGCACCTCTTCACGGTGTTTGTACTATGTTGGGCGATAAGTTTTCTAGTTCTACTATGTCTCTTCGCCATTCTTAAGTTGAATAGAACGAGTTTGTCTCAATCGCTGTAACGTGCTTCTGTTTTGGTGCTTGAACCGTGGTCACTTTTAGTCGATTCTCCCAGTCACAATGGTGCTAAACTTTTACCTCTCTTTGCTAGCCTAATCTCTAGCCATATGTAAGGAACCACAGACAGAAGTAGCACGCAAGCAAGGCCAAGTACTCGAACTTGTGTGCAGACTAGTCCATGTAAACCAAGCGTCAGAGCAAGGCCCAACCATCTCCAAAAAAGAGATGTTGATAAGGGCCCTTGCCAGGAGTTTGGATACAAACCCAATACTAATGCTGGAAAAGAAATATTTTTTACGTTGACAATTGTATCCTTGTCAATGATTTTATGTATACTTTTCACCCTTAGCATTCGAGTGGCAACTCTGGGGCGTTACTAAAAATTCCTATACCATTATTGAAAATATTATGTACATTACTATTGGTAATAATTTATTAAATTTGTTTGTATCTAATAAATTAGTAAACATTTAAGTACTGTATGAGGTACTACATCAGTTCCGTATCCATAAAATGAAAAAATATCATATAGAATGGGTCGGAAGAAATGTTTGATTATGAAGTTGAAATAGCTCAGAGTGCAAAGGGTTAAAACTTACTTTTTCTAAACACAACTGCAGATAATTAATGTTAATGTACTCACTATATATCAGTGTTTCCCAAATAGAATTACAAACTCCCCAAGCAGCAGATATAACATGGAACAGGGCTGGATCATCGCCGGATGGCCTCCATGTCATCAAAACCAGTAATAAGCAGGCATGGAATACAAATCCAACAACTGACAAAGGAAACACAGGAATTAGTAAAATTAGAACTTTAGTATGTGTGTGGCAGGTGTGGCATCATGTTGAAATAAGAAAGTTGCGGTAGATGTTACGAACCTACAACAAAGTATCTCTTAATGTGCCTTAACAACATTGATAATGTTACACCAGCAAGAGCTTGTAAAGATGCCAAACTTAAAAAACTTAGAGTTACTGTGCCAGCTCCTCCCAAAGCACAAACAACATATGCCTATAACAGAGATGATTATACGGATAATAATTATTACGCTACAGAACATAATAAAAGTATACAGAATAATTAAAAAATATAGAAGTACTAGGGGGCTAAGAACACATGGAATAGAAAATTAAAATATAGTACTCACTTCTATGAAGTCAGCATAGATGAATCCCTGTTCAAGTCCAATAAAAAGAGTCAGTGGTGCAGCCAACTGCAATTTAGGATCTTGGAATGCAGACTTTATGGACGCAAGAATGTTTTGAGCACTATGCTTCTCATTCACACTCTGCGGTTCCTTCATTCTGGAATCAAGAAAAGCGCAGGATATACTTAATCCTAGAACAGCAAGACCGAGCCATATGCTGATCAATATTGTGGATGTTCCAGAAGGTAGCACTGGTATATTAATTGTGCCATTTTCAATATAAATTTCTTCTGGACAATACTCTGCTCCACAGACATCATTTGTTTCATTGTTCAGCGTGTCTAGTGGAAGTGAATCTGTCAATTTTACAATTATGGCAGCGATTAGACAACCTGGAACAAATATACAATGTTAGCATTACATCTTTGTAATTTCATACAATAGTGGTACAAAAAATTAAATTTTATTAATTTCATGAACTACAGATATAGGAACCAAACAATAAAATGCTATATTTTAGTTAAAATAAGACACTATGACCGATAAAGAGACTAAACTGCAATATATTAGTTAAAATGAAATTAAAGTTAATCGGTGGAGTTCAAATGAAACTGCAGATTAATGAAATCGTAAAAGTGGACATTATTTGAGCTGTTTCGTACCCAGTGCGAGACCTATGTCTTCTGCTAATTTAATTCCTCTATTAAGTCGTCTCAGAAGGCACTCGCGTCTCGTCTCATCAGGATCCTCAGGATCAGCGCACACCAGAGCTAGACTAGTTGCTGATGAGTTCACATGCGAAACTCGTGCTATGAAACTCGGTGTTATACAAGCACCCAGCACTGCATAACTGGGTAATAGCACGTACCTGTAATGTTTCGGTTTCATTCATAAATTTTATCTTGGAATGAACAAGCAATCCTAACAAAGCATATTCTAACTAAAGCATCCTAACAACAATTATCCAATCGTGTATTAATAATTTTTCAATATATGTAGACTAATACTTTTTTTCTAGAGAACGACGAGCTGCATCGAATAGTGCATAGAAAAATATGTTTCTATTTAAAAAATATGAAGGTGACCTTGACATCTCCAAAACTCATCTACAAAAAAAAAACTGTTGCCATATTATAGTCTTCTTTATACTGAAAAACTTTTGTTAACAAAGTCATTTCATATTTTCAAAAACAGCGGAGATAATAACGTGCTAACATGTACTGGACCAACCTGTATACTAACATTTGCATTCTAAAATCGGACATTTTATATGTAACAACCTAATGCATATGGGAATACATGTTTCAACAAGTTCCGAAATAAAAGAGAGAGAGAACACGTCGGACCGCGATGGGTTGGCATCGGCGCCTTCGTACATGCACGAAGCTACCCACCATTTTGGATACAGATGCGCTCCAACGAAGACTGTGGTAGCAACGTGGCTGGAACTTATCGCGAGATTTGTCCCTAGTCTTTGCACGAGGATGGGTGCAAAGCAGCTGGTGATGGTCGCGGTTGCGTAGAGAAGAGCCAGGAGCATCGGTCCCAAATGAGGGTTGAATGTGCCAAGACCAGCTTGCAAGGGGAACATGGGCAACGTGGCGGCTGAGCAGCTTGCGTGTCCCAAGAGGAGAGCCGCGCAATGTCTCAAGATCGCTTTTTTCGGAGGTCGAGGACCGGAAGGAGCCGCCCTCACGGCTGCAATTAGACGTCGCACCGATGATGCTCCTGCTGACGAGTTCATCGATTCACGCCGACGCCATGACAAAGCCGATGTCCTCGTAGAGCGACAAGAGATGGGCGAATATGCTGCCATGTGCTGCAAATGATTACATTCGTGTCAAACGGGTTCAATGATTTATCAAGAATATATATTGGGTCATTTGTAAAAGTCTTGATACGCGTTTCTAACAGATGGTGTTATTCCTGTAACAATGGGACTGCATTGAACAAATATATGTCTACCATTGGAAAGAGTACACCTTCAGCTGTTTTTGAACAGCAGGTTTAGGTTGTTTTCATAGTGTTTTCGTCATAAAAATAATTGTTAAATAGAAGCGTTTGAGCATTTCCGTCATGTGACTTTATATGATATTCAAGAAGGTTCTACTGTTTCAGCTGCCGTCGAAAACATGCAACAAGTATATGGAGATCTTACACCATCCGAAATATACAGCGAGACGATGATGGTTCGCGAAATTTAGACTCGGTGAACGTGATCTATCGGACAAACCAAGGACTGATCGTCCAAGCGAAATTGACGATGATTTAATCTGTGAGCTACTGCTAATAAATCTACGTATTTCAATAGAAGAAATTGTATCATCTACATACATTAACAATTAGGGACCCCTTAATAAATTTTTTCAATGGTGACCGCAATTTTCTTCACAGACCAACTAGTAACATAGTACCACCTTGACACAACATAGTCCATTAGCTTCTTGTTACTTAGAAGAAAACTATTAAATTTCTTTTAGTAGGTTTCTATTACATCACTCTTGTTTAAACCCCTTGCTCTACAACAACGACTGAGACTCGTGGTAAGAAATTTGGGCCACAAACAATAAGCACGAGCCTGACGCGTAGTACCTGGTTCGGAGCAAACGTAAACAACACGAATCAGAGCCGTGGTTGAGTTGTTCTCGATATTTTCTTACTTCCGTCGCGCCGATATATACATGTCATAAGACGCATACTAAACTTCTTGTTTATTGTGACCGGAGCAATCGGGAGTTAGCGGGTAGGACAAGGGGTTAATGACGATCAACTAGCACAATCCCAAAAGATTATATCGTTTCTTTTTTTGTAAATGTTACGAGAAATGTATAAAAATAGTCGTACCTCCAGCATAGCATCGTTATCCCATAGATTATGGTGGTGGCCATTGCTCCTGGCGCGTCTATGTGTATGTGCTAATGGTGGAGGTTGAGCTGGCAGTCGTATAGGTCCTAAACCACCAATCGGTGCTGGTCTGTAAGCAGGACTCTCTAGCTTGTCCTTGGACAACTCGTGAAGATTCGGCAAGGAACCCATGATTTCGGACTTTTGTTACTATTCTTTTTGTTTCCTTTACTGAATGGCCTCTCTTATAGTCGCTCGGGCGTTACTCTGATTCTGGACAGAATCATCGTCGGAGAAGTATGCAGTTAACATCGTTGCAATTCTCATACCCTTCGACTTCCCAATTGTTCATTTATTGGTTTTGATGATACCTAAAATCACGGACGATTCATTCGACATGAGTACAATATTTTTTGTGTGCTCAAGGGTCACGAATTAACTTGCGCAGTTAATATTATGAAATACGACTGGTTGAATTAAAATGTAAAAGAAAAATGGCTGAAAATCACGAGAGGATTTTTTTCTGTAACTTTTTCTCAGCAGTGTGTTAGAATCTCGAACCACTCCCTTTTATCGTTCTTGCTAGGTTGACTTACTTTTTTCATAAACATTGCGACAAATGTAAAAAGCTCACGTCTGAACATACAGAAATTCCATTTTTTTTGTGCAGAAGAAATTCAACAAAATCGTTTATCCTTGCGTTGGACAGTCACTTAAGAAGTGCATTAAACGAGAGCCGCAATTATAACATGTTTTCTGAAATACGATATCGTAAAATGATTGAGTAATAAGATGTTTAAATTCTGCTGTTCCTAATGTGGGGTATAAAATAATTGCCGTTCAGTTAATCAATGAACGGAAATGAACATGACTAAATAACCCTGCTATGTTTAGTTAACCCTGTACCTGACACACGGACAAATATTGGTTTAGAAAATATGGCACGACGTCCACATGTCCACAAGAATCGTTTTTATTTACACAAACATCAAAAACAATAAAGCAAAAGGTATTTTCAATCTAGTTGACTGGAAGAAACATCGCCAGGCAACTGTTCAATATACCTTCTAAACCAGTGATGAGCAACCGGCGGCCCGCGAACATTTGGAACAAAAATCATAACTTTTAAACTAATCAATAGTCGACATACCTTAATACCTTTTTAACGAGAATACAAAGATGCGTTGATTTATATGAAAAATATGATATGATTCCATAACAAAAATTTAACTCTAATTTATTTATTACTTAATAATAAAAAATGATAGTAATATTAATAAGAAAAAATGATAACAAATACATCCCATAAACTAAAATTATTTAATTAGTATGTTTAAGTATTGCATATTGCGTTCTGGCCCACTACAGTCGGCGGGTTGCTCATCACTGTTCTAAACTAACGATTTTTCAAGCGAAGTAGCTCGATTCAATTTTCTAGAGAACAATGAACTATTCTTTCACACAACGCATAGTTTAGTACGAATAATTTGCGTTTATAAATGAAAACCGGCCACCCTGCATAAAAATAGGGACTTGAAATTGCCGGTCGCCCAGCGTCCGCAAAATTAGATACCGTGCTAAAAACTCGCATAAAACGAAGAAAATGGCTTCCAGTGATGGAACCGAATGGTTCCGGGAACTTCTCGGCAGGAAGAACGACCGTTGCAGTTCGATTCCGTTCTAAAAGCGGATGCAACGGCAGCTGCAGGTATCCGATAGGAGAAACTGTAAGCCGATACCAACGTACCGATACTCTGTGGGAGTCTTGCATAATTTAGCCGGCGATTCTCGGAGTATAGTCGCGCCTCCAATTATGCGGCGAATAAGAAGAAAAAAAAGATAGGAGATAAAAATCCCGTAAGTCATCTGCGGGACCTTGAACGAGAACTTACGACGGAACAACTGTTAACATAATGATCGCGGTGCCGGCCGGCTGGCCTTGATATCAGCCCCGTGGAACGGATTTCGACCAATCGCCGCGGTGCAACAATCGACAAGCCGTCATACGTGAAAATGCAAATCAATGCAAATTCCCTGTCGTCCGACGGAAAACCGACTTTGGGCTCCGTCGATCTATAGCTTCCGTCTCCGAACCGGTGCAATGTATGCAGGTGTATGCAGCGAGCGCGGCTCTACAGCTCGTTACCGCGCATTAACATATCGTTGCGTAATTCCGACGCGATTTCATCTCGTCTTAAAACGCGACCAGAAGTCTGGCAAGCGAAACCGAAGCGAAGAATATTTCATCGATCCTGCTGACAGCGGGCCTGGGTCACCAGCGACGATCCCATTATTTATTCATACGTCGGTGAATAAATGGTATTTCTGGACTGTTGACCTCTATGCGAAATCCCGTTTTCAAGGACTAATTAACGAACGAGCTCGCCGGAAGTTCGACACCTTGATAAACAGTTTTTACAGAACCGTCCCGTAATTGGAGTTTCTCCGGCGCACAGTGGGCTAAATGCCCGATCTAGCTGGAAAGAAGTCCTACACATCAGATGCGGCTACCGATGTCAACTTATATGATGTCGTTGTAAATAGGAGGTCCCAAACTTTAAGTTTATGGTATTTTTGATCGCGAAAAAAAGTTCTGAAAAAATTTTTTAAAGATAAAGTAACATCAACTTACCACTCGATTGTTCATATAAAGAAATTGTTAAGAAAATTGTCCTGCGGTATTTAATCCAGTAGCGTCTCAGAAATATTGTAAAATTTTAGACAAATTTAGACTTTTTGTATTTTATAATTTATTTTGTAAATAAGTTACAAGAATTTGCCGATTGTTGTCGTAATGGATTGTATTAGTCCTAATTTTTGCAGGTGAAATACCATGTCGCATCGAGTTATACCAGTTTCACGGTGTACCAAAAGAATTATTTCTGATGAAATGGCAACTAAAGGGAAAAAATGTTCGAATTTATATCAAGTATAAGAATGTTACTATCGTCTAGAAATAGTTTCAATTAGTAGCATTTGGTAACTTGGGCAGCGCACTCTACAAAACGTGAAATAGCTTACAAGAAACGAACACTATCTATGTCAAGATCTCCCGAAATATAAACAAAAATCTGAAGCACCAAAATGAAATAAATCTGCAGTACTCACTTTCAACTACTGAATTCATGTTATTATGAATATAAAAGTCTTTACAACAGCCAGATAATCACAACACACGTTCTGATACTTAATACTTCGCAGCAAACGTTCGAGAAACGTAAAACAATAATGCGACTCGGCATTTGGCTTCGTCGTTTGTGTAATTGTTGACAATGCTAATACCAGAGGTCACTTTACATCGCAGAGGAATGTATAGTACATTCACCAATACTTACATTCTTTTACCTTCAATTTCAGACTTTTTTCCTCCTAATTATATGATCTGGCCTACTATGCGTCGGTCTACTCCGTGCGGTATTTTCGTTGCGAACATGTAGACGATCACAGCTTACTGGTGTTTTTTGGGAATTTTGCAAACGCAAAATTGTATTCGTTCATAACGAAGACGAGTAAGTGAAAGGATATAGTGGGATCAGATGCCTGGAAAGTACCTCCGAACCAAACTGATTGTTGGACACTCCATTCGATAGGGCTCTCAAAGAAAAGCCTCTGTGACAAGTTTCAAGTCTGCACCCCTACCACAAGGGTAGTTATAGGGTGAGCACGGTTTAATGAATTTTCCTTTATTTCTTCTGTTCTGGTCAACAAAAAATTAGGAGAAAATGCATGAACATTCTACCTAAAGCACACACGACAGAGAATTATTTCAGAATTTTTGGTTGCAAAATCGATTTTTAAAAAATCCGGAAGCATAAACTTGCCCACTTTATATTGTAGTTCTCAGAGTGCCACAGCAATTACAAAATACAGAAAATCCGCAGCAATTATTCGTTCTAGAGTGTGTCCAATAGATTAATGATTGCAGATAGTAGTCTAGTCTAGTAAAATAAAATGACAGTAGTATGATTTCACTAGTGAACACGCTCTGTTAAATTATTTGTTTCCTACACTGTGGATCGTTACGCAAAATTCGACTTTTATAAATTGTTTTATGAGACACAGTATATGGTGAAATATTTAGTTCTTTATAAAATGAACGGTTTCTTGTGTCGTGCTAGTGTGCCACAAACGCAAAAAGATTCACTGTCTATCGATCGCTGAGAGTTCGAAGTAATATTGTGTGAAGAATTCTTATCCAAAACTGAAGTTGAAAATGTGAAGATTCACGGCACCGTTCTCGGAAACGTCGTTTTCGAAAACGTGTCTGTTTTAGACGCTGTTTTTTTTTTAGACGTTTATTTTAAAGTGGTCGCATTAACGGCTAGGTCATTAGCGATCACTTCAGTTACAATTGAATATAACAGAGAAGGTTACAGTTATTTTTACATTGAGGTGTGTTACAGCAAAAACAAATTTATAACATTTTATATATATCAATCGATTTAAAAGTGTACAACGCTACATTCCCTACTCTGTGATTGTTTTTACAGTTTCGAAACACTACGGAACAGGCTCGGAATTGCTTCGATAAATGACTATAAGGAAAATGTCTCTATCGACAATAAGAAATTCGCTGACTCACGATTTATTTAAGTTTATTCACTTTACGAGAAATATGTTTCAACTGGGTTTTGCTACTTGAAATTGTTGAATAAAAAACTGGGGAAAAAATGAAAAGAATGATTGAATTATATATATCTTTTTTTTATGTAGAAATTCGAAGTATTTATTTATTTGTTTTTGATTTTAGAAAATTGGTAAAATGACATTGTATTATATTCTGTGGAGTATTATGCCTTACAATTTTTTGAGGATTTTCATAAAGTTTTGAAGTCTAGTGTGGTAGTGTCAGTATAATGTAGGATATGACAATGCTTTTATTATAACTTCTCAATAAAGCGTTTTAGGTGTACGTTTGTGTTTATAGTGCAAATATTGATCGTTTATCTTTGGAACGCTTTGTAGATATTCGATATTCGTATCGTCGCAGCGTAGAATTTTCTTTACTTTTAAATAACTCTTTTAATGTCGAACGGTTTTAGAATACTATTTGCGATTTGATTAGCCCGCCGATATTTCTGCAGATTCCCATTTGTATACGTGTTTCTACATCAAGTAAAGGTAGATAGTATCATAATTCGCGGAGTAACAGTTCTCGCAAAATAAAAGTCGGCTAGCCCATATGGAGCTTTATTGAACTTTATTGCTCTTTGAAAATTTCAGTGAGCTGAAGATGGTTAAGAACACTTGCAAATCGGCGAAAAAATCGAAAAATCGACGAAACGTAACTCATCCAAACGCGAACGCACTGTGAATGCGTCTATCGCTCAATATGGTAATAAGAGAAATATGTGTTACTATTACAAAAAAAAAAAAATATGTTAACGTAGATATAGACACAATTGTCATTTGTTTTTTCAGGAGGATTTCAATAATCCTTTGTTCAAACTATTTTCAAATAGTATTTGTTCAAATTTTCAATAGTATTTGTTCAAACTAATATAGTTATTATCACTATATCGTACGTTGATAAATAATAGAGGGTTAGAAAATTTGTGTGCTGGCGCAAAGCAATTTATAGAAGTTTATACAATTACGTAGTTTGACAGGGCGCCTCTTAGGGAGTATAGCGATAGCGCATGAAGCCCCCGGGATTATGTTCCTATTAGAATGTACGATATAAATACGATCGATAGATTGAGTATCCCGTGCAATACCGACGTAATTGCTCGAGAGTGTAATTGGTAGAAAATTATATAAATGTAACGAAGTCTGATAACGTAAACCATTCTCTTGATTATGGTCAGCCGATAAATGTATGAAAACGAATAAAACAGTGCAGGATGTTCGACAAAAGGAAAGGAAAAAATGTGAAAATGATTCTTTCAGACAAAATAGAAAATAAAATTGTCGTCCAGGTTCTGTTTTTTGTTTACAAGACTTTAAAAATTAGTATGACAATTGTCTTTCACTGTTCATCGTCAAACAGAATGGGAAACTTATAATCGTCATATTAAGATAAATAGAGACTACGGACTTGAATATTTATTGTACTGTTGAATTATTGTTGCTATCACAGTATACTAATTTTTATGGTAAAGTGGCTCTCGTTGGAAAATACGTTCTCTCTGTATGAATTTATTCTTTCTTTCTCTGCTATGAATACTTTTCAAACCTTCTGACCACCGCTGTGTATGATAATATCGATTTTGTTGCGTTCCTTTTTTTATACTAAACGCTTTGTAATGTCTGCCACACGCAACTAATTAACTTCCACCTGTATACTTCCAACACTTTATCCTTTCATATTTATCTGCCTTCTCCTTTGCTCGGTTTATCATGTCCATTACTTCTGATCTTCCTTCATCATTACATTTTGCGATGCATCCACTATTTTATCGTACTATCCGTTTTACGCTATCATTTTAAACCGTATAAAATTAAAACAATCTTCATAAAAAATGATAAGACATTGCTGGCAATTTATTAAAATTTCTGAACACTGGAAACACTAATTCGTCACTAGTTGTAAACATTATAGAAAATATAGGGTAAGGTACCCAATTACTGTGGGCGTACTGTGCCTATATTAATTATACTTATTTTTAAAGCATAAAGAACATTAAGAAAGAGATATATAGCATATTAACTTATTTCAATGAAAAATATTTAATATCTCTTTCTTAACATTCGTCATGCTTTAAAAATAAGTATATTTAATATAGGCACAGTAATTGGTATTCCCCACAGTAGTTGGGTCCCTCACCTTATTTCTTAGATTTCAGAGCAGTTCATTTACGACTTCCTACTAGTTTCAGAAACATGCTAACTTCATCGCGAGGGATGGACACATATTAACCCTGGAATTGATTTGAATATGTTATTAAAAATGCATTTGTCGCGAATTTATTTAATTTTATTTCACCGGACATGTATTACAGAACAGCAGAAAATCTGAATTCTTATTTTTATAAAGTGTGCCATAGTTGCTGTTAGGGTTTTGCAAAGTTTTCGACTCTCCGCTAACAGCAGAAATTAGAGAAAAATATACAAACAATTTATTCGCGAGTCGGTCAAGCTTCGAAAGAAAAAGCGAGCTTACTTTCTGGTTGCTGAGCAGTGGGATCGACGGAGACACATCATGGTTGTTACCACGACAACGATACAGCATCTGGAGCATCGGGATCATCCTTGATCGGAATTCACGATTGCTATCGGCGTCGAGCCTACGTTCGACAGACGGTATTTACGGAACACTATGTCGTAGAACACATGTATAAACACACGTGATTTTCTCGGTCGGCCGTTTCTGCGACGAGGGTTGCGCGAGCTATACGCGGCGAGGATTTCGAAACATTTGACCGGTTTACGCACGGCGAACGCGATCGACGCGTCCACGGATCACCTTTACCATTATTCCGCGGCGTATTTATAACGCTTGTCTCTTCGGCATGTGTCGTTTATAGTGATCGATAAGCACGTTTAACGGGGAACCGCGGGAGTGAGCGAACGGATATAAACAGCCTGGGAAAATCACCTGAGACGCTGTCAATCTTCACTCGAGTATAGCTCGCACTAGCACAGCGAGATCATCCGTTTTGTCACACGATCTCGACGAATTTTCACGATTCTGGAACGAAAGCTCCGATGAGAAAACCCTAATCGGGATTCTGATGCTTGTTCGCTGCGAACTTCTCGGTTTTTCGCACTACAGGATCGAAATCGTCGAGTTCGTCACACGATCTCGACGAATGTCCACGGTCCAGGTGGAACGGAAGCTTTGACGAGAGAGAACGAACGTCGTAGACGAGTACTCTAACCGCGATACTGATGCGCGATCGTCGCGGAACTTCGTGTCGGGTTTTTTTTCGGGAGAGCACTGCGCGTTACCTCAGGTAATAGGGCCGGGCTGTTGGCCGACCGTTTCGGTGATGAATGATCGAGACGTATCGCACGGAGGTAGCAAAGGGTTGCGATCGTTTCTGGCCTAACGAAAGCACAACAGCGAGAGCGAGGTTCCCTTCGGCTGAACTCGGTGATCCTCGCCGTGGCTCGCTCTCCCTTGGTTCCATTCTCCTCTCGATATGGTCGATAACAGGGAGAGTGCGTACTGCACCCTCGTTCCCCGATTCCGGCGAATCTTAAGCGCAAAAGAGCGAAACAAAACGCCGGAGGAGTTCAGCTTTTGTTTCTGAAGGCATCCTGCTGTCACACGGCCCGATACGAAGCCCGATGCGAGCCCGAGCCTGAAGTGGTCGTCTTAGGGTCAGATTATACTAGACAATTCAGACGCTGAGGGTGTAGAAACATTAGATATAAAAACAGGGTAACCAAATTCTGCCGACAGACCTGTTTTTGTACCTGCCGTGTTTACACACCCTCAGCGTCTGATCTGCCTAGTATAATCTGACCTTTAACCGTTCGATCTGTTCCGTCATGGAACCGGGAACACGCGAACCTGTCCCGAACCCCATCACGATCGGCTCCTTCTCAGTGCTGGGCAAAATAGTATTTGAAATAGAAAATAGTAAATAGCTTATTTTATTTTTAAAGCATATCTATAATCATGCAAATAAATTATTTTATTTAAAAGAAAAACTTTTTGAAATACTATTTAAAAATAGTATTTTATTGGGAAAATATTGAAAATAGTGAGACATATTTTGTAGGACTGTTGTGATATTTTGTTGCGTGTAATGTTATTACGACATTGTTGTCTGTTTATCAACATGTTGCATGCAAATATTCGTAATTAAGCTACAAATAATACTTTGTTAACTATTATAGTTTCTTGTGTTAACAATTATAATTTATAATATTAACTATTTGCTCAACTTTTTTTCATTGTAAGGAAATATTCGAAATACATATTAGGGGTACCCATAAGTAATAAATTATTTGCAAAAAATTTTACAGTTCTTTTACAGTTTTCGATAAAGCAGCCTGTGTTCCAAATATTCTAAAAAGTATAATTTTTTTTACAACCCTGTAATAAAATGGCGGCGTCCGTACCTTCCGAGGATCATATTCGTCATTGCATACTTTTTCGTTTTGCGGGGTTTAATGCAACGGTAACAACAAAGAATATTTGCAATGTTTATGGAGATGTATTGAAGGTCAACAAGTGTCAACGTCGGTTCAGAAGGTTTGCTGCTGGTGATTATGATCTCTCTGACAGGCCTCAAAGTGGACGACCAGTTGAATTTGATAATGACACCCTAAAATCTCTAGTGGAAACTGATCCAAAATTAAGTATACAAGAATTATCGAGAAGCCTTCGGTCCACATGGTCAACTATACAAAGGCACCTACACGAAATGGGAAAGGCATATAGGCAAGAAATATGGGTACCGCATCAATTATTTGAGACCAACAAGAATATTCGTCGATCAATTTGCACTTCATTGCTATCCAGATTTCGTAGAGATCCATTTCTCAGCGGAATAGTTACCGGGGATGAAAAATGGATTCTTTATGATAACATAAAGCGTTTCAAGAAATGGCTTACTGCAAATCAAACCGCAATATCAACCCCTAAACCTAGCTCATCACTTAGAAAGGTGTTACTGTGCATTTGGTGGGACTGTCATGGCATAATTCACTTTGAGTTGTTGAAACCTGGAGAGACAGTTACCGCTGAGTTGTATTGTCAGCAATTCCAACGGCTGTATTCAGAACTATTGAAAAAGAGGGTATCTTTAGTCCACAGAAAAGGTGTAATACTGCAAATTGACAATGCCCGGCCCCATACAGCGAAACTCACTCAGAAAAAAATCAAAGAATTACAGTTGGAAGTTTTACCGCACCCCCTGTACTCGCCGGATATTGCTCCCTCTGACTATCATCTTTTCAGATCTCTGGAGCATTATTTAAGAAATAAAACATTCACTTCTGTAGAAGATGTAAGGAGGCACCTTGAGTCATATTTTGCTTCGCGAGCCCTGGATTTCTATAAGAGAGAGATTGAAAATTTGCAAGGAAGATGGCAAACTGTCCTTGATAATGATGGAGATTACATAATAAATTAAGAAATAAAAACTTGAATTTACTACAAAGTTTGTTTTAGATTTCAAAATAATTGATTACTTATGGCTCCCCCTAATATTTAAAATACAACAGTAAAATATTTTATTTTATGTATCGGGTTGTCAAAATAAAAGTATTTTATTTTCCGACATTTTTCGTTCTATTAAAGTAGTATTTTATTTGAACCACATTAAATTATATTATTTAAAATAGTATTTTAAATATTTTTTCTCGAAATTTTGCCCATGTCTGCTCCTTCTATGGTTGTTCCATCGATCTTCGATGTCTTTATTCTCGCGTACTCGCGGTCAGAAATGTTTTTAACCTCTTCGTAGCATGGAGTCAGACTATAGGTTTCGTGCAAAGTCGAATTTCTTAAAACCGGAATAAAATTCTATTTTGTTGTTTGCTGTTGCTGTTAGTTATTATAATGAAAAATTCTGATTTTGAATGAAGAATATTTAATATCTCTTTTTAAATATTCATTATGCTGTAAAAATAAGTATAATTAATATAAGCACACTAATCGGCACCCCCCAGTAATCGGGTCTCTTACCCTATGAAGAAATATATTCTCATATGTTTCCTGTATTTTGCGATTGAATTAGACAATTTTTATTTTGCATAAAGCTCCACGGTCTAGGGTAAAGGACCCAATTACTGTGGCAGTACCAATTACTGTGCCTATATTTATTGTACTTATTTTTAAAGCATAATGAATATTAAAAAAGAGCTATACAATGTATATTAACTGATTTTAATGAAAAAATGTAATATTTCTTTTTTAATGCTCATTATGCTTAAATAAGTATAATTAATATAGGCACAGTAATTGGTACCCCCACAGTATTAGGGTCCCTTATCCTATTAATCACGAACGAGATATTTGAAGACACACTGCTCGTGTTAGATGGAACACCCTGTACGTCCGACACGAGGAAGAGACGTTACGTCAAGTATCGTAATATCCTGTGCGTTTACTGCGTATAACTCTATTTCTTAATGGAATCTCAGAACGAAACGCGTAGAAGGGAAAATGAAAGTGTGAAGAATTAATGAATATATATAAATGCAGTAGGTTGTTCAGAATGCGATTGCGGATTTCAACGCAATCGTATCAATAACGAGCGTGCAATATTACTTTAACCGACATCGCGTTGCTACCATATCGTGTTCTCCGAAGCAAGAGTCCTGAAACAGAACACACAATTCTCCGGAAAAAATTGATAGTAATTAAACAAAAAATTGGTAAATTAATAGTAATTCAACGTCTTAAAATATTGGCGGGCAGATACGTCACCGGAAACGTTTATGCGCTGTTTCGAGTTTATTTCTTGTGCCGGAAAAAATGTGTATACCGCGAGCAGTTCGCTACAAAGGGAATTTTAATTAAAGGTCAAAGTCGTGGAGGACTATGACGAAAAAACTACGCTGCAACGCACGTTGTTTGTTATTTCAGGCTTCAGGAGTCGCTGAGAATGCGTCTACGTTAATTGAATGACTTTGGCGTCGGGAATTTGAGGCGGAACATGTCCACTTCCTTCGAAGATTTATGCTAGATCGAGGCCGCGTGATTAAGCAGCATTCGTTTTATCAATACGATCGTTCTTGCGTTCTTCTTTCAACGTGAGTTCGTTTTTACTTATTTTCCGGTCGTTCTTTCATTTTTCACTAAGAGTGCAACATTGTTATACTCCGGCTCTATTGACTATCATCAATTTTTGTTCTATTTTCATTCACCATAAATTTGTACTCTCTACAAGAACATGAAAGATTGTACTGCACTCATTTGTGCCTTTCACTTTTGATGATCAGTAGACTGCGGATTTTTATGCAAAACCTAAATTGTCTGCATTAATTATAGACATTAATTTCTTTTCGTAATCAGATGGAAATGATGTAACAGCATTTTTAAATTCTTCAAAGGTTTTTTCTATTTTCGATTTGACCTATTTATTTTTATTATACATGCATAAAATCCGCAGTCTAATCATTGGATCATGCTTCACCCGTAATGTCAGTTGATGTACTTGAGGTGTATTAACCCCTTGTTCTATCTTGTTAACACCCGATTCCTCGGGCCACAATAATCAAGAAGGTCGGTCACGCGTTGAGCCATTTACCTGTTTAGTATACTCGCGATATACGCGGTATGTATATCACGAGCGACGAGCCTGACTCGTGTTATTCACGTTTAGTCCGTACGAGGTACTACGGCCCAGACTCGTGCTTATTGTTTTTAGCCCAAATTTCTTACCACGAGTCTCACTCGTTGTTGTAGGACAAGAGGTTAATAATATACAGGGTGTCCCAAAAATGTCGGAAACTCTTGAAAGGGTTGGTTCCTGAGATCCAATTTTCTTTGAAGTAACTTTTTCTTTAACAAAAATTTCCGCCTCGGCTTTGTTAAGGTGTAATTAACGGTAAACGCGGACCAATCAGAGCGCGACTATAGCGAACGGATTCCAGCTTGGCGACAGGTCCTGCTGAGCGTGACGTTGCCATTGGTCGAGTATCTGAAAAGAAGTAAACGGATTCACCCTCAAGAATGTACGAAGATTGAAAGGTGATGGTTCAGGAGGCTAAGAACAATGCGAATTTAGCAATTTTTTAAAACGAAACTACGGAGCAGTTCTTTTCGAAACTTTTTGGACAATTTACTTCATGTGCTAGTAGCGCGTACCAATTTTTTCGTTGAAAAATATGTGGTAGAAATGGACGTATAATAATCCCGTTAATTAATTATTTCCCGTTTATTCTGTATTGTTCAATACAGAAACAAAAAATATAATAAAGGTATAATAAAAGTTACACGCAGTTTGAGCTCGACTGTAGTTCTTAGCTCATCGTTAGCAGAGAAGTGGCGCAGACGGGGGTAAAAAAATGTTCACGCATGCTTTGCTTTTAGCGATCTGTACCCCTTCGAGATCGGTCCCTTTCAATTCAGCTCAATGCCACTTGCCTTCCTTTTCGCAGGCGTGGTACGCGCTGTGTTATGCAGAGTTTGACCCGGATATCTACACTTCGCCAGCATAACTTCGAATGGTCGTGGAAGTTGATCGGCCCCGTCAGATATTCTTAAACTGGATCCGAATCTGATTTTGAGAGACCTCGGGAGCAACGCTACGGGAAACGCGTGGCTGAGTAAACGTTGAATACCGGTGTCGTTAATTAGAGCGGCAACCATACTCGGACATACTCGATGCGGCGCACAGTCGGTGCCAAGGCGGCAAAAAATCCATTTTATAAATTCTCGATTTTTATAAAAAAAAAATTATTTTGTATAGCCCAAAATGAGTGGATAATGTGCCAAAGTCCGATTTAAAAAAAATTTTTTTTACGGAGATATACGCATAGTAAATAACCTTTTCTTATCTCCTGGGAATTCATCAGTTTTCAGTGCGATAGTTATGTAATTATTCCGCCTATAATTGAATACTTAGGGATCTACAAATCATATGGGTTATTACAAATAGCTTAAACTATTAGCTGGCAAAAGATTAAAAAAAGAATTGTTTAACGTTAAGTAACATGGATTAACCTGAAGCCTTTTTGCGTTACGCTCACTTTTTATTTATGGAGGAATACAAAAAATCCTTTGAAAAGTTTCGATCTGGAACTAATCGTTTTGGCAAGGTGTAATATTGATCTAACTTTATGTAAAAAATCATGAGACCCTTCCAGATGCTTTCGCCGCGATTTAAGTTTAAACATGAACTTGCAGAATTTCCAAAAATGCATCGCGCGGAAGTTACGGTTATTTGATGTTTCGGGTGAAATTTTTTAAGGAGATATCATAAATAATAAAGAAAAATGTGAAATAGTTAGAATTAATTTTTTATAAAAACAAAATTTAATAATAATTTGTTTATGTTAAATGAACAAAGTTTTCGTTCAATAGATCACTGTTTTTGGTCAAAAAGTAGCAAAAGATCAGTAAAAATTAAACTATTCAACAAAAGTTGTTGCCGTTTTATCGCATATTGAACGAAAAGTGTATCTCCAGAATTAGAGTAACGCAAAATACACCACGTGGAGGGTTAGTGTCGTTTGTGTGTTTTTAGTGGTGTAATCGGTTTCTTAATATTTCTTATTATTTCGATAATAAACTGCAACAATAGAATGACTGGATTCTTGCATCTATCACTTTAAGGGGTTACATACCTTCAGCGGCGGTGAAAATTGGTTTTAAATGAAATTTTTAAGGGATATATCTTAAATAATAAAGAAACGTGTGAAATTCATATATATAAAAAATATTTAATAACAATATTTTAATGTTAAATAAACAAATTTTTCGTTCACTGGACCACTGTCGCAAAAATGCAACAGGTATTTTTTGGCAGTGGTTCAATAAACGCTATAAAAATAATTTATGTAAGACAAAAAAATTGTTATTAAATATTATTTTATACATTTCACATTTTTCTTTATTATTTAGAAATATTTCTAACAAAATTCACCTAAAACATCAAATACACCGTAATTTCCGTACGATTCATTCTTGGAAATTCTGAAAGTTGATATTTAAATTTAAATTGCGGCCAAGGGGTATCGAAGGGTGTCGAAATTTTTTACACAAAGTTAGTTCATTGTTATACCTTGCCAAAACGATCAGGGCCAGCCCAAAATCTATGAAAGGATTTGTTGTGTGCTTACATAAATAAAAAATAAGCAGAAAACAGAGATTCCCGATTAGCCCATATTACTTAATGTTTAACAACTTTTTAAAAAAATTATTTTTGGTAGATAAGCATTGTATCTATGGCAATTTTTCGGCAACTGTGCGGCGTGCAGACGTTGAAATTACTATGATCATATGGTCCGGTAACGATTCTACAAAGTCGCACGAGTTCATTCGTGATTTCACAGTCCCGAAGAATGCGAAAACTGTTGTAGAACAACTTTGTGGAATTTTATTTTCAAGTAGGTGCACATCGAATTAATTATTGAGTATTGATAAGTATGGATTTCAGAGATTTTAGATTTCGTGATTAGGTTTCATGATGGTGTGTGGCACTTAAAGTTATATTATTATTATTATGAGTATGATGATGATGATTATTATTATTATTATTATTATTATTATTATTATTATTATTATTATTATTATTATTATCATTTTCAATAAAAATCCACAGTCTGTTTATGACCAAACATTATTCTATATTTTTTATTAATCTCTCTGGAGGAATAAAATTATGTTCCTCAATAATGGATAGAGATGGTCATGAAATTTGAACATTATGAAAACGACGGATCACGAATGTTAACATTTAAAATTAATTTAGCTTGTATAATATAGCACCCTCTGTAATTTCGCCAAGTATCATTAGCAGAGCCGTATAATTCCAAGTTGATAAATTATTCATTCATAGAATGCTAAAAGATTTTATGTTTTTACTGTGTAATCCATTCATGGAAAATTAGCCGATCGTTCACATGAAGAGGCCAGAAAATTACAGTTCACGAACATCATGTGCATCGTCGACGTTTTCGTATACTTACAATTAGAATTAACAGCACTATCTTTGGTCGAGTTGTGTTATTAAACCATCTTTGGAACAATAACGTGTCTCAAGGCGAGTCTACGATCTCTTTGTTGCATGTCAAGCTGATAAACACCTGACTTGAGAATCGTAGTTAAGTGTGTCAATGTTACGCCGATAATGCAACGAGCATAAGCCGTGCATGTCTGTTCAACTGCTTAGGTTGATCACCTCTCGGTTGGGTATCGAGTCATTTTGCCTTGCTGGGAAGATAATAGTCACCGACCAAGGATTGTCAAACTGTAATCAGATGAGATCACACGTGACTTTATGTCTGTTCAAATCGGTATATCTGCATGCGGTGGCTCCCGTTAATATTCGGACACTCTTAAAAAAAACTTTTTTAATATCGGACCATACGACTTGAAGTTTTTCGAAAAGTTAGAACAGTTGGTTCGCCAAATCGCGTGTAATTTTTTATAAAAATTGAAATTGGTAGGAATTACAGAGAAAATACTGGAATATTTTACAATTTTTTTGTGTGGGTCTATATTAAAAATTTAAAAGCTATATTTTGTAGATCTGTATCAATTATACGTATTCTGAAAATTTCATCTAAGAGTCTTTTTAGTGTCTTTAACGCTAAACCTTCAGTGTTAAAATGTGACAGAATTGTTTAATATTTCTGAAATTATTTAACTTATGAAAATATTTAAAATTGCAACAACACTAGCAGAATTTTGTGTAACTTTGGGATTTTATTAACGAGCAGGGGTAAAACAATAGAACCTTGGTACACCATCATGAGCCTCCACGCGTTAAGTGTTACAAAACTTGACGAAATCGACACATTTGCAGAAATGAGCTTAATTCGCGCACAATAAAGCTCATTACGTCCCAAACGACTATGCGGCACTTACAATCAACCGTTCCTAATGATCCAGTAAGCAATTCTCGCGCAGAAATGTACACGTTTTACGACAAGACCCAGTTGAGCCCTGACCTGACCATAGACATTCTGGAAATGAAACTGCGTTGGCCTATCTGCCTTTACAGAGCCATCTTTCACGTTATGGATCAAATACAAAAACGATTTTTAATATCCGAATTTTGCTTCTCCAGTGTCTTCCTCTTCAGGTTCTTTCAGAAACATCCCTTAAAAGCATCCCTAGTACATCCCTTAAATAAATTATTGTTACACGTGTTGCACAGCTAAGAGATTAATGATCTCTGAAATTTGATTATTGTTTCAGATTGAACGTGAAATTTTACTATTTGCAATATAAGATGATAAATAACAGTGTTTGAAGAAGACGGACAAAGATTTTTCACAGACGCTAATTAAAAGGTTATAATAAATTAGAAATACAACGCGTTAATGAGATTAAAATTTTCCATAGATGAGAGAATCGCTCGACGAGACACGTGGCAGTGCAAAACGAGGTCTATAGCGGAGTATAAACAACCACGATGTCTAGTTCGATAAAAACGCATGGTATTCTATTAAACAGGCGACTAAAAAACCAAGTGCCGACCCAATGAGGATCGTGCGAAGATTACTTTAAAGATTGCACGGAATTCAAAGACGATCTTAGTGTGTCAGATCTATGAAGACGATAATAAGTTTGGACTCGTTTTAATCCTCGGACTCCTGCGAGATCTAGGCCTACGCAGTGTCTCCGGATTAGGGGAGGGAGCACGAATTGAGGGGAAAAAGTTACCCTCTCTCTGCCAGTACCGGAGTATGCATGACATAGGGAGACGAAACTTGGGGAATAGTGCGGTAGAAAGGGAAATTAGAGTGGGGGAGTAAGTCATTTCTGACCCACGTCGATATTTCACCACAGTTTTCTTTCGATACAAGGTGATGGCTCGGGACCGGCTTTCGTCGTATTTCGGATGAAGAAAAAGCGTCATTTTATATCGGAATAAAATTGTACAGGGTGTATAAAAATTATATGTCATGATTAGGCCGTTTTTGGGGTCGCTGATCACGAATCTGAACTTGAAATTAGAAGAAACAAAATGGCGGATCCAATATGGCGGACACATACATTAAAAAATTATTGATTCTGCTTGAAAATTGGTATTACGCCGTTTTTGGGGTCGCTGATCACGAATCTGAACCTGAAATTAGAAAATTCGCTGTCTCATATTGACCTGGCGAGGGGAAAGACTAATTCTCCGGATAGCAAACTCTACCCTTTGTATTGTATAAACTAGGTATTCTATTCGCATTTCATAGTTCCCAAAGAAGAAAGAATTGAAGAATTGCTGGTCTTTTTACGTACACTAAGCACCCATAATAGAAAATATAGGTTTCCATTTGAAAAAACAAAGTGGACCTTCAAATGACCTTGAAAACGCCATCCAAATAAAAAACTGATACTGCCTTGGACACGTGTTTTACACTTTTTAAATATTTTTCATATTTTTCGAGATATTCGACTGGAAAGTTTTCAAACGAACAGCCGATATAAAAACAGCGTTCGTGTTCGTAAAATATAAAAAAATGTCGGATATATGATTCTTTATAAAAAAACTGACATTCTATTCAAAATCTGTTTAAATTTTACAGAAAGACTTAATGCATATCTCTCACAGTTTGACAAGAAATGCAAGGGAAGTACATAAAATACCTACTCTGCGTTACAAAAACTAGTGCTACGACCGCAGAGGCACCTAGGGGCAGCTAATTTTTTTTTAGAATTGCAAGATAATACTATGTAGTAGAAGCTCCAACAAGTTTTAGCGTGGGACCGTGTGAGACTTGCAACTTTTACTCTAAATCGTAAAAATTTATGCCTTCACTTTTACTCTTTCTTTGCATACACAGTTATCAGTTAACAATAAACATTTGACACTAAAACCTATGCAACTTACCTCCACAAACAACATCCATAATGCACAATTAAAATCGAAACGTTTCAACACAATTTGTACACTGTGCACTTGAAATTCGCAATGTGCTTCACAAGCTTAAAAAGGTATGGTCTAATGAACTCGAAGTTCGGACTGTGACTGTTGGTCAGGTATAAAAAAACGACCTTGTTGCTGTTTACCCCCACTTAGAAACACTCTTAGAGTAACCAATCCCATACTTAAAACTTACCTAGCTAGAAGTTCATATTTTAGGTTTTGGCCACGTTTTCCAGCTTTGGGATCACTGTGCGACCGGCAGAGAAACGACCGATATTAGCGACGCGATTTGGCTATTGAAAATTTGAACTGTTCCCGGCGATCCCCGCCGTCCAGAGAAGCGAGACACGATCGGTCAACGGGGAGGACCTTGGAAATCGAAGATCAAGAGTATTCCGGTGCTCCCACCATAGGCTAAGTACGCGAGAGTAGCACTTACCTATTAGTGCAGACTCTGCTGGTGGTGCCCCTTCCTCGATCCTATCCGCGGAAGGTCCAATCCTTGAACACTTTCTTATAAATGAAGGTTGACCGGCGTCTCGTTTCTCATTTAACGCTCCATCCCTCGCAGTCGGAGGGATCGATGCGTTCCATATTAGCTCGGTGCACGTACCCGAGAGTTCGCACGTTCCTCCAGACCCGATCCATTGTGCCGTGAACCGAATTGAACAGTGAACTCTCCACCGATTGTTCGTCCCAGGAATTCCAAGCGAGTTACCAAACCGGAACCGTGCGGCGACCGCTGGCAAACGCGTAAGTATCGATCATGCGGATCCATCCGGCAACGCAGCGTCCATCCTCGCGACTAATTACTGCACTGTGGATTTTTATGGAAAATAACAATTGCATTAATTGCCAGACACGGCAGCTACGTAGACACTTGTTTCTTCCTTTAATAATTTTGTCGAAAACTGTACAACAGTATCTCTAAATTCTTGAAATATTTTTACTATTTTTGTCACGAATCTTCGATCTTCAAATCTATGGCAGTTTACGAGAAAATTTTCCGAAGGTTTTTGGAGACATTTGAACTCGCAGCATTTTTTAATGAAAAATTGCTTTTCAGTTTCCCACCGCCGTGTAAAAATATCTTAGGTAAAAATGAACACTGCTTCGCGAAAGTAGAGGCATCGAGCTTTAAAATTATGATTGAACTATTATACTTTTACCATAGATGCATAAGATCCGCAGTCCAGTGATCACTACAAAACGACAACAGAATTCATTTAGATCTTGCACGACTCTGTATGTGTGAAGAAATGAAGAAATTTATTCGTAATCTCTCACGAAAGGATCATTATAATTTCAACGATAAGATCAAAAACTCTGTGTCCTGTAATCCCATCTACAGTGGTAATTTCAATCTTAGCATTTATTAAATCTGCAGCGTTCGAATTGTTAATGTGCGACACACAAAGAGAAGTTTCACAATTTACATTTTCCCCGAAGCTCCGCGAAAGAATTGTCAATTGCGAGGAGCAATTACGGCAGATTTCCATAGGATTCGAAATGCAAAAAAAAAAAGAACAGGACACGCGCGATTGTAAAATCATGCGCGCACGTTTTGCATTCCGGAACTCATTCCGAGCGAACGACTCACGGATTTTCTTACGAAAAGCTTACTCGCGTCGAGTTTCAGCTTAACAGCGTATCGAATAATAATTCACAACGGTACGGGCCTCGATACCTGTGTCGATAAGTGATCGCCGCAGCCATAGATCGGACCAACGATCGCTGGTGCAGTATTGTTTTGCATTATTTGCGCAATCGGTGTTGCACAAGTGTAAATGGATACTGTGCACGAGTGGTTGCAATTGCCCGCTCGCGTGCACTTTCAAAAATTCGCACGCTAAATGAACCGTTGCGGTTCAAGACCCTTGAATCCTTGCGCACGCATCGTTGCAGGTGCACGCTCGATCTTCACTTCTGTGCTGTCGGCGCCATGCCATCTACACTGTCGAAACAATATGTCAGAAAACACCCGGGACTCTTTTTACGTAGTGCTTTATTTACATGGTTCACTTTTACTCGGTCTTTATCGCACATGTAATTAATAGTAATTTTTATGCAGAAGGAAAATCGTCTGCTTCGACTGCGATTATTTAATTTATTTATTACAATTTATTTATTATTTATTAATTATTTAATTTATTTATTACTATTTATTACAATTTATTTATTATTTAATTTTACTTTATAATTAATTTCAATTCTAAATTATGCTTATGAAATCATTCGTTCGGTATGATCAACTCGATCGAGATTTCAATTAACTCCGGAATCTGTAAGATGGTCGTTAAAATCGCATAAAGATCTACAGCCTGTTAATAGATCGATAGAACGATTTTTATTACGGTCGCGGAAGTGTTAATCGTATTTACTCTTCGACGAAGATCTAAATGGATGTCTTCTCTCACGTTAATAAGGTTTTCTTTACATTTTTTTTCATGCAATTGAAAATTGATTTAAACGTCTGAAGATAGATGCGATCTGCCAATAAGATGCAGCAAACGTTTCAAATTAACCTTCCCGAGTGCGGCACGTGTCGGCACAAAGAATAGGTACTTAATCAAGAGGAGATCGTTTCGAGACGTGAAAATGATCTGTGCGATCGTCACAAAAAAAGTCGGCGAACTTGCTTTACCTAATCTGGCCACGTGAAGTTTCGATTTCCTGCAAATTGACACAACAAATTTGTATTTCGCACAAGGATCAATCGATAGAATATGCTGGATCGCACAAATCAAATGAAATAAGCTATTTTATGCATTGATGACAAAAATGACACGGATTAAAAGAATTCGAAAATTTAAAATTTAGAATTAGAAATTACAAAAGGACGAATGAAAGTTCTAATTGTCTTCTGTTTGTTACAATTTTTATTTTGCATACAGACCCGCAGGATATTTATAATAAATTTGTCTACGTCAAATGCAAAATAATGAAGCGTATTCTTTTCGAGCCAATCAAATTATTAAAGAAACAAGTGTCTACGTAGCTCTCGTGCAATTAATACAGACAATTTTTATTTCGCATGAAAATCCGCAGTACACTTATGAAAATCAATCGGATATTGTATCGAACGCAGTTTCATTGTGGAAGCTGGACAAAGCAGCGACCGACCGTCGCTAATAAACCTGTCAATGAAAACAGGGGCGGTATCGATCGAGCAAAAATAGAGGTTATTAATCGATCCATTAATGAACAATGATAGTGTGCGTACTTGGCTGTGCCTAGAGCGAGCTGACTATTTGAGAGGGCCCGCTATTCTCTGTCCAATCAGAATGCCAGCTACCTGGTGTACGCCCATGAGGCACGCACGTCCTTCGATTTAATGTCAGCCCGTGATTATAGAAAACCATACCGTCAACTAATCGTACTTCTGTCATCGCCGCCGCTGCTCCTGTTTCCGTTCTTGAGCTATCCTTTGCGATCGATCTCTGGCGGAAAAAAAGCGCAGTGCCGCGTGCAATTATTCGACCGGCAGAGATCTGACGGTGCAGGAACCCGTTCTTGAATCGTCAGTATTAACTTCTTCTGTCGCTGTTCGCATAAGTGTCCGTTCGTTGGACAAGTTACGCCCTTTTTATCGCGCCGCGATCACGACTTTGCGCGTTTGCAACAAGAGCACATATGGGAAATAAATAAGATTTTAAAAAATAAAAAAAATTATAAATTAAATTAAAGTTAAAATTTAAATTTAAATTTAAATAAAAAAAATTGTTAAATAATAGAAAATTAAAATTAACCCTTTGCTGTCGTATTAAGCTTATACAAAGGTGTCATGTTGGTCGGAATTAATTTTCGTTGAACGAACAATAATACATAATATGCAAGATGATGAAGGAAAAACAACATTTATTAATTCTTTTTTGAACTTTAGATGTATGTAACACGATAATACGTTTTAATTTTATGTTATGTAAAAACTATATTTTATATTTTTCTTGTCAACTTAATATAATATAAGATCAATATGGTTCTTTGCTGTGGTGGCTGAGAGTAGACATACGACCGCAAAGGATTAAAAAATTATAATTTAATTAAAAGTAAAATTAAAATTAAAATTAAAATTAAAATTAAAATTAAAATTAAAAAGAATTCAAATTTAATGAAAACTACAATTTAAATTGCATTGCAATTTGTATGTGAAAGAGACAGTAGAAGAATAAGGAAATACTATTTAACATCGACGCTGTTTGCGTAAATAGTCTAAAGAAAATTGAACAAACACTATAACACAATTCTACATTTATTCTACAAGCATTCGTATTAAACCCGCGACTGTACATCGCAAATCCGACGCCGCGCTTGCGAAAAAAGCATGAGGAGATCCACTTAGCGATGCCATTCGACTTTTTCCATTACTTGCTGCGCTTTTTTTGCCAGCGACGGAATAAAAACTGCGACAGGTTCCAGTTCGACCAACTTTTTTACAAAAAGTTATTAATACTTTGCACGCTGCAATCTTCGTAAACTAAATAGCAGAAACAACAGTCGACAAGGAATTTTAAGGAACAAAGATCTACAAGATCTACAAGATGTATTTTTTCGATATTTCCTCAGATAAAAAAGTTGCAAAGAAGAACTTTTAGCATTTTTTCTGCAATTCCGACGAATTGCAATTTTTTCCAGATTTCTTTTTCACGCCACATAGTAGAACATTTGTTCTAATTTCTGGAAAAAAAAATCCAAATGATATGATGCAATATCGAAAAAGTTATGGGGTCTTTTCAAGAGCGTCCGAATATTATTGCGAGTGAGTGTATGCTGATTCATTGGTCGCGAATTTTGTGCAGTTGGCTGAATTACTCGATTGATTATGATGTTCTTGACTGTCCACTCGGTACGTGGACACAAGATCGACAATTCAGGGTTAAGGTTCTTGCCGGAAGCGTTGAATTTCGCACGGCATTGGACGCGTGAACAGGGAAACGCTGTGTTCAGGCAATCGCATCGGAACTTCTCATAAGTTGATTTCCATGAAACTCGAGATAAAATTCATGGATTCGTGGGGAATCGTATTCAGTCTTCCTTGTTCTCCATTCAACAACAACTGTTTAATTCGTTCGAGATTATATTAAACATCGCGGGGGCGATACCATCGCATCGCCGCGGTGGCTCCACTGACTCACGAGATTTCCGCGGAATGCGATAAACTATTGATCGGTCGGAATGTTTAATTAGCCGTGGTAAAATAACAGCCTGAATAATGGTGTCTTGAGTAAAATTTTAATTGGCCGCAATCGCCGCAATTCCGACTGAGAGGAAATCGCAGGAACGCGCGCGTAACTTCTGCTGACAATGCATTATTTGTAAATCGAAAAGTAAAGGATCGTATTATCATTCTGAGAAAACCAAATATACCTATTGTTTTCCGTTTCCGGTCCGAATTACCCTGCGAAATTTCTGCATTCTACATATAATACTTGCATGTTTAAACGCGACGGCGGCACCGTCCGCTGTAAACAATGTTTTGCAATTCGGTTCCCAATGAAGGCATCGCATCCTTGGGAACTCTCCGGCTTAAAGCGTACAGAGTATCGCCATTTTGAAAACAATCAAGATTTTAAATTTACTTTGATACAAACCATAGCCACGAACCGGAATCGTGCCGACGGTTAACATACGTTTCTCAAAACATACTCTATAAAAGAAAAGTATACAACTCCTGGAATTTTGATTATTTTTACTTTAAAAAGATCACACATGTGCTTCAAGTACCCATAAATACGTACGCAAACTTCTAATGCAAAAGTTGAATAGTTCTCTCGAAAAAAATTCCTGAAAATTGGTGACAAAACAACGAAAACCAGAATAGTTTCGTTGCTCTCGTTCATATCAAACGGAGATAAGAAATTCATGACTAATCGATCGAAGACACGGTTCGTTTCGATCACAGGCGAAGTATTGTGTTCGCCGCTATTTTATCACTACTGTTCGGTTACAATTATTCAAGTACGTCGATACCGTCCGTGAAAATTTATAGAACCGTTTCAGCGTTTAGAGGAGAAACCGGTAGAACGGGGATAACAAATGGAGCACCACGGAGACAGGATCGCGTGTGATCCTTATCAGTTATACGACTGGCAGGACTAATCGTATTCTTGCTATATATTTTTCCTGATTTTTTGCGCAATCAAACGGACACTCGGACGGAATACATTTCCCGACTCTCCTTGAGCGTACCAATTAATCACTGAGAAACGGTACAGGTTGTTCGGTCCGACAGTGTATCACAATAGCGCGGTCTGTTCGTTCTTACACTCGCGTTATCATTGTACAATCGCTCATTCTTGGAGAACTTTCTTATCATTGGATTGGACATTCCATGTGCAATATGTTATTTGTAACAGTAACGTTAAAGAAACACAACTTTGTTGTAAATACAACTTATTCGTCACTATTATAATTAGTGCGTATCTTTATGCAAAATAAAAATTGTCCGCAATGATTGCAAGAGACACAGAAATGTTTCTCTTTTCTTAATAATTTTAACACACTGAATATATTTTCTCCAATTTTACTCAATTTTGTTATAAATGTATGAAGCCCACAGTCCGATTATAATCAACATATTCTGTCAACATGTTACGAGTTTCTCGATTGTATTATGGTGGAAATTGAATGTTTTGTTCGTTTACGTACCGTCATTTCCATTTTTGAGTTTTTCACGTTTGCAGCATCGATCGATATTGACATTTCCAGAAACAATTATTTTTCAATTTTATTTTTGTTTTATTTTTTAAAATTTTGAAATATTTTTCTTTATTTTTCTCATTTTTCTGTTATCACAAGGCTCGTAACGGTTGCCACAAATCATTGGGTGGAGTTAGAGTTAGACGATGATTAGAAAAAAAAAACTGACTAATGCGTAACAAATCCTGATTCGACGATATCGCGAAACATTAGCATGTCTATGAATATAAAATGACGTGCACCGTGAAAAAGCATCGAGTACCGTGTTTTCATTTAACGGAAATGAGACTGTTCCCGCTTCGAACGGAAAAATTGGCATGTACACCGTTGCGCGAACATAATTTATCGGCGACGACAGTTGTTTGATAAAGGTGAGCAACTTATTTCACAACTTTCGCCGCAATAATTGAATCAATAACTGTTAATCGTGTCGATTGAATGGGTAACTTTTATTCAAAATAATAAAAATTTTTATTAAAAAAAAAAGAGTTCGATAACGTAAGAAACGCGTGACGTATCGAAGACGTCTTTATACGTCAAGAGATTAACAAAAATTTAGTGATCGCTAAAATATATGAAGTTAGGGAATTCTGCACAAGTCAATTGCCTGCAGCACAAGTGCAGTGTGTCAAACTGCATTTAAATTCAATAGCCTTGTTATTTAATATTAGTCTATTTTTATTTAAAGAGTTTATAAGTTATCTAAGTAAATTTTATTGCGAATAAAAACTGTGCGGTAATTTCTGCGCACACGCTACAATAAAGATAGTGCCACAAACTCATCAATCATGGTCGCAAGAGCAGGACATTTGAGCAGAGAAGACAGACCGTCAAAAATCGTTGACAGTAAAAAAAGACACACTTCGCAGAAGCTGTAGGAATTTTAACGAGTGCTGCAACTTTATCTGGCTCTTTGTTGAAAATTTGAAAAAAATTCTTACATAATCTTGGCGAGACAATTCTTTTGTAGTCGGCGTCCGGGTAAGATGTCAAGATCCATTAAAATGTTCACGGACACAGAAGAGTTTAGCGTAAACACAGTGTCTCGATCAAGCCGCATTCACATTGAACCAAACGAAGCACGAGAGAAAAAGGTAACACCAAGGAAGTACTTTCAAAATCCTGGTATCCTTCGAGGGTTCAAGACAAAATGACGTCAGGATCCTCCTTGGAAGGGTCGATGATCCGTTGATCGATTCCCACTCTTCCAGGGTCATTCGGTTCTCATCGAAAGCAACTGATCTAGAAAAGTCCTTGGACTGTGGATCTTTTTGTCGATCGTCGACAGATCGTTCTGAAAGATTCACGGACGTTGCCAAAAAATGGCGTCTCTTGTTATTGTTTCTAGTCAGTCACCAATTTCTTCTTCTTCTTCTAATGATCCTTTCTAAAATCATTGTACCGGGAAGGTACTTATTAGAAATATTGTTATTTAACTAATTAGAAATATTGTTATTTGTTCTTGGAAATGCGACTTACCAACTCACCGACTTAATAACTTCGATCTTCCACTCGACTGTTATAAAAAAATGGCTGTTTTTGAGAGTCAATTTACGAAAACCGGAAATTAGGCTCACTATTTTAACAAATGTTTCCGTTAGGCAGAAAGGAATTTTGAAGAAGTAATTATTAGAAATGGTGCGTTATCAAACAATGTATTTTAGCATTAGCATTTTACGTTATATATCTCTTTTTTAATATTCTTTATGCTTTAAAAATAAGTATAATTAATATAGACACAGTAATTGGTACCCGCACAGTAACTGAAGTTCCCGTGTAAACTGTTGCTGAATTCGTCGTTAACACTGAAATTTCGCGAAAACCGATTCTGCTAATGGATCTTAATTGCGGTAAATGATCGTGCGTTGAGTAACAGGTCCTCGAGTGGTAACTAGTGCCATAGGACGTACATTGTTGCAATTAGCTACGTTACATTGCCGTCGCATTATCGTTTTTACCATATACGTCACGGGTATTTGCAGGCCTCACGATGATTTGTAAAAGATAGAATCATAAATCGTACGTCGTACAAGACGAAGAATCATGCAAATTGTTCGCGGGCGTAGTTGCCGCAGTGAATCACCGTTGTCTTCTATTCCGTGGTATTTCATTGGCTAATACGTACATTTTTTACCTCGTTGGACGTTACGGAGAATATTTTTTAACGCTCGATAATTGTACAATTATTTGCATTGCACGCAATGCTGCGATTATGCGAATATACCAGGCGCGACAAAGGATTTATTTTGCTGGTAGTTTTCATTAAATATTATCGAAACAGTACTGATAAATCAAATTTGATATTTCAAATAGACTATAGTTTATTATAGCAAAGAAACCAACGGTCAGTCAAATATTCAACCTTATTCAATGAGAACAACCTTAAATACCAAAATCCTGTTTAAATATGTATGTTTATAACAACCAATCTTGTTTATGTTTATACATAAAATATATAAATATCTATAATGAAAATGAAATTTAAAAAAAAACTAATTTTTGTTAAAACAAGACTACTCGGATTCGAAGCAATTTTAGGTAAAAAAAACTGATTAAAAATAACAATTAATATCGAAGCTTTATCATCCTTGTTAATTAAGTTAATTTATTCGAGTGCAAGTTCGAAATAAATTTTGAGTTCACGTAAGGCATTCGCGTTGCAAACTACATTCTTGTCGTTCCATAAAAACAATTTTAATATTAATATAAACAAAATACTTAACATGATTAAAACGACAATTTCTGTTCTGTTTGAATGATTCTGGTTCAAGGCGACCGAGTCACGCACGCACGTTAACGTCCTACAGAAATGCACGACAGCATTTCTATGGAGAATTTAACGTTTAACGGACTGTCATAATCGAGGTTTCACGTTGTTTATTAATTCATTGGCTTCGTCTCAATTAGAAGCAGCCAATTGCCGTTTAACATTGCGAACGACGACGTTCACGATGTTCCACGTGACTGTGCTTTCGAAACTAATAACAACAACAGTGCAACACGTTTTTACCGTACGCTAATGACACAACTTAACGTTGAAAGACTGCGAAAATGTTCTCATACGTTTATTAGATTGTTGTTGTATTAAGTTTCGTTGAGAAAGCTGGCACCCTTAAATTAATAATTGCATTATTGCATTAAATCTTTAGGATGAATGGTTGTACACAGGTGGATGTGTCTCCTCGTAGATCGTAGTATCTAAAACATAGAAACGAATACTTGAAATTACAACATGATCTTAATGAAATGAATAATTTTAAAACATAGAAATAATCCATCGAATTGCAACACAAAAATTTCATAGTGTCTAAAACAAAGGATGGACGAACGTTCGCTCGAGCATCGTAAACAGAGTCGTCATTACAGCGGAATTGACTCTAATCGAGAAGAAAAAGTTATCCTCTCTCTGCCAGTACCGGATTAGATACGTGACATTACGACGCATGCACAACAGAGACGAAACGCGTCACGTGACCGGGCGGAAGCATGAGGTAATAGCGTCGTAAAAGGGGAAGGGTATAGTGAGAGACAAGTCTTAATCTGGCGACTATGATCGTAAGGCAGGCCTGGGCAACTTCTCCGACGTCACTTGGCCATTACCAGTGTACAGGTTCCCCCGACAATTGGTCACTTCATATTACCCTACTGTGCTTTTATGTCTCCTGGAGACAACCTCCGATATGCATAAGTTCCTAGCTCCCCGCCCCTTCTGCTACACTATAGGAGCATGGTCGGGGGTCTCAGGAGTGGGAAGACAACTCGCAGTGGCTCGCGAGCCACCAGTTGACCATACCTGTCGTAAGGGATGAAAAACGTCTTTTCAATCTAGCTCCTAAAGCAAGAAATAAAAATAAATGAATGAAGAAATAAATAAATCCTGCTCCGCCAATTTGTTGTTACCCGACACAACGCGCGTTACTTTCGCCAGTCCCGTTTCTCCGTAGGAGCATCGTTGGTTGCAATTTAGAGCCGGCGAGCCGTAAATTGCCTCGTCAATATTAAAACACGAATGCGCGACGATGGGTTCGCCGGAAAACGGAATAACGATGATTTCCCCCTCGCATAAACGCGTCACCGTTGGGAGATACAATCGGCCGCGGTATATTTACGATTGAGTAAACGTTAACAAGTATGTAAACGCCTTGCCGAGCATAATTCTCGCGATAATTAATGCGGGCTCGCGGAGTCATGATTCCGCGCGTTGCGCAATCCATATTTTACAGCAAGCTATTAACGTGTCGCGCTACATGCCATTAAATTTGACCGACATTTTCATGACCGAACGTTATTCATTCACCGAAATAAATATTTACGTTTGCCGTCTCCTCTCTGCCAACGCGCTCGCACAGTGACCACGCTTCTCGCGATGGGGGGAGGGGGGAGGAATTAGGCGAAAAGAACGCCCAAGTTTGTCGCTTTTGCACTGGAAATGTGAAACGAGACGAAATTACTGGTTTCCAAGTTTTTCTGTCATAAAATGTTCTCATCTGAAATTTTCGACTGAACTTTTTTACTGAAGCAGACATTTTTCAACGATTTTTAACTTTGAACCAAGCGTGTATTAAAAGTCGCTGGTACACGTCGTAAAAGTAAAAAGAATAAACTTATTTAGTTTTTGTGAGATTTTTGGTATATTATATATAATTAAGTAGAAAATCTATTGGATCAATTTTTATGAAAATATCTCGATAATCGTAAAATAAAATATTTGAAACCGGTCACTTGACCGGTGACGGTAGATTTAGCGTTAAATTGAAAAGAATCCTGTAAGAAGACGAATTAGTATTATTTTATGTCAACTATCAAGAAAATTTTAGTCAGTGAAAGAAACAGTTCCCTCGCTGTAATTTTTATAAAACGGCTCAGAAATTAGAAGTTTGTAGAAGAGTTCATAATTTAATCCTGGAATGGCGAAACTCGGAGTTTCAAATGTTCAGAGTTACAAATGTTCGATCTAAATTCTAATTTGTAGTAGCCAGTTCAAATTATTAGGTATAGTAGTTTAATAAGAAGATCAACATTGATCTCGAAGAAATAGGTTAAACAATGTATGAAAAAATAAATGCATTAAAAATTTGAATGTGTCTAGCCATGATTAAATTGTCGAAAGCATCCATCTAGCGAGGGTCAGTAACAGCAACCATGATGAAAGTCTGAATCCGTGAAACTAGGATAGAATTATTATTTTTTCAGGTGACAATGTTAAGTTCGGCGTTCGAGAAGGTCAAATTCCTATACAAACCGTACGCGTTGGCCGTAGTTTCCATTGGGTATGTGCTTGGAGAGCTGGGTCATTATTTAATTGGTAAGTGATACGTATAATACTGCATGTGTTTCTCGTCCCTTAAGAAAATATTTGCAAAGCGATTATGGTAGTCCTTCAACCCCTACAGTCTTCTCTTTTCTCAATCAGCAGTGCCACAGCAATGTTTATAAAAGTCACATCATATAAAAGACGAATATAAAAGACAAAATTTGCTATAACAATTGATTTTTTCACCTTCGTACACCTTGTAGAAGAAACATTTTATTTACTTCCAGTAGATTGGAATATAAAATTGATTTTCATGTTTGGCAAAAAAATAATGTCACCCATATATGACTGACGTGGCAGAGTACTTGGTTTTCATAGTTTATTATAACAATTGCTTCTTTTACCTTCTTACACCTAGTAGATCTAGGAAAATTAGGTTTACTTAATGGATCGCAATAAAAATTGATTTTCATGATCGGTAAAAAAATCGTGTCACCTATACAAGTCTGATGTGGCAATGTTAGACACTACCACAGTTTGTTACAATGATGGCTTTTGTAACCTTTCTACACGTGGTAGATCCAGAAAAATTTGATTTACTTCCAGTAGATTGCAATACAAAATTTAAAAAGGTTACCACAGCTTAATCCTGCATCAGAACGTATGGCAGAATTAAAGTGTGCTCTAGATTGTAGAACACCGTGCAGAATACCAATGTACGCTTAATTTCCTTTGTATTTATGAGCCGGTGAATTCCAATCGGGGATTTCTGTACCGACTAAGGCAACAACGTCTCCCTATTTTCGTTTTCAAGGTGTCACTAGCAAAGCCACGGCGGAAGATTTACACTATGGCGACATTTCCTGTCAATTAAACTCGACAAAGCTATCCATCGCCGAACTCCCGACTCAATGCGAAGTTGCCAAGAACCAGAGCGTGTAAGTTTCCATTGTCCAACTTTATTTACCACACATCAATTTAAACAATTTAAACTTTGGCTGTGTGTTGTTCACGCTCTAGCGTATCTTCTTTCCTTAACGTCTCTTAATTTAATAGACTGCGCAAAATGGACACAAAATGGTAACATCAATAGAATTTAAGAAATCGATATCGTTCGTGATTTATTGAAATTGTACAGAGAAGAAATAAATTTTTACGCAGTTACTGTGTCTTGCAGTCGATGCATACAATTTTTATTTTGCATAAAGATCTATGTACAATCCAATAATATATAATAGATCGAATTACTGGATTGTTCCAGAAGTTAATTTCGTTATTAATGAATAAGCGCACTGCACATTCATTATAATTTTGTATAAAGATCTGCAGTATAATCTCACTACAGTAAAGTCTTGATCTAAGCCCCATCCTCGGGATCGTGCTGTGACATAGATCGTGTAAGGCTACTATTTTCTTGTGACCGCATCTACCGTCAATTAAACCACTAAATACAGTTCAAATTATGTCGTGTTTGGTGTCATTTTAATCAGAAAAATGCCACGAATAAGTTGGGAAAAGTCCCATAAAAAATAGTAAAAGATAAAGAAGTCTTGTAATGGGATTAGTAGTGGTTCACACCGATATACCCGCGACCCGGTGTTGGATTACACTGCATGTTCACACTTTACGCTGCTCGGCGACCGAACCAGCTTATACTTCTTGGCCCCTCGCGGGGTATTCCCCACAGTGGAGGGAATAGGCGAACTGACTAAGATCGTGTAGCTCCGTTCGGCTTGGATCAAGACTTTACTGTACTCTTGTTAAATAAGAACGTGAAACGTGCACATTTCGAAAGAAACAGTCGATGCACACAATTTGTATTTTCCGTAAAGATCTACAGTCTAATAATGAGTTTGAATTACTTTGCACGTAGAATTTGTTACTTTTTGGTTGTTCTTTGGAGCAAGTTATATTTGTAGGGGCCACTGTATGCCCTTCAGGGAGGATACAAAGAATTGATCCTGGCAGCGCGACGCGTCATGCTTGCATCAGCGCTTTCGCTGACAATGGGTTACTCATTCATGCGAATAGAATCTCTGAATGCATCCGCTTCACTTTCACTCCAAATCGAACGCGATCTGAAGGTATTTCGTTTTGCAGCTGCGAGTCCCTGGAGCTGAATGGCACACGTTATTGCGAATGGAACTACAACGGCCTTGGTCTGGACTATCAAATCTTAGCCGGTCCGAGTTTCATTGCCGTGTTCACGATCGTCGGTGTCGCCTTGGGCATCGCAGCTGATAAATATAATAGGTATCTCTTAGCGACGAATCATTATTAAATTACCTCTCCAGGGATTACACAACCTGTACCGTTGCTGAGGTTGCCAATACCGTTGCGACGCCTTTTTGCAACGCCGTTCGCAGATCCTGTCGCTGTACTCGCCAACATACAGTTGCGAACAATACTTTAACACTATTATATAGGTATAAGTATGATAATATAGTTATACGTATACACATTTATTGTGTATAAATAATATATTGGTATATGTATACCTACCCCCTTTTTGGGTTGTGCATACCACCAATTACCGATCACCCTATATATTCAGACAAATTATTGGACAATTTTTCTTTGAGGCATCGTTGCAATTTTGAAAATTTTGTCTTTCGACGAAAATACGGTTTGAACTATACGGAAAACCGAAATGGAGTTTTTATATTTGTATGTCTGTACATTAATCATTTTAATTACGTATTAATAACAAAGGTTTAGATTTTGTTTCTGAACAAGTATTAGAATTTTAGAATTAGAAATTGATCGTCTTCAAGTTTTGTCCGCAACTGTAAACGCCACATGCCACCGCTATGATCAACGTTCATAAGGAAAACAACTATACACACCGTTAGACAGACGGTGTATCTTTTATCATATTATATAACCATTCTGTATTTACTCTGCAACGGGCTGCGAAACTCTACGCAAATTCAGATTTTCATAGAAAAATTTATCAAGAGATTGAGATTCCTGCGCGATTCTAGCTCCTCCTATCGGTTCCGGTAAATTTATAATGACACGACTGCATTAAAAGCAAATCTGTGTTTTGCAAGTCTTAACGTGTTATACGTTTCTCAGCGGTACAAAGATCACTATCGTTTGATCGAATATATACAGGGTGGTCCACGCAACTTGCACACCTATATCACTTCCAAAGGATGCATTGCACGAAAAAGTTTTGTATACAGAAGTTGCATGGTCTAAAGGGGTACACAATTTAGTGTATTTATTTTTTTTTACAGTTGGAAGTGTACAGGTCGACTTTGTTTTTTTAAATGAAATACTATATTTTTTATACCAAAATATGGAAGAATGTCGAATTCTGAGTAAAAAAGTATTGACCTTCACTAGCCCTAAACCTAATAATTAACGAGTAATTTCACTTTATTTCCTGAAAATTTTCTTCGCGTAATATCAAGTTAGAAATTCAACATTATGGCAGATTTCCGCAGGACAGCGAGATGTTTACGTGACAATGTTTATAAACACGACAACTCGCTGTCCTGCGAAAATCTATGATAAGGTTGAATTTCTAACCTGATATTACGCGAAGAAAATTTTCAGGAAATAAAGAGAAATTACTAGTTAATTATTAGGTTTAGGGCTAATGAAGGTCAATACTTTTTTACTCAGAATTCGACATTCTTCCATATTTTGGTATAAAAAATATAGTATTTCATTTAAAAAAACAAAGTCGACCTTCAAATCTCCGAAACACTTCCACCTGTAAAAGAAATAAATACACTAAATTGTTTACCCCTTTAGACCATGCAACTTCTGTATACAAAACTTTTTCGTGCAACGCATCCTTTGGAAGTTATATAGGTGTGCAAGTTGCGTGGACCACCCTGTACATATGTTAGGACAGTGCAATTTGATTATGTCCTACTACAACTGCGAAATGAAATCGTAGTTTTATTCTGACGTAGTCATGAATAATTCAGAATGACGCGTGATAGCGTCAAATTCAAAAGAAAAAATTTGTATTTTGCAAGCCTTCGTTTCCCATAAGCAGTGGATTTTATGCATTAATGTGATATAAACCAGTAGAAGCATCCGAAGAATTAAAGGGTATCGATGCATATGTATCAACTAATTAAAATTGCTAAAGGAAGAAATAATAATATCTGGTTCCAACATCTTGCAATTAACGCAAACAAGTCTTTCAATAGTACAAAGATCACTATCGTTCGATTCAGAGGGATAATAAAACAGAACATTCGTAACTATAACTTCCTGCAATAGCGTTACTCCAACGTGGTTATGCACGACGTCAAAAAGATGTGTGCTATTATTTTGCTTCTTCCGTGTTTGTTTTATATAAATGCAAGAGGAATTCGCTGCGATTGCAGATTAACTTCTATCTCCATAGTTATCGACCATAAATTCTTCTTAAAATATATTGACGTTGGTACACGTAATCTGGAATCTATGTTTGCTTCACAGGGTAAGATTGCTGACAATTTGCACCTTCATCTTCAGCATCGCGATAATCCTGATGGGAGCAGTGAAGGAATACTGGCAGTTAGTTCTTCTTCGAATGATATTAGCTGCAGGGTAAGACAAATGCAATTGAATCTATACAATCTAGTAGGTGATCAAATTATTACAGTTACGATATAAAAAATATATTTTTTAACGTTTGTATTTGTTAATTTGTTAACAATTTGTAATGTTCAAACATTAACCTCTTGCACTACAATTACTTCGTCATTGATAATTTCTTAGAAGAAGACAGAAGTTTACTGTATGCCTATATACAGGGTGTTCATTTGAAAATTTTCCAGCCAAATATCTCGAAAAGTATGAAAGATATTAAAAAAGTGTCAAACACGTGTCCAATTATTTCGAGGGGGAAAGAGGGGGGCAGTATCAGTTTTTTATTTGGGTGGCGTTTTCAAGATCATTTGAAGGTCAACTTTATTTTTTCAAATGGAAACCTACATTTTTTATTATGGGATCTTATGGTACGTAAAAAGACCAGCAATTTTCGTAGGATACTTTTTTTTTATCTGCGCACTAGTTTCGAAGATACTTAAAGAGAAGGAGACCGAGTCATACTTATACTGCGAGAAAGTTTGTAATTTCTTTATAACCATAACAAATTTTCAAAATGTTCTCCGTTGTTTTCTAAACAATAATAGATCCGATTCTTAAATTCTGAACGAACATTTTTTAAGGTATCTGTTGGAATAGCTTTACATTCCTGTACAATTCTGCGACGCAAATCGTTGACGCTTTCTGGTTGTGTTTTATAAACAACCGACTTTAAGTGTCCCCATAAAAAGAAGTCGACTGGAGTTAGATCTGGTGATCTTGGTGGCCACTCAATAACGCCTTTTCTACCGATCTATCTTAGTGGGAATCGATTGTTTAACCACTGGTAACATGAAATACTGGGGAACACCATGATGTTGGAAGTACAAAAGTTCTTCATTTCACCAAAAATTGCCGTTTTTTCATCTCTTTAGTTTTCAAGACTTTCTGTTATAAGTGGATCAATGATGTCGTCCAGTAAATTTAAATACAGATTGCCATTCAAATTCTTTTGGAAAAACGGAGGACCTATAATAGCACTTCCTAAAATGTCTGCCCAAACATTTATTTTTTCCGGCTATTGAGTATTACTTTTTCTAATAAGATGTGGATTTTCGTCACTCCAATAACGACAGTTATGACGATTTACAGCATTGTTTAAGAAAAAAGTGTATTCGTAAAACAAATGTTTTTAATTAGATTAGGAGTGACGTTGATCGTATTTTTTAATTCCTCACCAAACTCAATCCGCCTGTCAAAGTCATCTTCTAATAACTTTTGATGCAACTGCATTTCATAAGGATGAAACTTGTTATGTTTAAGTAACTTGTGCACCGATCCCACTGATACACCAGTTACCATTGAAACTTGTCGAATTGAACTAGTAAGATTCACAGTAAACTGTCCTATAATTTCGATTTGATCAGCTTATTTTATGAATTTTGGCTGGTTTCTTTTTAAATTTGTCACCGATCCAGTTTTCCTAAACTTTGCAACTAATTGTAACACGTACGTATGGGAAACATGTGTATCAGGATGTCTCTCATTAAACGTAGCAGCAGTTCGACGAGCACACCCATCGGCTCCATAAATAAAAATTATTTCTACTCGTTCTTCTAAAGAATACACCATTTTATACAATTAATTGTACTACGATATAGTATGTCTTATTACGATTATTCCCACTTGACTAAATAGTACAATCTTATATTGAAAGACAGACAACATAAACAAAAGATCACTAGAGGATAATTTTGTTTTCAAACGGTACGTGCTAGTACAACTGGAAAACGTCAACGATTTGCGTCAAAGAATTTTACACAATAATATGCCTCGCTCTACTGCTCTTTAAATATCTCCAAAACTAGTGCGCTGATAAAAAAAAGTATCATACGAAAATTGCTGGTCTTTCTACGTACAATAAAATCCCATAATAAAAAATATAGGCTTTCATTTGAAAAAACAAAGTTGATCTTCAAATGATCTTGAAAACGCCGCCCAAATAAAAAACTGATACTACCCCCCTCTTTCCCCCTCGAAATCCTTGGACACGTGTTTTACACTTTTTTAATATCTGTCGTACTTTTCGAGATATTCGGCTGGAAAGTTTTCAAATGAACACTCTGTATATTCTCCAATGGATATACTGGGTGTCCCAAAAATGTTATATTTCCTTGAAAAGGGTGGTTCCTAAGGTGATTTGAAATAATTTTTTCGTTTATGAAAATGTTCTCCGTGGTTTTGTTTAGGAGTCATTGATGAAAAACACGGACCAATCAGAGCGTAGCTATAGCGGGCGAGTTCTAGTTCGGCGATAAGTTCCACTGAGCGCGGCGTTGTCATTGGCCGAGCCGGAATCTGTCCGCTATAGCCGCGCCCTGATTGGTCTGTGTTTTTCGTTAATAACTCCTTAACAAAGCCGCGGAGAACATTTTCGCAAAGGGAAAGGTTACTTCGAATGAACTCGGGAATCAGCCCTCTCAAGGAAATGCAACATTTTTAGGACACCCTGTAGTCAATTTACCTTCTCTTTCACACTTTCGTCTTCTCGTGCAGAGAGGCTGGGTGCAATCCTCTGGCTACAGGGTTACTGTCGGACTGGTTCTCTGAAGAACAAAGAGGACTTGTCATGTCGATTTTCAACTGGGGAATCTACGGTGGTTATGGTATAGCGTTTCCTGTTGGTCGCTATGTACCTGCACTGAACATTGGAAATTTGGTAAGATTCCGTGAAACTTTAAAATATAACTAGAAATCCTCTTCCGTCCATGTAGCTGATAGTTGAGCAAACAAATTTGACAACATTCCATTCGTTTCAGTAATACATTAAAAAATACTTGCATATTTCTTTAGGATAATAGCGAAAAGCTTTTTTCGAGTCTAGCTCCGAAAATGTTCAACTCGAGAAACAAAGGCAAATAACACAAAATATGTAGATTTAAAATTCAAGAGCAAGAAACTGCAATTATTTTTGCACCAATGTAGTAATTAGACAGCGGATCTTTATGTGAAATAAAAATGTTCAAGTCTAAATTTCAGCAAACTACTTGCTTGACATGTTCAGTAGGTTGGAAATGATATATAAGATTATTTTTAAACTGCTCCAATGTTTTCACTATTTTGAATCACACCTACTCGTTTTTTTTATAAATGCATAAAATCCGTTGTCCATTAATAATAAACTTTTCGAGCGACGGCACATATGTCCGGCATTCTGCGACAAAAACCGATCAAAAGTTGTAGAGCCTTCTCTCACTGGAACGTCATTGTGCTCCTCGTTTTGCCCCCATAAACGCACCGCGTACTCGTTTGCGTTAAAATTGATTTCTACAGGGATGGAGGGCGTGTTACTACGGGGCTGGAATAATCGGGCTGATTATAGCAGCTTTCACTTTGACGTTATCCGAACCGGAGAGAAAGACGATCGGCGAAGAGGAAACGAACAAGGATGGGAAAAAAGTACCCATTTGGAAAGTGATCCTGCAGCCGAGGATTATAGTTCTCTGCTTGGCTGCGAGCATCAGACACTGCGGTAAAGGGCAATACCTTGGCTCAAACGATTGAAATGCATTCAAAGCATTAGCGTCCATGTGATTAGTTTATTCCTTGCCCGTGTGATCCGACACTGGTTTGCTAGGGTAAGGGACCCAATTACTGTATAGTAATTATACTTATTTTTAAAGCATTATTAATATTAAAAAACAGATATATAAGACTTAACTGATTTTATTGAAAAAAATTTAATATCTCATTTTTAATACTCATTATGCTTTAAAAATAAGTATAATTAATGTAGGCACAGTAATTGACACCCCCACAGTAATTGGGTCCATTTCCCTATATTTTACCTTCCCGTCTGACACGAACGTCTTAACACTTTGACACGTTTGGTTCTTTTAATCTGCTATCTGCTATATTAATTTATTTCCTAACGCATTTTTCAATGTGCTAAATTCACAAGTCAATCCCAGTAAATTAACGGAATCATTTCTTTGTAGGATTATCAATTATAGGAACATTTTTGGGGGCCTTTTTAACCTTAAAAAGACTCCTCCGATACACCACTTGGAAAGTTTGGAAAAAACATATTTCTCATTTTCAGATATTCTAAAAAATTATTTATTGTCGTTTTCAACTTCATGTAAGAATTGGAAGCAGTATATATTTTATTAATAAATAAATCTTGAGCATTTTCGCATTGTTCAATACCGGATAAGTCATTATAAATTAGCACCCTCTTTTAAAAATTTCTTTCGCAACCCTTACCGGAAGGACATCTTACGTAGAGTGACAGGATTGACCTGTTAATTTGTAATTTCTTGTCCACTGTGGAGATAAAATCGCTATTGTATAAATATTCTTGTTATGTCAAACTATTGTTCTCATTTCCAGGTGGCATGTGTTTCGCGTACAACTGTGATCTTTACTACAGAGATTACTTTCCTGACTACGATCTCGGCTGGTGGTTGTTTGCTGTGACAATTGTGATAGGTAGCATCGGTGTCGTGGTCGGTGGCGTTGTCAGTGACAAATTCGTGGCGAAAATGGGAATCAGATCGAGGGTGGCTTGCCTAGCTATTAGTCAAATCATAGCGACACCGTTCGCATTTGGTTCTGTGTACTTCAACCCCCTGTGGGCGATGATCACTCTTGGCATTTCTTACTTTTTCGGTGAGTAACATAGTCCTTGTATTTAAAAGCGTTACACATTTTTTCCCAAATAATAATTTTATGTAAACACGCCAGAAAAGTTACTTCATTTTGTGACGTACTCGCCAAGCCCTTGCAGATAAATTACAGTAATAATAATAATGTATTTCAGCCTCACGGCGAAGAAATTGGACTTGGTTAGATAAATCATTATAACAGTAAAACCTTATGCAAAATAAAAATTTTCTCTGTGGATTGTAAGAAACAGGGATTATTTAATGATTTTAATCATTTTAATAATCCCAATGATTGCAAATAATACAGATATCGATATCCTTGCATTCTTTCAATGTTTTAACTGTTAACTTTTAACTTCCAATTGCAGCCGAGATGTGGTTCGGCATAGTCTTCGCCGTAGTGGTGGAAATAGTTCCCCTGCATCTCAGATCAACCACTATTGGTGCTTTCTTATTTGTGATGAACAACATCGGCGGAAATTTGCCGATACTCGTTGAACCGACCAGAATGGCCGTTGGCTTCCGGGAATCACTTTATATATTTTACGCTGGATTCTATGGCATCAGTGAGTAATCAGAAATCATTTAACGATAATCCACAAACCAATTCGCGATCCATTTAACCGCCGCCGCGCGCATTGATTTAATCCCCGCACAACTGGCTCGGTTGATGTTACTCTCAAAACCGTTTGTACTATCCTTTTCCCACGATTGGATGTCAGTCTTGATTGAATTCAATTCACAAATCAATTATGAAAGTAAACTTTGTTCAACGTTGGCGTCTTTGGTACGGAAATTAATTTTTTTAATAATTTATTATTATGGTACGAAAATATAACCAATAGATTATAAACATTTTTCTGATGAAAATGAGGAATGAAGTGTAAATAAATGTAATTATACGCAATATTCACAAAAAAAAATAACATTGATAATGATATATTTAAATAAAAGCGAAAATATAGAATAATGATCTCAGTATGAATTCCTCTGAAATTATGCATGTGGTGAAGCTTTTCCACGTAGAAACATCTCCTGAGATGCACTCGCGTAACAGGCGTAATGGAATTAAAAGGACATAATATTCTTTTGTTTGCTCCATTATACAGGGTGTTCGACTACAGTTGGGAGAAAATTTAAGGGCTGGTTCTCCGTGACAATATAAGACGAAAATGAAGAATAAAAAGATTGCGTTTCCGGCTTCATTTTTTAGTTATTATCAATTAAAAATCCGCTTAAAATGCGGCAACCCGACCAACAGAGGTGTACGTTGCTTACGTCATAAAGACGCGAGACAGTCACACATCAAAGGGGATCCTAGCTTGCATCCAATGATTAGGCTTTGACGTCACACACTTTAACCAATAATTCGGCTAGAACCGAAAATGCATGTGGAATCATACAATCAAACGGTTTACACGCCGAATTCTGTCACTTGATACGTGACTGTCGCGCGCCTCTATGACGTGCGCATCTCTCTTTGCTGGGTTGCCGCATCTTAGGCGGATTTTTAATTGTTAATAACTAAAGAATGAAACCGCAAACATAATATTTTTACTCTTCATTTTCGTCCTATATTGTTGTTAAATTTTCTCCTACCTATAGTCAACACCCTGTACATAGTATCCCCGAGATGACATATGTAATGTTGTTTTCTACTGTTTTGTGCGTGTTTTGCGTGTGTTTTGCGTGTGTTTTGCGCGTGTTTTGCGCGTGTTTTGGGCCTTTTTTGCGCGTGTTTTGCGCGTGTGGCCACAGTTCTGGAAATTTTTTGTGCAAAACAAGAAACAATATCTCCAGAACCGTGGCCATGTTCACGACCATGTCCATGGCCAAATTCAGAACCATGGCCATGTTCAGAACCATGACAATTTTTTTTATTTTGCGCAAAACATCCGAAAAACATCTGCAAAGCACCCGTAAAACATACGCAAAGCGTGCGTAAAACACCCACAAAACAATCAGCAACAGCGCCATTGGAGGATATTAGTAGGATGTGACACGAAATGGTAAAGGGGCTCTAGAGGCCCCCGAACGTGAAACAGAAAAATACGTTGGGTGATTGGTCTACTATACTATCATACTATACTTACCTATACTTGTCTATAGTTATCTCGTCTGTGGATGAATAGGCTACCGGTCGGTAAACTGTTAATATTGATGGAATTCATTTGCAAATGATTACCGTAACCTTGTTCGTACAGGATAATAGAAATTAATTTCATACTTGCACTTAATAATACATTATAATCGAGCGTCGGGCAATTTGTTGTCCACAATTGAAACTGAAAACATGTAAATCTGTGAAGCAAAAGTTACTTGTGCAGAACGCAAGGATTGAAATGCTTGGTATCACTAAATAATAATAAAATATTCGAAAGAGTTGAACGTCTTTCGAGCTACAAGTGCATATATATATATTTCTTCTATCATTGCAGGCTCCATCATGTTCTTCTTCACAATGTTTCTGATGGACGGAGCGTCTAAGGAAGAGCCTCCAAGGTCAGACATCACCAGGAAACCTGAATTAGGATACGACAATACAACGTTTAGTCACGAGGAAGGAAACGTACCAACGCTGGAACTTCCCCGATTGTATCCACAACCGCCGTACAGAATCGAGAACTCTAGGCTATAGCATAACAAACAATTCGTAAATTGTAAATAGCATCCGGAGCGATTCGAACGACTGTCACGATGTGCTGTCTGTGGCCGAACGTTCGCGGAGTACTTACGCGGCAGTTAGGTCAGAATCGAGCGAAACATGTAGAAATTAGTATCTCGCCAAAATGGTGGAACTCTCGTCTCCGGGGATGCTGATTTATTTGCTAGGCACGAACAACGGAACCGCCGGGAACAAATAAAATCGGACGCGACGAGAATTCGGCGACTCTATATTTTTGTAACATATTTTGCCGGTATCACCGTTCGTGTCAGAGATGAAAGTATTTTTACTTTCGCCGAATAACAGCTTGAAAATACAAATAAGACGCCCCCGTTTAGTCTCGTTTTCATCGGAAGCACCTCGTCGACAAGTAACAAACGTTTCCATAAACATTTCCGTAGAAATATAAGAATTGTTATTTCCGACTTTCGAGCGCACTTTCTTACTATTGTTCTTGATGAAAAGGAACTTTGGACTGCGCGAAAATAAACCGTACTCTGTCGGTTTCCTTGCGAAGATGTAAGATCGAGTTTGACGGCTTCGTTGATCGCTTCGCTGTATTCCACAGTAATTGGACCCCTTACCCTACACTTGTGTATCAGTTTGCCAATTTCGTCGAGCTGCGAATGTCTCGATACGTGTTATAAACAATTAGTAGAGCCGTGTTCGCGTCGCTCTGCGATTTGTCATACGGCTTGAAAAGCGAAGGGTAGACGCGAAATTTTTTGTCAAATTGCAAAGATCTGATCATAGAGAAAGAAGAAGAAGAAAATTAAAGTCATAAAATTTAATCTGATACTGTCGCAGGGAAACTAACAAAGTCTTTTTACGATCGCACCTCGAATACTATAATGACAGGAGAATCAAGATCGTCATTGTGTAGGAAAATTGTTAAATTATTAATGCGCGGCGTGGACTAGCAGAATTCGATTTTTGACGTTTCTATTTTGGATTACTAGACTGCGGATTTGATGCATTTATGATTAAAATAGATCACAGCAAAACCGTAAAGACATTTAAAGAATTTAAAAAGGCTCACATTATTTTCAATTCCTTAAAATGATTAATACTAACCGTACCTGTACGGTACAAAATGTGTCGGATATACATTGTTTTATAAAAATTACAAGACTGAACTTATTAAGATTTTTTACAATTTTTATAACAACACGTGCTTGAATAAAGAAATTTATTGAATAAATTCTAATGGAAACATCTGTATAATTTCAGTAATTAAAAAATAAAAATAAAAATACTAGTTTCATTAAATATGAAACTGGTCATTTGACCGGTCGTGGTACGGTTAGTGTTGAAAAGAGAACTTCTATGTGGATCCTATAACAACTAATCCAAACAATTTTTCTTTTCCATAAAAGTCCGCAGTCTATTGATTACGCACGTCGAAATTGCACGGTTCTGCGTGGTATGCTAGACTGACCCCTTATTGGTTGAATGCAACGTCAATTCATAAACTGCTGCAGGAAACCGTAAGTATTTATTAGGCACGTGTGTCCCTAAAAAATGATCAAGTTGACCAAAAAGTATAATTTTTTTTAAGCAGTTCGGCACATTAAGCTATTGAACCATTGAACTGTTTCGTTAATTGCAACGTGCCTCCTTTGAAAAATAATAAAACGATTTAGCAAAGTTGCGGCTTTTCTGGACATTATGCTGTATGTACACTACGACTTTAAATAACAACGTACAATTCGTTCGACTACCTCCATATAAACTACAAGATCGTAAACGTGTCGCACACGTCTGGCAACCACGGAGTTGTATATCACGTGGAAAAAATCAAACTGTGTATGTACACGTCGTTATTTATCATTATAATGCGTAGCATATAATATTTAGAGATACAGGATGTTCGAAATTTACGTTTCCGGCTTCAGTTTTTAGTTATTAACAAATAAATATCCTCCTAAAAGGCGGCAACCCAACCAACAGAGATGTACGTTGCTTACGTCATAAAGGCGCGCGACGGTTTATTTGTTAATAACAAAAAATAAAGCCGAAATCACAATTTTTTACTCTTCATTTTCATCTTAGTGTCATGGAGAACCACCACTTAAATTTTCTGCCACCTGTAGTCGAACACCCTGTATAATTGTTCTGTGACTATATCTTTCTTCACATATTGAAAGATAAGATTCGTTGTAATTAACCCTCCGTATGGTATGCCGGAGTCATTCGTGACCCGTCGCGGTGGGGATAAGCTCGAGCGACTGTCAACTATGTACAATTTTATTCCGATACAATACGACACTTTTTCTTCATCCGAAATACGACAAAAGCCGGCCCGAGCCATCGCCTTGTATCAAAAGACAACTGTAGTAAAATATCTTTTTTCATTTTGTTAAATCTTTCAGCGTGCGAGTATAAAAATTAGCTTGAATTGAAAACACAAGAAATTATTCGTCGCCATTTTTATGCTCCCGCGACTAAATAAGTTCGAATCAAACGGCCTTAGTGTACCATAATGTCAAGCATTCTCCGAAAGCAAGTATAAATTATTGTATCACGATAACAAACGAATCACTTTGACCAGAATCAAATTTTTAATAAAACGGATTTTGAGGCTTTCGCTGTTGTTTTATCGATGGTTTGCGAATGGAGGGTGCAGATTGATATAACGATTTCGGTGTATTAAAAATAAGTTGTTTAATATACACGTATACATGTGTCCACACATAAATATGGAAAGGTACATGTTCAAACACACGCACACAGACACATCAACGCGCCATCAGCAATGCGACACGCGACACATAGTGAATTTTCGATATCGGGACTCATTGTCGCGTCGCTTTTTCTATGTACAGTCTATTTAATATAAATAAAGGTACTTGTATTTGTAATGTACAAAATAGTGGTAAAGCACCCTTGACATTTCAAGGCTTCGCGTAAGAGATTTGTCATGAAATGTATACATATTTACACGGCGGCGCCTGCGGAAATATCTCGTCGCGTTCATCAATAAATAGGTCATCCAAGTGCTATCATTAGACTGCGGATCTTTGTGCATGTGTGTGCATTAACAAAAATGAATACAATATTTTTACGCTGACCCTCGGGGGTGCTCGAGTCTCGAGATTTCATCGTAGTTTCGCAACTTTTCCTGGCCCCTTTTCCAAAGTCTCTGCTGTTCGTACGAATAACACGTCTCTATCAACATAAGTTTTCAACATAATTGTGCTTGTAACTGTTGACTCCTCAAAATTCGCCACACAATATTTATACACGTACAGCGCGTGAATTATTACAGCCACGGTAAGAAAAATTCATTTTTTTTTTACCATGTGATAAATAATGTTGTCTACAGTGATTCTAAATTTGTAATTTTCAAACATTGGTAGGATATGGGACCCAATTACTGTGGGACCACCAATTATTGCGCCTATATTACTGTGCCTAATAACTTTCTTGTTTCAAAATAAAAGGTATAGAGTAAGGGACCCCATTACTGTGCCTATAATAATTATACTTATTTTCAAAGCATAATGAATATTAAAAAAGAGATATTAAATTTTGTTCGTTAAAATCAGCTAAATGTTATATATGATATACTATTCATTATGCCTTAAAAAAAAAGGATAATTAATACAGGCACAGTAATTGAGACCTCCACAGTAGTTGGGGCACCCTACTTCACATAAAAATGGGGGAACTACGGATTTTATGTATTTGTAACCAAAATATGTAAATCAAATGCAAAACAGTAAAAACATTTAAAGAATTGAAATAAAAAGCTTATTATAATTATTAACAAAAGAAATAAATGTCCGTGCAGCTCTCGTAGCTTAAATTTGATGTAGACGATTTTTGTATAAAAATCTGCAGTCTAATGATGAGTATTCAGAGTAGCTGAACTTTCATTTAGAAATTGATGAAGTCCGTCTGCAAACTTTGCATTCAAATTCGAACCACATGCCGAAACAGAAGGGTCGCAATTTGTGCACCAGTTTTGGCGACAAATTCAGAGCAAATCAAGAGCAAATTGCTTACTGGGAATTTTCTCGAAATTTTAGATATCGATCGACAAAAATGGGCATTCGCATGAAGATCCGCAATCCAGTTTAAAATATCACGATGCTAATTACACCTGATCGGTATACAACCCACGAAAAGAAATTAAAAAGTGCGATGAACATAATTAAAAATAAACATATCGAGACATCATTGAATGCTTTAGTTGTCAATACAGAATGGACACAAAGCCCACAATCAGGACACCGAAAGCACGATTGTTTCTTGGAATAATGTTCAAAGTTATTCCTTTTCATAAGTTCTATTCGTTAACCCTAAATCAACCCTTTCAAAAATGCTCTTCAGAAATGCAGTAACTCAATTAATATATCTAATATTCATTTTTACCGAATTGGTAAATAAATATCAATTTTGCTTTGCAGGAAAATGCAGCAAGATAATGAAACTTTATTCTTTTCGAATAGTTGCATTAATACACAATAAATAAAGTTGAATAAGACAGCTGCAGTTTCAGTAGTGCATTTAAGGGTTAATTCTCCATCCTTGGAGTTCTCAAAGTCCTGTACATACAAATGTTCGTATTCGATGATTATTATCACCGCCTACTCGATAAATAACGTAGCGGATCGATGTCGTCACATAAATAACAACAGAAGAAATAGGGTAAGGAACCCAATTACTGTGGGGGTATCAATTACTGCGCCTACATTAATTATATTTATTTTTAAAGCATAATGAATATTCAAAAAGAGATATTAAATTTTTATCATTAAAATCAGTTAATATATATGTTATATATCTCTCTTTTAATATTCATTATGCTTTAAAAATAAGTATAATTAATATAGGCACCGTAATTGGTACCCCCACTGTAATTGGGTCCCTTACCCTACACCATCGGTACAGACTTGTAAATATCTTATCTTAGTATCTTAACGGTTGCATAATCTAATTACGAAATGATCGAATAACTTAGAACAACATACAACATTGCCGTAAGACGTCAATCTATCGTTTAGGTCTCTTACTTCGACAGCGTTACTTTTCACAATTTTTTCTGCAAACATGTTACACGTGAACAACATTTAATCTGAGTATACACTATATTTTCAATCTATAATATGTATATATTCTGTTTCACTCTCGAGCTATAAACAGACTGCGGACTTTATACACTTATGACAAAAATAAGTGTAATAATATTTTTCATTACTAAACAAATTAATACATTGTATATGTTGGGAATAAAAAGTTTAAAATCATGAGTTAGTAAACTTTCTAATCCTCAAGACACTAAAAACTTTAAGAATCTATAATAAAACCAAAAATGAAATCTATCTCGAACGAAATCATTTTCTGACTCGTTTTCACCAAAGGAACGTTGTGACTAGATTGAAAATCTGTTTGGAGAACAAGTATAAATGTTGTACCCTAATTGACTGTTAGCACATTCTCTACAATACATGTATAACTGTCAGAGATATAGTCAGCTAACATAAGAGAACCTAAAACGACAGACTAAAACATTGGACTATCGGTGGGAGACGAGTAACAAAGTGATCGCAAGACTATGAAAGTATGGACAAGAGAGTTTCGCTCTCGTTTCGTACAGGTTTCCTGAAAGTTGGAAGGCAGTCGTTTTAAGTTTTACAAAAATCGGTACCGTTCGCGATACCGAACGATAGGAAGTAGTTTATGATGTTGCTTAAGTAAATGGACCTTGATCGGACCTTGATCAACCTCATTAGCATCCGGACTTAATCGTAAAATGGAGCTTATCAGGTTCTTCATTGATATCAAGAGCTAAAAGCGTTTAAGAGAAAATTCACAGGAAATTGCTGAAACCAAAAGTTTACGATGCAGTCTTTGAGAGCTCACGTATACGTACAAATAGAATTATTATACTTGTGACCGTGGTGAGTAACTGAGCACGTATACTCAAGTTGCGTAACTTTATACTTTGCATTTTTATAGCCACTGAACTTTTCATAGTGCATTTTATCAATTAAGAAGATTAGCGAGCATATCATTGCACGATTAACATCTCGTAATCTGTTAAGCAGTCGACTCCGAAATTTTAGTAATTGTAATTGTCAGACAACAAATAACGCTTAATATTTCTCTTTAATTACTAAGAAAGTTCTTTCAGATTACTCGAAAACGTTTAAATGTTAGTCGTCGAACACGGTACTTAACTTTATCGCCTAAAACAACTTAGCATCATTTATTCTTCAGCTGTCACGTCGCCTGTCACGATAATGCCATACAATAAAAACTTGTTGGTTACGCAAGTAACTATATAGTGACATAAAGTAACTAGAATTTATCACTTATTATTAAGTATTCAGTTCTGTTGCGGAGTAAATTTTTCAAGTGGCGATCAACGTGTTACAGACTCGCAAAAAGCACCTGATGTTCTCGTATTGTCTCGTCATTCTCCGTTATAGCGGAACGTAGTTTGCGGTGTACGTTAAAAGAAATGACTATTCTCGCGGACAATGTTCTCTCTCTCTCTCTCTCTCTCTCTCTCTCTCTCTCTCTCTCTCTCTCTCGCTCTTCCTCATTTTTTGATAATTAGACAGTGGATCTTTATGCAAAATCAAATGTTCATACATCATTTGCAAGGAAACGGAGAAAAAAAATTTTATTTCTTACGTAAATAATTTTAACTGTTTGAAAAAAACCTTTTCATATTTTTACACTATTCTAATGTTTTTACCGATTTGAGTTCCACCCGCTCATTTCTGTCACAATTGCAAAAATCCGCTGTCTATCAATGATGTGTGTGCTCGAGGATCTATTTCGATGTCGATGATTAATACGTATCGCGAAACGCCAACGATGCGATTCATTAAAATCTAACAACGAGCGATCGGTCAGCCAACTTTTTTAGTCAACGTTCGTTCATTCATGGATGCACACACGCGCGCCAGTAAATCACGTTCACAAAATGTTTGGCACCGGTTCGAATGAAACATACTCGTAGAGCAATAGAACAGCAACCAATAGAGCGACAAGAAAGAAGGCGACGTGTTAAAAGAAAGACACCTTTCAGTTTGCAGTAAAACGGACGTCAGATGCTAAACGAAAGATTCATAAGAAACGGACGAAAATGTTCACGGAAGAAGAGACACAGCGCGTTAAGTACTCTGAACAATAGCGATCAGTACCAGAAGACTATCAGGAACGTCGTGGGAGCATTCGACGGATCGTTCAGCATTCGTCCGTGGACGTGCTGGAGATCTGAGTGCTGGCTCCGCTGGAGAAACTGCTTCTGCACGTTTCGACGGCTAGAGCAGTGTCGGGCACCTGCACGAACTGCACTTTCTCTTTGGGCCATCGGTTCCGGCCGTACATGCAGTTGAAGATGTTGTACTTGTGATCGACCTCCACATGACTGAGCGTGCTGCTGTGCCTCCTCTTCAGCACCTTCTTGGCCATCAAGCTTCTGTTGTTCTTGTAGGACAGTTCACGTCTGAAGCAGAAGAACCGGCGTAGCTCGCGTTTGACGCGACGCGACCGGTACCCGAACAACAACGGGCTAATGTAGGCGGCCAAAATTAAGAAACTGGAGGCCAACGCGTCGTATTTGCGGGGCAGATGTTGGTCAGTGGGTCGAGGCAGATTGTTCATTACCAACAGTATCACATACGGCGACCAACAAATTAGACCCATTACTATGACCAGGGCGCTTATTCTAGCCGCCCTGGTTTCCTCGCGGTGTCTAAAAATGGATCCGTTGCTGATTCTGTCCTTTAGCAAACTTATGTAGCTCGCGGTGCTTCGGACGCTCGACACGCGATGCAGAGCATCGCTCTTGCTCGGGGCCGGTGTGATCGTCACGATCGGCGCCAGCAAACAAGCGGACAACTCGGTTGCATTGTTGCAACCGGCGGCCTCCCTCTCAGTCTTGTTGCAGATCGTGCTCGAGCTGTTGCACCGGCTAGGCCCGACCTCTCCGCTGGCGTACACCGTCGTTAATTTACCTTCTTCGACGCACGGGTCGCTCGATCGTCCCTTCGTCTCATCCTCGACGCGAGACTCGTTCAACTTCGACTCGATCTTTTCCAGCCGCGTATCAACTTCGTCCTCTCCCTTCTCACCGATCTCGCTCTTCGGGCTCGCTCGAACACCACAGAAGGGCGAGGAGAGCTTTCTGTCATACTGAAACCCATCCTTACCGAGAACATCCAAGGACTCGTAGCAGTCGAAACGAGCGTCGTCCTCCGAGTCACTGTTCTCGGCGAAGTTCTTCAAGTTCCAAGTAACCGGTCTGCTCTCCGTCGCGTCCTCCAGAGACCTTCCGTCCGGTTTCTCCAGAGAACTCTCCGCATCCTCGTCTATGGCGGCTTTGATATCTTGATTAACGTTCTCCGAGGAGATCTCCACCCTGTGCGAGCCAACCGTGAAGACGATACCCGAGGAAGGTTGATCGTTGTCAACAGGCTCGGAGACCTCGATCTCCAACGGCGGGGAGAACGATCGTCTTCGAGACATCTGTCCAGTTGGTTGCATGGTCTCGCTGGTCTCGTCGATGGACGACAGACTGGATATCTTTGGTAGCTTACGAAAGTCGTCGATAGTGTCAGCCTGCAGACGCTGAAGCCTGCCAGGCCCGTATTGCTCCTCGCTGAAGCTGGCCGAAGAGAGGATCGGCCTAGATCCGCTTCGTCTCGCTCTTTCCGAGTTCCGGTGTGCTGCTACATAAATACTAACGTAGATCCAGCAGACAGCTGCGAAAGGAAGAACGTAGGCGAAGATGCTGTAGACCATTGCGTAGATGAAACCGTAAGTGATCGAGTCGCTGATGAACGTGTCGAGGATCACGGTGGTGTTCTCGATCAGATCGATGTCGTCGTTGATCCTCAGAGACTCCATGGTCTCCAGGACTCCGGGAATCGTGGTAGCGTTCAGTTCGCCGACTTCCGTCTCCAGTATCGTGATAGTAGGCTCGGTTGGGCTACCAAGAGTGGCGTTGGAAGGTGACGAACCGTTCCTTCGGTTGCAAGAGAGCCAGAAGCCCCGAGGATTCGGGTTGAAGAACGCCAACGAGCCGAAAATGATCGAGATCAGCCACGTGGACATGATCAGGATGCCGCATTTCAGCTTGTCCACGCGAGCACGGTACCGGAGAGGATCCACCACGGCGAAGTATTGATCCACCGCGATCAACAGCACCGAGAAGATCGACGACGTCGTCACGACGGCGATCGCGCCCTCCGACATCGCGCATACGCTTCCGATCGACGTCCCGCCGACTATCTGCGCGCCGGACGGTGACGAAGAGGCGTCTATGATCAGCAGGGGGTTCATGATCACGCACACCAACAGATTCGACACGGTCAGGTTCATGACGAATCTGGAAGAGATAACAGCGGCTGTCAGAGTTGGACGGAGAAAGTTGAGAAACTTTATTTTATATTGTTTACGGGGAAAATAAGAGTGTTGGATGAGTCTTATGTTTACTAATCTTGCGAGATGACTATCATTAGATTGCGGATTTTATGCATTTATGGAGGAAAAAATGTATAGATGAGATGCGAAATTGTGAAGACGCTAAACAAATCTATGTTATTGCTATACTTCAGTAAAACATTCGCACACATCAGAATTCTGTAATTTTGGTCTTGACCTTCGAACGGTGGGCCATTCTTATAACTTCTGTAGGTAAGGATATTTAGGTACATTCACTGCTTTGTTTATCAATTTTTTTTTTAAACATATTTTTGAAGGTACTTCTCGTAGACATCTTTCTCTTGTTCCTACTACAGTGGCTGTTTATCTAATTAATTCGTCGGAAACTGAGTACCCGAATGACCATTGTAACACTCTGGCTCAAGATAGACCCAGTCTCCGCCGTCGAAGGTGTCGAACGAATAACTCTATCACTTCGGCGTGTCACAGTTAGACCGCGGATTTTATGCATCTACAACAAAAACGAGAACAGGAAATACAAAACGGTGAAAAATTTTCGAAAATATTAACGAATATTGTTGCATTACGGTCAGCTTATTGAAATTATTCAAAGTAACTTATTTTCGATTGATTTCAAGCGAATTTTTTTTTTTTTGCATGAACATCCGTTCGTCCACTTATGAACACTACGTTGAAACCTGATTAATCGATTATGGTGAAATTTTTAGCACCGCATGAAACGTAGCATGAATATGATTTGAAGATTGATCGACTTCAATTGAATTCTGCATTTTATTTGAAACACTTTTCCGAACTGTAAATAGAATAGAGATCCGCAATCCAATCGTGGCATTCCATTTATCGGAAGGTATTTATATCGGTTTCCTTGTGCGAACGATTCCATTAGAAGAGCGTCGGTATTTTATAAATAATACATCATCCTGTCGTTCTCGATTTTTAAAATCTATCAAAGATCTCATGCAATTATAATGACTAAAGACTGAAGGCAACATTTTTAACGAGCGAAAAAAAAAACACTTCGAATAAACGTAATCCACAGTGAAGAATAATGTTTTAACACAGTTTGCTGTTACATTCCAGTCAACTTTAATTTGTGAAGTCAACAGATCAATTCTTTACGTGCGTGTTCGTTTTTAATTGAATAAAATTGCGTCTCAAAATATTTACATTGTTCATAAATTGGTTTAAATGCATAAATGAAATCTTCGAAGGTAAAGAATTGAGATCTAGTCAATCTACATGGTGTCCCAAAAATTTTGTATTTCCTTGAATAGGATGATTCCTAAGGTCATTTGAAATCATTTTTTCCTTTACGAAAATGTTCCCTGTGGCTTTATTAAGGAGTTATTAACGAAAAACACGGACCAATCGGAGCGCGGCTACAGCAGACGGATTCCGACTCGGCCAATGGCAACGCCACGCTCAGCGACACCTGTCACCGAGCTGGAACCCGTCAACTATAGCCGCGCTCTGATTGGTCTGTGTTTTTCGTCAATAACTCCTTAGCAAAGCCGCGGAGAACATTTTCGCAAAGGAAAAAGTTACTTCAAATGGCCTCTGGAATCACCCCTTCCAAGGAAATACGACATTTTTGGGACACCCTGTATACAGAATGTTTAATGCGAATATGAAGGAACGAAATTCACAAATCGCCAATAAAGAAGTGGAACAAACCTGTTGGATATCGTCCGCAACGACGGACGCACGAGGAATGCTAATAAAAGCGTGAAGTTCAAGAGAAAACATCCGAAAAGGACGAAACTCCAGATCACGATACTAGGATTATCCCACCATCCTTCTAGATCTCCTAGATCTGGGACCGATCCTTCTCCGACGATGTCTGGCGAATCTCCAATCATTCATGTATACTAAATGTCACACAGACCTAGAACAATAACGATTATGGTATTACACGCGGAAAACGATTCGAAGGTGTGTCTGAATCGATTGGCTTCAGATCAATCGCAGCAGTATGCATTTATGTAACCGAAACATGCACTTTATCAAACTCAAGAAGTCTCGAATCGGCCGTTCAAAACTAGACTTCCGATCCTTATGGATTCGTGTCTCATAAGTCTTTGTGCAATCGCACGCACAGAATTTGAAAAACGATAACGATCATAATCTCTTTTATGCTCTTATGCGTCAACTATCTATTAGCCCTTTGCACTCGAAGCCATTTTGACTCTAAAACGAAACATTTCTTCCGACCTAGAATATATCCCTCCTATAGATATTTTTTCATGCTATACAAATTTTTCATACGAAAATGGTGCAATTTACTAGTACAGTACTGAAATGTTTAGTAATTTATTAAATACAAACAAATTTAATAATGTAAAAAATATTTTGAATAATGATACAGGAACTTTCAGTGGCGCCTTGCAGTCGCGATTCGAGTGCTAAGGGTTAACACGTATGTAGAAGATAATATTCTTCTCAATTTATAAAATTCGTCTAAAAAAATAAATGGTTCTCTTTAACATGATATTTGAAAAATGAGTAGGCGAAACACAAAATAGTGAAAATATCGGACAACTTCAAGAATATCATTGTATTGTTCATATTAAAATTATTAATCCTCGGACTCCTGCGAGATCTAGGCCTATGACGGAGTCATTTCTGACCTACACCGATATTTCACTACAATTTTCTTTCGATATAAGGCGACGGCTCGGGACCGGTTTTCGTCGTATTACGAATGAAGAAGAAGAACGTGAAAAAGAGAAGATACCAATTTTCTTTTTTCGAAATAAAAAGCGTAGTCTTATATCTTTATTAAGAGAAGAAATCAATATTTTATGCAACTCCTATTTCTTGCAATCGATGCACAAACTTTTTGCATAAAGTTCCGTCTAAAGTTCAGTCTATTAATTAGTGATCCGTCTATTAATTCGATCGCCTTATTACGAACACACATTTTTCTTCAATAAACCAATCAGTCTCTTTCCTATATTCATTTAAGGCATTTGTAACGAAACATGCATTTGTACAAACAACATTTATATAAACTGACAGCAAACTCTTGTGACTCTTGCGCTACCGCCGATAACACGAGTCTAATGATACCTCTTCATAATTCATTCTCCTTTTTGCGCGAAGAAGCTAATTAATTGAGACCCGGGAAGCATCAAAGTAAACTTGCGAAAGTCACACGGACTTAATTGTTTAACGATCTGACATCTGGTAAATCGCTTCTTCTCCCTCGACTTTTTTCTTACAGTGCGAGCAATTTTTAACTGAAGGCCGTCCAGCTAAATCAACCATTATAATGCGCATCTCAATGAGAATCTGATTCCTCGTAATGTCACGTGTAATGATACATCGAAGCGTTCTTTTCCTTTCGTCAACAATGATTTCTAATTTCAGAAGAACGAATGATTCCGACACCTCCCGGTTATCTTTTAAAGGAACATTAATTTCTTGAAAACAGAAACTTTTTTTAGGAAACGACAGAAGGTTTAAAGCGAAGGAATAAAAAGGTTGGAAATTCTGAGAAAACAATTTTCGACGTGTGTGGCACGTCATAGGATCGCAAGTGTATTCTGGATTTCGAGAGCGTTTTTACACGCGTTAAAAAATTTTTTCAGGGAAACTATTGAACCTTTTGCACTGGAATTTCGCACACATATCTATTGTAACAACAATCAAAATTACATGAGTTATATATTTTTTTATAGAGTTTTCAAAACAACACAGTTAGTCGGTTGCCATGATTTCGGTCTTTCTACAGATCTGTCGCCAAACCACCGCCATCAGTATGAACGCAGTTACGGTCTGAACTAAAAGAAGTTAAGAATCTTGATTTTTTAGAAAATGGCGGCATTTCGAAGTCAAATTACCGACTTTTAAAAATATTTTTCGGCCTTGAGCACGATAAAAAACAAGAAAAAAACGACGGGTTTCAAGAGTTTTGGTTTGTGCGAGAAGAAAGATATGCACTGAAGACTCTCTAAAAATTTCACGACGATTGGTCAAGTAGAACTCGAGATATCTTGGCGACCGTTTCGGAAAAAGTGGTTCTGAGAAAAACGCGTTTAAAGATTAAACTGTCGATATCTCGCGACGCGAGTTGCATTCTCCAAACACCTGTAGCTGCGTTAATTTTGCGAATTCAAATAAATCCAGGTGCACATATATTGTACAGCACTCGTGCTTGAATAAAGTGGAAAGAAAGCAAAATCTTGAAGCTGAATAATGTATCGTTTCGCGGTTGAAAATGGCACGATAAAATTTCGGTGACGCAATCGCGGTCGATCGAGCGGCCGAAAATCGCACGCGTGCGAAACGAGCCGATTTTTTTTGCGATGAAAAGAAAATTGCGTGACCCGAATATATTGCAGTAAAGTGCTGCCCGTCGGTGTATATTTAGAGTTAACGGATTTTCCCGTAAGCGCACACTATGAAAACATCTGTGTGGAGTGTCGGTATGCCTTGCGGCCGATTATTCCTGCATTTCGACTAATGGATGCTCCCATAACATTGAGCCTGCACGCAAACAGTTAAGGTGAGGAATTTAAAATTCAGTCGATGACGTTCGCTCGCGATGCTACGCCGCGTTTACCTTCTTCGAGTATTTGCGGAACAATTAATTGCAATTGTTTCTTCGAACTCGTTATACATATTGTGCAAGGTCTCCTAGATTTATCGTGTTGATGGGAAAATGTTTCGAACAACAGCCAACATGCTCGACAAACAAAATATTATGTTGCGTGCTGGAATAATGAAATGATCGTCTATGGATGATCGACATGATCGTACGAATCCCGTTTGTACACTGGTTGAAGGTAAATAAATAATTCAGATAAAACGATACATCAAACACGACGAATACAAATCTTCCTATGAGGCTATTTTTTGAAGAAAGTTGTCGTTAAAAATTTATTTAATACAACGTGCTATACTGGATATTAATTATTGTGTCCGTGTGCGCCGATTAGACCACAATGATCCAATTATTTACAAAATTAGGATTGCATTTTTTAGTTTTTTTTTTTAAAGAGTGCTATCATGTTCGAAATAAAATAAAAAGCTTACCTAATTTTTTTTAACGATACTGACGATAATTTTTAGATTATCGCAGCTGTAATAACAACAGAAGATTTGCAAAATTAATATGTTAGAGACAAAGGACAAATTTTATCCCTTATTCTCGACTTATTTTGTACGTCAGGGATGGGCATTCTTGTCCCAATCTGTGCTGGGCTAAATAGTATTTGACATAGAAAACAGTAAATAGTTTAACTTATTTTTAAAGCACACCTATAATCATGCAAATAAATTATTTTATTTATAAGAACAAGTTATTGAAATACTATTCAAAAATAGTATTTTATTTGGAAAATATTGAAAATAGTGAGACTTATTTTGTAGGACTGTGTAAAATAGTATTTCAAATAATTGATAGTAACTGATACTTTTCAGATATTTTGTTGCGTGTAATGTTATTACGACATTCTCGTCTGTTTCTCAACATGTTACATACAAGTATTTGTAATTAAGCTACGAATAATACTTTGTTAACTATTATAGTTTCTTATGATCAAAATTATAATTTATAATATTAACTATTTGCTCAACTTATTTTCATTGTAAGGAAATATTGGAAATACAACATTCAAATATTTTATGTTATGAATCTGGCCATTAAAAAGAATATATTTTATTTGCCGAAATTTTTCGTTCTATTTAAAGTAGTATTTTATTTGAATCACATTAAATTATACTATTGAAAATAGTATTGTAACTATTTTTTCTCGAAATTTTTCCCAGGTCTGGTCCCAATTGTGACAAGACCGTTCCCACCATAGCACCCACTAGTCCTCTTCCAGTAAGCGTCGCTATCGTGGGGCAACGAAGACGCGAGACACCGGCGACCATGATGAAAGTACGCGCAATGTCGCCAGGTGAGGGGAGGGAGCACGAATTGAGGGGAAAAAGTTACCCTCTCTCTGCCAGTGCAGGAGTATGGCACGACAGTGACGAAACGCGTCACGTGACCGGTCCGCGGCGAAAGCGTGGGGAATAGCGCGGTAGAAGGGGAAATTAGAGTGGGGGAACAAGTTCTTGATCTGGCAACATTGGTAGGAGCCTGGTAGGAGAAGCAGGCGTTTGAGGGGGCCCTGCTATGCCCATCACTGTTGTACGCACTTAACACTAGAACTACCGAGTAATAAATACAACTGATGTATATTGCTTTGTAATAATGACAAGGCTACATGACTACATCTATTCAAACCTCATACCATTTTTATTCTAACATGTGCTTGAATAAAGAAGTTCATTAAAAAATTTTGATAGAAACATTTTTATAATTTCAGTAATCGTGAAAGAAACAATTAGGACCCGGTCATTTTGACTGGTTCGGTAGTTCTAGTGTTAAAAGCCCAGACTTCGTATTTCACGATAAGGTAGGGTAACCACGTTACCGACAAAAATAGGCGAAAAATGTTTTTACGTGCCTCAACTTTTCGTCCTTATATGAGAATATTTTTCGCTGGAAATGGGCTCATTCGAAAGAGAAAGGTTCAATCTAGCGCGTGCTGGTCATAAGCTGTCGAGATTATGCAGACATTTGGTAATATAAACGTTAGAACCAGCATCCAAGCATTTTTCTGCCATTGGATGAGTTTTCTGGCTGAAATCGGGAGCAGCGCGCACTAGAAAATATCTCCAGCTACAAATTGAGCTATATTTTGTCTTGATTCTCTGCGAAATAAAGCCAAAAACTTGAAGCACGTTTCTGCCGACAGAATTCATAATGTCGATAATACAGGGCAAAAAATGTGACAAGTTTAGTCATAGACTTAAGACCAAGACGGATCTTAGGTCACTGGCTGAAGGCTGTGAACGGAAATTATACAGCAGTTACTGACCTGCTGACTCTGAAAAAGTCACCTGACTACCCTTGGCCCTTAATTTTCGTATTTGTTTCGTCGAAAAACATACCACAGGCATCAGTTTTGCCGTTCAGTAAAATTGCGTACGCGCAAGATTTTTCGGAAACTAAACTCTGACATATCTCTGTTGCTAATGTCTTCAAGAATAAGCTGAAAGTCGCGAAAATGTAGCATCAACGTGGGCAGTGTTCGCGTCAAAAGTAAAAAAAAACACTGGAAACGGAGCCAAGAGGAAAAGCTATAAACAATACAATTTTTGAAACAGATATAAATGCGCATAAGGTTAATTTATGATCGATGGCACTTGGTAGTGGCCAAGAAAACCGTAACGATGGAAATGAATGCGGTAGAAATTATGCAAACTTGATCCCACGGTCAAACAACAATGCAAACATTAAATAAAAAGCGGAATATTTTATAAAAACTGTGAACATATGTGTTAATGTTTCTGCGACGAAGAGGTTAACATTTGTTCCGGAAAAGCAGATGCATGTTTCTGCGAAATCACATGATGCCCAAGGATAAAGGAAATGTCAAAGAACGTTTAAAGCGACAGACGCGTGAAACAAACAGACTAAGCGACTACTTTCAAAATTAAGATACGATGCAGTCGCCTCGTTAGACTGTCGAACAGATGCTTTGGTTACGCGATAATGTCATCACGTCGCGAAATAGAAATGCGAAAGTCACCGATGCTGCGAAATTAAGTTGCCGCTGTCAACCTCGTGGACAGGGCGTTTTAAAGTCGATGACAGCGTGCGCATTGTCCGACAGTGTTATTTGAAAAGGTAGTCCTCCCCGAGAAGAAATACGTGCAAAAGGCTTTTGATGTTCGTCGAAGCGTTTGCCAAAATGGCAGCGGACCACCGCATCGTATTTTTCTTCGGTTTGCAATAATAATCAGACCACGGATCTTTATGCGAAATAAAAATTGTCTGCGATCGAGTACAAGAAGCAAGAAAAATTTCACCTATTCGTTGTTGCCATAAATGCCTTAAATCCGCCATATAACGATTAGACAGAAAAGAAGATTTATATTTATTGCTTGTCTGCATTTATTTCAATACTTAAGTATTGATATCAGAGGATCAGAATTTCATTTCCATATCTAGAAGAAATGAATAATATTCATATTTAACCCCTTGCCCTACAATATCGAGTCAAACTCGCGATGAAGGTTCTGAACAGAGTCTAATAAGTATCTGTGTCATTAATTTCCCTTAAACCGAAATAAAATTCTATTTTGTTGTAGTATATATATAGCCTTTAGAGAAAACATAGGCATACAATAAATATAAACTACCTTTTTGCGTATGAAATTCTGAACGATGAAGAACTTCTAATCATTATGATCACAAAATAAATAGTAGTGCAAGCGGTTAATTGCAAGGTGTAGGCGTTACGTAAAATTTATTTACTGTCTTAACAATTTTAATCTTTCAAAAATAACAATCTTATGTTCTTCTAATGCATTTAAATCCACGAATCTAATAATACTGGTTTAAAATAGTACAATTTGGATTAGTTTAACGATAGATTTAATGCAAGTAGAGATGTAATACGTTGTTCAAGTGGAGGTCGTGAGGTCTGAGTATTAAACTATTGAATGTTAAACATGAAATGTTGGATGACGAATGCTGACATTCTATATTGAATATTATATTGTAAACATTAAATATTACATTGTAAAATATTGATGGGATACATGCTTTTTTATCTATTGGATCTCATAAATTTTTCATCGTAACTGTCTAAGGTTTTATACTGAGTGATAATTATCACAACTCGTTTGGATGGGCCATCTGCTGCTGTGAAACTCATTAGTCAAGTCGCTTGACTAATGCGAACGAAAATTAATGGAGCAGGAATCTTTTACTCCTCCGTCGGCCGCGCTAAAATCTATTTTGACTTAGGTTTTCTGAAACTTTCCGTGACTTCTGAGCTCGCACCAACTAACTGAAATGGACAGTTGTTTACATTACATTTGCAAGTAGATCAATCTGCGAAAACTTCTGTGCAAGAGTCGTAACGAGCCCATGAAATTTATTCGATCTTCAAAAACAAAAAACTTACAACATCACGTAGTTCGAATATTGTACAACACTAAACCTACCAAGCATTAACTGTGTCTGGTAAATATTGCCTTATAAAAATGGCAACCCTAAATTTATTAAGATTGTCCGTAATTTTCAATATAATAAATGCTTGGACGAGGAAATTTATTCCACTATTTTTCATAAATGAATTTTTATAGTTTCAACAATTCTACAATATAAAACCGGTCATTTTGACCGTGGTAGGTTTAGTGTTAAACACCGCAACCATCAAGCCTCCAAAAATTAAATCCCAATAATATATTCGAGGTTCCTATTCAATTAAAAATTTTACCAAACCTTTTTCGGGGTTCGCATTCAACGAAAAATTTTAAAAATAGCTACAACATTTTTAGACAGATTCTCTCAAGTTAGTACTTGGTTGAAATTTGCTAAATCGAGATGTTTACCATCATTTCGATGGAAAAGAAGTTGAACAAATCTGAAGCTGCTCCACGGAAAAATCTCGAGAGATTGCAAAAGAGCTAAAAGCTGATCGCGCAAGAGTCGTCCGAAGTTTAGCACAAATTGGCTAATAAAGCTGAAAATTGAGCTTTGAAATTCGAGAACAAAAACCGCAATTATTTTCACACCAGCCTAACATTCTCGCGCGTCTGAAGATGCATCCGCGTGCGTAAACAGCTTGTTCGAAACGTAACAAACGAGGAAAAGCACAGTGGGAGACCTCAAGTTTGGCATCGAAAACAAATGTTGTACGGGCCACGTCGACGAAAATCAACACTGGTTGACGTCACCTAACGTTTTTTGAAACACTTTAAAACCGTAATTGCGCCCGCCAGCGTACTGTTACTATTGCGTTCGCTGTTGTATCTTCCATCAAGTCGAACACCTTACGACCGGACGTGCCGAAAACGAACGTCACGATAGAATTTCATTCCGAATTCCCTTTCTAAAAGGCTTCCGAAAAGACAACATAGCTTACGGTAAAATTTAAAAATAAAACGTTGTTACCGTGTTTAAATTTAAAAATAAAATACGTCAGCAATTTATTTAGACACCGAACCACACATTTTCACTCCAATTTCTGTTGTATAATCTAAATATTAAATTTAATTGGCAGCGAAGAACGCGGACAGATTATCAATATGAAAGTCTTTTGCATATGTATACTAAAAAATATTTGTTTTTCGGTTTCACTGAAACGCATAAGCGTAAATAGCGAGGTTTCGAAATTTCGAATTTCTGTTTTTTTTTTCTGCTGCGCTTGCACGGGAATCATCCTTATTCGTGAAATCATTGTTTCCTGGAACTGCAGAACGCAATTCTATGAAGACTTTGTCAGAAATGTGACGTAGCAGCAATCAGAGAAAAGGAAAATAACTTGTCTGTATGAAAAACAGAGTTGCGTTGTAACAACGTGTTGAATGCGATTTTATCTTGGAAATAAACATTTTATAGCAAAGGAGGGTCTATCAATCGATATGAAACAGACAAGTAGAAAGGTTTATTTTCAAGATCAAATTGCGATTGAAACCGAAGTAGTACGACTTGTGCACTAACTTAAGAAGAACGTAGGCCAGTTTTATCGATGTCAGATAAATCTCAAAAACACGAAAATAAAATAACGAAATTATTACGCCATCTATTACATGCAGAATAATTTCGAAGGACGATAATTCCTTGTGATTTCGAATCCTTGTCCTCGAAAATTGCTGGAATAACGTATACCCTGTTCGCTGATTCCTGAACTTCGCGTTTGTTTGATCGAAGTATCGATTGTTTATCAATTGCGTCGAACCGTGTTTGCTCAATTTTACTGCTGTTTTTGAAATATAAAAATATACAACAAGTAAAAATAGTGGACGTTCGGGAGAGGTCCGAAGAACAGATATTCTGTTACGACCGCAATGCAAAAACTTTCGACATCCTGTCGGCTTTGTAAATCCCTGAAGTTATAGATCTGAAATTCGGTGCTTTAAAGATTGGAATGTTTCAGTTTTTCAGGGCAATCGTGAAAGCTATCGCAATGGCAATTTAATATATTTTTTAATTGATTGTTTTTACTATATACAGGGTGTTTATTTGAAAACTTACCAGCCGAATATCTCAAAAAATATGAAAGATATTAAAAAAGTGTGAAACACGTGTCCAAGGATTTCGAGGGGGAAAAGGGGGGCAGTATCAGTTTTTTATTTAGGTGGCATTTTTAAGGTCATTTAAATTTAAATACAGATTGCCATTCAAATTCTCTTGGACAAACAGAGGACCTATAATAGCACTTCCCAAAATGCCTGCCCAAACATTTATTTTTTCCGGCCATTGAGTATTACTTTCTCTAATAATATGTGGATTTTCGTCACTCCAATAACGACAGTTATGACGATTTACAGCATTGTTTAAGAAAAAAGTGTATTCGTAAAACAAATGTTTTTAATTAGATTAGGAGTGACGTTGATCGTATTTTTTAATTCCTCACCAAACTCAATCCGCCTGTCAAAGTCATCTTCGAATAACTTTTGATGCAACTGCATTTTATAAGAATGAAACTTGTTATGTTTAAGTAACTTGTGCACCGATCCCACTGATACACCAGTTACCATTGAAACTTGTCGAATTGAACTAGTAGGATTCACAGTAAACTGTCCTATAATTTCGATTTGATCAGCTTCTTTTATGAATTTTAGCTGGTTTCTTTTTAAGTTTCTCACCGATCCTGTTTCCTTAAACTTTGCAACTAATTGTAACACGTACGTATGGGAAACATGTGTATCAGGATGTCTCTCATTAAACGTAGCAGCAGTTCGACGAGCACACTCATCGGCTCCATAAATAAAAATGATTTCTACTCGTCCTTCTAAAGAATACACCATTTTATACAATTAATTGTACTACGATATAGTATGTCTTATTACGATGATTTCCACTTGACTAAATAGTACAATCTTATATTGAAAGACAGACAACATAAACAAAAGATCAATAGAGGATAATTTTGTTTTCAAACAGTACGTGCTAGTACAACTGGAAAACATCAACGATTTGCGTCAAAGAATTTTACACAATAATATGCCTCGCTCTACTTCTCTTGAAATATCTCCGAAACTAGTGCGCGGATAAGAAAATTGCTGGTCTTTTTACGTACAATAAAATCCCATAATAAAAAATATAGGCTTTCATTTGAAAAAACAAAGTTGATCTTCAAATCATCTTGAAAACGCCGCCCAAATAAAAAACTGATACTACCCACCTCTTTCCCCCTCAAAATCCTTGGACACGTGTTTTGCACTTTTTTAATATCTTTCGTACTTTTCGAGATATTCGGCTGGAAAGTTTTCAAATGAGTAACCTGTATATATAAAAATATCAATTATTTTGATACATTTTCCGTTTCTCAGGATGAAAGTGCATTTACTATTTTCACGTACTGTAAAATGATTGATTTGAGTTGTGAGACATATTTCTTTAAAATATGACGCAACAAATACAGCATAATAAATTGATTCAAAGTGTAATGTTATTCGAGGATCTTTTGTGCAACTATTTCGGAAGAGCGTGCAAGGGTTAAATAAATAAAATATTTTTTACTATTCGGAGCACCTAATCTGATTTGCGTTGATTTTATAAAAACTAGAAGATCACATGTTATAATTGATGTACTCTATGATTATATTGTACGATCTTCTTACAACCAATTGTAATTACATGAGATCAACCTGGAAAAAGTTAGCAGTCGTTAATACGATACTGGATATGACACTTAAGATTGTAATTAGTAAGTTAATGTAGATGTAAAAACCAGGTGAAGTCCCCCACGTTAGGTGACACATTGGCGATTCATTATTACACACGCATGACTCAACCGTGAACGTCCATTTTGATAAAATCCATTTACAAGGCGATTCTTCGAAAGGTACTTATTACATTTTCCTTAAAAGATTACCGTATCTACTTTGCAAAAAACAAAACGTTTGATAATAAAGTAAAAAGTTAAATATTCCTTTTTTAAATTAAAAATTAAACATTCGAATATGTTAACACACTTTTCCACAAATTTAACATTGGACAGAAAGTTGTAAACGTGAAACACCATTTGGTACGATATGTGACTCCGCGAACGTTTGCGCACTCCGACCGTTGCTATCTGCGCTTTTTAATTATGGCAGGCTGCATACTGTTACAGGTGCTAAATTTAGCTCTGCGAAGTTAATCAGGGTGATCAGCTTCAGTGGTACACGTGATGGAATGAATTCGAAACAGATGTCATTATACTATAAACGCGTTGATTACATTGATTCGGTGTTCACGTGAACAAGACTATCATGCGAATTGCAGATGCTTGTCGGAACACACGAGGGCTCCCAATTATCTGTACAGTCGCGAAGATCTCGTTCGCCTACAGGTTAAATAGATCCTCGCGACACGTGTCTCAGCGACCCATGAAGATCTATGAAACGTATCGAATTTCTTCGAGCGACAACGAATTCTACTCCGGGCATGCAAGATCATCGAGTTGGAAGAATAGATCATGTTTCTACCTTTTTTTCCTTTCGTTCCCAGTCCTTTTGTTTTGTTTCCTACTAATCTTTCTTATTAAAAAAAAATTAAGAATATTACAAAAAGTCAATAGAAATGTGTAAAGTGTATTTATTTGATCAAATGTGCCGCTTTTGGTTCAGTGAAAGACTTCGTCAGGATGATTATTAATATGTAAATTATTTTTCCATGTTTATTGCCTTGCTCTAGTGCTTGTTCGCGTGGAATAGTAAAATTAATTAAATCTTGTGAGAAATAGAATTTTGATCCTGTCATTTTATGACCTTCCACTTTGTATTCGGTTTTTCTCTAAAATCATTCCCTTTGAACCACCTAACTTTTCTCTCCAGTCAGTTTTTTAATCACTCGGATGATCGTACAGATTTTGTCTTGCATTTTATAATTTTTATGTTCAATTAATCGAAATAAGAACGTGCATGCTGACTCAACGAGACGGCAGACTGAATGGTCCTCCATTTTGTTTACCGTACGGTCCAGCAAACTCTTATAAACATTCGATGATTTGCGGATAAGGTCTTTTAAGGTCTCGCGCGTGTCCATGACTGCACCAGTCCTTTCTAACCAACTTTTTACGTCGAACGATCAAGGTTCTGATTCTTAATCCACGATTTTTATTGAATTTTTCGGTCTACCGCGCACGCGACTCCTCCAATTCCAGATTGTTCACTACTTGCCCGAATGATTCGAATACAATAACCGAAGACCTTGATCGATCCAGCACACGGATTGGTTATCGATGAACAGCGCGAAGTGTATGCAGAAATGCAAAATGAATCATTCAGGTGGAAACAGCATGTCCGGCGGTTCGTTTTGAATGAAACTGTGAGGAAACATACTAAACAATTAGATTTCAATTGCGAACCAGATAACTAATTTTAAGCTCTGAATACAATGTTTTATAACATTGATAAGTAGACCAATATCTATTGCAGTTCTGGGCACGACAGGTGCAACGAAGTGGACAGTTTAATTGAATCTAGTCGCGTTTCCAATTGGACAGACTTCATTTAACGTTCGCGAAAGAAACATAGGTTTGCGTAAATATCTGGTGCAGAGCTGCTCAACATGCCTCAACTAAGCGGAGTGGAGATAGACCGTAGCTCGCCACGAAGATAATGCGACAATGCGTGTGACAAATACATTCAGCGTTGCCCGCAGGGGCGTGGCTTCGTGCCCGCAGGGGCGTGGCTTCGTGCCCGTCGTTTCGTGTATGCCGAGGTCAAGAAAATCGCTACCCGTACGGGCAGACGCTGAACAGATCTGACCTAGTGACTAGCCACCTATATTCCCACAGCATCGAAAACCTAAACCGAACCATGGCTGCCACGAGATCGTCAGAAGCATCCGGTCTTGCAACATCTGAACAAATTACTTGGAGTTCGTAGAATTTTTATAGCTGCTGGTCCGACGACAAACGCGTCGAATCGATTGTTAAATTTTCTTATTGTCGCAGGATCGATCTCATGCCGACCCACGGTGCGCTGATCGCCGTTCCAAGAGGTAGTTAATAATAAATACGGTATTTTGCTAGTCGCCGAGTAGGCAGAATCATTTCTGCGCCAATCGAGGGGAAATACGCTCCCCTTTATATCTGACTCACACGTGCTTCCGCATTTGTTGTATCTCGTGACACGTGGAGGGTGCCACGAGGCGTGTAGATTAACTATTGTTCGTCCCTACTGTCAAGGGGAAGCTGAGGGTTGTACCATGTCGATTTCGATGAAATTCTGCAGGGTGATATGCGTACAGGTTGTTTCGCAGCGCGTGCTACACGTGTCGACGATTAACGAGAAACGTAAAAGCGAGCAGAGAAAAAACTCGCAGATACGAGCGACGAATTTCACGTTGCCTTTCAGACGAGTCTGGCACGGGGTTGGACATGTGCCATTTCTGCACATGAATGATGTTTCGTCATTGTACAGCTAATACTGGCATCGTATATTATAACTAGACTGCGGATTTTTATACAAAATAAAATTTGTCTGCATTTGTTACAGCAAATCATTTCAATAAAATTTTTTAATTGTTGGGATATCTTCACTGTTGTTGAATGTGATCTACTCAGTCTTGTCGTAAATGCATAAAACTCGCAATCTATAACAATTCCTTTGAAAGATTACACGTTTGTCTATTTCAGCAAGAGCTTAGTTAAATTTAGAGAAAAATGTTTTAAACGCATGTATAAACAATTTATTACGTATTTACTTACTATGTATTAAAACCAAAAGTTGATTCTTGAACGACTCTCGAGACACATTCTTTTGCAAATACTCGGTGTCCCCGTGCGCAAAACGCTCCAACATTTTCCGTTGTCCGAACACTGTCGAGCAACATTAAGCAAACTCGAGCATCCGCCATCCGCGAGCAGTGCTAAAAATGTTCGGTCGAAAAGGTCGGTGCAGAATTAGTTTTTACTTTCTTAAATCCTAATTTCTTACACGTCCCGTCCCGAGGAGAAGTGTGTCAAGGTGCGAGATGCCAAGGTGTACCAAATCGTACTTGGTCGGGACAATCTCTGTTTTCATTTCGCGCGTGGGTGGCCCTGCGATTAGCGGATATATTTTGAGGAAAAAAATACCATTCGGAGATAACGTCAGATTACGAGACCGGGCGAATATCTTTAATTTCGCGGTAAATATTTATCGCGATAAACGAGTGTATCTTGGACAGAAAATTTGCAAGTTGAACGACTGTGTCGCGAGGATCGCCGGGAAGTTAACCTTTACTCAAAGACTGTTGAATGTAAATAATTTTCTTTGCGTTTGCTCGATAAGATTGCGAAGGAATAGGAGGAAACTTCTTACGAATTCTTTCACATTTGCATATATGTACAAAATGCGATATTAATATATCTACCGGCGATTATTTCAGAATTTTTTACAATCTATAGTCTATAACTAAGGATTGTTTAATAGATCTGTAATAGCGATTTCAATCGTGAACCAACAACGCATACCCAGTAACCTAATCTAATCATTTCGTTTCGGATTATTTTATCGAAGATGATTTTGCAGCTTCATTTTATTTTATAATCTGATTAATAGGCCTCCAGTAAATAAAGTGTTAACCCTCGGACTCTTGCGAGTTCTAGGCCTATGCCGGAGTCATTTCTGATTCACACCGATATTTCACTAATACAGTTTTATTCCGATATAAGACGATGCCTCGGGACCGGCTTCCGTCGTATTTCGAATGAGGGTAACTGTGCGGGCTTGACTTTGTTGAGAATGTCGAGAGGCTCGAATGTAGCGGCAAACTATAATTCGAATATCTCGTTCTGGCGGTGTCGAGCGAACATCTTGAAAAGAAGAGAAGGAATTGGCGATTTTCTTATTTCGAAATGAAAAGAGCGTCGTCCTATATTGGAATAAAATTGTACATACTGATGGCCTCTCGAGCTTATCTCCACCGTTACCGCGACGGGTCACGAATGACTCCGGCATAGCATACGGATGGGGTTAATATGTACGGTGGTGTTGAATGGCTTGCAGAGTTTTATGCAAAATAAAAATTCTCTGCATTGACCGCAAAACACAGAAGTTACATAGACATTGATTACTTTTCCTAATAATTGCAATCGGATGGAAATAATGCAAAAGCGTATTTAAATTATGCAAATGTTTCGCATAAAATCAAGCGAGGAAAAAATTAAGAGAATTTGAAGAGGAATGGATCAAATAACTCAGCGAATAGTAGCTATAACGCGAGACATTTATACTTGTCTTGAAATAGCCGAGGTAAGTGTAAAATCTCTGTTGTTCGAATAAGCAATGCAACCCGATACAGCACATTTGTCTGGCAGGTAATCCACGCCGACACTAATGGCAATCCGTCTAATGCGATCGTGAACTTGTTGCACCCACAAATCAATTCTTTTGTCCGCAGTTTCTTTTTCCTGTTTCCTTGAGCGCGTGCTATGATACATGTATTGTCGGATCGCTGAAATCGTTGTTCATTATCGACTTTCGCGTCACGTATGCAAATCATTCTAACTAAATCGCCCGGAACGATAATCGTGAAAATTGCATGTCACGTGACGAGTCCCGTGAGCAAGAAAGAATTTTTCAGCGCGCACAAAAATATCTGATATCCTCGCGCGCGAGTATCAGGCTGACGCACGTCGAGACAAATCGCGAATTTGTTGAGACGTTTAACATGTTCGACGTTTAATGCAACTGAAAATGTCTCGACGCGAACAGCGTGTAAACAATAAACCAATTATCATTGACAAGGATAGAAATCTGCAAAGGGTGCGCGTGAAGTTCAAAAGGAGAGTTAATGGTTATTCATTTTGACGTTGCACTGTTTTACTTAAACGTTATTTTTTACTCGACTCTAATAAATTAATAATAATACAATAAAATAAAAAGACAAAATTTTTGTCACAAATGCATAAAATCCGCAATGACCAACACTTTCTCTATCAGAAGACTAATATTTGTTTTATCGACTGTGCTGTACCTAGGAGAGGTTTCAAAAGTTTCTTCGCAAGAAAAATGATCAGACTATGCTATTCGAGATAACTTGATTTACGAATGAAATTGTTATCGTTATTACAAACATTTATTATGCAGCCCACGAACTTCAACTTCTAAAAAACTCTTCAGTATTAGCTGATAGATAAAATCTTAAACAAATGAGAAATAATCTTTAAAAATAAAACTTAATGGCTCTGTCTATCGCAATCGAAGTAGATTATTCGAATGGGAAAATAGTCTAGTTGGTTTTATTGGAGAACTATGCTCATTTTTCGAAAGAATAAAAACTCGGTTCGTTGATATTAATAAACACCGAATCTTAAGAGAACCAAAACACCGGGAAGCAGTTTTTAGGGCTCTTAAAACCGTCTTAACGACTCTGGTCTGTAAAAATATACGGTTTAGGAGCCGTATATCAAGACAAGAGTTTCCTTTAAACATTTGTTTATTGAACACATAAACCATCGCCTTGTGCAGTCAACAAACTGAAGTAACTGCAAATAGTCGCACGAATTTATAATTTCTTACGACTTGCCACGTTTCGAAATTTTGCGTAGAAAATTCGAAAATGTACAAAATAAATCGATCGCGTAAAATTTACATGAAATCAACTTCATGCAAATCTGCAAACAAATCTTCATGCAAATTTCCAACTGAGATTAACCGTAAGTTCATTCTAATGTATCGGTTTCAACGAATCTGAAATGTGCATCGGTCGAAGAATTTCCTCTGACGTCCGTCACGTAAAAAGTGCAAAATCCTTCAAGGATATTGCGTCAATGTTGCATTAAACTCAAGGAACAATCGTTGATTAAGGCAACCTGGTTCGTGACTCCGGGATCGAGTATTTTACAACATCGAAGAGAGTGTATCAGCTTAATTCGCGCGAAAGGATAATGGTTTTTTCCACTGCATATACTCGAGAGAAAGAGAGAGAGAGAGAGAGAGAGAGAGAGAGAGAGAGAGAGAAGAAAAATCTCTGCATCAAACTCTTTGCGACAAGCCTCGCTACATTGATATTCATAATTTATTTATCTGAGAAATGCCCAAAAGAAATCATCTCTGCCGCCAGAAGAGCCAAGATCACTTCATCAATATGTACCTCACTTCAGCGGTTCTCAACTTGTTCCAAGAGCAACGTTCAAAAATCCCAAAAAAATGTATCCTTCATACACTTTCAAATTGATACTTCAAAAATACTATAAAGCAAGTTCGCAATGAGAATTCAAAGAATTGTCATAGTCAGAAAATGAAACACATTTTTCTTAAAACTACATTTTTTTTTAATTACAATGAAAATTTGCGATTCGATTAATCGACTTCCAACTCTATTTGTAAAAACCTAATCGATAAACAGATTGTCTGGAAGTACGTAGATGTTCAATTCTTTTCATAATAATTTTATCGAATTCGAAAGAATTGAATAATATTTTCAAATTCTTCAAATGGTTTTGCAGTCTATTCAATATTCTTCAATAGTTTTTGTATTTAATCTATTAGTTTTTTTTTTTTGTTGATGAAGTCTTTCTATGTTTTTATTGACTTTTCGTTTTTAAACCTCTTCTTGTAACATATCGCAATTTTTTAGTATTTTAAAATTGTTTCAGGGAGCCGTGATATTTTCGTTTATTTTACGTAGGTATGCGTGAGTCACGTACGTCTCGAAAAAATGTATAACTTCCGATTATACTTGGATACTGCGAGCTACCCAAGCTATAAGCTCGTATATACGGTTACCGTTAATAGGTCTCGTTGTAATGATGTAACTGTACGATCGAACAATTCAGTATTCCTCCCAGCAGCTGCTGATCAATAATTATGATGAGCTAAATGAATGTGAGACCCGATCCGTTATTAAAATGCCGTCGCGCGGAGAACTCAATATATTTTCCCGCGTGTAGAAAATGTTCACCAGAGTCTCGTACACACGATGATGAGCTGCACACCTAACAGTTATAGAAATGGATAAATGTTTAGCGGTAACGTCGTTACGGTCGCAACCTGCAAGTTTTTAAATAGATGTAGGTGCGTGTCTACGCATACGATATTGTTAGAATACATCTACTTCCGGCTGCGTGGTGGTACCGTAATGTACACGGACACGTAACGAATGAAAAAATAAAAGAGTATCACCGGCGGACATGATGCCGAGCTTTATGCGGGTTCCTGGTTCACAAACCGTGGTTAATGACGTAAATTTCTCTATTTAGCCGCCGCTGACGTTCCAAATAATTTCACACTTTAATTTTACGCCTCGCGTTGTGTGCCGAACGCGTGCCGAATAGATGAGAATCACATTTGCACACAAGGCCCCCGCGTACATATTTCACGCACTATGGCGTCCATGCAATCCACCGACAGCATTGCTAAAGACTTAACCCTTGGATAGCGGGGGCCGGGTACATTTTGACCCGGAGCTAGAAACGCGCCATCCGAATCCTATGTAGTTTCCCAGCAGTTGGTTGAAATTATTAGGTTGTTGCATATGTTCGATTTCAAAAGGCAAATGCAAAAGAAATACCATTAAAATCTACGAGTGGTGAAAATCTAAATGAAAATTCAAGGTGAGACCTTGAAGATCAGCTTTGTTAACCCTACGTATGCTATGCCGGAGCAGTCCCGCCGCGATGGGGATAAGCTCGAGCAACCGTCAATATGCACAATTTTATTCCGATGTAAGACGACGCTTCTTATTTCGAAATAAGAAAATCGCTACCCCCTCTTCTTCTTCTTCTTCTTCATCCGAAATACGACGAAAGCCGGTCCCGAGCCACCGCCTTATAATGAAAGGAGGATCATAATGTACAATAAAGCTGATCTCTAATCTCTAATCTGATCTCTAATCTAAAATAATGTATAATAAAGCTGATCTCTAATCTCTGATCTGATCTCTAATCTAAAATAATGTACAATAAAGCTGATCTTTGAGGTCTTACCTCCAATTTTAATTTAGGCATCAAATTTTACTTTGAACACACTTTATTTCGATGTCAATCGATGTGATTATAGAGTATTCTTTTTGTATTGGTGGGAAAATAATATATTGACGTTATGTGAAGTTCCTTGGTGTTACTTCTGTTACAATTTCTGTTGACACTGACTGTGGGAAGCTCCAAACGATTAACTTGATCCCGCAAGAGGCGTTAAATCGATTTTTATTATGATAATGCGAAGTGTGTTTGTTGAAGAGTGAATCAGTAAATACCGTTAACACTTTGGGGTCGGTCGATGGCCCTATACCATCGCTTTTATTCCAGCACCGCGAATCGCCTACTTCGATACTATCGTATCCATTACCAGCGTAACATACTCGTAATAATTGTCATTCGATGTTACAGTGGCTGATCGAATTATTAGAACACCATTTATATAAGTTGACATTAAAACAATTTTAAGTAAGCCTTTAAAATGAAAATCCAGCTACACTGAATTCTTATTATTTTTGTATGAAATAATACTGATGCTTGAAAATTATAAATGTACACTCAGTTTCACTGTAGACATCATTATTCGTCGGAAAATAGATTTTTAGAAAAAATTGGTATAAAAGTAGAATATAATTTTGTTGATTTTGTCTCAACAATATTTCAACATATGTCTACGTATTCATCGAATTCCTAATATCTCTACCACTTTGTAAAGAGGCGCACAATATTAAAAAAAAAAGAAAAGTTTGCAGCGAGCATGCCGTTTAGAAACCGCTAGGTTAGAAGACGAATGTCCTACGCGAAACATCTACATAATAATAAATCACAATAGCGGAGGTGTCGTTCTGTTGGGCGCAAATATACGATGACAACGCACGTCTCAAACAGGTATCCACGTGTAGGACTGGTGTACAGGTAAACCCGGCCCGCAGGTTGCGCATTAATTAGACCCAATGATTAGCCGGTGACTACACGTGATATACTGTTGTTTGGCCTTACAATACTGGAACTGTCGTTCGGTAGCAAACTGGACAGACTCAGGCGAGCACGTCGAATGAACAAACGCAGGCAAGCAATAAATAAATGCAACTGAAACAGTAAAAATTTTGTGGCTACCCTCTTGACGAAGAGTAGCGTAAGAAGCCCAATTACTGTCCCAATTAATTATACTCATTTTTAAAGCATAATGAATATTAAAAAAGGGATATTACAAATACGCATAATTAATATAGGCACAGCAATTGGGTCCCTTACCCTACTGAAAATTTTATTTTTATTTGGCAACTAACGAGATTTATTTCGAAGCAATGAATCTGAATTTTTATCAAGGCGATATTGAAGATCGTTTATGATATTTTTATTGCGACGACAATTCTGTGTAAAAAATATTACTGATCTTCTCTTAGTGTAGCAAATGAAGCTTCAATTTTTGTTCCAAGCATGCCTGGTACATATTGTTAAAGTACGATGTTTGCAGAAAAACGTTTGTTCAGGACAGAACGATAATTAATAAGTTATTAACATAACATATTAATTAATAACATAGATATAGAATATAGAATTAGCACAATTTGAGAGATTCTAATTGTAGAATTCGACGATTAATACTGATGCTTACATACAGCGTTATTAGTCCGATCTAATCACAGCTTACTTTAATTAAGCTGTGTCTCATATTATCAATTGGTATGGGTACACCACAAACACGATGCTCGCACACAATATTATCAACTGAAACAACTTTTTCAACGTCGGATATAAATAGCCTTTGCTCTATAAATATACGTGTAACAAAACGTGTCGAATTTATCACTACGTATGTCGCAAATATAAATACGAAAGTGGGCGTGAGCAAAGCGACTTACAAAAGTAATGATAACAAGTGTAAGTCCTTATTTTTCTTCTTTTATACGTATTCGTGAATATAAAGATCTGAAAAAGTTCGGTTTGTAATGATGTAAACAAATAAATTGAAACTTGCATTTAGCCAAACCTTTTCTGGAAAAAAATATCAATTTCAAACAAACATTTCCAATCTGACCTGATAAAAATCCTTTCGAAGGTTCACTAATTGTATAATTTATTTATTAGAACTGCATTATGTGTAGAAATGAATTCGTGACCTTGCCTTCACGCTGTTCATTTGTGAACAATCAAAACATAGTCTGGTCTCCTGTATAATCCCCATCGTTTTCTATACAGGGTGACCCAAAAATGTTGTACTTCCTTGAAAGGGGCGATTCCTAAGGTCATTTGAAATAATTTTTTCCTTTACGAAAATGTTTCCTGCGGCTTTATTAAGGAGTTATCAACGAAAAACACGGACCAATCGGAGCGCGGCTACAGCAGACGGATTCCGGCTCGTCCAATGCCAACGCCACAACCTATAGCCGTGCTCTGATTGGTCCCTGTTTTCCGTTAATAACTCCTGAACGAATCCGCGGAGAACATTTTCGCAAAGGAAAATGTTATTTCAAATGACCTCGGGAATCAACCTTCTCAAAGAAGTACAACATTTTTGAGACACCCTGTATATTTACAGCATCTTGCAGAATAAGCTCACTAAAAAATCGAATTGCATTTAAAACGAAATTACAAGAACGCAGAACATGAATTAGAGATTTGTAATGTTGTATCTAGAACGAGCCAATTCAAAACAAACAGAGGCGCCCGTTTGCACGTATCAGCACCTAACAAAAAAGTATAACGAGTGTCTCAATAAACAAATTTTACTGATGGCTTGCCAACTCATTGGCATACACGTGCAGCTTCAAAGTCCTTCCGCGCTGTCGAAAGATATGGGTGGCATGAATTAATCATGGAGACAGGTCCCCCGCTTCTATTATTAAGTAGGGATTGTTTAATCGCGTAGAATCAACTGAATTATTTAAGAATTGGCTAGATCGTAATAATACCTACGGATAAAATATCAAATATTTTTCTGAATATCTATCGGTTCATCGTGAAAGTAATTGAACATGTTAATTTAATTTTGAACTCAGCAAAACTAATTAAATGACATCGAGTCACTACTACACTGTAAATGTATATTGTTTATAGTTATCGTTTACAAAAGCGAGCTCGTCGGCCAATCTTCCAAATTTTAATTGCAGTTTGATTCGTTAAGTACGTGAGTTAAAGAGGAGCAAAGTATATTTTAAAGATGCCGAGAATGTTGATTTATTTTCAATGACTTTATATCTGGCTTGATAACAATATTGAGTTTCGTGCGTTCTCTCAATACAATATGATACTATCGAGCTATGCTTCCTTCGAAACTACTCAATAATTCCCTATTAATACCCATTAATATCGAACGATTAGATTCACGAGAGTACGTGCTCGAATTTTATCTGAATGACACATTCCTCTCTTGATATCGATGCCGAAAGCAATACTGTAACGATTGCTTTTAATTATTTTGTACCAGATACACCAGCGCCCCCTTGTATACAATATAATACTTAATATTAATATACTACACCGTTAGCATTTAATACAAATATTTTTTATCACAAGAACATCTAACAATTTAACTAATAAATTTTAATAAATCGTAAGCGATGAATAATCAAAAGAAAAAGATTCAATTGTGGGGAACAGAAGATAAATTAAAATCTATTCCTTCTTTTGATCATTTGATCAAGTCCAAAATAATGTAATGGGGTAAGAGACCTAATTACTGTGGAGGTACCAATTACTGTGCCTATATTAATTATATATGTTATATATCTCTTTTTTTAATATTGATTATGCTTTAAAAATAAGAATAATTAATATAGGCACAGTAATTGGCACCGCCACAGTAATTGGGTACCTCACTCTATTTATTATATCCACCCACTGCCCTACTCTATCGATTGTCGTATTTTTAACAAATACATATTCGACAAAGCATTAATGGTTTCATTGCTATTATTAAAATACGATTTACACTTAAAGTATTAGGTAATACGTTGACAGGACCGATAAATGATTAAGATCTCAGACACGTGTCCACGTTATGATTACCAACACTTCTCCTCGTGGCGTTAATTGAGCAATTGTCTGTTAAAATCTATACCGTGAGTCACGGAGAGGTTCATGAAACTCGCTTAGCTCGTTTTGAGTTTGTTCGAAAGAATATATGGGGTATACAAATTAATTTTTACCGTAAACAAAAATTAATTTTGCGGTGAACGGTTCATCATTATTAATTGCAGATTATTTCTGCAAAAATATTAGGGGGACCCATAAGTAATCAATTATTTTGAAATCTAAAACAAACTTTGTAATAAATTCAGTTTGCCATCTTTCCTGCAAATTTTCAATCCCCCTCTTATAGAAATCCAGGGTTCGTGAAGCAAAATATGCCTCAAGGTGCCTCCTTACATCTTCTTCAGAAGTGAATGTTTTATTTCTTAAATAATGCTTCAGAGATCTGAGAAGATGATAGTCAGAGAGATTCCCATTGCAATTCTTTGATTTTTTCCTGAGTGAATTTCGCTGTTTGGGGCAGGGCATTGTCAATTTGCAGTATTACACCTTTTCTGTGGACTAAAGATGCCCTCTTTTTCAATAGTTCTGAATACAGCCGTTGTAATTGATGACAATACAACTCAGCAGTAACTGTTTCTTCAGGTTTCAACAACTCAAAGTGAATTATGCCACAACAGTCCCACCAAATACACAGTAACACCTTTCTAAGTGATAAGCTAGGTTAGGGGTTGATATTGCGGTTTGATTTGCAGAAAGCCATTGCTTGGAATGCTTTATGTTATCATAAAGAATCCATTTTTCATCTCCGGTAACGATTCTGATGAGAAATAGATCTCTACGAAATCTGCATAGCAATAAAGTGCAAATTGATCGACGAATATTCTCGTTCGTCTCAGATAATTGATGCGGTACCCATATTCCTTGCCTATATGCCTTTCCCATTTCGTGTAGGTGCTTTTGTATAGTTGACCATGTGGACCCAAGGCTTCTCTATAATTCTTGTATACTTAATTTTGGATCAGCTTCCACTAGAGATATTCGGGTGTTATTATCAAATTCAACTGGTCGTCCACTTCGAGGCCTGTCAGAGAGATCATAATCACCAGCAGCAAACCTTCTGAACCGACATTGACACTTGTTGACCTTCAATACATCTCCATAAACATCGCAAATATTCTTTGTTGTTACCGTTGCATTAAATTCCGCATGAAAACGAAAAAGTATGCAATGACGAATATGATCCTCGGAAGGTACGGACGCCACCATTTTATTACAGGGATGTAAAAAAATTATACTGTTTAGAATATTTGGAACACAGGCTGCTTTATCGAAAACTGTAAAAGAATACGTGTTTCCTCTTTAACGATCGGTACAGAACTAAAGGCAAAACAAATTCTTTGCAAATAATTGATTACTTATGGGTACCCCTAATATTTCAGTGGTACACTGGGATCTCTCATGATCCGAACAAAACTTTTGTATACTGTGTTAATAAAGTTTTACAAAATTTTAGAAAATTCCCCAGCGCGATACTTCACAGTCTGATTAGACATGGGACCGTTTGAAGGTTAAAAATTGTTTTTACAAAGATAAATCTTTTTTATCTTCTTCGACAGACACGCGTTGGTTTTCGAGAGGAATTTCAAGGAACAACGGCACAATGGATTGATTATCGTGATATTATTAACTGGAGATATCGGACCCAAGTGGTCATGTTTTACAAGCCGCAGACCGTTATCGCATGCGAATTGCATTATGCACGTCCACAATGGGGATAGTATAAATAGCTAACATTATCTCTTAACCTTCTGCCGAGAAACATACTTACATATAACAACCTTCAGACAGTCGAATAATTCGTCGTTTAAAACGAAAAATTATTGCAACCAGCAATAAGGCAGTACAGGCAGAGATTTTCTTGCCCTGAGCATACACAGAACGATGGGCACCAAGCCACGCCTCTGCGGGCAGAAAGACACGCCCCTGTCACAGCTACGTGGCAAGCTACGGCTGTGCTACGGCTTACCCCCACTCCGCTAAATCACTTGTCCGTAGCTTTGCCCGTAGCTGTGCCTACGGGCATCGGCGGGCGCCCTTGCCCGCTAATAGGCATGTTGAGCAGCTCTGCTCTAAGTGTTCACGTTGACGGACAGTATCTATTAGTACATCAGAAGGGAAACGGAATCAGAGCGTATAATTGTTTACAGCTGTCTCAGTCTCTCTGCCGAACTAGTCCGTGAAGAGACTGACCAACACTAATTAAAGTGAGAGGGAATGAGACAATGGGAAACAACCTGTTTCCCAGTGACAATATTTACTGAAATACAGGTCAAAGTTCTTGAACTTAAAAAAGAAATACTTTTAGAAGATAATTTTGATTGCATAAGATAATCTTTCACCCGTCTTTACCCTTCACTTTAAATCAACAAATTATGTTTAATTTGTAACGTCACATTTTAAAGAAAACACATCTTGCAACACAATATACAAAAAACATAAACAGACTGGAATTTTCACCACGAGGAACGTATGAGGATTAGGTGACTCAAGATTTTATTATAAAACTCAAGACTATAGTATTAGGTAACCAGAAAAGCTACTGCGTCTTTTACGCGAACAATTGAAAAGAGAACGTATTTGAATTATATGGTTTTGTACCTATATTTTCGTTTCGTTATAAAAACTCAAAGAATTATGACTAACTGAGTCTTATTTTAATAAGATAGCTACTATTAATAGGTACCGTAATGGTTGTGCTACATTCAGAAGAAGATTGATAATTCCCTGCTAAATAGCAACCTCAAAACAGATCCCATGTTAAATTATGTTACTGACGATGATTCTCAGGTCATCTATAGGTGAAGTTTTTAATGAAAACTCACTTTTTCAACGAAAGCGACGTCATAAGCTGTAGCATAACTTTACTCGTGACTTCGTTACCATCCCCCACCCCCTGACTGTGCTCAGAGTATAAGACGACTCTGCCGAGAGTAAACTTTACCAAGTCAGTTTATGATCGCTAAAATCTGCTGTGCTCACGTGCTTCACGACGACGCGACGCACCTAACCCGCCACTCTGCCCATTGCCGTGACATAAAATCTCACCGAGCCAAACATAATAGATCACCAGATGTGCAAATAGCGGCCCCCATCCTGCAGCACCCTGTATATACATCCGTATTTACTCCCCACTGCAGATGACGATTTTCAAATTGCAAGTAACGAGCCTGCTGATTTGCTACATTCGTCATTATTGACTCAAGTACAGTTCAAATTATTCAAATTTTTACTTGGAATAAGGTAGGACGCTGGAGCAGTGTCGCCAGATGAGGGGAGGGAGCACGAATTGAGGGGAAATAGCTACCCCCACTCTGCCCAGTACCGGAGTATGCGCGACAGATACGGAACGTGTCACGTGACCGGGCCGCGGCAAAGGCGTGGGGAATAGCGCGGTAGAAGGGGAAATTAGAGTGGGGGAACAAGTCTTGATCTGGCGACTATGCATAGGAGATCAAAGAATACTGTATGTACACTGTGTACGCGATACAACTAAAATAGTGAAACTAAAATAGTAAAATAGTGAAATAAGGTAATTTTTTGGACACCCAGTGGTACTCACCGTGATGAGCAAAAAATGTGTAATCAATATAGGACCTAAAACCAATCATTTCCCTGTAAAATCAACATTTGTTGTTTATTATTGTTCCATATCATAGCTGCACAGCACATTGCATGTATACACTTCATAGACGTAACTGAAGATTTGTACTACGATTTGTATTTACTACCTTGTGTTTGTAAGCTTGTGTTTACGTGTACCTCTTGCGTTTACAACCTTGAACTAACACTTCCAACTTCTCTCTGCCGGAAGTGAGATGTTCTCTTTATGTTCTGTTCAATTGACTTGGAAACTTTTTGTTTTGCATACAGATCCGCAGTCTGATAATGACGTAAATCATGATGGCATAATATCTGACGAGACTGACTATTCAAAAGTTCGAACTTCACTCACAGGCTTACCCTGAATGCTTTGAGAGACAGAGCGGGAAACGTGTGCTAGTGCGAGCGAGATACTATGTGGAAAGCTTATTTAGTAAGATAAGCACCAACGTAATGGTTGGTGGGGATGGAATGCGACCGCTAACTGGGCAAAAGCACCGACCACCAAGTGAGCTGCACAATATTGTACGAGATGCAATAACATAGATTTGCGGATTGCAGTAATCCTAATACTTCGTCACTGATCCTCATCAATAACCAGCAAGATCGTTCCCATTTAAGCTTTCGATTCTAAAAATTGATCGAGATACTTCGACGCGTATAGTTTAGAGATACAAATCTCTAAAAATCTAAAGAAAAATTTCATGTTTGCAATTATCTTGTAATGCATCAGCGAAAAGCATTCGAGGGCAATCTGATTTTTCAAGACCGTTTCTACACGAATTTTTAGGAATTTTTTTAGAGAAACCATTGAACCATCCGCGTTGGGATTTAGCAGACATATTTATTGGTATCTGGAGTACACGCGTGATTTTTTTCAAGTAAAACTAATCAAAATTACACGTGTCATATATTTTTTGTAGACCCGATATTTTTGGGTTCTCGCACACCTCTAATTTACAGTTTCCTGGCGAGCATTATAGTGTTTTCAGCGTGAAATTAAATGCCCGATAAAACACCATTTAAGAATGCTATAGTCAAACGTCTGTCGAGAGTTTTGCCACGTGAATCGGCAGTTCAGTCGCGTTGTGTTTCAAGTTCAGGCGAATGAGATACACTGCTGACCGGGTTAGATTTCTATCGAATATCAGCACTAGCTGCACCGTACGCGAAAGAATGGCATAAACTTTTCCACGCAACTATACTGCGGATGTCGAAACAGTACTTTTCCGAGCTATTTCGATTTCTAGTGATCTACAGCCGCGGCGATACACTTATTTATAATTTACAGCCTCTCGTGAAATCCTCGAATCCCCGACAACTCATGGGCATCGTCCGAGACTCTATGTTTCCTCTGAAATCGTAAACAAACACACAACAAAAAAAAGAAAACACTTCGAAACTACGTGAGGATCATTCATAAATTTTCAAAAAGAAAATAAAACTCGGAAAATACTACGAAGATTGAAACCTTGGATCAAAAGCCCGGATTATGGTCAAAATTGATAAATTTCGAAATCTAGTGGAGACATTTTTCACAGGATTAACAATTTTTTATTCTGGAATTTGTAGGCTACTTACAAACGAGCAGTATCAAATAGCCTAAATGTCCGATGGCAGAATTTTTTATTTTACGTTTGCTAAAATTCGATCCTCCAATTATTGAAATAAAAATTGCTCAAAGTCTTAGTAAACAATAACTGAAATTTTTGTTGTAATTTTGAAGAGACGCTGCAAACCCCTTGCTTCTAATTTCGTATACTTCTAGCTAAATCTACGGATAAATCGGTGAAGGACGATTTCTGAAAATTGCAAACTAACGCTCTTCGATGGATTCCGATATCAGAATAAAACTTTATAGCAATAACTCGTAGTCTACATGGAGACACGCGAAGCCCCTTGAAACAACACGATATAATTGTAAGTCCTAACGAGAATTCCGAGGCGGCTGGAATTCCACGGAAGCGGCTATATTTTCTCGTATGTTAATTGCCTCGAAGCTAGAACACCGAGCGCGCGCTATCAATTTGAAACCAAATTGGACAGTTTAAATATGTTCGTAAGCAATTGTCACGATTCGCCGGTCACGAGGGTGTGTTTTTCAGGAAACTTTATCCGTTTCTCGAGTGTGCCCAAGGAATTCGCGAGCGGATTCCGATAATTGTTCTCCTTGCTTCCAAAGTCAACAGCTGGGACGAAGAAAGGAAAATTACCGAAGTGAAAGAACTCTTTAAGAGCCCATAGCCGTCGGGACAAAGCTCGCCTAATTGCAAGTAGGACCACGCTTACTATCGTGCTCAACTTTGTTCTCGTGAATCATGTTCGTCCTGTTTGCAAAACATATCGTTCCCGTGTGGACTCGTTCAATTATTAAATTTAATTTTAAGCCCGCCGAAACCTATATTTTCCCTAAATAGCACACATGAATGATATTGTTAAACTTTATTTGGACTTGAATTCAAATGTATAAAATATTAGTAGTAGACTACGGATTTGATCGATTTATGACAAAAATAAGTGGGTCAAATGCAAAACAGTAAAAGCATTTAAAGAACTGACAAATACCATTGCATTGCTTTCAACTTTATAAAATTATCAAGTACAGGAACAAATGTAGCATTTTGCAATTAATACAGACAAATTGTGTTTCAAATAAAAATTCGCTGATTGTGTATGACAACTGCTTCACAATAATTTGTAAATAATTTGGTGATGTCGATAACAAGCTCCTACAATAATATGCTTGTATTTATACAATTATATTATACTCTATATGTGATGTTTAATAACATCAGCAATGTATTTTTATCTAACTCTCATTGTTAAAACCATGCTATAATTTCTACTAATTCTTACCGTAAGCTATTAAACGATCAGTCTAAGTCCAGCGGTAACCGAACTATGATCGTACGTACTTCGCGCATCTCTTACACAATACAACGTCGCGATTGTGATCAGTCGTGAAAGACATCTGCATCGTGTATTCAAGTACGAGGACAATAGAAGTGTGTTCGCTTGATTCGCGGGATCGTTGACATCACGAACGATGCAATCCGATCGGCTGTAGCAAACTCGAGTCGAATCGGTGTGCCAACAAGGATTTATCCGACGATCGATTACGTAAGAACGCAAAAATTTAAACTTTCTTCACGCTGAACGCTGAGTCGCGGTAAGACCGATCATCGGTTCAAATCCTCGGGGCCTTGCTAGCCTTTCTATTTTTATGCGTGAAGTCCGGGTGTATCGCTATGATGAACGTATCGATACAATTTACCACGATCTGCGAGATTATGCTCTATCCTCTCGAAATCGTTTCTCGAGATTCGTTGCTAAACCATGAACCGTATGCGTCTACAATCGTACACTACTGTCCGAACGAGTTTAAGAAATTATAGTTGCAACGCGGATTTTTAGTGTTTAACACTCTTCCTACCGACACTTCACGTATACCTATTCCTACCGCGACCGGTCAAATGACCGGTCTTTAGCACAACTTATATTTTTTAATATAGAATGAAGATAATAGCCGCAAAAATGGCGTCATAACTTTACCTTTCATAATATTTCGTTTACTATACCCTGTTGGGCCTGATGTTCCCCTAAAAATATTATGAATAGGTGCTCTTCCAGGATTAGACCCATCTTTTACTTCTTGCCAAACAGTTCCGTCGACAGCAGTTTCGATTACCTCTTCCTCATTCTCACTATCGGAACTAACTAAAAATCTCCTTCTCTTTCGTCTTCTACGTACGTTCGAAACATTCTCTTCGTCCTCATCGGTGTTCGAGTCGATCTCAAATAGATCATAATTTTCCGCATTGTCATTTTCAATATCAAAAATTTCCTGATCATCTTCGGAACACGCTTCATCAATATTATTTATTTTCTCTAATAATAAATTTACACTCTTCGAACGTCTTGACATTTTGGGAATGAATATTCAAGGGATAAAATAAAAACTAAAATATATAAATGTAAATCAAGATGGATAAAAAAATGAACAAAAGATAAAATGTGAAACTTACTACGAAGTATTGTTGGTTTGTTCACTTTTTTGGAAATGACACTTATAACGTGTAATACAATATAAAATAAAAGTATAATAATAATAGAATAAAAATACAAAATAGTAAAAGACTGCCAAATACGCTCCTTGTAACTTTCACGTTTTGATGCTCTCTGTTCAGGTCACAAGACTTTACTGATACGAATTCGTGAGAAGACGTCTAGGCATCTCCTTCGGCTATGATTTTATTTATTTTGCAGTCATAGTAGATAAGACGGTGTAAGAAAATCCGAGGTTCTGGACCGCTTCGGATACCAATCAGGCAAATAAACACCGCGAGGCCGATAGGCGAGAGAGAACTGTAAACACTTTGAAGGGCCGTAAAGCAGTCCCTGGAAGGCACTTTTCGGCTAAAATCATGCCACAACTGCATTACCTTTCGTTTGTAACAACTTTATAGTTTCGGAATTGAGTCTTTGAAAGAATACTATTACAAAAAGATATAAATCGTTCTACCGGTCGAATGACCGGTCGTGGTAGGTAAGACAGACTACAAATTTTTCTCAGAAAATAAACAATAAAAGAAGAAGTGAATATTGAAAAATTATACGCATATTTTAGGAAAAGTCATGAAGTTTAAAGGCGATTCAATTACGTTGTATATAGGAAATTCTAATCGAAATTTTAAAAACGGTCACCTGACCGGTCGCGGTAGGAATAGTGTTAAAACAAAAATGAGCGATGGAAATTTAACGCTAAATTCATGGGCAGTGTCGCCAGATCAAGACTTGTTCCCCCACCCTAATTTCCTCTTCTACCGCGCTATTCCCAACGCTTCCGCCGCAACCGGGTCACGTGACGCGTTCCGTGTCTGTCGTGCATACTCCGGTATTGGCAGAGTGGGGGTAACTATTTCCCCTCAATTCGTGCTCCCTCCCCTCGTCTGACAACACTGATTATACTACTTTTATTCCACTCGCAACCCGATAGAGCGTCCAATGCAATTACTGTGTTTCCTGTGATGTGAAATCGGGTCCGTTTGTCGGCATACCGGCTACAGTAGTGTGCAAAAATTCTGAACTAGATAATTTATTCGCGAGAACATCTGATAAATTCAGATTTTTAAACCTTGCGAGGGTATGACCGTTCTTATCCGTGCACAACAAATACAAGCGCATTATCGTTTACCACAGCTTTTGTTATTATTTGTTTGAGATATTTCACCGGGAAACTTTTATCTATCGGTCATTAGGGAAACAACCCGTCATACAGCGAGAATGCTCGAGAAAGTTTATCCGTATCGCATGTTTACCCATATTTTGAAATACGCCGTACAAACAAACATTTCCAAACTTTGAATCATGCAGTCAATGATTTTTAAGTGTTCAATATTTATACATAGTAGAGGAGATTTACTAATTTACAAATATAATTAGCACCACTAGCAGATAGTATGTATTTTTCTTGTTAAGAATTTACAGCTAAACGAGACTCAGAACATAATTTCTGATTAATTCTGTTGTTAAATTGGAAATATATTTCTTTCCCAAAATACACGGTGGTCCACCGAAGATTTTGGTCCAAATTAGGCTCCTCCCTCTCTATTTGTAATTTATTTTAGCTACATCATCACTCTAATACAAATACCGAAGCTGAGACATCAATTTCAAAATTGGAAGCTCCAATTTAACGTGTAAGCTTATATTTCTGAAATAGCTTAACCATTGAAAGGCTCAACAGTTAAAAAATTTCGCTGTCGGACATTCCTCGCATATAATGATTTATGCGAGTCGATCACCGGGACTTTCCCACGGACGGAGTTGAAATACAGGGACCGAAATTCTGTTTGAAAGTTTTAGTCTCGGTAAATCATTTCGCAAAAAAACTGTGAAAAAATATTCGTTTCAAGTATAATGGCGGCCAGTGAAAATGGCACACTAAATGTTTCTACCGTGCAAAATTTACGAACAGAAATGTTGGTGGCGTAAGAATTGTTTAAAACAATTAGACATATTGTAAATAATAAATGGTGAATAATTTTACAACTGTGTGATATTATTTTGTTGTAAATGGCACATAACCTGTCATGCGAGACGAATTTATGTTTGAAGCGCGAATGATTATCAGCAATACTATATCTCACTGGGCGGTGACACAGCCGATGAATAATGAAAATTGATCGTTACGCAGAATTAAGTACATTCCATCGACGTTTTGGGCAACGTCGAGCTCGTAAAGCGTTGTATATGGTCATCGAGGCTCCATTATACGCGAATGGCAGTAGAATGAAAGTCATTGTGCGCGCTGAAGACGTCAACGAAAAGAATCCCAGCTATTCTTGCTTTCAGCAGAATATTAAACACAAAATTTTTAGTCTATTTCTGGACGCATTTATAAGCAACGGATTCATTAGAACTGTCACGTGTCTTTAAATGTAAATGTCTGTACATATTGCACATGCATATTCTCTGGGACATAACGCATAAATGCATCGAGCCAGAGAACAGAATGCAATATTTTTAAACTACAACCAAACTCAAACACGGGCCAGCAGTTATTTAAGATTGGAATTGTTAATTGGATACGGCATATTTTTAATTACTTTTCAACCGTGGCAGCTTCGTGTAACATAAATATCTCCTAGTTGTCATTCGGATTGTAAATCGGTGATTGTCAGTCGGACACTTATTGTTAATCTTGCTAAAAACGAGGAAATTGATCGTATGTTCGACTGCGTTGAATAAATAATATTTTATACTCTCGGACTGCTCCATGCTTCATTGCATCGTCCTTAATTATAGACTGCATATTTTACATTTCAAAGTGACATTCGCAGAGCAAAGTCATCGTCAAAAGTGGCTGTAGCACTTGAAATTTCTATAAAGCCATCTGTTAATTTAGTGATAATTGCTACTAAAATAAGATTGATTTATTGAAATTTATTATGGGGAAATAAAGTACCACTTAGTCAAAGGAAAAACGTAGAATTATACTTTTCCATACATTTTCTTGTCGTTATGAATTTTAATTATTCGGAATATTCATCCGCGGATTCGTGTTCAAATATATTGTTTAATACCAAGAAACAATGATCATTACCTAGAGAAATAAATAATTTATTAGAACTATTTCATACTGAATACGATCTTTGTTATCAAACGAAAGAAAAGAAATATTTTAATTCCGAAAGATTGTCTGCTTTGTCCAGCACTGTCCACCATTTTTAAAACAAGAAAAGAGCGGGAAGGCGTTCGAATTTAAACTATGACATCGATATTTTAAGACAAGCAGTAGGTTTGAATACTTAATGGGTAATTTCACGTTTAAGTAGAGGCAGAATGAAGTTGTAATTGCCGTTTCTTGATTGTTGAACTTTGATATTTGGTATGCTGTCATACATAATGTACAACTCACTATAAAAGCAAATGAGGCTTAAAGTAAAATCTCATTTTTCTGGATTTAAATGTTGGTAGGAACCATGCACGGTTAGAGGATTTTACAATAAACTAATTAATCCAGTACCCCGCGCCCTAATGATTAAGAAAGTATTCACGCTTATCATAATGTCATTTCAATCCTCATGAAACCCGTATAAATCATGAATGACATAATTCGGTCTAAAAAAACGTAGCATTCTCTCGTAGACTCGAATTGTATTTCACAATCGTTGAAAACGGCTTACATAAAGCAGCAAAAGCCTTCTCGTTGTGACCCGAGGAACACCAGCACGAATATCGAATCGAAAATCGATCGCCCCCCTCCCCCGCCCTCACCCGGTGAACGCGCACTAATTAAAAATTCGGGAACACTCACCGAACGAAATTCCACGAGCGAAGAGAGCAGAGTTTACTCCATTTGCATCTTGTGTATAGACGAATCGATTCACTCCACGGTGGATCGGTTCGATCTTCTCAGAAGGGATAGAGAGAGAAAGAGGAGCCACAGGTTTTGTTTTGGGCAGCGTGTAAACTGTCAAACGGCACCGTTGCGCAGGGACTTTCCCAAAATCCGATGCATCACTAGCATATTTCCGTTACGGGGCGTGCGTGGCACACGGTTCGCGTGAAACGACGACGAGAGAAAAAAAAAAGGCCGTCAGCAGAAAACGTTTGTCGAAACGGGACGCTGCCTATATACGATAAATATAAACTGCAGCAGCGCGAACGATCACATCGCACAACCAGCGTTCCTCGGCAACTGGTTGTACAGTGGCGAATTGCGAAAGATTCACGAACCGGACCGTGCTTACCTCGTCGCGGCCGAACTCTCCCGTCCACCGACAAGAGGCGCGCTCTGATTGGCCCGTTTCCCCGTTCGTCCCTCGAGCCGACTGGACGAAATCCTGCCTCCCTTTCTCCCCCCACCCCAAGCCCACACCGTTCCCGGAACCATGAGATAGAAACCACGGTTCGATTTCGACAATTTCTAACTGCTTACAATGGGAATCCCTCCTAATTCTTTTTTTCCTTCTTTCTCCGTTTTGCTTTGCTCTCACTTGCGATTCGTGCCGTATAAATAGTATGCTCTGTACCGACGCCGATAACCCGAGCACGGTGTAAATATTTCTGTGGGAACGCATCTAACCATGGGGTAAAAACGAACGATTCGATTTCGACAAATTCTACGGAAATCCCTCCAAATTCCATTTTCTCTTCTCCTCCGTTTTGCTTTGCTTGTCGTTTGCGATTCGTTCCGTATAAATAGTATATACTCTGTATCGACGCTTATAACCCGTGCACGGTGTAAATATTTCTGTGGAAACTCATTTACGAGCGTTTGTTAGCCACGAAGTAAAGATCAGCGGTTCCATTTTGGCAATTTCTTACTGTCCACGGTACACGGGAATCCCCTTTAATTCCTTTTTCTCTTCTTCCTCGCTGTTTTGCTTCTCATTCGCGAATCGTGCTGTATAAATAGTATAGTATCGACGCCGCTGCTTGGGGAAGCTGGGCACGATGTAAATATTTCTGTGGGAACGCGGCAAACCATGAGCCGATTCGTTCCATTTGCGCGCGATTGTGTCATTGTTTGCACCTTTCTAGCATTCCTCGGTTGTACTTGACCGGTGCTATACTTTTTTTGTAGACACTTTCATAAATGTTCGATTGGATCATTAAGAAACTCGAAAATACAAAAATCGAGTTTTGTTTATGGAAATTAATGTAAAATTCAGTAATCGTGGTGTTGTTTGTACCTATGTGCAACTAATTCGATACTGCAGTATAAAATTGCATTGAAATATCGCATACATCTGAAAAGTGAATTTACTTTTGAAATTCGTTAATCGGAAATTTTATTAAAATTGGCCAATGATGTAGTAGTCCTTTTTAATTAACGCTAATCGTACCAAGCACAAAATGTGACTGTTGCATGTTGTTTTATAATTATTACAAGACTGCTTGTTCCTGCTCAAATAAAGAAATTTAGTTAATAATTTCTAATGGAAGCATCTTCACAATTTGAATGACTATAAAGTAAAAAATCTGAAATCAATCATTTAACATGTATATTGTTCACAAATAGAAATATAGAATAATATAGAAATTTACTCGGAACGGGGTTTACTTAAATGGATAGTTTGAAATAACTGTATGAAATATGCTTTATCTCAACATTATCCGTCATTTGTATCTGGTCAATTACCTTCCTCACATAGTTTTATCTTATTAATGTTTATTTAACACAAGAGTACTTATCCTTCAGTCAAAAGGCTATTTATAGAATATGTATAAAGTTTATAATATTCATTGATAACGTCATTTGGCCATGTAGCTTATACTGCTTTCAATGTCCTTAATATTAATGTCCTCGTGTAATTTATTTCCTGTTCAAAGTACAGACTTTACTGCAGACTTTATTTCCTGGTTAGTATTTAATTTTTAATATTGATTATATTCATTACCAAATTATTTATTACTTTGTCTACAGCTGTTTTTTTCTTGTTTGTACACACAACTGATTGATTTCAGTTGATGATACCTATTTTTCCCTTAAACTATTTACCTACTATTGTATATATAAATGCTTTCTTTTTTGACTTGACATTTCCGTTAGTATTATTATTGGTTGATTAGTCCTTTTTTATACATATAAGTATTATATACTATACATTCATTTTGCGTTTTATCGTAACTTTTATACTTGTCTATATATTTTATCTGCTCAATGCATGATGTAGACTTATTTACGCTTTTGATATAATTTGCATATATACATTGCTCCATATTCACATTTCCAGCTCACTATTTTTGTACTGGCAGTTTATTAAATATTCATCTCAGTTCTGTTCTTAAAGGACCATTAATATAGCTTTTCTCTCCTTCTAGTACTTTCTGCTTTGCTCTGTTTTGTTCATTTTCCACTTTGACCCACTCGATTCTCATCAATCTCTTAATTATCGCTTTCTGCATGTTTTAATCCATTGCCTTCCATTTTTGCTATAATTAAAAGGTATAGTAATTATAGCATAAATTCATTGACTATGCAATGAGATAATTTTTACTGAAGAAAGATTCATGTTGCAAAAGTAACCTTTTGAGGTAACACTATCAATGTCATCTGATTTTACATGAATAGTTAGTTATATAAATAATGAATAGCTAGTCAATAGTGTATTTCGATAAAATACTGTTTTTACTTGTATTGTCCATAATCGGCACCTATCTACATTGAAACTGTACATTAAAAAATCTCATTCCTCTTGCCATAGTAATCTATGGTTAGACTTTGCCAAACAACAATGGCGGCACATCCCGTCACGTGATCGATCTCTTAAGCTGGATACACAGTTCCGATTTTAGCCGTGCGACGTGCGACAAAAAAACTTTCATAAAAACAGCTTTGTTAGTGGACTTGGAATAAGGAGGGAATAAAAAAGAAGAAATACTGCAACATTATGTTCTCCCTTATTTTGAGTGCACAAACACAAAATATCTTATAAAAGTCTTTTGGCATCGCTGTCTATTTTATAAATTCTATATACTTGCAAAAATTCATTTGCATACATTCTTGCAAATATCACGTGATTTTACGCGATAAAGTCGCGCTCTAACATGCAACAGTCATCGTCCACAATAATGTAGCGACCTCTTACATGTAATAGCCACAAGTTAACAAACAGAAATATAAAATTTTTTCGCAAGTGAACCTCCTGATAAGAAATACTGTGTGTAGAAAAATTAAAATATCAAATACATAACATTTAAAACGAAATGCGATATACAGCGCTAGCAATTCTTTTCAACATCTTATTTAAATAAACCGCCAGACTAAGCACGTCAAGTGCTCCATCTAGCGTTCGATATTTTATTGGCGGGTTATTTAAATCAGAAAAAATCAAAATAAATAAATGCGCAGTACTGTCGTTTAACGGTATGAAATATTTACTACTATAATAAACAAAATAGAATTTTCGAACTATTGCTAATAACTTTGTTGGAATAGAATTCTGTCAATAATGAAAAATATGACAGAGATCCAAATTCTCTATAGCTGAAGTCTACCGTACTTTTTACGGTATTATACATAATAGTATTTTAATAAATATTATATTAATAAATATTACATAAAGTAGTGTACATTGTATACAATTATTAATTATCCTTTTTTTAAGTTCATAAATAATTTAATAATATAGAAAGACAGTTTTAACGTTTCAATTAATAGCAACATTAACACATTTATTAAAATCATGAAAGCACTTGTTTAGCAAATTATTAAATGAAATCATTTACCCGTGCACTTATTGCAATACAAGTCTCCTTATATGCTCTTGTAACTTCTATATGAAATTCCATTCAAAATGAATAATTTTGTGGAATCACGTTGATCTTGTAGCCTTAAACTATTGTATACCTGAAAGTGCGATCGCATATTTTTACGGGATTTTTAGAGAGATATGAATGTGACACTTGGTACTCTAGAGAAGCAGAGTATCATCGCAGAGTAAAGTAAACATTATCGTAGGTTAGTACGCATTGTACGTCCAAACAATAAGAAACGGCAGATCACTGTATCAGTTGTCTTATAGCATGGCTAGCAAGTGCTCTTTGCCCTGGGTTTGCCTCAGGAGCAACGCTTCCAGTAAATGACGTCAAATAAAGTGATAGAAGGTCAACGATAGGACGTTACCAATTTGTTCTCTCTCTCTCTCTCTCTCTCTCTCTCTCTCTCTCTCTCTCTCTTCCTCTGTATTGAGATCCCTGGAGGGGACATGGGTTCGTTACTTTCGATTTCTGTGCTTTCTGCCCTGGGAACGCCTTCAGTTTCTCTGGGGGGCAATGCTTCGGGGCATATCGTATCCGAGAAAGTGACTCTCGATCTTGCAAGTTCGACATCGACTCCAACAGACGATTATTATCTATTACTTACATAGGGTACATTGTTCTTAGCAGGTTTGGTCTCGTCTTTAGAACAATTCTTTTCCATTTTTGTTTGATTTGAAGTATCACATTAATCCTTAAGGGGCTATTACTTTCAGAATTTTTTTTGGAAAAACTATTGAACCTCCTTTTGCATTGGGATTTCGCACAGATATTTATTAGTATTTGAAGCATAGCTGTGATTTTTTTCAGGTTAAAATAATAAAAATTACAGTCGTAAACATTTTTTAGAGTTGGTACCGCCATCCTTAAATGTTTGTAATTTCTCCACTGTTTTTTTTTATCTGCTAAATAATAAATTTCAACGATCAGTGAGACCTTCTAAGTCACGGTTGAGTAAGTTTCAACGTCGAATAGTGCTTAAGGGATAAGTATAGCAGATCTCTGATGATCGATGTTCATTTCGAAAGATGTTTTTGAAGTTCCAGTGCTTCGACCTTTAGTGTTACTTCTCTGAAACCTTAGTACACCGACTTGTGAATTATTACCTTGTAGAGCATTCAGCGCAAGGAAAGTACTTCTTACTTATCAAATTAACATTCAAGTCACGTCCTGTTTATTTCAGTGTGATAACGCGACTCGAGGACTGATTGCAAGCAGTACTTAGGACTGTCTGACAAATTTGACGTAGAGCGATCGTTACCATTCAATAATTGGAAATTTCGACAAATGTCTTCTACTTTCATTTCTCCGAATTTTAATTTCGATGATTAGCATGGCTATACTTTGTCTACGAGGCTTTTACCGATTTTGTGGATTATTTTTTTGCTTTCCATATTAAAATTTCTTTTTGATTTTTTACTTTTCATAATAAAATGTTTTATTTTTTACTTTTCATATTAATGATATTTAGGATCTAAAGGGAATTTATTATTCCTAAATATTTAGAATCTATGTTTTAATATTGAGAATATTCAGGATCTAAAAATGAAATAAAAATTTTAATAGCAGAACTAGAGCATTCACGTTGTTATACATTGCATAATGATGTCTGTTATGAATGCAAATCTGCGGTTTAGTTAGAAGAGTTAGTAATTATGTAAGGTTATTTTCATACAATAACGTATTACTGGAGCTTACCTTGCCGCCATATTGCGTTTCTTCCGTCAAAAGCGAAGAATGGTTCCTTTGTTCTTAGTCTCACTTCCTAATGACCATATTTTCTATGGATTTATTTAATAGGAGACATCCCACTGTTTATGTGACAATCAATGTGGTAGAAACGAAAGTACAGTGGACAGAATAAAAAAAGAGTTAATCGATGAAATTGGTTCAACAAATGACTCATCGGTGGATGATTCATAAGTTGTCAATATTCAGGCGTGCAGAGTAGCTTACTCATTTTTCCCGTATTACTGTGGAAGGTATCGTCATAGTTTGTGAAAATCGTTTTATTCGTGCGTATAAAAATCGATAAATTATTGGAAATTCTAATTCGTCTCTAGTCAAAGTTGGATGTACTAAAATATTTCGTCATCTTCCTACGCACCTTAACCTTCACCTTTAAACAATTCAATCGATTTTTCTATTATTATAATAGTGCTGACGGCATTATAGTCGAAGTATACGAAGTAATGAATCTACCTCAAATCAGATTAGATAAAAGTTAACGTTTCAGCGAAGTACTTGAAAATAGCCACTTGCTGGTGAAGTGTTGGAAATAAAAGTTTTCTTTCGTGGATTCTTTGTTTTACACGAAAAGCTTCCGAGAATTGAACTCTACGAGATATTTGTCATGAAATAAAATCTCACAATTGGGAAAATTTTAACTTGCAAGTTTAAATAGAATATTCATTTTAGTAAACAGTTACTGATAATGTCAAAAGAGTTAATTTACATAAAATCTATTAACAGTGAAGCGAGAACCACGATAGTCTTTGCGAATCCTTTATTTTATTGCGCAGTTATATTTATTGTCTGTTTATCATCTATTAAAAATAAAATACGCAGCCCACATATTACTTGTACACATAGTACGCACGTAACGCTATGTACATAGGTCACTCCCATTGTTGTTTTCTATAGTATAACTAACTATGTGCACTTACATAATGTGTACAAACACTAACGATATTAAAATTCTCAGATCGTTTGCCGATTTATCTTCCAAGATATCCAAAGATTCGGTACTGTCAAAAAGAAACTATTAAAAATTCTAATCCATTCATTTGTTCATTCATTCGTAGAAAATACGAATGACAATTTTAATAATAAGCGACACACAACAAATCCGTTTCATCCTTTTTTTCAAGTATAATAAGTAGACTATGGACAATTTTTTCCTATATAAGATGATGCTTTTTCTTCATCCGAAATACGACGAAAGCCGGTCCTGAGTCATCGCCTTATATCGAAAGAAAACTATAGTCAAATATCGGCGTGGGTCAAAAATGACTCCGGCATGGGCTTAGAACTCGCAGGGGTTCGAGGGCTAATAGACCATGTCGTGGACTCGCAGCATCCATAATCGAGTCATACTTATGCAGTAAAAAATTAGGAAGGTTTAACAGTTTTTTTTTTGTATTTCATTTCAATTCTCCTAGAAATGTCAAGAAGAAAAACATATTTTCGTTCGATTCCAATTTATGCAAAGCAGTTTATAAATATGCATAATTAGAATCACACTGTTTATGCAAATTTACTAGTTTATAGGTAAAAAGAGGATTTTATCTTCCGTATTAGTTGCAACGCAAAACTGAATATCGAATTCGGCAATTTACTGGTCTCTTAAAATAAGTTTTGCGTTACCCAACAATAGGTTTACTGCTTACGTTCATGCAAACTCGCGTTTTTGCTACGTAGAAATTAGTTCGTACGTAAATGGAGATTTTTAAGTTACGCCAAACATTGCAAACAATTTTCTTTATATTATTTATCGTATGTATGGCAAAAATATTACATAAGAGGACTTCAACGTAAGCGAACGAGTAAGATGGAAAGATGGTTAAATTCGTAAATTTTTGAATCTTCATGTCGTTTTTATTCGCGCGTAAAATGAACGTACCCACAGTCCAACAATAAAGTATTGTGCGACCGTTGAATAAGGCGTAATTAACAGGTCGACGTGAACGATCAACTAATTGTAAGGTTGCGATTACATCCAGCGTCTGGCACTTCTATTGCGATAATAACGCCGTCGACTACGTAATATCACAGACAACTGTGAGATCCATCGCAAAACAATAGAAAAAAAAAAGTTTACAAACATCTCGAACCAGAACGGTTCTCTTGTCAATCATCGATTACTCGGTTACTCGTATTTATCCAACGGGCGCGTAAATATTTTCGAAATAGTCTTCGGCGAAAACCACGGGTCCGTAAGCGAGATCGTAAATATCTTCGAATAGCATTTTATAGCAACGATCGAGGGTCTCCCTCGTTACTTATGCATTCGACCGTCGCGTGTCGTTCTGTTCTACGACTGAAACGAAAGTTCATGTAACAGATAATACATTACGTCCCCGCTGTTCCAGTAAACAATTTATATGGTCGCAGAAGTGCGCAGTTATGTCCGGCCATTTAAAACCAAATATTTGTGCCGTCAGCTCCGTGCGAATAAAATGGTCGACGAATATTACCCGCCAGGTGGAATTTCATTTCGATTTTCGACGATTGTTGAACAACGTCAATTTCGAATCACTTTGCCCAATTTATCGAACTAGTTTCGATTGTATCCGTGGTATTATTATTTAAATAGTAGATAATTTGGAATTCGGACTATCGTATAAGATAGTCGATCTATAGATAGGACGATCTATAAACGCTAGATACAAAAACAGGGTAAACAAATTCTCTCGGCAGAATTTGTATCTAGCGTTTACAGACTCTCGGTGTCTGACCTATCTAGTATAATCTTACCTTAACGCGTTCAAGAAAATTATTCGAAAATACTACATTACATGTATTTTCGAGTGGCAGTAGATGTGCAATAAGTGTACTAAAAATTATTTTAAAAAACTGTCCACTTCTCAGAATGTACATAGATCGCGTTGTGCGGAAGCTTACGGGGGAAATGCATTTATGGGAAATTTATTTAATACATTTATTCCTTGGAACATATATTATGGTGAAAGCTAGTCAAAAAATCTGACCAAATATATTTTTGGTATTTTTACAAAATGATCCAAAATAGCCAGTTTTAGTGCTCCGTAAACCTAGTGTTAAACACAGCAGTTGCCCTGGCGTCAATAATTAATGTTACTAAAGTAACGCTTTAAAGATAATAATAATGTTGAAAAAAAAACACAAGAAATTTATCTGTATGAGATATAACTTATAGTAAATATTGTTTATTCGAAATCACCTCACATTGGTACGTTAATGGATGTTCCACTGATTTGAATAACACCGAGGAAATATTCGAAATAATACTGAGAAGTATCTTAGGCCCCTCGAACCACTGGATTACTGATTAGTGTATCTAATGCGCGAGGACGCACTTTATGCCTTGTGCATAAAGGAGGAAGAGAGACGGAAAAAGAGTTCAAGAGTGTCAAAGGTGGCAATGCCGTAACTCCTGAGTCAGTGTACGGGGCATTGACGACATCCCGCGTAGAACGCGCAGTCATCATAAAAGTATAAACTTTCTCCTACACAAACAACCAGTGGCATGTTTGAGGTCAGGGCAGACTTTTAGATTGAGCATAACAATGTCATGTCATGTGTAGCGCGACTTCCAGCGGAACTCGTGTTCTCAGCAGATTTCGCGAGGCAACAATGTAGAATAATAGGGGTGGGAGAAAAAGTAGGTAGGGAAAAAAAGTGTATCGTGATAAAAAAAAGAAACCGGATGCTGTCAGTTTCCTCGCGAAGGTATAAAATAAAGCTTGATGACTTTTCCGATCACTTCTCTGCACCCTTGTGTATCAGTTTGTCAAATTTCATCGAGCCGCGAATGTCCTCAATACGTGTTGTAAACAATTTAGTAGAGCCGTGTTCCTCGATTTGTCATTCGGCTTGAAAAAACAAAAGATGAACGTGGAGGTTGCACCAAATTAAAAGGCATCAAGGAAAACCATATTGTGTAAAATCTTAAACCTATATCTCGAACGGGAGGTTAGTTATGAGGTCAAATGGGAAAGATTAGTTTTCCCTATTCATGCGAAAATCGCACATATGTGAAAATTCTGAAAAAATCGAACAGATGTCACATATCTAGATACATATACTGTAATTAATTCAGATTTTCATGTGGAACATCCCGATTGCAAAAGATCAAAAACCTCAAAATATCGGAAAAATGATCTTACATTTGAAGTTTAAGAACGATATCATTTTTTAATCTGATACTTTCACGCAGGGAACCCGTCAGAGCCCAGTTTCTTTTTTGTCACACTTCGTATAGGAACTTATTATCGTTTACCCGACTGTACAGAAAATGGAGGATGAACTTACATGCTCTCAGATGGGTCTGCTTAAACTCATTTCAGCCTCGAGAGCAAGCGGGGATCGATATCTGGATATGGCTCGCGGAACAAGCAATATACTGACACAATGTCGGATGAACGACGGGCTATCGTGGTTCAAGTTCAGTTTTTATCGTCTCGAGATTGAATCTCAGAGCATCTCCCAGTGGCCAAAGTAACCAAGGCTCTTCTAGACGCCTGCAGAACGCAAAGGTCAGCTCGTTGCCCAACCCGAACCTACTTCCAACTAATACCTGGAGCGCTTCAAACCGTATTCCAAGATGGACGCCAGCTCTCGCCGTTGGGAGCAAGGGAAATCTGGAATAAAATTAATCTAACTTTTCAAGATTCAAATACTAAGTAATGACATCTAGGTTGATCTTGTTTTAGCTTGTACTGACACGGGCAGTTCTACTTGAAGTGGATCATACGAGCATTTCCTAAACTATTCGTTATAGAAAACAATGTTTTATATTAGATTGTTTTGAGAGAGACATGTCATGATAGTCACGCATCTTATCTCGGTGGACGTGCCTCCAAGATTTCAGAGTAACCTCTGCTTTTTTAAGTGGACCTATGTGTTTCTTAGACGTATGGCTCGTTCCGTAACTTCATTGATATTTATCATCGATACGTGTTGGTCTTTGAGGATTATTCAAGGTCTAAAAAAGAGACTTTTTTGCATCGGCTAAAAGATAATTACACATGTTTGTAATAAATCTAACACGTTTTAAAAGTGTCCGAGATTAGATGTCACTATTTATGTCTTTAAAAGCGTAAGTCAACATTTAAAGAAGATTTATATGTTAAATGAATACGTTTATTCTGGTTATATCGTTTATTTATCCGGACATTTAACGCTTCATCGACAGGAAGCTTAAAAATCATATTTAACATGCATAATAATTCCAAACAAAATTATCAGATTATATTATAGAAGGATCTATGTAAAGATATTTAGCCATGGACCAGTTTCAAAAATTCCAAAAAAATCGCCAGTAGAGAATGCGTTAGGATTGTTAATATAATACAAATCTGTGAAAGGTACGTATAATTTTACATATTTTAGAAAAAAAATTATGTATCTAGTAATTAGAAAACTCCTCCTATAAAGACCCGCAAGAAACCATAACTTTAAGAAAATAAGTAGTCGGGGAAGGGACGTTTCAGAGGGTTTGCTTCGACAGATCGAATATCTCCTGGCGTGTAAACGAAAGATTCAATAGATATGAACCTGGGATCCCTAGACAAACAGCCTTCGTGCTCAATGGTAGAAGACGATGACAGTGCAAAGCATCCCGACGCCGCGCCGAGCCGAGCCGAGCCGACAAACAAGAGACCCTGGGTCACAGAACCCCAAATGTACCGAAAAACTCACCCACCCCTTACGAGGGACGTCAATGCACTGCTCAAGGCTATTCTACGTCCGTAGAATTGAACAAGAGATCGGACAGACAACGGGAGCGGACCGAAGCAGGAGCTTCGAGAGACTACGAGCCCATCTTGCGATAGCTCTGCAAGCGGAACACGAACTTGTAACAAAACAAAAGTCCCCCGTTGCAAGGACATGCAGATGCACCTTAACTAACCCCCTCCCCCGCCATAAACTCCAAGAAAGAGAGATTTACGTCAAAATGCGTTTTATAAATTTTTGGAACAGGCCCGCATAAAAAAGTTGTAAAATTATTCTATGCAATTTCGACAAATTGAAATTTTCACAAAATTTACCGCGCCATCTAGTAAATGAATTCTTTTAACACTAGGTTCACGGACCCGTCAAAATGACGATTTCTAATATTTCTAATTTGCGATTCTCAGGATTATAATATTGGGTATATATTATTTAAAAAAATGGCTAAAAATGTGTATAGACTCATTCTTGTTATTTTTATATAGCGCGTTTGACGTGTATACACGTGATCCAAAATTCTATTGCGGTGCGGTTAACACTAATGAAATGTTAATTTCTTATCGAATAAAAATGTAATACTTTCTCATTTTGCTTTCCTTTTTTCGTAAAATTTATAATAGCGGCATTTGGCCTGCATTCGACGTATATATTCGTCATTGCTAGATTTGAATTCCGCACCGTGAGGGATTTTTAAAATTAAATTCCACAGTTAACTGGTTAATGTGAGTTTTTAAATTAATTTTTTCATTAAAACCGAGTATTTTACATTACTTTATAAAAATAAGCAGAATGTGTCTATCCAAGTTTTCAGCCAATTTTTTAAATAATATATACCTAAAGAAATAAGTTTGTTGAGTAATTCCACGTAAATGGATCTTCACAATCTCGATAATCGTAAATTAAAAATATTAGAACCCGTCATTTTGACGGGTTCCGTAAACCTAGTGTCAAAATCGTTCAATGCAATTTCTAGTTGCCAAAATTTCCAGAACATAGTCTTGAGTCAGTTGACTCCTATAAATCCATCTTTATAGTTTCAACAATCGTAAAACGGAGAATTCGGAATGGGTGATTTCGACTGTTTTTGGCAGTCCTAGTGTCAGCAATCCTTTTTATTCGATATTGTTTTATTGACATAGGTTAATTCTCTAAATCTACTGTTTACGATGCGATGGCCTATTAATACATTGGCTAATAAAAAAGTATCAGATTAAATGAAACGAAAAAGAAACGTTGAAGGAAGCAATACGCTTTCGATAACACATGGGAGGTTTCGATGAAAAATATCACAATTTTGGTCCGTCGATAGTGTTCGCGTTTCGCTGTCGTGTGTTGTATAATATCGTAACATGTGACACGAGTACCACGTTTTTATCTAAATTCTAAATTAATAGCACGAACCACTCGCCTAATGAGGACAACCTCGTAGCATTTATATCACGGTTGGCGTTACCGATAAGCCGCATTTACGGGAGCTGTTAACAAAAATAATGTATCTAATAATGTACAGTTTTTCTTCGCACTACAGGTGTCTATATTACGACTTGGCGGGCTTACAAATACAGTTTTCAATGATTCATGAGCATAAAACGTATTCACGCATACATTTATTTTACAAATTAGTCTACACGTATGATTGATCCATGTTTTTATACACGCGATTATATATCCAGTTCTAAAAAATTATTTTAAAAAATTATATCACACTAAATTTCCACCTGTTTCTTCTCTTACATTTCCAACCAGTGCTCTACGTGTTGTATAAGAATATTTATACGGACTAATGTTTATACCTGTTTCGAGTGTCGGGGACTTATGTTTCACGAGGTTTTAGCAATCGGGATTTAAGTACATGGTACACATTTATCTTATTCAAACAATAACTGGTTTCTCAATAACTCTCAGTTCTCATGCTTTGGCTTTGTTCGTGGCGTATGCGAATCCTGTACAGGGAAAGGAATCGATTTGGTTACGGGACTTGGATGGTTCTCGATACTCGCAAAGAGATGATATTTCATTTGTTACACGCGTTCTCGGTTCTGCGAGTATGTATATTGCAGTCTGTTACGCAGTAAAACGGTCCCTTTCCGGCCGATGATACGGTACTGGCTCCTAATGCGCGTTTTCGCGATTCCCGTAATGCGCATCTTCGTTTCCTGCACTTTTCGGAATCACTCGACCTCGTATTCTCGCCCGTTCGAAGAACCGGCTCGAGTCAATTTGTTTTTGGCACGCGCAAGGCAAAATTTCAAAATCGAGTTGCCGAGAATCACAGTCGCACGAGCCCGCCTCGAGACCCGGACAAAAGAAGTCGCTTATTAACCGGAAATGCATTGTGCCGAATTATAAATAGACTGCGAACTTCGTGCTTTTATAAAACGTGCAAACAATCGAAACGGAACAATGCGAAGAATATAACAAGTGGTAGGAGAGAGTTTCCATATTCCATTTCTCGAATAAAAGAACCTTTAATAAACGAAACAATGTGCTCAATCCTACGTTTCGTAAACCAATTCTAAAATTTGCAAATTTCCATGAACCTGTATTGTCTAATTATAACATTCGGGTGACGAAAGTTCGTGAAACGGCAATTTCAAGGACAAACCTAATATTTTACTTACACAACAATCGATTCAAATTGAAAACAAGTAAATTTTTCTAACTTAATAATAACAATTATAGTGGTCAGACTGCAATCTAAACTGCTTTGGACCAATTTAGAGAAATCTGTGCAGAATAGGGTAAGATACTTATTTTTAAAAGAGATCACTTTTTTAACATTCATTATGCTTTAAAAATAAGTATAATTAATATAGGCACAGTAATTGGATCCCTTACCCTATACCTTCCAGTTTGAAACGAGAAAGTTATAAAGCTTTGTCGGACTTTCAGCGGACAATCATCATCGCTCCGATAACTATAAAATCTGCAGTCTAATAGTAATTATCGAGACTATTGTGCCGTGGGATTACCGTGTACCTGCGACAAGTAGACACTGTGTCTATCACCTGATATGCGCGTACCGCGATTTTTCTACGGAAAAATTAATCACAGATTTGTTATCGAGAAAAAGTATGCGCTAAGTAAGATAAGTCTCTGGGCGTGGTTTCAGTAAAATTAGCTTAGGACCATAATCGGTGAAAGCGACGATACAAGTTAACTGTTTTACTTCTAACTTATTATTAAGTTCGTTTGCTAAACCAGGATAGTCGAGATAAATTCGGGTACGTCAAAATTCTTCGAAATATATATATGTTACTGTTACTGGGGGTCATGATACTGTTAACAGAGGTCATAGAGAAGACCAATGCTGACTATTATCTTCTCGAAGTACGCTGTGGAATGCGATATAATTAAAAATAACCCAAGAGATCCGTATTTTTCAAGTTTCACCCGGTCGTACTCTTTCGATGATAAACCATTTATTTTATTTCACGATTGTCGTTTTGTAAATGAGTCGTTACTGCAATTTTGTATGCATAATATCACCGCATTCGTTTGGCTGTACTTCAAAGGCAATTAATGTTTTACAGAATCAGAGTTGCTTGCAGAATTTTAAAATTCAAAAAAAAATCTGTTTCGCTTCCCAAGAAATTGACAGTCAGAGTTGTGTATTTATTAACAAAAAATATAATTGGTCGGTAATTAAATTTTGAAGGCTTGTAAAATAGCCAAAAATAACACATGAATAATATGCAACATGAACCGTATGCAGCTACACGCAGTTTCCTTAACAGCAAACACAAAACTTTCATCTCTTATGCTGATTGTTCACGATATTTGCATGAATGTCGACAATCTAAAAGTTATAAATATCATTTGTACTCTAAATACTCCGCGACAAATAAGATAAGAGAGGAACCGACCCTACACATTTTGTTGACATGACTTGTTGCAGAGATAGTCTGCTGCGTAAACAACATGTACATATGTTTTTGTTTCGCTTGTTAGTAGGAAACGCGGTTTTAATAGACAAGTCGTCAGTATCGTTCATTTATTAATATTCATTAAACACGTGCACGTTCGAAAATGATAATTCCAGTAACTCTACTTTTTACTACACTGTTTACACGGAACGATACGTATTAGCAGTGCAGAAGAGATTTTTATGTTTTTCTTTGCAATCTAATTATCGAATCAAACGAGCATGAAAAATACGGCGCGCATCATTAACTGTAGTTTATTTCTAGCTGAAACTGCAAACATTTAGCTTAACTGTTTAATATGCAACAGACTAGTACTCGTAAAGAAGTCATTCGTATATTTTCTCTAGGAAGAATGATTTAAATATTTTTATCGAACAACATTACGGGTTAATTAAATTTTGCTCGCAAATTCGAAATCAAGATAATGAACTCTTCAGTACTTTCGAATATGACTACGAAAGGTTTGCTTTCCCACACCAAATTTAGATTTGTTCTTTTTATGATACTTAAAACGATTATCGCAAAAACCGGGTAAGGAAAGTTACAGAATCTTGTTTACGGTCTATTTTCATCCTTTGGAAGATCCAAGATTTTATTAGAATATCGTTCCTCGAAATCGTGCCAAATAAATGCACTTACCGAAGACTATTAAAATAACAAACAACTCTGCAACGAGTAGGTTAAAGGACCCAATTACTGTGCCTATATTAATTATACTTATTTTTTAAGCATAGTGAGTATTAAAAAAAAAGATTAAAATCTTTTCATTAAAATCATTTTTTTATTAATACATATAATATATATCTCCTTTTTAATATTCATTATGCTTTAAAAATAAGTATAATTATATAGGCACAGTAATTGGTATCCCTACAGTGAGTGGGTTCCTTATCCTAGTAAAGAAATTACGGGATAATTTATTTATTATACTGTGTTAGAACATTGCAATGTATTTATAATTTATAAACCGTACGGCTCGGACACAGATGTCGGAAGAGGTCAGCATAAAAAGTGAAATTTTAGTATTTCAAGGTCCACTGAATTTTGATTAATCCTATACCGAATCGTTTTGGAATTAGCATTTCAGGAGTCGAAAGTTCAAAACAGCTCATTCAGCCATTAAAATCACAGTAGCTAGTAGAAATACGTATTTATTATGTTTGGCCATTCCACAAGCCTACAGCGGTTATCTGTCGGTGTTACAATAGACTCCGTACTTAACAATTTAAACGAAGACGGGTCCTGTTGATTTCTGCGCGATAGAAACGAATTACCGTGAACAGCGTAGCAAAAGAAATTGCGGAAAGTGCAACTCGTCGATGCGCCGGTTGTGAAAGCGTTAAAATCGCTTTGCGACTGAACGAAGATGTGAAAAATACCTTTTCATCGTACACGCCGGTAGATAACGCGCTGTCTTTCGTCAAATTCGGTGTATGTATTTACATTCGAGAAAATCGGTTCTCGTCCGCCATTTTGGGCGGAAAACGGCGCGAGAGGATACGCTTAAAATTAAATTACATTACGACGATGAATTCGTTAGATCCGTCGATGGACATAAAATCGAGTTCACACGCGCACAACGGTGTCGACAAACGTTGTTGCTGCTAGTAATGAACTTCCGCTGCATTTGTTCTTTCGGCGCGGTTAACAATCACTGGCAAACAACGTGGCGCACGATAAAGAATCCGCGACCTCGCGCGCATTCTAGCTCGACAGAAATCGTTCGTAGCTCTTTTCACGCGCATCATGATTTCACTGTACCGTCGCTTACGTCACGCATGTGTGAACCTTCTCTAACCCCTTACCTTATCATTTTTTTCTTTTAACGATCGCATTCACCCAAGATTCATCGCGAACGATCTACCGGGAGAATGAGAAAAGTTTGCTCGGCGTGTGTGTATGTATCGTGTCGATTGAACGATAAAGAGGTAAAATAATATTGCACTTTAATCCTACGGCGAGGCGAACAATGTTCGCGTTCATTAACTCGTGTGTCGATAACCCGATATCCACTTTCAACTTCTTTTATTTTCCCGATGAAATGTTGTGAAACACGGTACTTTCTAAAGAATATTTTATCGATGCGTATCTTTGAACAAAAATATCACTCGCTGCAACATGACATAATACTACGGTTCTCGTTTATACCTTTTACGGTTAGGGTCTTGCCGACGAGTTTCCGAAATTCACCACGCGAGAGCACCTTCTGTCACTGTTGCATGCTTCGTGTCGTGGCTACAGTCTTTCCCGTTATTAACATTAAACCTGCTACGGTCGAATGACCGGTTTTATATTTTGCAATTATTGAGATCGTAAAAATTCAATTTATGGGCAATTATTTCCTTGTTTAAGCATCTATTGAAAATTACGGACAATTTCAATAAATTTAGCGTTACCCTTTTCATAAGGCAACATTTACCAGATACTTTCAATGCTTGATAGGTTTAGTGTTAATAATGTATTATTGTACTAATATATTTGTATCGAATAACGTTGTCGCATTATTTAGTGGCTTTTGATTAGAGAGCGAATTTCGCATGAATAGTACCGCGAATCGGAATATCTATTTATTTGTACATAAACATTTCTATACAAAGTTATAACCAGATAGTGGATGTTTATACGCGTTCAATGACACAACTAAAAATGTAAAATACAGGGAAACGTGTGCATTAACTGCAATTAATAACGTTTGCAAAAGTCCACAGTCTAGTTAGAACAATTTGGAATATTCGAACTCGTTTCGGATTAAAAATTCCCGATTGATCGAACATCTCGGAAAGTGTTGATTATCGGCACAAAGGTTACACGCTTACTCAGACATTCTGACCAATGATCGGCAAGGGGTTGTTTAACAAAAGATCGTTTAAAAAAAGGATCGATCAACGTCGGACGTCTCGCGAATGTTTCGAGTGACGTGGATCGAGAGTCCCAGCGAAGGTATCGCAGGTGAGAATTTAAATGCGAGATAAACGGAAACGATAATAAATATAATATGTACAAGTGCAACCGGGTCCCCTTTCGCACACACGACCGAATCACAGAGGAAGTTCTTTCTAGCCGGCAAACAGGGGAAGCCGGGCGAATCCGGTGTGTCTCTTGGTTGCCAGGTTAAAGTTAACGGTAGTTTTCGCGCAGAAAGGGAAGAGAGCCGCCGCCGCGTTGTGCGCGCAGCGAATCGCTGCCGTCTGGATAGGTATAATTTCCCACAGGAAAACAGCCTGTCCTTCTCCGTCTTTCGTAATCCCTGCGGTGTGTTCCTTCGGCTCCAGCTTTGCCTCCCTTTCACAGACTTTTATTCTCCTTCGAGTTTCCCTACCTCTCTTTATCCTCTACTCTCTGTGCCGATTAAAAGAGAGGCTGCGATTGGTCACAGCTGGATAGGATCGATAATACCGCCGGCTGCTGGAGGGCCCGCTGCCAACATGGCTCCTCGTCGCGATCCTTCGAATCCCGGGACCGTGACAACGACATATTATCCGTAAGGAAGTCTAAAACCGACTTGGAGCAACGATTCTAGCCAGCCGGTCCATGGTCCTTCAGTGTCGACGCCCTTCAACTGAAAATCGGTTGATCAATGTTTAATCGCCCCCCCCCCCCCTCCTCTGGATAGTTCCGTAATCCCGCCGAATCCGTTCGATCCGCGGATTGGCCAATTAGCCGATCTATGTATTCCGACGCGGAACCGTCTCAGTCTGGGCCAATGATCTTTAGGTTAACGGCCTCGGAGTGTGAATCAATCGATCGTTATCAGATGCTTCGAAGGCTTGGCAGGTCTTCGGAATCCGTCCGACCTCGTGATTGGCCGCGCAGCCTATCCAATCGGCGATTTATTTCCACACCAGGACACCACTTTCGTCGGTTCGCACTGTTCGCAGAGAGCGAGAGAGAAAGAGAGAGAGAGAGAGAGAGAGAGAGAGAGAGAGAGAGAGAGAGAGAGAGAGAGACTCTTGCGGAACGCGGAACGGCGTTCCTCGGTGGACCAGCGGAGGTTCCAGCCCAACACTGTTTGATTGATGGAGAGAAGAGACCAAGGAGGAAGAAAGCTCGCGCGATGGAAACACGGCTTTTTTTGCTATTGCTCTTGGCGTTTTGAGCGCAGTCCTCGTGGTGCGGGACACGCACCCGTCGCGGTCGTCCGGCTTTCGGCCGTTCGACGTCAATGACAACCGAGACACGCCACGATGCGGTGACTGAACGCGGCCGAACACCGCATTTTTAGATCTCCTCTTCCTCAACGATCGGCAGGCTGCTCTGGTGCATCAACGGGCTCGTTCTCGCCGTGAAAGCCATCAGCCAGTAGTCCAACTCCTTCTTGTTCTCCATGAGAAAGGTTAACGCGATAGGCGAATCGAATCCCTTCTGTCGGACCAAGAAACCCTCATCGCCGAAACGCTCGATCATCGTGTTCCTCAGGTTCAGCACGCCCAGGGGCCTGCAGACTTTCTTTTGCGGGTAAATCACCGCGAAATGCTCAACGCTCGTCCGGTAGACCTTCACTTGCACACCTTGACGATGGCCGTTCGGACCCACCAAGGTCATGTAGCCGCTCATGTTCTCGGTGTTCCAGCACGAGTCCACGTTCGAGTCCTTTAAACTCGTCTGGCTCAGCTGAAGGAAATTCGTGTGCATCGCTACGTCGGCTGGCATCTTGCTCTTCTTTGTTTCCGCTCCTTCGGGATCACTCGAGTCTCGTAGGTGAATCGATCGATCGGAAAATTTAGTACACGGCTCTTCGAGACTGTCGCGGTGAGCCAACGTCGAAACGCATCGAAAGCACAACGTGAACTTGTACGGTGAACGCACTCCCGTCGTAACGCGTCACGCACCTAACACCGATACTTCTCTGAGCCGACTGTCCGTATGAACTTTCACCGCTGCTATTTATATAACCATGCGCGAGTCTTGCGTGCCCGTGCGCAGGCGCGCTCCTGCGCACGCTGCTGATTCCGCGAGATGCACTGCCAGCCAGAATATTATTCAAATAGTATCTTTGAAAATTAATAATTTGCAGAACAGTACCTTATTTAACGAAATGATATTTTGAATCAATCGTGCGTTAGTTTGTTCGCACAGCAATATGTTTCTCTTGATTATTTGATAAACGGCTATCGAATAAAACAGGATTTTATTTTATGTTTTGTACCGCCTCGTGCAAACGATGTTTTCGTTTGATACAGTCATAGATCTATCACGATATTTGCACACGTAATTTCCTTTTGAATATTCGATTATGTGGCTAGCAAACAAAATAGTATTTTGTTTTATGTTTTGAACGACAGATTCTGCTTCTCTGGGAACGATATGTTTTCGTTTGATACAATCATATATTTACCACAATATGAAGGTCTTTCTGACAGAACGATAGAAGCAAGAACAATTTTGTGGCCATAGTGGTCGTATTATAAAAATTGACTCTAAACTCAAATTTTCAAATTTTTGAAACTCTAAATTTGTTTCAAAAATAGCACAATAGAAAAACAAATAGCACAGTCAAGGTGTTCATACAGAAATTTTACTGTTTGAAAAATATTATTTCATCTTTTAAATTGTTATTCTCGCAGCCACTCAATGAAGAGGCCAATTAATTTCTTATCTGTTATTCAAAGATCGTGATACAGATAATGTATTTGCCAACCTCCGATATCTGAACACGTGATTGTCGTCAGTATTATTACTTCTTTGTTGCACACCATGCCCGTACGAAAATAGAATTGCAACTATAAATAAATAAATAGATTCTATGCAGTAAAAGAAATATATATTTAGTTGTCATAATAATACTTGTTGCAGATAAAAAGAATTCAGAGTTATCAATATCTACGGATATAAATAGTAATCTTTGGACGTGTTTCTCGATTTGTTATCGAGAAACGAAATTAGATATTTTTATGATCGTTATAATTAATACTCCGTACACAATTTTAAATCGATTTGTCATTTATTTTGTGAGACAAAATTAATTTCTACTTTTCAAAAGACGAGCTCTATTGATACGAGAATCCGGGACGGTACAGTAACGTAAATAGTAATATTTAAGTGAAAGATTTTATGTAAGAACAGATTAATAAAACCGTTTACATAACCGTATGATTACATGTAAATACAATGTCCCACATTTGGACATGGATGTGTTGTAATCGCACAGAAATAATATCACGAAAATGCTACTCTATACATGGATTAAAAAATAACAAAAAACCACATAATGATACTCTAGTAGCTATTTTTGAAAGATTATCTATTTCATCGATTTCTAGGAATTTCAATACCAAGAACTCTAAAGATGCTGTAAAAATTTCCCAGATTACTCAGCACCCGTGACACCGATTACACAAGATATCTGTTCACACAGGTAATTACCCTTTACTGAACATAATATATCATTTATGAAAATTCATATCAGTTATATATATTGTAATTTAATTGAACATTCAGCCCACGTGCTATTTTGTTAATTTTATATACGACAATAAATTAATACACGAATGCATTAATTTGCGGTATAAACATTCGCTCAAAATACGTTAAAATGTTCAGTTTCGCTTGCATTTAAACGAACAGTAAAATAGCAAAAAAATTTGCTGTAATTAGGTTTTGTTTTCGCGAACGAATGGTTGCGAATACAAGTTTGCGTGTGCGCTCACGGTCTATTCATTATTGTTTGCTTTTCGTCACAGTATTTTTGGCGAACGATGCAGCCTTTTTGTATGTTGGGTTTCGGCGCGTATTTGCTTCCCAGATTTAGAGGAAGATACGCGCTCTAACTGCCGCAGGGTATGAATCAGAGTTCACAGCTCGAGTGTCCCTTTACCAAATAGCTCGTTGGCACACTCATCGGTAGTTTTTAACCGTCAGCTATTTCCATTATTTCGAAACAAATCGTTTTCACCGTGATCCACAGCAGAGTCGGTTAACGGAGCTCGCTTGCAAATATAATCAATCATAGATATTTCAATTGATTTGTTTAATGACGTAATTCGCGCCCTCTTTAACCTTTACGTGTCGAATTTTGCTTTACTTTTGACCCAAGATCTCAAACTTTTCTCGACAAGACAACCATTATCTTGTTTTCACAGATGACCCTCTCCTTACTTGTTTATAAGATTATATATTTGTCAATAAAAACGTATAAAACGTTTGTGACTATTAGATTGCAGATTTTATGCATTTATGACAAAACTGAGTAGATGTGATTTAGAGCAGTACCAACATTAGAAGAATTTAAAGATACTGTTATATTGTTTTCAATCTATTAAACATAATAAAAAAGGAATAAAATTTTTATTTCACCCCAGTTTGCTGCAATTCAGATAGAAAGTTTTTATTTTGCGTAAAGATCCGCAGTCTAATGATTACAATTACAAATTTTTAAACAACAATGCTCATTATTCAGACGTTATACTGATAATATTAAATAAGCAATTTAAAGAATGACCAATCTTTTTGTAAATTTTGAAAAGAAAATAGTTAGAATTTTTGTTAAATTCATATGCATCGCAATTGTGTATCAATATATTTATATTATATAATATTTTGAAAATTGTTAAATGTTTTCAATGTATGTATAAACACAGACGAACGTCTGTGGTTCTGATCCAGGCTAGAATTTAGTGCGGGGGCAGCACTATATCGGAGGTATAAATACCCCGGGCGTGAGATCTCTCATCTCCTCTCTACATACACACAGTTCGCAGAAATTGCACTATTTGGCGCTAGAAACGATATTATATACAATTCAATATTATTGAAGATTTAAAATATCTTCTAAAAATTCAATATCAATATAACATTACGTTTCATATTTTTCAAACGTTTAATATTATTATATTTCAAATACTGTAACGGTAGTGTTCTATTATAGTTGTTGACATTTAATAGTTCTGAAAAATTAGATCAACAAATATGTAGAATGTCCATCAAAATAAACTAAACAAAACAGATTAGAAGTAAACAAATGAAACAAATATATTTACTTGACAATGCACAAATTGCATAAATCGTTTTCTTGTTTATATATTACTGACAAAATTATTCATCTGATATTTTTGAACATCTATGAAGGATAAGAAAAACGGATAACACAAAGTTAAAAAACAATGGTCCAATATCTCCAACGTTGTTTATTCTGTACATCCAGTAAATGTTCCTAATATTTTCGTCTGTAACAAAAAATTTTCGGTTACCTTTAATCGTTGTGACCAAATGATATTAATTTCTGTCTCGTACCTCTCCAGATGAGAAACAAGCTTATTCGTGAATCTATGTTTCGAAATTACGAACACATTCACGTTTGAAATGTAATTTTTAAGTCATAAATTGCACGTTTTATGCGGCAAATAAATAATGTGCGGTTACCACGAAAAGTCAATGAAAATAGAGCTCGTATACAGATGGCGGACTCATCGATGTTTGTCAACTGAGACGACGCAAGATTTATTTTGGTTTAGAAATTAGTCTATAGCAGTAAAGAGTTGAGGTGCACGGCCGTGCTTTTTCGCGGTACTCTCTCGGGACAAAATTTTAAGTACTTGCTCATTGCAGATCAAGAACTGAAAGAATGACCCGTAAGTTTTTGTCAATATCACCGTAATATCGCGTGTGAAGTAATCGCAGTGTGGCAAACAAAATTTGGAGCATCGTATATTTTACGTCTGCCATTTGTCCGTTGAGTACTTTAAGATTGAAGACACGGTGTTTAAATATAAATTTTCCTTACGAATTACAGTTTTATCGATTGCGTACACTATTTATATCATTCCATTATGGTTTTTTATGCACAATACCGCAACAATATCCGATATCACTTCAACGATAATTTCATTTTCTACTCTGTTTCAATTTCATGTACAGAGTTTGTTTTTTTTTCTTGAATTTTTGATACCTACAGTTGTTGTGTGTCGTGCTCCATTATATTTTACGCTCCCGTTCTACATTCCACAATTAAATCTTAAATTTGGAACGTTACATTCTAATTCAACCACGTTTTTTCCTTTAAAGACGTACTTCTAGAAAATTCGCAAAATGGCTCTTTATTATTATCTATGGTTTAATATTGACTGTTTGTTTTCATTTAGTTTATTTATGATTCACTGTTTTTAATGGTTTGGCAGTTATTTTTTAATATCTGCAGACGTTTAATCTATATATATATATATATACCAGTAAACTGTAAATTTAACCTGTTTATTTAGATACTTTAAATCGAAGAACAACATTTTTTTTGGTTAGAACACGATTCAATTCTTGATATTATATACGTGTAGTAAACACACTTTTCCATTTATCTAGTAGTTTTTTTTATCTAATATGGTTTATATAATGGACTATATAGTTTAGACACACTTTTCCATTTATCTAGTAGTTTTTTTTTATCTAATATGGTTTATATAATGGACTATATAGTTTATTATAATGGACGGTATTGTTATATGAGATAAGCGTATTACGTATTTGTCTTGGTACAGGTGGAAACCAGCGCGAATTAGCACGTGCCAAAAATATGAAAAAAACTGTTAAGAAATCAGCTGCTGAACAAGATAGCAATAAAGGTCTCTCATTAGAACAGCGTAAAGCAAGGTAACAATTTGTTTACTATATATTTATATCATTTAACCCCATTCATAAATTGCTTCGTTTTAGATAATTATATTTAAATTTGTATATTTGTTTTGCAGTGTAACAATATGCATCCTAATTCCAAAGAAAAAATTTAAAATTTCACTTTTATTTTCAATTATAAATTCTCGAAAAATGTTTATAAATGCAATTTTCATTCTAATTATTATTATCACTCTTTGAAGCTAAATTTTATATAATGCTTTCAAATGTTACATTATCTTTGGTAAAATTACCTTTGTAATTTTAGAGATGCAGAGCGAATGAGAGAAAAACAACTTAAGAAACAGCAAGATCAAGAAAAACCAAAACAAGCTGTAAGATAGTCCTGACAACAAGGCATACAAACTCTTTGGCTGAATTCATTATCAAACGTTAACAGCTATGTTTTTAAAATTTCTGATCATAAATTCTTGATCGTAAAGCACCAAAGTAATGCTTAACAGAAGTGCATGAAAGATTAATAGTGTTTCCGATCATAGAAAGTAACTTCAGACTGTGTACTACAGAATGGTATACTGCTGGACTTAGTTAAAATAATCATGTTATTTACGTGCTGCTCACAGAAACAATAATAGTCAGTGTGTATAAAATTATTGTTACCTACGTCAGAATGGTTAAAGAAAATGTGCATTTGAGTGGTTCATCTAGATATAAGGATTTTAATTAAATACAAGAATATTTATAGTACTAATTTTGAATTTGTAAATTCATGTTTTCAATTATTTAATATATCGTGTAAGAAGTGACTTTAAGCAAGTACAATATATAGCAAAGGTATGTACCTTTGTCATCCTGTTTGGCTTGTAATAAATTGTTCAATTTTAAAGTAGATATTGAATTTTCCTGCTTCTATTATGTATTTTGACATTTACGAGAGATTACAGAATGTTATAGATAATGTAATTAATCTTTATGCAGATGAGAAATATTCATCGGATAAAGTAAAAGAATTATATCTTATTTTTAATTCTTTTACTGTACAAGTCTTTAGAATTTGTTATTTGCTGTTGAGAATCTTTTGCAATAAAAGTAAAGTGATCGTTCCTCAGAGTGCCTATTCTTATAGTGAAATAAGTATCAATTTAATAACAATAAAATTTTTATTTTTTTGTTAAAAGCAACTGCAGAATTTGTTATTGCTACATCACATTACGTTAATACAGAAGTGCAGCTACGACATAGTAGAAGTTATTAATGTTTAAGATTAATCGTTGATCTCTTTAAAACTTTGCACTCTTTTTGAGTATTTCAAATTTGCTAGTTGGAACTGAATAAAGTTACAAAAAAAAACAAAGAAATAAAAATCCGCTTTTCTTTTTAATCTGTTGTCTTGTTCTTTCTCTTTAAAACAAAAAACTTGTATTCGGTATTAGGTGACTTACAAGCATCGTATTCCAAACTTGTTTGATTAGTTGTTTTCTTTATTAAACATTTAGATTCTATTTGCAGCTGTCAATATTTTGAACCAACTGTTACTTTTATGCAGTAATAGTTTCATAATTTTCCACTTGTGCCTAGCATGGATCTTCTACATAATTATTAATAAATTCACACAGTAATTATTTTACAAGAAAGTAAAAACGAAAGATAATCAGTATGTAAATTGTAAATTATAGTCATACGCATATAACATTTTGCATTTCTACATGTTTGTTGTAAGTTTCACATTTTACATGAATTAAAAGACTGCTTTACTCTGAAATTTTTAGTATCTATCCTGCGGTAATGTATTTCGGTAATACTATTGTTGTTGCTCTTTCTTAATGCCTTCAAGCTAGCGATTTGTTTGTCTGAGATTAAAAAGATGGTGTATATGGTAATATTGTAGAGTATGTTTTATCATAATTTATCTGTTCTTTGTTCACGTTTCTCTGTGAACATATAACAAATGTATTATAGTGTGTTAAAATATAAGATAATAAGCATTATAAAATTTGTAAAGACAATGTAAAGTATTTTCTTAAAAAAGGGCTTGCTTCATATTTATTTCCCATATTTTATTGCACTTTCCCAGAAAGAGTACATTTTTAACATATTGTTTAATCGAAAATTGGAAATATTCGTACAAATTACAGATATCTGGAATATCAATGTCAAGGCAATACAAAATGTGATTTTGTTCTATGTATCACTCGTTGGAAGACCAAATCTTATTGCTAACGTGGGAAAAAACGTAATATGCCATGTTCTATGACAAATACACTGTCTAGCCTCTAAAGACCGAAACCCTTACAAAGTAGTCTCTTTGAGATTAAAAACAATTTCACTTATTCCTAATTTGTTAATGCATTTCCATTGTCATTTTTTAGTTTTCTCTGGGTTCTGTTTTAGCTTTCTAATATGTCTAGAAGGACAATTGTTTCCCCTGGTTAATTACAGATCTTTGAATTTTCATCATGTAAGGAACGACATTATATATTGAGCATTTGTGTTGTTATAATGAGAAAAATTCAAGTACTGCATACAGACTGAACGCGACGAATAAAATAATATAACAACGTTTCAAACGGAATACACCAAGAAATTGATGAAATTACTTTTACATAAAGCAGAATTAATATGAAAATCAAGTAACGCTTCCATTCATGAAAAATATTTAAGTAATTACAGAACAATATTGTAGCATAAATCTGTATTCAGTATTTGAAAAAATGTAATCAAAATATAAAAAAAATGTGCTATATACCACTGTCTCTAAAATTAATATATTTGAGTGTTTCTTTGATGAAAGATTAAACATAATTTACACTTAAATAAGTGCAAATTAATTTAATTTGGAATGAATAGCACTCTAATGAGACAAACGGAATAAAATTAAAAAAAAAAATAAGTGGAATGAAATTTCGATAAAAATCTCATTCTTTTTAAGCATCTATAAATAATTTAAATCTACCATAAAAATATATAATGTAATTATGTATCAATTATTTTCTTATGTTTAGAGATTTCCGAAAATTTAAGAAAATTGGTATTTTTCTTTAAGCATGAAAAGCAAATGTAATTTTTCATTTGAATGGTTTAATAATCGAATTCTTTTATGAAATGCAGTTAAATATCACTAAAGAATGTTAAGTGAAATGTTAAATTTTTAAAGTCATTGGGAAAGAAAAAATTTTTGAAAAACATTGTTTCATAATGACTCGCCTAGTTGCTAAATTTCAGTCTTACTTTCTTTGGATAAAAATCTTATTTGTAAAATGATCATTGAAAACATATTGATCGATTTCCCATTGGTAATAGATCAATATTTAGTGGTATCAGCAAATAATAAGTTTGTGTTCAGATAGCAAAATGTAGAATTTAGATTAATGCCACCTGCTATAGATTTATGGTCTTTCACAGCTCAGAATTATGATTATGATTGTATTCTCCCCATTATTTCCAAGATAAATATTGTATTTTGATTCCTTAAAAAATTTAAATTCATGCTGTGGTAGAATATTTCTTTTCCACTGACTTAAAAAATTATGTAATTTCTATCATTCGTTATACAAAGATATTAGTCAGTTTCACAATTGTAATTCTCATTAGACACTTATTAATTAATTCTTGTATATGTACGTGCTTATGACAGAAAATAATATATATATATACACGAGGAATGTATATCGTCCAGATAAGAGAGGTACAATTATATCCAATGCTGTTGTTTAGGATCAATGAAAGTAATAATAATTCTTGTTTAGTATATCATTGTACGAGAGGTGGTCGTGCATCTCGTTCCTTACACTTGGAAGCCTTGATTAAAAATTCCAGTATATCAATGCTATCTGCATGGAATAACTCAATAATGTAATGCAGAACTTAATTATCAGAATTAAAATTCTGGACCGAATCTTTCAAGGCATGCGGTTAATCTGTAATAGTTGTGAGACTAAATCTAATCTAAAATTCTTTCTAGGGAATGCGTTACCATCTTAGTTGATATTTTACGAATTCAGACGCTAAGGTACGCGCAATGTATTTAATTCGTTGGCGGACGTAAAATACTTCACATGCGAAAATATGAAAATGCGTTTGCTTTTCGATTATCAAAAATATTAAAAGAAGTTATTATTGTAGTAACTGGAACTATAATATCCTATAAATTATATCCTATCTCCAAGACGAAACATAAATATATCCTAAGTTTTGCACTAAATTATCGAGACATCCCTTGTATAATATAGTGCTTAACGATGATCCAAGTGTTAATGACTGAATGACAAAGTGTTAGTATGTTTTCGAAGTCGTTTCTCGTCGCTAGAAAGTTAATTAATGGATAAAACGTCGACGAGATAATATTTTTACAAATGTTTCGCACACACATGAAATTATTTTGTTTCTTTATCCTATAGTATCATAATAATGTACGGTATAAATATTTGCTTACGTCTATTTCGATGATATAATTGTTACTGTATGCTTTCGTCCTTCTGCACAAGGTAAGACAGAAGATAGAACGTGTACTTGAAAACCTGATAAAAGTTTCTTTTTTTCAGCTGCTAACACTACAACAATAATAAAGAATGCTGATTGAGCTTAATTATTGTAACTATCTATCATTACAATATTATACCTGTAACATTAGCACCATATCTGAATCGCTTTGTCAGTGTGTTGCACCATTATTGTAAATGCTTAATGCAATTAAATTCTCTACTTATGCATCAAAGTATACCTAGTTGTGTTTCTAAAATTCCGCCTTACGCGTTGCTTTTCGAATAAAAGAGAAAAAAGAAACAAAAACGAAAATTACTATCGGTTGACGAATATTGCGTTGAGCATAACGCAGTCCGGTTCTGTTATCTGTATTAAACAATTGCAAATACAGTGCGTGGAATGTACTAAAAAAATATACACGTCATTTGTGTTGACATCAAGAACAATGGGTAGTTAACTAGTTCAACAAAAATTTAAACAGATATATCGACAACATGTAACAAGAGCAGCACTTAAAATTTAGGCGTTGCATCGATAATTGTACGCTACTGTATGTATATTCATTGTAGAACTCATTGAAGAAAAAACTGTGAATTACTATAAATCTTGTTTCAAATATTGCTATTCTAGGAAGGTATCGTAGACTTTGAATTAGAAAAGGAACTGTACGAGAGGCAGTGAGAATTACTTCTCTCAGAGAATAAAATATTTATAAACAAGAATTATATTTTTCTTTCAAAACCATAATCACTAAATTTATTGTCCGAACAATAGTGTGGAGTATGTGCTCGAAGGTACTGTGGTAAGCTTTAAGAATCAAAAAATTTTGTCCGATTAAACCAATATTACGTAGGTGGATAAACGTTTCTGTAACTCAACCAGCTATAAATAACAATAACAATGTACAAAAATATCTGCTTGTCTATCCAAAGCAAGACAAATTTAAAAAATCAAGAGTACGCAAATGTTAGGAGAACATTTTCTAAGATCTGTTAATGCATTTGCTGAGATTCAATTCAACCAAACAACATGAAGCTGTTCAAACCATATCGGCGATGACACTTTAGAAAATTCCAATGATTTTAAACATCTTAGAATGATCTTGTTCAGCATAAAATACTGGTACCTACGTAGTGCCTAATTCTTTTGTACAGTAACAAATGTATACGGTTCTAAGTGCTGAAACATTCGATGCCAGAAACAGAATAGAATATTGCCACAATAACCGAAAATCGTCTGGTTCGTTTTCGTCCGATTTCTCGGGCACGGAGATTCAAAGATTGAGAGAACATATAGTGCAAGTCTGAGCGATACAATGCGCATGAAGGTGCGATTGATGTGTCGAGGACGTTGGCGGCGGTGGAGGCGGGGGTGGAGGTGGTGGCATGTACAGCCACCCAGCACCGGTTCGCCAAACGGTACCTGGTGCAGAGGAGACCGGATGCAATGGATTGGAATTACTTCCGGTTGTTACGTGCGAAGTCGGTCCACCCTCTACTCACATTACCTGAAATCCACAGACATCACATTTTAACAATTATTCTTTCAGTAGCAAAAGAAATAGTGCTCGCTTAACTTGCTAAAGTTTAGCAAGTTAAATTCTTGTGTTACAAGGTAGCGTTCCTCTTTCAGGAATTGACTCGAGCAAAGATCGACAAGGTAAGAGAATACAGTAGTCAGTGCTGGATTAACCAATAAGCAAAGTGAACACGTGCTTAGGGCATCCGAGGAAAGAGGGGCAGCACCTTAGAAATTTTCTGATTTCGGTCCCGACTGTGGACGCTTAAGAGGTGTGTTCAACTGAAGGAAAGAGCTCGAGATCCCATTTCCAGGAATTGGTGGGGATAGCGGCGGACACTTAAGCGTGCTCTACTGTATTTACATTGAGTCTATAAAACTGGTTCGACATACGTCGTGTTTGGACTCATTTCAACCAGAAAAATCTGAACAATTCACTGGTGCTACGTTTGAAAAGGTAAGACAAAACTGAATTAGAAATTTTCCTTATTACATGATTAACACCTCTGTTATTCCCTTTCTTTGTCTACCGAGATAAGGAGCTCTGCCGAGCTCGAGGCATTCGTTATGTATAATTTTAGTGGAAAAGATTATGCTTGTTTCACCTGTAAGATCTGACTGGCTTCGAAAGCTGTTCCAGGTAATAATATCACTGGGCTACTGACGTGACCGCTCTCCACGCATATCATATTTGGAAATTCGTCGTCACCGAAGTCGGGTATGTCGCGGGCCTTCTCTTGCCATGGATTCCACACCACCGTGTCCGGAAAATTGTACTTTTGCACGCGCATTTTCCTGCCGGACACGACGTTGGTGATAATGTGTTCCGGTTGCGTGTTCTGGTAAATTCTATCCGTCCATTCGCACACCGTTACCACGTCACGACCTTCTTGAAAGATTTGGTTGTCTCTCGTCTGAAAAACGAAACGGAAGATCCTCAACATTGTTACTAAATATTAAATGTACAAATGAATTCGTGGTCCTATCTTCATAAATTTCGTTGTTTATGCAACAAACAACCGAATTACATGAAAATCTTAAAAACAACACCCTCGTCATTTTTTATACACATTTACACAAAACATTTCAATGGAAAGCAAAGTTTCATCGACCAATCGTGAGGATCACGAGTTAATTTGTAGCTTCTAATTAGCTCCCTTTACCAAAAATGTAGATGATTTGTGAGACAGTTAGGACAATATAGGGTAAGGGACCCAATTACTGTGAGGGTACCAGTTACTGTGCCTATATGAGTTCTACTTATTTTCAAAGCATGATGAATATTAAGAAAAGAGATATTACATTTTTTCTCATTAAAATCAGTTAATGTGTTATATATCTGTTTTTTAATATTCATTATGCTTTAAAAATAAGTAGAATTAATATAGGCACAGTAATTGGGTCCCTTACCCTACGCGTTATTTTCAATGGAAAATTGAGGGTGCTGTGCCAATTGTATACCTTGTCGATGAAAGTGCATCCGTGAAGACCCGTGATTTGACATCTCCTGACGTCCGGCACTTTAAAGTAGGTGTGTAACAGCAGGTTAAAGCTAAACGTGTGATCTTTGCTGGGGTTGTACACGCCGATGTTAAAGTGTAGTTCCTTCTCCCGGAGAATTAGTCTGTACGTTAACCTAAAGGGGTAATTCCACATTGAACGGGTGAATTCGCTATCCATTATGGAGAATATTGCCTCAACGTCACCGCTGGGTAATCGTTCGGGTTGCTTCTCCACGATCCAACGAATGATTCTTGCGAATCCATGGGGTGGTCCAAACGTCCATGCTCCAAATTGCGCTGGATTCCACAAGAAAGTGACCGATAATTAATACTTTGACCATCGAGAAGCCACGGTCGCGAGATCACGGCAACAACAAGAATATTCTCGACTGCGAAAATCATTGGTTCGAAACGATTTCGATCAAATAACAATTCCCTTCCATGAAATGCTAGTCGTAAACGGCAAAATACAATTCAATGCATTATCTTAAATTAAACGGATGGTCTACAGCTTCAATCAATATCAGCTAGAACAAATTATTTCATCGTTGTCATTCAATGTTCATCGCAATTATTTCACCGTACTGTTTTCAGTGTCGCGTACTTACGGAAGACAAATGGTATGCCCCCTCTAATAGCCTTCTTTCCGTCGAACACAGCTTGCTTACTGAAACGCAGAAATAATTGATCGTTGATTTAACGTAGAATTTTTCGTTAATACCGGAAATAAAAAAATACGTCGGAAGCACAGAAAAATATTTTTTAGTGTAACTACAGGCAGTGAAAAAGTTAACTTTGTATGTTTGTCAATCGAATTCTATTTAACACGTTCTCCGAGATTCAATTGAATTTTTGCGGAAGTTATACCTCGAATGAGTGAATTATAAACACTTTTATTTAAGACCATTAGTTGCAACAGCTATTCACGTTTTGTCATTGAAAAAAAGCCATGTTTATTATTGACCAATGCTGCTCAGTTAGCTACTGTTGTATTTATAGTTCAATGTTGATTAGATCATGACTCGTGTGTTTTTATATACATTAGAACGTTAAACATCGTTAGATAGCGCATTAACATTCTGAAACTCGACCGATGCGTTCTCCGTAAAAGCATCGGCGATTCATGTACCTTTCAGCAAAGACATACGAATGGTTTTACCATTTTGAAGAAGAATTTATAATTTAAACATTTTTGTTTAGAATGAATTCGAACTTTCATTTCAAAACTTAAAGGAACCGGAATTAAAATTGGCTTTTTTCTCCAACATCTTCAGGGAATCAATAAGAAAATGAAACTGTTTGAAAGCCAATTAACTTTTACAATGTTCCATTTCGTATATTTTGTGCCAAGGATTTTTTCAGCTTTGTATATCATCCCGTCAGACGTTTAATTTCTATATTAATTATTGATTTCAGTATTTTTCTTTTAATTATCTGGCATTATTCACGTTGTTCATTTAATATTGTTCCTGCACGTTCCATTGTTCTTCTGTGTCTCATCATTCTCTCTGTCTTCCCTCTTTTTCATTCCGAATGCCCTCCGCGTTTCTCCTTTTCTGCTCTGCTCTTTCTCGACCTTTTTTCAAAGATCTACTTTCTTTCGTCTTTTACTTTCTTCATGTATGTGCAAAGAGAAAGTATAAAGTTCGGGGGCGGGTACGCGGTAACCATTAGTCAATGTTGTCAGGGGCCGGGAAGACGACTCTCAAACCGAATACACCAACGTGGAACCATGTTCCCGAGAAAAATCCCGCGAAATTAGAATTTCGCGTGTGATTTTCTTACCTAAAATATTCTATTGAACTGACAAAACCGTACATCAACGATAAATTACACGGTACTCCAATGATTGATAATGGTTTCCGGTTTTCACTCGTCCTTAACGCTAGGTTTACCTAAAGTTTGATTTGCCTAAAACTTTGAAAAAGTTTACCCAAATCTTGAATTTACGTATTTATAATTCCAAATAGTTGCAATAGAATATAGATTTTCTATGATGTTCGCACGCAACTGATGAACGCAACGCAATCTATATACAGCAAGTAGAAACAGCGCGTAGTAGACAGACACATTAACGAGTCGCATAACAACACGCGACACAATGAACTCTCGATAATCGGATACATTTCAAATTTATTAATATCGTTGTAGAACACCGGCTTATAAGAGTAAGTAAGTAACTTCAAGTTCTTGGAATATCAAATTATGGATCGTGATGTCGAAATTTACGACTACCACTTTTTCCTCTGTTGACGTAATGGAATTTAAAGCAATGGACAGATTAAAAGAATTGAAAAATATCGATCCGTGAAAATCGAGAAAGTGGTCCAAAAAGTCGGTATTATTCGTAAACAATAGCTTTTCATGTTGAAGAAGTGAAAAATGGCGTACAAAAATATATGAATGTAATTTCTTACATTTTTCATAACATTTTTACGTATCAAATATTAACCTGCATACGTTTCGCGAACCACTGACTGTCACGGGCTAGTTAAAATTATTATCACCAAACCTAGCACGATCAAATGACCAGTTTCGACTTCTTTAACACTAGGTTTACGGGACCCGTCAAAATGACCGATTCTAATATTTTAAATTCACGAATATTGAGATTGCAAACATGGATCCGTGAGGAATTATTTAGCAAATTGATTTCTCTAGGTATATATTATTTAAAAAATGGTTACAGATTTTGATAGATATACTCATGTTATTTTCATAAGGAAATGTAAAATAGTCATTTTTAGTGCTCCGTAAACGTACTGTTAATTAAGCACATATTATAATGAAAACATTTTCTGCTTGGTAGGTTTAGCGTTGAAGAGAGAATGTCTAGGCATTTGGCTGCAATTTATACAATTTTTATTTTGCATCTAGATCCGCAGTCCATCTACGACGCTGATCAAAGAATAGCGTTTGGTACTTATATGTTGACTAGCGAGTGGGAAACCGAGGGCCTGGCAGCGACAATTATCGAACGCAAGATCGCGTCTTGACTCTCCGGACGCGACGTATTCGTTATCAATGCGTCGCGCGCAAGGATATCGTCGCATCCTTCGAGTCAACAATGTAATCTATTTTCCTGGATGCGTAAACTGTAGAAGGTGGAGGTAATCCCATCCGTTTGCACGATCTTTCGAGGCGAATGGAATATATAGGAAGGGCTCGAGGGAGGAAAGGAGGGAGCGAGGAGAGAACGCCGCGACGAGGAGAGAAGGCGACCGAGAGACAGAGGGAGAAAGGGAGACAAGGATGGAGAGAGATAAAGAGGGAAGAGAGGATGATAAAGAGAGAGAAGGAAAGGGAGGATGAAGAGAGGGAGCGATGTACCACCACGAAGTACAACGCGGTGGTAGGAACGCGGCTGACGCCAAGCAAAAACGATCGGCGCTGTCTGCCGTGCTTTTTGCAGGCATCAGTTTCCAACCTCTCCTCCTGCTCGTTTCTAGCTGCTGTTATCCCCCGTTGCTACTGCTGCTCCCTCCGCTGCTGCTCGTGAACGGCACCCAATTCTCAACGCGGTTACGCCTGGTATGCTACAGAATACCCTTCGCCTCGAGTAAATCAAACAAATTTTTACGGATAACCGCGCCTGCCGATCGAACCCCGAAAACTGTCGCGATCAACCATCGTTCAAGCCTCGGACTTGGATCCATTTTTACCCAGAATCGGAAAAATCCCATCCTAACTCTAATTTCCTAGTAGCAGATGTTAAAAGAAACAGCTTCGATGAATCTAGTCAACCACTTACCAGCCAATTGAGGTGGTTACCCATTTGTACTAGGTCCAAGAAGATCTACGTTGATTTCTAGTACATTAATAATAACCACGCTCAAGATGGCCGACTACCGGAACGATTATGCCAGGTTCGAGAAAATGTAAAAGAAATTGATGCTTAGAAGTTTGAATGAATCTAATCATCAATTCTCTAGCACCCAGTTGCGATCGTTACCCATTTGTGCTAGGTCCAGGAAGATCTACGTTGATCTTAAAGAAGTAGGTTCAGAATTATGTAACAGAGATTGTTGCATGTGCGTTCGAATGAATCTAGTCATCAATTTTCTCGTAGTCAGTTGAGATCGTTTCCTATTTGTCCTAGGTCAAAGAAGATCTACGTTGCTCTCGAAGAAACAGGTTTCTTAAATATGTAAAAGAGATTGACGCGTAAGAACTTTAATGAATCTAGTCATACATTGTCTACTATCCAGTTGAGATTGTTGCATGGTGTCCTACACGATACTAAATACCTTGTGTCGACTTAGTCAAGACAATTTTTACGGAATCCACACCTGCTAATCGAATCTCAGATACTATCGCGATAAATGATCGTTCGACCATCCCACACACACAGGCGATTTAACGATTTCGCTGGCTATTTTCATTTAAACGGACACCGAGTTCTCTTTGGCGTTTCGAAAGGTAATCACGAAAGTTTACACTGTTTTAATCGGTGGAGGCGAATAATCCACGAAGTGGATCAAACCAACACCTTATTCAGGGAAGCGGAGGCCTCCATTACTATACCCAACGATCTAACTTTCCTGTTTCCTATTTTTAACAACAGTTCGCGTTTCTCGTACAAAGAAACTGCAACATCATTTTGACGTTTTGTAGAGTTCGTGATTGTCGATTTTTGTTCTCTATTCAGATGAGTGATTACTTGCCAGTTAAGTTTTCCGATTTTTTCAAAGTTCTGATTTTGAGTTGAAACACTAGTTACCTAATACAATATGTTATCTATGTCGACGCAGAATATTCAATAATTGGTATCCGTGGAATTCTTAATCATTACTAGACTCAATAATTTCTATCCAACTCAATTCTTTACACGATTATTGTATTTATAAATACATATAGTTTAACAATTATGTCGGATACCTTGACTGTTAGAGCACGTGTTGATTATGCGTTCAACATTTTGCTGCGCATAAAAATCGCCAAGGCTTATTATCTCCTTTTAACATCCCATCGATCGAACTCAATAAATTGAGTTTCCGATAAGCACGTTTAACGAGATTCGAACAAAAAAATGTTGCAACATAATATACAGTCAGTCCCATAAGTATTCGTACGCTCTTAAAAATCGCATAACTTTGTCAATATTGGACTATACAACAATTGGATCACTACATAAAGTGAAAAAAATTTTTTCCAAAAATTCCAATTGGTCGAAAGTGCAGAGAAAATACTAAGAGTTGTATTTTGCAACTTTTTTATGTGGATTTACATTGAAAATTTAGAAAGTACGATTTGTAGATCTGTATGAATTATACATGTTCTGAGAATTTCATCAAAATCGGTCGCAATGAGCTGCAGATGTTCCAAAATGATAACATAAGGGCGAAATTCCCTGAGAAGGCCAAAATCCTGCGACTTTCGCCCTTAAGTTTTCATCGTTAAATGTTTGTAGCTCAGTGCAATGCAATGTTTAGATGAAATATTCAGAATATGTATAATTTATACAGATGTACAAAACGTACTTCTTAAATTTTTAATATAAGCCCGCATAAAAAAAGTTGAAAAATACAACTTTTAGTACTTTCTCTGTAATTTCGACCAATTGCAATTTTAATCAAACATTTTTCTCACGTTATGTAGTGATCCAATTGTTCTAACTTCTCAAAAAAATTCAAATAGTATAGTCCAATATTGACAAAGTTATGCAATTTTTAAGAGCGTACGTATACTTATGGGACTGACTGTGTTTAAACGGGGTTGTATAATGCAAGTAACGTAGAGCATTTTATACCGATGAATTTATTCCGACCGCTAATTCTTGGTTTATTAATAACGCATTGTGCAAAAGTTAATAGCTCTACGCAAATAGACGTATATGTAATTATTCAGATGAACGATACCGGTGGAGATGGACATTACACAACAATACAGTTCTACGTAGAATTGAAAACTAGAACAGTCGGAATTGAATTACGTGAATTTCTAGTGCTGCGCATAATGATGCTATGCAATGCTTTTACATCTCGTGATATCATACGATCTTACAGGCGAACAACTTTTAACGTCGAACGGGTACAAAGTGTCGGTAAAAACGATAATATATCGTTAATTGATAGCGATCGGATTATTAAAAAAAAAGAAAAAAAAACTAACAGCGTATGAATTCATAATTTACGAGTAGATCCGCGCAAGGTTGGTACTGTCGCTGTCACCGTTAATGTTCAATCATTTTCACAGGTATAACGAGAACAGGTATAATGGAACGTGCACTTACCGTTTTATATGATATTTTTAGATTAATTTAGAATAAGGGAATCGATTACTGTGGGGGTGCCAATTATTGTGCCTATATTAATTATACTTATTTTTAAAGCATATGTAATGAATATTAAAACAGAGATATTAAATTTTTTTTATTAAAATCAGTTAAATGTTATATATCTGTTATTTAATATTCGTTATGCTTTAAAAATAAATATTATTAATATAGGCACAGTAATTGAGCCCCATGAGTGCGAAAAATGCATAGTTTATGAATTACGAGTTGTTTTGTAAAATAATCGACGAAGACCAATACGGGGACCCTCTGTTCCCTTTTTAAATAACAAGATGAGACGTTCTACTACTTATCCTATTTAAATGAGTTCAAGAAGATGTGACCTTTCACAATTTATATTAGCTTCTTTACTAACTGACCTAACAGTTCTCGTTTCTTATGAATGGTGCAAATAGAGTAGAAACATCAATTAATGGTCGAAGATATAAAGAAAAAACGCGTGTAATTGGTTGACGTGCCGTCGGTTAGGTCATGTAAACAGGTTTAAACAGAACGCGGCACTTTCAAAACGCTTATTTCGAGAACCGAGTAGAAGGCTGAGTGAATATGAACGTAAAATGTAAACGCTCTCCAAAATTCACTTTCTGGAAAACGTTGGTGCTGGAATTGCGCGTACGCGTGGATTCGTGCGGAACATTTTATCAACAATTCCAGCAATATAAAGTAAATTCTTCTTAAATAACACATTCATTTATTTATCTTATTTTAACGCTCGTTTGAATTTTACATCGCAGAGACTGTGATAATAGTAATAGTAGCAGCAATATACTCCGACCATCAAATATTACTGCCGTAATTATGCTATGAATCATACTAGGAAATATTTATTTTGCAGTGTAACCGCAACCAAATATTTCAAACTAAAATTAATCTGTGCATATTTCAAAGTACTATTTTCGTTCAATCTTTTCAAATATACAACTCGGGCCGAATTCGTTTAAATATTTATACGGAAACTAGTCTATGTGAAGAATCGAATTTTCTAATTGACCGAAATTCACAAACTGAAAACCTGATCTAATTTAACACCTTGACGGCAACCTCGTTGTGCATAATATTCCTTCAATCTTTTCAAATATTCAACTCGATTTAATCATCGTTCCCGTATTTTCAGTATCCTATTGTTCAGCACACGGTTTATTTAAAATGGCACCCGGTGCATGTACACTGAGGTTCGCTACCTCAAGCGTGTGCTGCAATAGAGTTTTTGCGTTGCTCCTAGTTGGAACGGCTACGACGACGAACTACTAAATGATGTCCACCGTACGGAAAATTTGCCGAGAGAATTAACAATATTCCTGTTCAAAATTTAATTACTCGATCGAAAAAGTCTCGCTCCCCGAAATTTTAAGTCGTCCGAGTATTTACACTTTTCGCAATTGTGAAACACGGCGAACGTTGGATCCCACGGTAAATGATAAATTCTCTTTTCAAAGAATTTTATTACCACACCTTGAGCTTATTTTTCAATATGTACAAATTAATTCGTAGCCCCCAAAATTAATCATTTGAAGTTTGTTACCGACTTCATCAGTCAAATATACAGGGTGTCCCAAAAATGTTATACTTTCTTGAAAAGGGTGATTGCGGGCGATCCCTATATTCTAAAAATTTCATCGAAATCGGTCGATGCGGGAAAAAGCGACATGCATTTATTAGGCAAGATTCACTACATTTACAGGCCGAAAAACGTGACAAATTGCGACTTTCACCGTCTTCAACAATTTACGGGTCATTGCAACGTTGACCGAATTTTAAAAATTTTCAATATAGACCCACATCAAAAAGTTGCAAGAAGAAGAGCAATTTTTTCGAAAAACTTTTTAATCCTTTTAACTCCAACATTGAAAAAGAATATTACAGTGTACAGAAATTTTGTTGGGGTCGCGAGAGAGGGAGAGACCGTAGGACGCCATTCCAGGGTTAAAGACAATAATCATTTTCCGTGAAAGTTTCGAAAGGTCCCTCGTACGTTTCGAGCGAGACACGCGTGAAATAGAGAGCTCTAGTTTCTACGCTTGTTTCGACAAGGCCACCCGGTGAATATATCGATGGCGATAGAGCCTCGAAGTTTCGACGAAGCTGACAGTTTTTGCGTTTTCCTCTTTTCAATGGTAACAGGAGCGGCGCGCTGAAGCAGCAACATCGCCGCGGTAGAAGCAACAGCAGCAATAGCAGTGCCAGGAGAGAGGAGAGGCAGCAGGATTAGCAAACGCTACTACTCCTCCCGAACTTCTCTCCTACCCTGCGAATGGTTCCTGGCTCGGGTGGAACTTTGTTTAACTAAGGCGAGCAAGAAGCAAACCTATTTATACTAGGTCGGACACGTTTACACCGAGGTGCCTTGCCTGCCTGCATCGTTGCGACGACGACGACGACGACGGTGGTTCTACGGCCACGGAGTTGCCCTTACCGCCGAGAACGTTCGACGCGAAAACTCGAACCACGCTCCTAACAGCTGCTGATAAACGAAAACCGTTCCACGGGCAAAAAATTGTATTGCTCCCCACCCCCCACGAATTTTCCGACGTCATCGAGCCCATAAATTCGACGAATAAAACGACCGATATCGACGGACGACCCTACCTACCACAAAAACGCACGTGACAGGCCATTTCGTGCGCTAAAATAATCCTCAGCTCATTTCGAACGCGATCCACTACGGTTCACTGCATTTGTCCAAGCGAATCCAGAAAGATTTTTTAAATTCGGATTCGTGCAGAATACTGGGATCATTCCGAACGTGCCCGATTATGATTTCTCAGTGCGTTCATGCAATGATGTGAAAAACTTAAATTATAATTAGGAAATGATCCAAGGCTCTTGTGGAACGTCCGCGACTTGTGCTTCGGTGTATTCATGCTCTGTCAACTGCAAAATATTCTTCAGATTGTAAACAGTAAATAAACCTGGACTCATTTAGAACGTCCTTAACTTACAGTTCGTATTCATGCAGTGTATTGCAAAACATTCTTCAGATTGTAAACAGTAAACAATCCTGGTGCTTGTTTCGAACGTGCTCGATTACAGAGCATTTCTCAGTGCATTTACAGTCAGTCCCATAAGTATTCGTACGCTCTTAAAAATCGCATAACTTTGTCAATATTGAACTATAATACTTGAAGTTTTTTTAGAAGTGGGAACAATTGAATCACTACATAAAGTGAAAAAAATTTTTTCCAAAAATTCCAATTGGTCGAAAGTGCAGAGAAAATACTAAGAGTTGTATTTTGCAACTTTTTTATGTGGATTTACATTGAAAATTTAGAAAGTACGATTTGCAGATCTGTATGAATTATACATGTTCTGACAATTTCATCAAAATCGGTCGCAATGAGCTGCAGATGTTCCAAAATGATCACATAAGGGCGAAATTCCCTGAGAAGGCCAACATTCTGCGACTTTCGCCCTTAAGTATTCATTGTTAAATGTTTGTAGCTCAGTGCAATGCAATGTTTAGATGAAATATTCAGAATATATATAATTTATACAGATGTACAAAACGTACTTCTTAAATTTTTAATATAAGCCCGCATAAAAAAGTTGAAAAATACAACTTTTAGTACTTTCTCTGTAATTTCGACCAATTGCAATTTGAATCAAACATTTTTCTCACGTTATGTAGTGATCCAATTGTTCTAGCTTCTCAAAAAAATTCAAGGAGTATAGTCCAATATTGACAAAGTTATGCGATTTTTAAGAGCGTACGAATACTTATGGGACTGACTGTATGCAATGATTTACAAAATATTTCTGAAATTGTAATTAGGGTAAAGGACCCAATTACTGTGCGGTACCAGTTATTGCGCCTATATTAATTATACATACTTTTAAGGCATAATGAACATTAAAAAAGAGATATTAAATTTTTTCATTAAAATCAGTTGATATGTTATATATCTCTTCTTTAATATTCATTATGCTTTAAAAATAATTTATTTAGGCACGTTCATTGGTACCCCCACAGTAATTGGCTGCTTTACCCTAGTAAATAATCCAGGGCTCATTTCGGACGCCCTCAACTTACAGTTCATAGTATATATGCAGAAATTGGAAAATGTACATTGTGGTTAGTAGATTACGGATTTTTATGGAAAATAAAAATTTTCTACATCAATTGCAAGAAACAGAGATCAACGATAAAAACTTCTTTCTTTTTAACCTGAAAATACATGGATAATCTCAAATTCTTTTGGTCACTCTCGTTTCGAACGTGTTCGATTATGCTTCAGTATTTATGCGGTGGATTGAAAAATATCCTTTCCATTACAAACAGTAAAATTCGATAAAGAGAATTTTGGTTATTGGTGCACTCTTTTGAACCCATTTATTGAATAGGAAACTAATATTTCCATATTGCCATTCAGGGCTAGTAGTCCAGCCAAGATAAGCGTTGCCATTAGAGATATAATATTTTCTAAATTTTTTATACGAGAACATGAAGCTGTACGCCATTGTGCTCATTGTCAGCGAAACGCATAGGAGTTTGTTGGTAGATATCTCATATTTTTATGCCATTTATTTTTAGAAAGGCTGACTGCTGACAAATTCTCCAGCAGGGAGAAGAATTCAAGTAACGCACAAGAGGAGCTCGGTTTATTGCGAGATCGTGATAACGAGCGATTCGGCGGCTTTCTTTGGGACACACGCCGCTGCATAATCAGTGGGCCTAAGTGGACGAGTGGGCCGTGAACGAGCGAATTCTTCGCGAATGATAGTGTTAGAGCTCCGGCTCTTCGTCGTCCTCGTTGCCCGGATTTCAAATCTTGTCGCGACAGCTGACCGGTCGTATGAATTTTGTTAAACGACAATCCGCCGCACGCCTCTAATAGAGCCCGCCGATGGCAAAAATTAGGTTAACGGCGCTCATTCACGCCGGCTCGTACACCGTCTCATTCACCGGTTTCGAGCCGAGCTACTTCGATCCGCGGAGAGGAAAAAAAGGGTTCTTTTGCATAGAGTGCAACGCGATCGAAAAATCTTCATTGTAAAATCGCATTTCAAGAATTTCTCTGTCTCCGTCTCGGGTAAAACAGAGTATTCTGTTTCTAGAGTCGCGACACGCTCCGAAGCGTAAAAAGTGAAGCGTGCGCGCGCGGAATTATTAAAATCACTACAAAGTGCACAAAAGTCAACGGAATTCTACGTGACTCAACGCTCGGCAGCGGTGAAACGCATAGGCGAACGCGAAAATTCCGCGCGCAAAGTTTCCGACATAAAAGAATGCTGATTTTCTTCGCGGCCGAGCGTTGCCGTTTCCATTGTTACGCGAACGAGCAATTTTCGCATAAACTGCGCATCTTCGTGGCATTTGCTAGTTCATAAAATACACGGAAACGTTCGTATTTACGTAATAATCAGTCACCAGACTGACGACGTTTACGCAAATTCCAATTTTAGCAGCTTGTTTCGTGAAACTTTGAACTACTTATTTTTACTACCATTTTTGTTTCTGGTATTTTATGCATTCAAAGATCCTATAGAATTGTTAATTGTTAGAACCGAAAGTGCAAGTAACGACAAAAATATAGACTTTCATTCAAATTTCCATTTTCACGGAACGTTTGATAATTTCTTTCCTCCAGTAGGTAATTCCCTGTTCTAAAAACAAAATCCAGTGATTTCTCTATATATATCGCCAAGACCTGGATGATAATCGTCGCAGAATTATCCCCACTACCTCGGGGTATACCCTGTGAGGGGCCACAAAGCTCGAGAGGCCTCGGACGCCGAGGAGTGTAAACATAACACGGCTCAAGTATGTTTCCTGGACGATACACGACGCTGGCAAGACCCGTGTTGTTGACAAATATCGAAAATTCACTGTAAAGATATTATTAACCTCTGTGTATCTATGTATTCGTATTTTAGACAGTTCCTACCGCAATAAATAAATTTTGCAGTATCTAAGAAAGAAAATCGGTGAATTTTCCCAATGAGGAGGGTAGGAGGGTTAATCCTTAGGCATATTCGGGTCTCTGGTGACCCCCAATAAAATTTCTGTAGGCTAACTTCCGCTGCTAAAGGTATCTGAGAAAATTTATACAAAATTTTACGGAGGTCCCTACTATGGAACTTTGTAATACGAGTATACACTGTACCGTTTAAGGGTTAACATGATGCAATCCGAGCCGCGTGGGCTCGAAACACTAATAAAAAATGGTTTTGCACGCCCGATTCCGCGACACGGGGGTTTCCCTTTTGTTTACCGATAGATCTGTCTCGAACAAAGATCACTTGCTGAGGTTTCACCCGGTATAATACCGCGATGGGTTATAGGCTCGGCCATAGACTAATGATCCCCAGGGCCTGCGGTTTTTGCCGGCATTCTACAACATTCCCATTCAACTGGATTCTGCTCTGAACGCTCCGCGGTATTATTTTCCGTCTACAGAGCACTGCGAGCCATATATACGCACGCGTTGCTCCCTTTTTCAAAATTTCGAGTGTGTCCCCGTGCGCGCGCACGGTGCTCGTCAAAATCAAATTCGCGCTTCTTGCTCGGACTAGAGCCCGAATGGGACACACAGTTTTCACAGCGGAACGAAACGCCTGTTTTCACGGACAACGAAGAAATATCTCGCTGAAAAAGTATACGGATGATCGTGAAAGATAATGTTCAATGAAATTTCTCCGCCATCGTCCAGCCCTTGATATAATGTAACCACGCTCAAAACGATTCTTCCATAAAGTCAAGAACAACGGAGACAATTGGCTCGTCCTGATATTCTCCTTCGGTGAGCCATACACACGCGTTGCTCGCTTTTTCAAAATTTCGAGTGTGTCCCCGTGCGCGCGCACGGTGCTCGCCAAAATCAAATTCGCGTACCTTCTGTTTCACGGTTCTTGCACGACCTGACTAGAACCGGAGTCGGACATACAGTTTTGCCCGTCCGATGAAAAACGTCTCATCGTTCGGACGTTTAAGCAATTAATCCGATTAAACGGGTTGTCGGAACGTGTGTGTCGTGTATCGCAAAACTATCGAATCGCTGCCGCGAGCATGCGATTATTCACGTGTACGATTTTCTCTGCAAACTCGTCGAGGTACGCGCCTGGAGCAAGACTATCTATTTGGTTTTGCGCGGTTCTCTTTAATGTGCATGTGACTGATTGTACATTGTGCATTTCGTATAGTACTGATATCTTAATATTTTAGTGTCAGCTAATTTATTTACGGAAATTTATTAACACGTTAAACACCATGTCAGTCCCTGGGGAGTGACGGTATCGAATTTACAAAACAATGTATGATTGAATCAATGCCAAATTTTCTGTAATCGACTTTTCCGTGCAATGAATGCAAATTACTTATATGTTTTTTATTAGATCAACGAATTGTTTCTACGTCTGCTTGTAAATTTCACAAAACGTAACATTTACACCGTCTTAATGGATCTGATTGGAACCAATTAAACAGAGGTGGGGTAAGCAAATTTTTTATTCGTGTACAGGCGTATTTTATTACCACGTTTTTATTAGCTCGTTTTCTTGTCTATCTGTTCGGTAGAAATTTTGCAATTGATTTTAAACTAACGACTTTTTAAATAAAAAGAAATTTTTAATATACCACGTATTTAAGTTTGACTAAAAAATAAGAAATAATTTCCCTCTAGGGTCAGATTATTCATATACAAATTTGGTTACCGTGGTTTTGTATCTAGCATTTATAGACCCTTAGCGTCTTACCTTTCTAGTATAATTTGACCCTAGAAGGGAATGATTTTTTACTTTTTAGTCAGTCTTAAAAACGTGGTATATTGAACATTTCTTTTTATTTCAATATTTGTATTTCAATTTAAAAAGTGAAATGGAAAAGGAGATAAAATTGGCTCCGTGTTTAACGTGTTAATATTAAAAATGATATTAATAGGGTACGGATTTGATGGCGATAGAGGAAATGGATGATGCACAAAATGGAAGAAAAATGATAAGAGGATTACAGAGTAATTTATATTCGAGCCATTTAATGGTTCGAACGAAACGCATTATGCCAACTGGCTTCTCGTAGAGGTTTCGAATATCATGGTTTCAATTCTCCGTTCAGTTCCTGCCTTAAAATTCACAGATGTTGAACATAGATGAAACTACCATGTGAGTACTTCCTGCGGTGGTCAAATCGTAAGAAGGGAAACATCTGTTTTTTCCTGTGGCTCTAAGACAGTCAGCTCATTTTTACTTGTAGCGTTTAAGAAATTTGAGCATAGTCTCAAATACGATCATAATATTTATTCTAAAATTTCATTAATTAACGTAGGGACATATTTAAACTAATGGTACATGAATGCTTGCAAGAAAATATCAGCGAATAACTAAACATTTTTCTTTTGTACCGACGAATTTGTACTGACTTATAGAATTATTCAAATAGAATAGGTTTTTCAAATTGATTAGCGTTTCCCTCCAAATCGAACAAAAGAAAATTGAAAAGTTCATTGTTAAGGTTTTCTGTTTAAGTTTCGGATGATGTTAACATTTCGCACAATCGTGGATGCAACAAATGTATAAAATCCGCAGTCTAATGGTGACAATAGCCTGTTTCGGTGACGCGTCGCGGATGCAGAGATCCATATCACGTCAGACATACCGACGTAACTTTTATAACCGTTTCTACGGAAATTGGAGTAAATTACAAGCCAGCTTGTCCACCGTTTTCGCCACGATGCACAGTGCCGCGATTAAGATGAAAAATAAAAAATTTATTTCCGAATACTAGTAGCCGAACCGATATTAGTTTACGAGTTTGTATGTTACATTAACATAATTTTTTAACAAACTATATTCTATGAAAATTATATATTACATTACACAAAATTGTATGAGAGCGAAGAGGTGAGTCCTTGCGAAAGCCGAGAGGCAAAACGAGATATAATAAATAACAATAACAACTATTCCATGGGAGACGCTTTGAATGACTCCATGGAATCTTTCGTACCTACTTCTTCCAGATCGATGTCGATCCTCTATCGGACCCCGCCTGAACATGTACTAACTGGAAGGGTTTGAAAATTCAAATTTTGGTGGAGTCGTGGGTCAAAATGGACCCGAGTTCCACCGATTTCTTTGGGTCGTTGTTTCCCCAGGATTTTTCTGGATGTCTCGGCGCGTTGGGAGCGAGAATATCGGCGCGTGTATCCGTAGGAACGGTGAAAGACACAGACAGATGGTCTCAACAGCGCCTTTAAGTGTCGGAAGAACCGATGACTGGCAACTGGCAAGGGGCCCTGAACCTCGTGTAAAAGGTATGTACTGGTCCAGAGCGCCCTTGCCTTCGCTCCGTCAGTTTTTTCACCGTCTGCTCCCGGACTGCCGCTTTTAAAACGATCGTCACGGGCACCGCGCTTTTACGCGATTCTTTCTCGGGCAGGTGTGCACACTTGTCTTATACTCGTCGCTGGTACATCTTGGATCTTATTACCGCGGCCAATAGCAACCGCACTCCGCCGAAACAATACACCTATCGATGAAAACCGAAGGCGTACTATGGTAAGGGACCATACCAATTACTGTGGGGGTACCAATTACTGTGCCTGTATTAATTATATTTATTTTTAAAGCACAATGAATATTAAAAAAGTGATATTTAATTTTTTTTCATTAAAATCCGTTAATATGTTATACACCTCTTTTTAAATATTTATTACGCTTTAAAAGTAACCTATAATTAATACAGTAATTGGGTCCTTTCCCTATTGCCCAAGAAACTCTCCGGGCACGACACCGTATCGTAGCTATTAGGTTGTTGTAAAGTGTTTTGAAAAGAATTTAGATATTCAATTTTATTTTCACATTAACTTTATTTCTTTTTTTTTTTTTGTAAATGCACGTACTGTTAGTCGACGATGTAGAAGGTCAGAAATGGCGATGACAATCTCGTGAATGAAGAACGTGAACGACCAAAAAATTCAATTTTTACCGTAGTGTGGTCAAAAAACTTGTCATTCGTCAACAGAATACGTTGATTACAATGGTGTTCACTTTATGGAGAGAATAAAAGGATTGCCAGATTAATAAATTGCTGATTATATTATACTGCTTCAAGCAGTGAAATGTATTTCTATCAATGTGGAAGTTTCATTCCATTTAAGTAAAATCATTTTTAGAATAATGTGAACACGAACAGAGTTGTTTTACGTAGTCATCATGATGACAAAGAGATGTAAATGCGATTGGATCAAGAGGATTCAAAGAACGCAGGATTAATTCGCAGAAAATATTGATATTGTAGTACATCTGCATAAATTCAATGCGAATAACGTGTACGCTTGTTCATATGCAGATTCGAAGTAACACATACGTGTAATTTAATATTATTTGCAAAAATACACCGTCGGTCGAAATTTAATATATTTGGTGATTAATTAATCCGATTTTTAGCGAAATAAAATACGAATGGATCGTAAGCTTCGAATGCTATGCGAGCTAATTACATTATATTGTTATTCATTTTTATCAGTAATATGTACGATATTCAAGATGCATTGTTCTTATTTTTTATTGAATACGATCGATTAATTATTGGAGCATCTGATAGTTGTATTTTAACATTTTTCAAAAACTGTTCTGAAAACTACGTTTGTCTACCGTCAAATAATTAGATAAATTAACAAACTCCGTATCGATTTATATAGAGTGAAAAGAAAGCTGCCGGTGACAAAAGTGAAGCGTAAATCGAGTGAAGAGGCAGTTATCAACTATATTGTCACTTTCTCCGATGCTCATTCCACCATTTTATTGTGACAACAAAATTCTACCCGCTATGGTAAGATTTCCCGGTACTGCAGATAAAGTGGCTGTATCAACAAAATCAGGAATTTAATACTTTCATCTTATCTATTTCATTCGAAATTGTTTCGCAACTGATATGGAAAGCGTAGCTACATATCAAACTTATAGTATTAATAGCATAATGTACGTCCATCTTGATATCTATTTTAAACAATAAAATCGGTACTTGATACCGATTAAATTTCAAATAGACTCCCTATTTCTGATCTTCGATTTTTAATTCGGAAGTATTGTTCAATTAGGATCAGATTTCAATATGTTCAGAAATATTTGTGAAACAGAAAATAATCATTTGATGATTCAATTTGTCAAGTTTACTTGTACATACGAAATAATATCGGATAGAATCAAATGCAACAAACAGTCGAGTACGAATTTGAAATGATTCATACTGCAAAAACCGATTCCATTAGAACGATAGATCATTCGAATTTGTTCATTTGATCTCGGATTCGTAGTTACGGCGAATTTTCAGAAGCGCGTCCGCCACGGCGTTAATTTTCCAACGAATATACAAGTCGGCTTTAATCTTTTCTTCGAGCAGTATTTGTTATGTAATCAGCGAATATTCATAAGACAATTATCACGCGATAGACTGGGAGAATAAAAATACAAACTTACCTTACGAACAGTTGTTCCTGGTTATTTACTCGCCAGGATACCACCGTGGCACCTAGAAAAACAAAAGAAGTTTCATCAGTACCTGAAATCCAACTCGTTCATCGCTCGAACTTCTGAGCACGACAGTGAACTTAATTCACAGCCGATACGAGTAACTAACGCCGCGCACGCTTGTCACGTAACTGTCATTCATAGACGGAAATTTGAAAAAATCTGAGGCCTGTTTACAACGACAATATGGCGGTGATCTCCCGAGAGACAATTCGAACGATATCAGACGCGTAGAAACACCATCGGTAGAATACAGCGGAAACAACACGTCGTATATACATCAAATTCGAAGCTCGAGAATCTATCTGCGTGTGTAAACCCGCAAATGCACGTAGAACTGCACAAAAACTAGAGGTTAGGCTCCCGAGTAAAGGCGCGCACACACTTCGGCATTCCCGGGATAAATTTGTGGAAACGCGAACCAGATCTGGGAGCGGCACGTTGTCGTTAGAACGTGTAAAATCGAGGGCTCGGTGATAATCTACCACTGTTCGTTTGACAGAATTTTTTAACGGCAACCGATGATGTGGAATTGTACTCTGCCGGGATAAAAACGATCCGCGCAAAAAAACGCGGCTGCGTCGCCGCGGAGCGTTCCGAGGAATCGCTGATAAAGTTTAACAGTGAACTCGCAGATCTGTTCGTGTCAGGTTCAGGTAATCTGTTCGCGCGCACACACCGTGTAAATTAATCGTGCAGGTGGTATTGTTGCCCCTGTCGAGCACGACAACGCTAGTAGCCGCTGCCATGTTTGAATCGTGAATGCGCCGCCGGCTCCGCGACCGACGCAGCCAACCTTTGTTCAATGCCCCGGCTTCATCCCCACCAGAGACCACTTTCACACTTTTTGTGCATCCCGGTCGTTAACGAGCGTCATCTACGTATAGTTCTCGAAACAGTAGAACACACCCGTACCCGGTGTCGATAAGGTCGAAAACTTAATTCTTTGCTGTGTAAAGCCCTCTTTAGGGGAGCGCGGGTACCAGAACCGCTGATCGGGTCGAGTCGGAATCCCGAAAGTTTATAAAGTTCGCATACCCGAAATTACAATCGGATCGTGTCGGCACGCGGCATCCTGAAAGTTTGCAATATTTGGGTAATCGAAAAGTTAAAATTAGGGGTGACCGGGTACCCGAGATTTTCGGTTCGGGTTGGGGTGGGAGCCCAAAAGTTTGTAAAGTTTCTGTAGCCACGATTTCAGGTACCCGAAATTACAGTCGGGTCGATTGAAATCCCGAAAGTTTGCAATGCTCGGATACCAGAAAAGTTAAAATATAAAATTAGATACTTAGGTCATGAGAAAGCGTCATAATCATGTGATTACAAATTTTCGGGATTTCCAAACTTGACTCCATCCGACTGCAGCGTCGGTCACCCGAGCACTGCAAACTTTTAGGATCCTGTCCAGATCTGACTCGATTACAATTTCGGGTACCTGAATTTCTGCCGACAGAATTTGGTTACCCTGTTTTTGTATCTAGCGTTTATAGACCCTCAGCGTTTTACCTGTCTAGTATAATCTGACTCTTGAGGGGAAATATTTTTTACTTTTTAGTCCGTCTTAAAAACGTGGTATATTAAAAATTTCTTTTTATTTAAATACTTATTTAATGATTTCGATCACAATCATCAGTAATGTCACAATTACATGATACGTAAATAAAACTACGTTTATTATGTTTCCTGTTTGTTCTGTTAATAGAGCTACCTATGTGAATATAATTGGAGTATATGTATAATTTTGGAGCAAGTTCTGAAGTAAAAGAGTAAGAACATGATAGACCGCAAAGGGTTAAGCTTAAAGTATCAGTAAATCGTGGACGAAAAATTGTCTATCTTTGAACGCTTGTAACTTTATAATAAAAAGTCGTAGAGCATTCTGTCTGGACTCATTTTCAGGGCAAGCTTCTAATTTAGCCTATCGCAAGCTGCATTTAATTTATGTAGCAGATGAAAACGTAAACATACTTTCTTCTTACCCAAATTTTTTGTTCTATTCCTATATTTCGCCTGCGGTAACTCTAGTTCCGATCGATACAGCAGAATGTTACATGGAAATGGTAATGAGCCTCTAAAGCTAAAGCCCCAGGAGTATGGAACACAACATACATACAGAGAGGATACCCTCTCTAATACATCGCGTTTGCTCTTTAGTCTATGGTTTTAAAATATAGTATCGGCGAGTGTAATTTATCCTTCTTTAATCTTTGCATAAACCGAAAACAATTGCAAAATATATAAAAGGACAATTTAATTAAGAATATTTTACTTCCATATCTTGCATACCATGTTTCGTAAGACATTCTAAAAGAAGAAATAAGTTTCAAGCATTTCTCTAAGTTAAGATGTTTCACAATTATTTTATAAAAATACAGATGCAACATAAATTTATATTGTACCTTTATTAAGATACCGGGTTTGCTGCATTCCATGTACTCAAATAACATAACTACTATCGTCTATGCTGGTAGGATATATAGCAAAACAACCCGCTCTAATGCTAACTTACCCCATGCACGTCTGTGCTGCCAAACGTCGCGTCGTACCTACTCCTATGGGTAATAAAAATTTATTATTAACGCATACGTACATTGATTTTCCCTTTAGCTAAAAGGAAAGATCAATGTTAAGGATCTTGTATCTCAGAAATATTAAACTAAGAATTTTTCAAGAATCTGTTAACTGAAAATTTCGAGCGAAATCTACTAAATACGAATATTATTCCTTTCCTTTAGAACGAAATAAAATATGATATTCTTTTGTAACCAATATTGAAGCATTAAAGTAGATATAAATTTCCCTTTTCTTTTAGAAATTTGTTATGTTCTAATCATCGTAGCCATGTACAAAATCGTACGATTCAAGTATGTGTAGGTTATGATTGGACTGCGGATTTTGTGCATTTGTGGCAAAAATGAATAGATGCAATTCAAAGCAGTGGAAAAGGAAGCCAGCCTATTATTTTAAGCTCGTTAAGGTTATTAAAGTGAAGCATATATCTGGCTCCAATACCTGAGAATTTTTATTTTGTATAAAGTTGCGCAGTCTGGTTACGATATAACATTGACATATTAAAAACAGTGCCGTGTATGGCGAAAGGTAGCAGTGGTTCGTCAGATTACTAATTTCTTATTTAATATTTCTTACACTTCGGTTAATGATGTTTGACACAGAACACTTGGAATTAAGCGTCGTAGGGGTTTCGCGATTCAAACTTGACGGGACAATGCGCGCGACGGGCGAATCGCAACTCCGGTGTCCCGTTCCGGCAACGTCGCGTTCGACGGGGTTTCGTAAACGTGGCATCGTCGGAGGATCGAGCCAGTGGAGGTGGAGGGGACCGGTTGACAGAGTTCAGAGTTCCTTTACGGTGATGTCTCGTCGTTCATTTTACTGTGCTGTCGTGTGTAGTGTCAGCCCGTCGGAAAATTCGCAAGAGGTCCACGCGTCTTTGACGATCCCATCGTTGACGGGGAAAGCAACGGCGACGTAAATTCGCGTGTAATCAGCGGGCAGTGTGTGGTGCTGCGGAGCAGGAGACGATGAGGGCCGGAGGGATAATTCGGGTGGCGACTTGAGGGCAGAAATGTTGAAGTTTGGCAGCAAGAACGACGTTACGGTGGTGCATCGCGCCACTATTCGACTCCTGGATGACGCCGAAATTATCCACTGTGACTTTCAGGTGAGAGGGACACGCTCATTGACCAGTCGCCGCACGCGACCACCTATTGATAACGCTCAGTACACGCGCTACTTCTACCCCCTTTTTTTCCTCCTACGACCGGTAACGATCGCACGGCGAAACAACCCGACGGTTCACCAGCTTCTGTGAACTTGAAAACACGACTTTGCCAACGAAATTTTTCCACCGTACGATCCCCGCGAACCGAACCGAACCGCTCCGATCGAAAGAATAAACGGTAGACTCCCGTCTAGACGCGATCAAATCGTCGTTTAAAAAAGACTGTTTATCGTGATAGCAAGTGTCCAGTCTGTTTAAACAATTACTATTTTATACATTTACTGCCATATGAAATACGCCTCTGTGTACAGTCTTTTTAAACAGTCTTGTACATATACATGCTTTACGTGATAGTAAATGCACCGTGGATGTCCCATAAATTGTTTAAAAAGACTGTACATTTGCTACCACTGAAGGTACACACTCAAAGTCTTTTTAACCCCTTGTCGTGTAACGAGTCCGACGCGTGACGAAGATTTTAAATAAAATCTACCGAATACAAGTTTCACTATATATTTACTAATATTTCTTAATGTTACTATATAGTTACTAACATTTTTTGCAATATTTAAGCATTAAAGTAAACGTAGGTGTACGATAAATATTTTCGTTTCCCTTCCGTGAAATTATCTCGAATGAAAAGTTCTAATCATTATGGTCATAAAGGAAATGCTGCGGCAACGAGGTACTCTGTCCAAAAATTCGTTAGGTGTGCTCGACGTTTTTTTTTGTTCGTATTCGAGTATTTTGTCCAGCGTGTCCAAACTTTCTTCGGCCTCACGCCTGTACCTGTATTCCTGCGTGTGCGAAATGAACATTGATCGAAAGTTTGTGTTTTCTGCTGGTAGAATAGCTCTGTCTGATGCAGACTTTTTTTATAGCGATGACGTGCCCCGTGATTTTTCGTTTCCGATTGTATTATGTAATTTGTCCGATGAGATTGGATGGACTGTTTTGGATTTGGTGATACATGACAGGTCTCGGTTGCACCGTGACCGACAGGGGAACAGGTTCCGAACGTGTCCGGACACGTTCGACCGACGCGGAAGCTTCCTCACGTCACCAGACCACGTGCACTCACCGACATGGATGACGAGTTTTTTCCAGCGATGTCAACGTCGACTTGCAACGACTTATATTATTCAACGATACGCTACTATTTTCTTTTTGTACGCTTTCTTCTTGTTAGAATGTTTATTGAAAAAATCTTATGGAAAAATATAATGGAAATTAACTGTGCAGACGAAAGGTATAATAAAAATACATTTAGCGAATGTATCTTGCGTAGATATAAAATCAATTTTGTTTTTTTTTTTACTTAAAATTGTATGTCTGTACATATCGTACATACAAGTGTGTACGTAGATATGAAATAAATTTTGCTTTTTTTAAAATTAAAATTATATGTGTCTATATAGTTTATACCTATATCGTACATACAAATGTGTACGAAGATATATAAAATTAATTAGTTTAAAATCGAAATGAACGCTATGGAAAAATATAATAGAAATTAATTCCTTAGACGAATAAAAATAGATTTAGTGAATTTATATTGTACATAGAATAAATAAATCATAAAATCAATTTTTGTTTTTTTTGTTTTTTAAATTAAGATTAAATTAAGAAATATCCTAGCTCAGAAGAAATAGATAAACAGTTTTGAGTGAAAGAGTAAATAACCCGGATTAGTGCAAACAATTTAGCCCGTACGTTCTAATTCAATCTTGTTCTTAATTCTGCAAGACATCTTGCCTTCTCATTCTTGATCGTCTGTTGAAAGTAATTAACGGGTCTTTAGATTCTTCAAGCTTCCACCCGGATAAACTGATATAAACTATTCATTTTACGTTCAGATATGTTAAATTAGACGTTTCAATAGTTACACATAACAATTGGTCAAAGTTGTAGTAATTTTAAGTTAATATATTAATTTCCGAAGAGTTACGAATTCGCGTTAAAAATTATCCGACTGAGAATTTTTAGAAATTTTGATTTTCCCTCATTAATTTTGGTAGGTCGAAAGAAATTCTTTTAATGTCGTTTAAAATTGTAGCAACGCAAGTTTGTTCTAAATGCATAAAATCCGCAGTCTAACGATTAATTAAATATTCCAGTGAAGTTCTTAACAGAGGAAACGATTTTTTGGTTTTCGATAATATCGTTATGGAATGAAGTTATTTCGAGAATCGTTGATCACGGCAACGTAAACATCCTCCGTTTACTGTTAAGAAACTTTTAATCAAAATAGTTCTCGGAACTATAGGTGCACAGAAGTATATCGAATATCGCGGTGATCGATTTATTAACTGCCCATTAGACGAGCCAAAGTTTTATTCGAAATATCAGCGAATTCGATGACAATGCGTGACCACTGGTTAAAAAAATAAAAATACAACACGGAGAGATATCAAAACACGTCGGCAACAGATTTGGCGAAATATATTTGAAACTGCAATTTCTTCCTTCTATTTTTTATTAAGCATTTGAAGTCTCGCGCAAAACTTGTTTCTGCTATACAAAAATATTTAGTATAGTGATATACCATATACATAACATCGATTATGCAATACATCATTTAAACTTATACAGGGTGTCCCAAAAATGTTGTACTTCTTCCTTGGCGAAAATATTCTCCACGGCTTCGTTAAGGAGTTATTAACGAGTTATTAAGGAGTTATTGACCAATCAAGACGCGACAAAAGCAGAAGGCGGCAGGTCCCGCTAAGCGCGGCGTTGTCATTGGCCGAGCCAGAATCCGTCCGCTGTAACCGCGCCCTGATTGGTCCGCATTTTTCGTTAATAACTTCTTAACAAAGCCGCGGAGAATATTTTCGCAAAGGAAAAAGTTTTTTCAAATGACCCCGGGAATCACCTCTTTCAAGGGAGTACGACATTTTTTGGACACCCTGTATGTAATTTTTGGACGTTATTCTAAATTTTAAGCTAACAATTTTTTAAACCGCTATGAGCATACGTACAAGCAGGCATGTTTCATTCAGCGATTAACATGTCTAACTCTAAAAATTCAATTGATTCTGTTAAATTATTCCAGTCACGTTTAACGATACAGTTTTCCGGTAGGTGCGGCCTGGTTTTTCTTTGCGAACACTTTTCTTTGGATCACTTTTTCTCGTCGCATTGATTTCCAAGAAATGTTTCCTGCTGAAAAATTCGAATATACCATGCGCACAAATTAATTCGTGCTCCTCGCAGTTAATCAATTGTACCTTTCTTTCAAATTCTATTTTTACTCCGTTTATCAGTATCTCCTAGGGGGATGTAAATATACTAGAAAATGATGGAGATAGCAAGAATCGAGTGTGTTTTGGTTATTTGTAAATTAATAACAAATTTATGAAGACACAAATTAATTTGTACAGAAATTAACATGAAACAGTTTACATACCGGTAATGAAATGTTGGTTATCGTTCAATGATCTTCAATAAACAGGGGATGTAATTATTGTTTGAGGAACGAACAATACGAACCTCAATTGTTAGAAGACCGATCAACGAAACGATTAATTATTGGGGCATCAATTAAGGGAAAATTGGATTGATGGAACATCGATGTCCGGAATACAGAAACGATTGAGTACTCGCGCAAAATGTTTTTATTTCGGTCATGGTCTCTCCATTGAGTATTTAGTACACGGTGGCATTATGGCAACTAGCCGATAAATATGGAATTTGAAATTATAGACTGTCCTCGATTTATCGAGAACTGCTGATAACGAATCAACATTGCGATATAGGAAATAGTTAAGTAGAAAAATAGAAGATTACCGCTTTATTTACCGACAATTATGTGATACCTCTTCCGAAAAATAAAGTATTTTTTAAATAAATTGTTTAACAGCGATAACAATTTCATTTTTAATACGACGAACTATTTTGTGCAATACAGTCTAAAAATATATTCTGAGGTTATTAGACTGCGGATTTTTATGCAAAATAAAAATTGTCCAAGTCAATTGCAAGAAAGAGAAGTTAAGTGAAAATACATTTCCTAAAAATGCATAAAATTCGCGGTTTAGTTATTATGTAAAAAAACATAATGGAGCTCTTTTCGATACAGCACTGAACATTTTATTGATACGCTCTTATTTGCTAAAACGTTAATTCTAGTAACATCGATGCATGAATTATCAATTACAAAATATTAACGATCAAAAAATTCTCAACATTTATGTCTTCTTTATGGCACAGATCGTTTTACTTCAGGCATAACATTGGAAATGAATAATTACGTATCCAAATAAGTTGCTCTTTGAAGCTTAAATCTTTGTAAGGTTTATAAAATCATTTCCTTTCGCATGAAAACACTTATATAAAGTAATAAACGGATAATCGATGAACTCAATTGTCCGGACAATATCTGATTAATTCATTCATAAGCTGCAGCGCTTTCGAGCTAAAAGCTGTTGTCGAAATTGTTCCATTGTTTGCAAAAGAGCGAGCCTCGCCACAAAGAAATATCCGAGGCATTAACAACAATAACACATCTCCGTAGTAGCGAGAAAGAGAGCTCTTCCATAGTAATCCCTCGTTGTCGCAAAAGCCTCCTAAAAGGAAAAGCCAACACAATATGTAGCTTGAAAATCCTGAAGACCTGAAAGTGGTTAACGCAAAGTGGTTAACTTGTGACCTGTGAGAACTGGTCTTGAAAACCGTGATAATATTGATGCCGGTGCTCGAAACATTTTTCAGCAATGGTTATTCCGTCACCGAAAAACCAAAATTAATTAAGCCACTGTGTGTTCCATCGGTCCTTTATCGGTTCCACATCGGTCGCCACACTAAATTGACTCTGTGCTCATTAATCCCTTGTCCAACAACAACGAGTGAGACTCGTGGTAAGAAATTTGGTTCAAAAACTAAAAGCACGAGCCTGACCCGTGGTTTCTCGTTAGGAACAAACGTAAACAGCACAAGTCAGACCCGTGATTCAGTTGCTCTCGATATTTTCTTACTTTGGTTGCGCTGAAATGTACATGTCATAAGACGCATACATTTTGTGCAAGTTGGAGCACACGGTTAAACAGCTAAATGGCTCGACGCGTGACTGACCTTGTTTATTGTTGTCCGAACAATCGGGAGTTAGCGGGTAGGACAAGGGGTTAAGCGTTCATTGGGCGGACATCAAACATTTTCGCCGTAGGTGTCTGCTATAATTGCATTACAATTCGTTTCGAAAGGAGGAACCTATGAGTTCTCCTAATTAACCGCGAAAGGGATTCAATTGTCCAGGCTGTTATAAACAATTGTCCATACACTTAATGTTTCAGTGGATGCGGTACGAGCACGAGGACACACGTCCCAGAATTTTCGGTGTTCGAGTGCCTCTATTTTTATGCCATCTTCAATATTTTATGGCTCATACAGAATTCAATTTCACCGATGTACAATAATACTCGGCGAAATATTTTCCGTCGGGATGACTTTTTCATTTTTTCGATTGCACTCTGACCCGTAGAGTGAAGAGCAAAACACGTCGGAATTCATGTACCTTTAATGCCATTTTCCAATTGGACGTTTCTTGCGATTGGCTCGGTCCTAAAGTGATTAGGTCGCGCGTCTTACAATCATTTCTACGTCCTCTTCGAAACAAAACAGCCGAGTTCATTCTTCGTTCGCACGAAATTGTGTAGAACACGATGGGTTTAACCCTTTACTGATATGTCGGGGTGTCTCAGGACTCCAACAAAACTTCCGTCCACTCTAACTTCTTCAGAACGTTTGAATTATTTCATCTTAATCCTTACGCTCGGAGCTATTTCCATTTTAACACCAAATTTTTCTTTCCAGGAATATTTCCATTTTATACGATTTTTATGCTTACGAAACTGGTCGAACTTACGCGTACAATACTTAAATATTTCGCAACTTATTGAATGTAGTAATGTAAACAATAATTTGAATAATAGTATAACAATTTTTTGTGGCGCCAAAGGGTTAAATTATGTGCTTAAAGGTGTACAATTATTCCATACTGAGTGAACAACATCTAAAGGTTAAAATCGTTTTCGTCCATAAAATGAAATTTTCTCCGTATTTTAAATACCGGCGGGTAATTTTCTCCTTTTCACCGCGCCAATCAACAAACTCATAATAAGGTTATTCTGCAACTACTTCCCTTCAATTTTCCAGCACTATTGCGGAGGGAGATTTCATACTAGTTGCGTTCTTGTTAAGAATGTTTCCGTACAAACTGTGCTCCTTCTTCAACTCCTCCAATAAAATGTTCTGCAAGTTCTTCGGCAGGCTTTCGCATCTGCTCTTTCCGTGTGTACCGAGAATTAGGCAGTGTGCCATGGTTGTTCCGATTTTTAAATTTCTTTAATCCCGTCTCATGTTTAAACTGCGGATTTTATGCGTTTGCGATAAAGATGAATAGATCAAATGCAAAACATGAAAAGGCGTTAGAACGATTTAAGGATACTGTGATATTATTTTCGCCATCTTAAGATGATCGAAAGAGAGAATTCACATTTTCATGAACCTTCGGTTTCTTATAATTGACTTGGACAATTTTTATTTTACATAAAGATCCAGTCTACTGGTGTTGCAGAAAGTATTTAGACGAAAATCATTTCAACAGTGCCATATGATAAGGGTAACCATCGGTACGATATTATATTAAATGCTAACAAAGATATAGACGTGAATGCAGCAGGAAAAATGTACACTTGTTATGTAGAACGCGCCGCCTTTTATATTTATGTAAATGTTATGCGAACTTTTTATCTCGTTGAGGAATATTGTTTCTGATGTTGTGGTTGTATGAGAAATCCATTGACTAGGAATGTTTTACATGGAGTATGATCGTTCATTTTTCTTCGTTTACAAAATGTGTGTTGTACCATGTACAGGGTGTCACAAATGGATATGTCGTAACCATCATCACGTAACTCTACACCCACGGTTTGGGGGATATCGACGTCAATAATATGCTGCAAAATTGACCCCGAGCTTGAAAATTCTAAAATTTAAAAAATCTAAAATTTAATAATTAAAATAATTCTTTCAGTTATTGTGTTTACAATATGCTTGTATTTCATAGTCGGGTAAAGATAAATAGACATTTAAATCCGTTGGGAATATCCACAATCGGTGGCTCGATGTTATGGTAGGAAGTGTTTTAATTTGGAGGACTATAAATACCGGAATCTCCGCGGAATGCTTTGTGCTATTGTTGAAGCATCAGAAAATTATTCGTTAGCACGGGCGATATATGGGAACTCGTTGAGAAATAACGCAAGACGGCTAAGACCAACAGGGATTACAGATCGACGCGACTTTCAAAGACTAGATCCACCAGTTTAGTGATCAAGAATTTATACCGCTGCATCTCAATCGACATCGAGAAGCGGAGCGATCACGTATCCACTGGCGCAAGAAGGAACGAGTTATCGCTCTTGCTCATGCTTTTCGCCTAATGGGTTTGCGCAATATAGCTCGACGAGTTTCGTCACGAGATAGTGCGACGAATAATTCGCAGGGAAGGCCTCCGACCTTATAAAATTCAAAATGTGCATGCTCTACGTCCAGACGATTATGCTGCTCGACAAAAATTTTTACCAGTAGATGTTACGTAAAGTGGAACGTGATCCACGATTTTTGAAATGTATACTATTCTCGGACGGAAGCAGTTTTTCAAGCGGTGACACTTTCAATGGACAGAATGCTAGGATTAGTGCTTATAGAAATCCCCATGCAATGATGGAAAGATTCAACCAAGTACGATTCACCGTGAACGTTTAGGCGGGGATTATTGAAAACCACATCATCGGTCCTATTTTCATTCCCACCCGGCTATATAGATTTGCAAAACGCTTATTTTAAATTTTATTCACTGGCTCGAATAAAAGAAGTTTAAAATTCCTCTCTGATTTTCTCATGTAATTCCAATTGCTATTTCTTCGAAATCTTTTTTACACATCTTCGCGGCTAGACTAAACGAATTAATTTCATTTGAGTGCATTCCCATTTAATAAATAATAATCATTACGATTAATTTTGCTTCCATATGGTAGATCTATTCCAATATCTTGTCCAGTCCCGTTTACCAAGCCTTGCGGCGGGAAAAGGCGCCCGCCGATGCCCGCGGTCATAGCTGACGGCAATGTGACGTCAGCGGGAAAAATATTGTCATAGGCAGAACCATTGAAAGGAGGCGTGGTTCGCAGCCGGCCCGGTTGCTTATGCCCGGGGAACCGAATTCTCTGCCCGCACGGGCGATAGCTGAACGGGACTGATCTTGTCTCTGGTGGCGGGAATTCGATAAGCAGAGAACAAAATTGAACTTTACAACTAGGTAGAAACGAAGCGTCGCGTCGCATAGTGGTCCCAAAACCGGAAAACGTGGCCAAAACCTAAAATATGAACTTTCAGCTAGGTAAGTTTTAAGTATGGGATTGGTTACTTTAAGAGTGTTTCTAAGTGGGGGTAAACAGCAAAAAGGTCGTTTTTTTGTGTTGAAACGTTTCGATTTTAATTGTGCATTATGGATGCTGTTTGTGGAGGTAAGTTGCATAGGTTTTAGTGCCAAATGTTTATTGTTAACTGATAACTGTGTATGCAAAGAGAGAGTAAAAGTGAAGGCATGAATTTTTCATGTCCCACGCTAAAACTTGTTGGAGCTTCTACTACATAGTATTATCTTGCAATTCTAAAAAAAAATTGGCTGCCCCTAGGTGCCACTGCGGTCGTAGCACTGTTTTTTGTAACGCAGAGTAGGTATTTTATGTGCTTTCCTTGCATTTCTTGTCAAACTGTGAGAGATATGTACTAAGTCTTTCTGTAAAATTTAAACAGATTTTGAATAGAATGTCAGTTTTTTTTATGAAGAATCATATATCCGAAATTTTTTTATATTTTTCAAACACGAACGTTGTTTTTATATCGGCTGTTCGTTTGAAAACTTTCCAGCCGAATATCTCGAAAAGTATGAAAAATATTAAAAAAGTGTAAAACACGTGTCCAAGGCAGTATCAGTTTTTTATTTGGATGGCGTTTTCAAGGGCATTTGAAGGTCAACTTTGTTTTCTCAAATGGAAACCTATATTTTTTATTATGGGATCTTATTGTACGTAAAAAGACCAGCAATTCTTCAATTCTTTCTTCTTTGGGAACTATGAAATGCGAATAGAATACCTACTTTATACAATATAAAGGGTAGAGTTTGCTATCCGGAGAATTAGTGTTTCCCCTCGTTCAGGTCAATATGAGACAGCGAATTTTCTAATTTCAAGTTCAGATTCGTGATCAGCGACCCCAAAAACGGCCTAATACCAATTTTCAAGCAGAACCAATCATTTTTTAATAAGTTGTGAGGTTTTGACCACATTTTGGCGACTTGGGGCCACTGTGCGTCGTCGAGATAGGTATCAACTGTGTTGTATCTCGAGGTAGAAGAACAATGACCGATCGTGACAAAGATATCGTTACAGAAGTCAAACCGTTAAACGTGGAGTTGCGAAAGAAACTGGAAGCGATTTCGAAACAAAGAGGTTACCATGCGAGCAGTCTTTCCGTTGTTTCACAGTGAAAGGAAATATTCGAATAACATTCGCCTTGTTGCCTTTCGGTCGAATGTGTTGAATTGCAGTTGGGAATTTTGAAAAACTCCGATGACATTCGAGAGACGAATGTACATACGCCAGAGATGGGCATTTTTGTCTGAATTGGGACGAGACCGTCCCACCATAGCGCCCACTGCCTCCTTCCAATAAACTCCAGAAGGTCCGCCCTGCATGAAAGAGAGGTTGGTGGGAGAAGCAGGCGTTTGAGGGGCACCTGTCGTGCCCATGAGCGACGTACGCGAACGATAAACAAACAATGAGCCAGTGTCGCTAGATGAGGGGAGGGAGCACGAAACGAGGGGCAAAAGTTACCCCTTCTCTTCCAGCACCGGAGTATGCACGACATAGACGAAACGCGTCACGTCACCGGCTTGCGATGGAAGCGCGGTAGAAGGGCAAGTTGAAGAAACGATCATGATCGCATTTTCGAAACGGCAAATTCCTTTCGCGTTTGAAAACGAACGAAAATTATACCATTCGTGAACTCGATAAATCAAACAACGTGTGGACACTCGTGCTGAAATACATTTACATTCTGCTCGAATAAAGCTATAGTTCTTGTAACTGGTGCATGAAACTTTTTACTTTGCACAGCGATTCATAGTTGTAACACTTAAAAAACAATATCTCTCGTGAACGCATAAAATCCTCGGTCTAGTTGTCAATAGTTAATGTAACACGAAATAAATAATAAAGAAAAGTTTAACTTTCTCGAATAATGGTCCCGGCAAGATCAGCGACGTCTTCTCGAAGTTTGGCTCGCGATGTCAAAGAAAGGGTGTCCCTTAGAATTGAAATTTTTATTGGCGGGCTTCCGAAAGTTCTCCCGTCGATACGGCGGCGTACAGCTGCATAGTGCAGCCGCATCCCATGCTGCACGGATATTCCCTTTCAGCGATTCCGCCGAACGATAGAAACATGAATACAATATCCATCGGTTTCCCTAGACGTACAGGCACCGCACTCGAATTCCCGCGCAATGCAAATTGTTTTGCTCCATCGAGAGTTGCAAATTTGTGAAAGAAAATCGAGCATACGCGGAACATTGCAACGTAAACATTAACTCTGAACTACCATAATAGGCTGTTACGTTACCTTGTTATGTTTGTTCGTGACTGTTTCTAACGAGGAGAATGAAACCAGTAAACTTGTTGATTTTGTTAGATTTTTAAAACTAGAAATACGCAGGGCTCGTCCAAATAATGCATTCTTCAGCATTTCTCTTGCATAATGATTGAACTGCGGATTTTATGCATTTATGGTAAAAATGAATCGTTGCAGTTTGAAACGATAGTAAGATTAAAGAAATCGAAGCGTATCAATATATTACTTTTAGTCGACTAAAATGATTAAATCAAGAGATAAATTTATAACTGACTCCGGTTTGTTGCAATAAATGCAGAAAATTTTGCGTAAAGATTCGCAGTCTAATAATCATATTATTATTTGCTATTGTGTAGGTCAATGAAAGCTTTTTTACTGAAAGCCCCAACGAACTGGAATTTCCAATTTCCTCATCATAATAAATGTTATTGTACTAGCAATTATAGATAGCAACATTGTATAAAATTTATATAACTTGTACAAAGAAATTCATGTCATAATAAAGTTCAGTCTTGTTCGCTATGGGAAAACCAAATAGCGTTGCATTGAATTAGCATGTTAACTGCAGAGTTAATATTATAAAGTGATTAACTTTAATAACTTGACCAAGCCAATTTCGCGAAACAATCACGTTGGACTCGATTATATCATATTTTATGGATTTATATGTTATGATAGATCGACAGTTGGTCATTGGAGGCTTTCGCAACGCGATATGCAGTCATTCAACACACGGATAGCAGAAATTAACTAGCATATAATTATCTCTACACAATAGAGAGGTTTTCTAACCTTGTGATTGGATGCCATAATGAAAGCGTCTCGTGCAGCATTTTGTTGTTCAAATTGTGCAGACATTTTTGTTTGGTTTGTTAAAATAGATGGAACAATGTTTGAAATTGTAAATAATTATGAGAATACGGAGTTTTATAAAAACTGAGACTACAAAGAAATTTATTTCACTTATTAAAGATGCTACCAGGTTTGAAATAACATGAAAGCAGTGTCAGAGTTCATTAAAATTTTGTGCTGCATACGTATTTGATATTAAGTGATCAATATGTATAATAAATTAAGAAAATATACTATAACAGACCGGGGATTGAGAACCACATGAACCACGTGAAGTAAAACTGTAGGGAAGGTCTTATGGCGGTACACTATTACTCGTAAGCAGACTGCAGATTTTTATGCACTCGTTGCATATTCGTTTCAACAATATAGAGAAACGCGTTTTTTAAAAAGCGTAAATAGCACATTCATTTTATTTTTATTACTAGCAATCTCCCAACCGAGGGAAGTTCTTCAAGCTTTTATGTAATAATCTGTAAAATTGAGAATTCGCATAAAGATCCGCAGTATAGTCGCCAAGTTTCGAGCATCCTTCTACTTTTAAACGGCATCCCTTTGAAAGAATATTTATAGTACGGTTCACACGTTTGTTGTCAGTTCTACCGAAAAGATAGCACCTGCAGATTTAATGAACAACCATGCTGCACACAAACGGAATGGTTAGAATAAACTTTTCAACGATACTGTAGCTGTTACAAGCGGACATTGCGTAAAATGCATAACTTGATAGGCATTTCCCTGCCGTTGCATTATCTCAAGGTCCTATTGCGAGGCACAGTGAATCTTTATCGAAGAAAACGTAGGCACGAAAAGTAGGCGTTTCGTATATTTAGATCTCAGGAAATTGGTCGTTCCCATATTGACATAGAATTTGTGTAAATGTTAATATGTACACCTATGGGCATGCGCTACCATTTATTGCGCTACTCGCTAGTGAAGGTGACAGAAATTGCATAGTGTATCACATATACAAGATATCATATATAATATTAAATATATCTAATATATCTTTATGCAAAATAAAAATTGCCTACATCAATTGCAACAAACAGAACGTACGTAGGCATATATTTCTTTCTTTCAAAGAAGGATTCCTTATATAAATAATAACAGCAAAAACGCATTACTTTATATAGATATTGAATAACTAGTATTGAAATGTCAGCAACGCGGTAATTAGCTCGATAGCAGTGATCTATCATCGACTATGTTCTTGAATGAAGATGAACTAGAAATATTCTACAGGGTGTCCCAAAAATGTTGCACTTCCTTGAAATGGGTAATTCCTGAGGTTACTTGGAGTAACTTTTTCCATTACGAATATATTCTCTGCGGCTTCGTTAAGGAGTTATTAACGAAAAACGCGGACCAATCAGGGCGCGACAAAAGCAGACGGTGGCAGGTCCTGCTAAGCGCGGCGTTGTCATTGGCCGATCCGGAATCCGTCGCCTGTAGCCGCGCCCTGATTGGTTCGTGTTTTTCGTTAATAACTCCTTAACAAAGACGCGGAGAACATTTTCGCAAAGGAAAAAGTTACTTCAAGTGATCTCGAGAATCACCTCTTAGAAGGAAGTACATTTTTGGGACACCCTGTATAAAGCCACGACTATGAAACGTTTCTAAACCAGTAACCTGTAGAGTGATTGAAAAAGAAAAACGTAAATTATATGCATGTTTGTTGTTATTAGCAATCGTACATTAAAAAAACGAGTAGATGGCTTGTCCATGATCTCCGTGACTTCGGGCAGTAACGCTGCAATTATATTACCTGTACAGCAGCAATTACTTTAAAAACAGGAAACTGCCGGTCAGACTGCTGGTCATGCAGAACAAAGACAGCGAGAGAATAGTGAAAAACCTGATTAACCTGTTGCGTTAAAATTTTGACATAGGAGACGAGCTTTGAGAACTAGCATAAAAATTCCTTTTTTGAGGTACCATCTTCATTGACATAAATTTTCAAGTGGAGAGGGTTACAGAAACCTTTTCAGGTTTACCATTTTGATGCGAACTGAACATTTTCAAATTTTCGAATGCAGAGGCTACAGAAGTTTATTTTGGAACTATCATTTTTGGGATGCCATTCTTTTCGACACGAATTAAGTATTTCCAAAGTTTCGAGTGCAGAAGGTTACAGAAACTCTGACGAGATATTATCGGCAAAAGTGATCGATTTTCATGGTTTCATTGGGAATGTACAAGAGTCAATCACCAACTTTCCTTTTTTATATCTGTATTTGCGATTGGAATACAATATCGTTCCCGATAGAAGTTATTAAGCTGTAAAGTAAATACAGTGTCAGCTGTTTTCTGCGAAACTACAGCAAACATCGATTTCATCTTCTCTAAATTAAATGGAACGGGTGGACAAAAAATGCTTCGAGCAAACATTAATCGATTCGTTAAGAACTATCCAAATAAGAAAAAATAATATCGTTCTAATCAAAATTCTCAAGGCGATCTTTTTAATTACTTGACAGTCAACCTGAGAAAATCCGTTGCGCATCTTGAACGATCATTAGACTGCAGATTTTATGCGATTCAAGGTAGTGCATTAAAAGAATTGACGCATGAAAATACATTATTTCCAATCCATTAAAATTGTTAAAGAAAGAGACAATTGTTTCTACATATTTCTTGCAATTGATGAAGACAATTTTTATTTCGCATAAAAATCCACAGTCTAATGATTAGATCGCGCATTTTATGACAAAAAAAATGAAAAGAATTTGAGAATGTCGGATTATTCTCATCTTGTTGACTTTATTGAAAAAATATTGATAATTTTATTTGGCTCCTGTTTCTTACAATTGATGCAGACAATTTTTTTTTTGAACATCAGCTTTTAGCGTACGATTTAATTTAAAAAAAAAAACGAATCAAGCTTTGTGTGATCCATCCGTTATCTCTACGATTTAATGAAATTTTCATTGAATTCAATTTCCCCGTGCATTGTTGTAACAAAGTACACAAACAAATTTTTTTGGATCCACGCGATTAATTTTGTCAAGCATAAAGTGTGAATAATCGAGGACCCGAATCGCAATGTTAGGATGGTGAATGTTCATTTCGTGAGAGCCGTGTGCGTGCGTTATCGCGTACTAGGTATAACGATGTTATAGTCTTCGGCTCGATGTTGTAGTATCATCGCAGCTATGGTAGTTGGCATTCAAGTCACTCGTCACGTTAAAAGCTGTCTGCTTTCGCCAAGAATGTTCTTTTTATATCATTCTTGGGGGTGTTCAACGGCCAATCGATATATTCCTTGTGTCGTATACCGGCTTTTATTGCCCCTTACGACTCCGTTTCCCAGAGATGCATCATTTTTATTAACTAAATTATGCTGTCTGCTCCGCGCGCGCACCCTTCGCGCGCGTCGACACTCTTTTCTTCCCCCTCGCACGATATACCATTCTTGCATCGCTATGCACGGGAACGTAACCCTGCGATGAGACGCGTTGGATTATCAATAGGAAATCGCAGCCCCTGTTGCAGGTTGCTTGAACGAGCGGGGAAAACGCGAATCGAGTAAACCGACCGCTCATATATTAGTCTTACGTCGAGTGTTTCGATTAAAAAACGATACTGTCGCAGGAAGATTTCGCGTAGACACACGATGACGCAAGAAATGCATTCATGCACCCCGGACCTTACGTTATCAATGGGCTTGCTCGCGGAACAACATTGCATCCAAACGTTCCTGTTTCTTTTACAACTAACGTTGCTTGACGTTAACGACCCCTAAGAATATTCTTTTAATGCCTAATTTTCATTGCAAATACGAAACTTTACACACAAAGATAGGCGAGCTCGTGTGTCGCATTCGGCAAAACTACTTTATTATATATAGTGAATCGAGAAAGTATTTCAACACGAAACTTTCTATTCTCGAACAATGGTGGATATTTAAACTAATTTCGTTGATACTGCAACAAACTTGGACACGCTTTAAAACTTGATTCCTCTATTTTCTCAATCCATCGTTCATCATTTTCTAGAAAAATCTTGCATAATATAACTGGTGAAAAACTGACGACACGTTTGTTCTTGCAAATAATACAAGTTCGAAGGTCTGTGGAAACGTTAGAAAATTTTGTTCGTAATTGTATCCAGCACGGATTTGAAGGCTGAAGTTTCGCCTTTGCAACGAGACCTCAAAACTTGATGTACGACTTTTTTGTTCACCGTTTTATGGGACAAAAACGAGGGACTATTTTGGCCGTGTGAAGAGTTTTCGGTGTACCGTGTATTATTGTAAATTTGGCAGTACAGTGATTTCTCTATGTAAATCGCCAAGGCCTGCCGCGGGGTATACTCCGTAAGGGGCCACGAAGCTCGGGAGGCCTCGGACGCCGAGGAGTATAAACATAACACGGCTGAAGTATGTCTCCTGGACGATACACGACGCTGGCAACGAACTGGTGTTGTTGACGTATATCGAGAATTCACTGTACAGGGTGTATAAAAATTATATGTCACGGCCACCATAGCGTGATTCTAGACCTCTGGATCGGTGGAAATCTGTTTAAAAAATGCACCGCAAAATTCACCTTGATCTTGGAAATCAACGTCAAAGTGTCGAAAAATTTTCTTTTATTGCATCGTATAGTATTCATCACTCAAATTTTTCGATACTCGAGGTAAAGATGAATTTTGCGGTGCATTGTTTTCACTGATCTCCACCGATCCGGAGGTGTGGAATCACGCTATGATGATCGTGACATATAATTTTTATACACCCTGTACACCTTTTCTTCAAATTTCAACGAATCGACCAATTCTTTCAAAATAATTAAAATTCAAGTAATGCCGAGACCGAATTGTGAAGTTGCTCCTAATAAAAATAAACTGGAACATTTATATTTGCACACAATGTATGAAAGAACAATGCCCACATGTTTTTCAATTTCCTTTGTCCCGAGACAAGAAGAACATTTTTCCACTGAATTCGTTTTCGCGAAATGCGAAACACGTTTGCACAGTTAAATTCAGCGTAAGACGAAGAGGCTCGCACGAGCGATTTTATTACGATACTATATCTAGCAATCTGGATGCTACATTTAAAAGCAAATGCACATGCACAGTCGTCACAATATGGATTGTCGGGATAGAAGCAATCCACATCGTGCGCAACGCAGCGCCGCAAACCCGTGAATTGGAAGCTTTAATAACAGGCTACGGGATATTCGTTGATGAACCATTGGACTAGCTACTTTTGACGAGCGTATAATCATCTATGGTTTAGCCCAATAGAATGCATAGTGTGCGATGAGGAACTGTTTAGCATAAATATGGTGCCATAGATCTAGACATAGAAATTCATTATTGTACCTATACCGCGATAGTCTGAATACCTATTCAATCTGTCTTAACAATCCGAGTATTATAAATCCATATTAGTTCCATGGAGTAGATCTTGACTTTAGGATCGCGCGAGTATACTAGGTCACTGAGATTGAAGTTTTCATCTTGTAGTCCTAAGGGAATCGATTCTTTTCATTTCGATGGGGAAGTGGTCTGGTGAAGTTACGTCGAAGAGTGTCCCAAGGACCAATTAGTATCAGGTTTATCAGAATTCTTGGACCACGAAGGTCCTCTAGACGAATTAGCTCCACCCACTTCTCTTTAAACACACGGGTTCTAACATTCTGTCTTCTCCCTTGGCTAGTGCGTTGCAGGGTTTATTCTAACGAGACCTTGACCTAGGGACCCCACCAGCACTGGCCAGAAGTTTTTATATTGTAATGTCAGATAAGAATACATTGTTTGATAGTCGAAGGAATTTTCAAGGGATGTTTTCCGCACTGTTTTCTGTTGCTCGATGCCGCTGTTTACGTATCTTATCGATCGGTTTGATAGGGACACATTGTCACAGCGTACACAGCTATACATTTTACTTTACCAAGTTGATCAACGACTCCTTAGGCTCGCGAGCATCTTCTTTCTCACTACAGTTATCTTTCTATTGCAGCCTCAGGACAAGGGAAGCTACATCCTCGAATATGTATGCAAGCAACTCAAGATCAAGGAAACGGATTATTTCGGACTTCGATACGTAGATCACTGCAGACAAAGAGTAAGTTTGTTTATCATTAATAACGTCGTTATTGTGTATTTTAATTATTGGTTCAGATTGACTATAATTAAAGATGGAAGTGAAAATACTTGGAGAGTTCAGAAGTTTTGTTGAGATTAGAAGTAAATATAAATTTTATTCATTGATACAGTATTAATTGCATTTGTTATTAATATCTAAACCATTGCAATTACATTTTCTATTTCATATGAAATTCCTCTGTTCCAGCATTGGTTAGACGTGGCTAAAACGGCAATTAAGCAAGTAAAAGGTTAGTTTACACTTTCTTTAGATGTGAATACAGTGAAATCTCGTTGTATGTCAGTCCCGCCGTTCTTTTCACTGACACTCATACGAAATCGGTGGTTCTCGCCGAGCGTCCCATTTGAAATACACAGGGCACGCTGGAAACCTAAGAGTCATACCGTTTGAAAGTCATAAGAAACCTATGACATACAAACGGGACTGACGTTCAAACGGAAGGAATATCCGTCTCCGATATAATGTTGCACGGAAAAGCGGACAGCGATACTCGAGAACCGTCGTCGCCGAAGAGTATGCCACACATTGTCGGCTATATCGGTATGAGACCAGAAGACCACTACTAATCCAATTACAAAACTTCTTTATTTTTCGTTATTTTTTTATGAAACTTTTACCAACAAAACGATTTTTTTTTATTAAAATGAAACGCTGACAATGTTGTGGCCGCGACGACTCTCGAGCTTCGGCACTCACCGCGGTGGTGTGAGGTTTTCCACTGTCTTGAAAACGCAAGGTTGGCACTGGCATACAACGAGATTTCACTGTAGTAGGGAATAGTATAAATATTTTGGGTCATATTGTAATGCATACGTTAAACGCCGTATGAATGAAAATTTATTATGGAAGAGAGAATTGACGAAAGGAGTTCCGAACCATTTAAAGTCGGAGTTTCTCATGTAAAAGTATTGTCATATAGTTTTGATTTGTTACTGACATAGAATCATCCCTTTTTGAGCCACACTATAGTCGGTCGCACGCTAAGCAAACGTAACAATATTGCATTCGAGGACAGCATTATCTTATCACGGCTCATCCGGCGATAATTGTTTCGCAACGGTGCCGATTCTTTATCAAATAATATAATAAAAATTCATTCTACGCTCGCATTCTGCGCGTAACGGATCAAAGGAGCGAACGTGAATTCGATTCCATGTAACAATGAACAGCTGTGACCAAGGCTTCGATTGCAATTTCTATTCTATAGTCGCTCATTGTGGGTCGATGTCACATAAAACTTTTAGACTGTACAGACACGTTGTACTATTCTCATAGATGAGTAAACATAGTAGTGTTTATTTCGGTGAGGATCGAGAAGAAAACATTAGCTCGTAAATCGGACGCAAGACGAACAACAAAATCGCTACAAATTCTAATGATCAAAATATCAACGAAAATCACCTACAAAAATTACGTACCGTAGTTTGTTTAGTTTTGACAAACAGATAAAGGGTCTAGCCGGTTAAGGGATTGTATAATTTCGAAAAGCGTACAAAAAATTAGTTTTGTAGTTTTGTTTAACTACGGTGCACTGTAGTAAAAAATATGAAAAAATTGGACATAGTGTTCATGACAATATCTTAGTACTGAATCAATGTCCAGAGAAATCACTCTTGGACTTCAATGTGAAATCTGTATTTTTTCATGTTTTACATTTTTTACAACCAGAGCTAGCAACTGAAAAATCGGAGAAAATTCTAGAACATGTGGTTTGATACATTAAATCTGTCAGATTTTTTTTTAAATTTTCTGTAACTACTTTTTCCTTGGTAAGCTATCGAACGAGCCATTTGCAAAATCGGCCGAAAGGCGTTTTTATGACCCTATTAACCGGCTAGACTCTGCTTCAGATATGGACCCGATTTTGTTCGCTTTCCGCGTCAAATTTTATTGTCAGATTCTCTGAGGCTCTACATAATCCGATGAACGTCAACTTTAAAAATGACGTACCGTCTCCGACCGCTCGAGTGAGAGTGTAGCACACTCACAACGCTATATCCGCATATACGTACACGAAGATTGCGAGTTCCGGAAGTCCGCAAACCATTTCTCAATAATACAAAGGTGAGGCTTTTTTGTGGTCAAAAGTGTTAAATAAAAGATAAATCTAGAGCGCTTGACCCCTGAAAAGTCCTACTTTTGCGTTTTCTAGTTGTACTTTGCAATATTCTAGCGTTGCGACACGAACTCGAGCTCCTCCTAGCGACCATTGATGGTGTGACGATCTCCTTGTCCCTTGACTCGTACATTCTGCCGAATATGTATTGCGAATTACGCCTAGAAAACGCAAAAGTAGGACTTTTGAAGGGCCAAGCGCTCTATATTTATCTTTTATCTAACGCTTTCGACCACGCAAAAGGCCCATCTATGCATTATTGAAAAATGGTTTGCGGTCTCCCGGAACCTCACAATCCTCGTGTACGTACATGCGGATCTAGCGTTGCGAGTGTGCCACGCTCTCATTCGAGACCAGGCTTTTAATTTTGACAAGTAGAAAGGTGCTCGCGTTGTTCACGGTTTCTTTATGCTTTTGTTTCAGATATGGACCCGATTTTGTTCACTTTTCGCGTGAAATTTTACCCGCCAGATCCTCTAAGGCTACACGAAGAGATATCTAGGTATCAGATTTATCAACAGCTCAAAAGGGACCTTCTTCATGGACGACTGTACTGCAGTCCAGGTGAAGCAGCGCTGCTGGCGGCGTGCATTGTGCAAAGTAAGCAGACTTTCTTTTTCAAATGAACACACCTAAATCACCGGGTTATACCGCTCTGACTTACCTACCCCATTATTTATAGAAATGTTGGTGTATCTCGGTAAATATTCCACAACTTCTAGCAACTATGCTACCGCAGAGTTGAAGTTGCATGTAGAAAGATTGCGAGAGACCGCAAATCGTGATGATTAGACCGCGGATTTCGATATAAAATAAAAATTGTCTGTTTCAATCCTAAGACATAGGAACCATATAGAAATTATTTTCTTTTAGAAATTTATGCAAAGTTAAACTAGTTTTATTAAGGTCAATTTACACCATACGGCACGGACCGGCACCGGCACGTGTAGTGTAAATTCACCTTTAGAGTCATAAATAAACTTCCGTTTACCATCTTCTGATGATTGAAATTATTTTTTTTACGAATTTATGACTTAACATCTTTTCTGTGATGAAAGAAGGGAAAGAGGTCTCTGGAAATGAGATGATTAGATATTATCAGCGTCTGTACATTTGAGGTTAGTTTATTCGAAAAATTGTTTGGAAGTGTGTATTTTTTGAGATACCCCAGCACAGTTTGTAGAACAGTTCGACGAACGAATGTATCAACGTTCGATTGTTTCTGGTTTTAGGTGAATTGGGAGACTACGATCCTGAGATTCACGAAGGAAATTATATTTCCCCGCACAAACTGCTGCTCAATCAGACGGAGACCATCGAGGAGAAAGCAATGGAGCTTCATCAAACACAGTTAAAAGGATTCACGCCAGAACAAGCAGTAACTCACTTCCTTAGGTTAGCTTCTCAATTGGAGGCATACGCTGTCGACCCGCATCCCGTTAAGGTAAGATCTCGAAATTGAACCCTTTGCCTCCTGATTTGTTTAACAAATGCGCCATTAACGAATATTTTCTTTGACCAGTCTCGTTCTGAAGGAAATCAGAATATTATAGTTTGCATTAATAAATATGATAATTGTCTTGATTTTAGCAAACGAATTATTTTCTAAAAATATTTTATTGTGGCGGTGCTACTTTCAACCATATTCCTTGAAAGTTTCATTTGATCATTCAGAAAATTAATCCCTTAAAAGCAGATTTACCTGCTCTGATTGAACATTAAAAAGTTCAGAATAATTTAGAATTGATTATTAACAGTACATTAAGGAAGATAAAGCATTTTTATATGTATTATATGTAAGCATTTTTTAACATTTTATATATAAACATCGTTTAACATTTTATACATATGCATTCTTCAAACATTTTATATATCAAGCAAACGACTTACACGAATTGTTTCCCCACTTAACCCACAGACTCTTGCGAGTTCTAGGCCTATGCCGGAGTCAGTTCTGACCCACACCAATATTTCACTTTTCCTTCGATATAAGGCGATGGCTCGGGACCGGCTTCCGTCGTATTTCGGATGAAGAAGAAGAAGAGGGGATAGCGATTTTCTTATTTCGGAATAAAAAGCGTCGTCTTATATCGAAATAAGATTGTACACATTGACGATCGCCGAGCGTATTTCCACCGCGACAAGTCACGAATGACTCCGGCATAGCATATGGAGGGTTAACAAATTATGGTGTTTAAAACACATATTTTCCTCACCAATATTCTCGAATGCCAACGGAGATTGGTTCAGTTGAAATGCTACAGACTTTCGCGATGGAGTTGTTGTTTAACATCATAGTTTACTTTTCACGAATAAAAAGATAGGTGGACAAAAGAATTCGAAATTCCTCTGGTAGAACTCGCCGCCGCGTCTTTAATTTTATTTATTTTTTAATGAAACTTGCAGAATGTACACGCAAAAGTGTACAGTTGAAAATATGTATAATGGTTTTAAGATAATCAGTAATGTTTACTAAGAAGGATTGTTAAAGTTGATCCTGCTTTCTCGTGTCTTAGGTGTATGAGACCCCTTAAATATCAAAGACAGAAGCATTAGGCGAGTATCCTCAAAGTTTCTTTGAAATTATAAATCCTTGACTGCGACATAAATCCTACGTAGCGTCGAGCGCTAACTATTTGTTTAACTAACCACGGTAAACATTGTGGCAAGCGTAGTCCATCGATGTTGAGTTCGTCGTGGAGAACTCGTGCGGTTTTCTCGTGCGAGGACAAAACGTTCCCGGAAATGTGTAGGCTTAGCTGCTGAAGCTGAATAGTCGCGAACATTACGAGCTATATAAACAATTAAATGGTCCATAGAAGATTTTCCATAAATTAGTTTTTCTACTTTTTCCTCTGAGAGTTATCCTCGAGTCAGTGTGTTTAAATTCCTATTTAAGTTTAAATAGGAAATACACATTTTTTTAAGTGAAACTCTTTTCTTTCAAGGTGCGATAACGAAATGGTATAAAATTAGATAAATGTCTTTCTGAATACATTTATTGTACATGTACTTCGAAAAATATAGAAAACCTGAATGACTTATACAGAAATGCTTTTTTATTTTTCTCGACGTCTCTTTGCAATAAATTTTTCTTATCAAAGCTAGCTTACTAATTACAACGTTTTCCGAGCAAACCAAACTTAATTTTGTGTGAAAATTTATAGTATCAAAATAACAATCCTGATCGTTTTAAACAAATTTTTTCTACAACTTAAAGAACACTATGCCACGGGAATGCACTCTATTATTTCAACTCGTAAGCTGCATCTGTTAGTATAATCCGATATAGCGATCTCATCGCGGTGTGCTTCAATATGAGATATTGAAACCAGTGATGCCTAATGCTTTGTAGTTATAAACTTGAAACCTGCGCTTATAGACAGTTAATCATACGAATCGAGTTTATTCGTAGAATCGTAGTAGGCGACGTATTTAGTCAACCTTGTTATAGGACTGTGATTCCGATCTCTCTGTACATTAATGTGTTATCTTTTTTTGTGTTAACAGGACCAGAAAGGTGTACAGCTCTATCTTGCTATAAATCACTGTGGCATTCTAACGTTTCAAGGATCTCGAAAAACACATCATTTCCGCTGGCCGGAGGTTCAGAAGATCAACTACGAAGGAAAAATGTTTATCGTGCATTTAACAATTAGCGAGGTAAACGCTCTTTTTTATGACTTCCTCATTATTTCGTTCCAGTGATTACCGTTCGGCATCTCAACAATTTAGCTGAAAGACTAAAGATACATCTAGTTCGACAGTGTCAGCTGTTAGGATTGCAGTATGCTAATTTGTCACTTCCAATTAACAGCTTTTTGATTGTTTATTGTTTTCAACTGGATAGAAGATGTAGAGTAGCCAAATGATCGAATGTATTCTCTTAGAGATGTCTTGTTGGTAGAAAGATCAGCAGAATAAATTATTATCGAGTAGCCATTATTTAGAGTAATCTTTGGTAAGATACTTGTTTAACATAATTGTATGTGCAACAAATTGGCACATCGATTATTGTCGTTTCTTTCACCACTCAACTTCTTATTCATTCAGTTGTTCGATTAAGTGTCTTTTCATTCATTCGATTACTCACACAAAATTACCTACTCCATAGCAATGTATTCATCGAGAATATTTATTACGTGCTACTAGGTTTTATTGCTTCAAGTTAAAATAGGCAATTAAGAATATATTAAATTGGAAAAATGAATCGAAGAATGCATTGGAAAACACATCGCTAGACTGTGAATTTTACGTATTCATGAGAAGAATGAATGTTACAAAACTGTGAAGACATGAAACGAATTTAATTTATTAAAATGCTACAATTGAATTAAAATCTTTTTATTTTGCATAAAGATCCGCAACCACTTATAAATTATCAAGACAGCAGATTAAGCAGCAAGAAACTCGATCAATTTAATCGACCTAAAACTTGAGAAGGATTGAGAAACTAAATTAATTTTACCCATGCATCTTCAGAACAATAGTCTTCGCGAGGAAGCTGAGTCATTAGCATGTTGTGTGCTAGACAGGAAGGTCTCAATAGTAATTAAGATAACGAGCTGCAGTCAGCCGGCTACTATAACAAATAATAAAAAGCCAACAACCATTGCATCGATGCTATTAAACCAATATTAAACTCTTTTTGATTGAAAAAAGTACGATTATAAAACATTAGCAAGGACGAATTTTCGACATGGACCTGTTTCTTCAAACCATCAAGTATCACAATTTTTTTTTTAATAAGTCTAGTTAGTTTTTTATAAGTTTTTTTATAACTTTGAATGTTAAAAATGTATATATTCATAACAAGAATATAATCATAGAAATTTCACAGTTATCTTACAATACAGAAAATTCGGAGATACCGTTGCACAGGGCACATTTTTGAAATTTTTAAAACAATCAAGTTAAAGACGACTGAAACGATTTTTTAGAGCGCGATATTTTTGGATTGACGTCTGGTAAACTAATTATCCACGACAGGAAACTACAGTCGCAACTTGTTAGTCTAGTTGGTACATTTTTATACAGTGCATCTGGAATAATAAATTGGACTAGGATTCTTGAATGGTATAATAAAGTGATGTAAGGTTTAAAACTTTATGCGACATTCGCATTTAGCAAATTGTGGTTCTCGGACACGATGGGGCCGAAAAGTCGCGAGCTCGATGATTATGGTCCTATTCGAGTCGAGCTGCAGCCATTCGCGTTTACTATCGCACGCGAGGTTTCGAGTTAACTAGTTGACTATGGTATTCGACGCACAACATCTATATTGCAATAGTATTACATACTTACCACGAACAAATACCTGCTTGTCCGAGATACAATCATTTTTATGCTTTTTAGACGATCGCGAATCAGATTGAACTTTGTTACAATTTCCTCTATTCACAGCTTGATGAATCTAAATTCAGCTATTTGATATACAAATGTTGTTCCTCAAATTGCACAAATACTACTCAAAACTTCCTTTTTTATGAAATAAATTAGGCACCTTGTCTAAGGAAATATAATGCTAGTCGTGTTTCATTTAATAGAAATTTAATACAAACGCATTTGTTCAGTGTACATTTAACTGCAAAAATTGTAGCATTGTTATTTTTATTTGTATAATAAACGTAGCGACATAGTATAAAATATATATATTATATTTTTGTTCATTACCAAGAGTGGAGAAAATTCAATTTTACTTAATGATCACAGTGATCACTAGTATTGTTTCCTCCATGCGAGACACCAACCATGACCCAGTGACTGAACGCAGTTTATAGGATTATTAACTCGACAAGTCTTCCACTCGTCGGAAACATAACATTTCCATAAAAGCTTCACGGTCATCCGAAACTTCCTCTTCGACATCGAAGACGCAATGTCTTTTGTATTTTTTGTCGCTCAATTTAACACTAGGTTTGCAGAGCACTAAAAGCGGCCAGTTTGGATTATTTTATAAAAATATCAAGAATATATTCAGCCAGATTTCGAGCAGCTTTTACCATAATATATGTTCCAAGGAATCAACGTGTTAAATATATTTCCTATAAATGCATTTTTACAATCGCAATAATTGTACATTAAAGAATGTAGAACCCGTCATTTAACGGGTCCCGTAAATCTAGTGTTAATACAAGCGAGTGTAAAGTTTCAAATTGGTGTGTTTATTAGTAGACCGCGGATTTTATGCGGATTTATAATTGAAACATTAGAAGCTAAAAGGGATATGAGATTATCGATATGTTATCCATTAAAGGAAGAAACAAAATTTTATCTGGTCCCAGTACCGCGTAATTGACATAGACAATTTTTATTTTGCATAAAAATCCGCAGTCTGCTTCTTAAGGTACGTCCACACCGACGCAATATCGAGCAACTTATCTTTAATTCCTCCTTGTCCTACTCGCTAACTCCCGATTGTTCGGGCCACAATAAACAAGAAGGTCGGTCACGCGCCGAGCATTTACAGTCAGTCACGAAAATATTCGGACACCACTATAGTTTTGACTATTATAGTCCGTACTTCAGAAATTTATGCAATAAGAACAAAAAGAGGTCTCACGTATGTTACTATGCAGTGTATAGTTAACGAAAACATAAGAGATATTTATTTACGATAAGTGATTATATAAATAATAAAAGAAAAATGGAAAGTACGCTCATTTTCATGTCACGAAAATATTCGGACACTTGCTATACTTCTCAAGTTTCCAGGTTCCAGGAACTGACTGCAACAATGTTTGTAAACATATCATTCATGCTATGTACAGAGTAACATACTATATCTAACATACTATGTTAGAGATCGAATATTTGTCAGTCGTGCTCAAAATTTGTACGAAATGGATCGGAAAAGTAAGGACACGTCGTTTGATATGCGACAATTAAAATTTTTAAAGAAAATTGCAAATTTATTAAATATTAGTGAGAGCACGGTATGGGATATTGTGCGACGTTACAAGAACGAAGATAGAATTGAATCTATCCCTCAAGGCGGACGCAAACCGATCCTCAATACTCGTGATAAACGCTCCATAATTAGGAAAATCAAATGTGATCCTCAGATAAGTGCTCCAAAGTTAGCAGCTGAATTAAATAATGACCGTGGAATATCAGTGCTTCCGGAAAACATAAGAAGGGTGTACGATCAGAGGGCTATAATGGAAGAATAGCTCGAAGAAAGCCGTATATTAACGCGAACAACAGGATGAAGAGACTGAATTTTGCAAAAAAACTATATTTCAAAGGAAAGTCAGTGGTATGAAGACGTAATTTCCGCGGACGAGTCCAAATTTAATATTTATGAAAGCGCTGGAAGAATTAGAGTATGGCGGAAATCGAAAGAAGAATTAAATCCGAGACATTTTCAGCCGACTGTGAAACACAGTGGTGGGTCTGTGATGGTGTGTGGTTGTATTTCGGCCCATGGAGTAGGCGAATTAGTTTTTATCGACGACATCCTCGATAAAATAGGTATCTGCACATTTTGCAAAACTATTTTAAAAATAGTGCTGATAATATGGGACTTCAAAGTGGGATAAAATTTTATCAGGATAACGATCCAAAGCACAAATCGCGTTATTGTGCAAGAATTCTTATTATACACTTGCAAGAATGTCCTCCACCCACCACCGCAATCGCCAGATTTGAATCCCATTGAATGGGATGAATTAGATCGCCGAATTCGAACAACTCCCATAAACAATAAAGACGAACTAAAAAGACGTCTGCAAGAAGAATGGCTACGTACTGAGCAAGATTATTTAAAAAGAATAATTTGTAACATGCCAACGTGATTACGACACGTCATAAAACATATGGGATATCCAACAAAATATTAATTTATAAAAACAAGATTTATATATAGTGCTATAAACTTAGTTTTGATAGTGTCCGAATATTTTCGTGACATGAAAATGAGCGTACTTTCCATTTTTCTTTTATCATGTATGTAATCACTTATGGTAAATAAATATTTGGACCGAACGAGATACCAAGGGCCAGACTCGTGCTTACTGTTTTTTGCCCTAAATTTCGTACCACGAGTCTCACTCGTTGTTCTAGGACAAGGAGTTTATCGGAAAAATCATCTTACCGGTTTTTTTTTCATCTTTTATTCGGCTAAAGTAGAAGAAGGCAACAAGGGTTTGGCAAAAAGTAGCTCGATGTTTCAGTGTGGACGTAACTTTAGGTTCGTCTTGAAACTTCGTGGAAGTCGCAACGTTTTCCGATCGCGAACACAAGCGAAACTGGAGCACGCATCAGTTTCCTTCCCCTTTAAAATATTACGAGACTGCTATATTCTGTATGAGAGAGAGAGAGAGAGAGAGAGAGAGAGAGAGAGAGAGAGAGAGAGAGAGAGAGAGAGAGAGAGAGAGAGAGAGAGAGAAAGAGGGAAAGCGCCTCGCGTCGTAGATGTATATTGTCCGCTCGATATTGTTACGGGTTCAACTAATCTTATTATTTTCCACTGCTGGGCCTATTCAGGACGTGAGGACGAAGGTGAGTCGTTTCGTAGCAGTCGCACGGGTTATACATGTTTTCTTAACATAGTTTTCGAAGTATATATTAGTCTGATTGTTGTCACGTATCACGATCGAATTGTTCGTATCCGAAATAATTCGGTCATTAGTGTGCGAATGGACAAGGCTATTGTGTTATTACCGCTAGGAGCTCCGACTAAAGCTGTTGTGGCCAGATATATCAATGAAACCACGCCGTTGTTTGAAGTCGTTTAAATCGGTAATTTGCTTTCGTTTCCTGGATACCTCTTTTAACCCCTTGTGCCGGGACCTGTCCACGACCGTTTCGAATCGAGGAGACCCGCCGAATACGTACCGTTCGCTGAAATCGTGTCCCATCGATTCTCCTTTATGCTGTCGAAACGTATAAAACTCCGATATCGTTTATTGTTTCGTGCGTGACAGAAACATTTTAAAGAATCACGCGCTGTGGTCAGTTGTGCAATCGTACGATTTCATTGCGCACTGTTCGCCGCATAAATTGTTACAAGCCATTTACCCTTTAAATATAACACTTCGTAAGTCTACCTAGTACTGTGTCCAAGAAACCATCGACTTAATTTTCCTCTAAATTAAAATGAGTAAAGAGGGCCGAGTATTTCGTGTGCAACATAAATTGCTAAAATGGCCCCTCAATTTTTGATAATATTCACTCCAATCAGTTTTTCATCTTATGCCTTCTCGTTCCATTTAGTTTAATTGTGCAGTGTTCACTACATAAATTGTTACAAGCCATCTACCCTTTAAATGTAACACTTCTTAAGTCGGTTTAGCACTGTGTCCAAGAGACCATCGACTTAATTTTCCTCTAAATTAAAATGATTAAAGAGGGCCGAGTATTTCGTGTGCAATATAAATTGCTAAAATGGCCCCTCAATTTTTGATAATATTCACTCCAATCAGTTTTCATCTTATGCCTTCTCGTTCCATTTAGTTTAATTGTGCAGTGTTCACTACATAAATTGTTAAAAGCCATTTACCCTTTAAATGTAACACTTCTTAAGTCTGTTTAGCACTGTGTCCAAGAGACCATCGACTTAATTTTCCTCCGAATTAAAATGGGTAAAGGATTTTAGTGTCTTGCTAAAAATGGATCCTTTAATTTTAGTTACTATTGTCAGGAATTAAGTATCTATAATATTTTAGGGGAAAACAGCTTGTCATACTTTCTGTGCTGCACCTATTTATGATTTTCGAATATCAATTTTCGATCCTTCCAGAACGGTCTCGGGTTTTTAAAGCAACATTCAGAAATTCAACATTCCCGCAAAAAGTCGTGCAAACGTAGTTTACGTAACGTGTTAATTCTCGTTATAATCTGTCACGCATTCGTGACATTTTATAGGTTTGTAGAAACTGTGAAATCCTATTTCGAACTATTTTATAACATGGCAAAATACGACGGAAGATCCGTTCGCAAATATTTATTCTTTGTCGTCGTATGCGGTTTAAAGTACGAATTATAATACGATAATCGTATTTATATCTTGCATGGTACGATTTCTGCAGCTCTCCTTAAATAGAAAAGATTTTTGCCTCTCTTTAAAAATGTTCATTGCACAGATTTTAATTGCAGCGTGACGCTTCGTTTTCGAGAAAGTCGACTTTCAAAATTTCATATTATACATATATTCACAGAAACAGATAAACAGATTTTAAATGAAAAGTATTTTTTGTTCATGTGTCTGTTGATTTAGGATAAGGGTCCCAATTACTGTGGGGGTACCAATTACTGTGCCTATATTAATTATACTCATTTTTAGAGCACTATACCTATAATTAATATAGGCACAGTAATTGGTACCCTCACAGTGATTGGGTCCCTTACCCTATCATATTATTTTACCTGCACCAACGAGACAGAATTTTTATCAATTTGTTATTAAAATCGTTGGAGAATCAAAACAGTTTTATCCGTTTTACAGTTTAGAAATTGAATCGTTTGAAATTGGCAAACATTTTTCGAAATGAGCTTGTCACTGTACATTCTTTAAATAATTTATGTGAATGATGAGAATCATTCAGCATAAGCGGATGCTAGGCGTACGTGCTTGTAGTAAGTAGATTATGTGAGTATTGCCCAGATGCATCAGCGAAACAACAGACGAACTCGAAATTCTCGAAAACGGAGCTTACTATTCGAGGTTTTCTCGATTATTCATTATCAAACTCATTGTTCCACTTCAAGGGGTTAAACAATATATCTGAAAACTCTACGAAATCACGTAGTGTTTGTTATTATCTATAACTAATGATCACTTCTTAAATGTTGTACCGTTGATATTACGGTATCAGTACGAACGTGTGTAAGTAACAAACAATTTCGAAATTATTACATTTGTAGTGATAATGTTTCAGTGGTGTGTATCATAGTACACTTAAGTTTCAAGTAGTACTCGTGTAATATTTATCGTTAAGAATTTTCGTGAAAAAAGTTTGTTGTTCACTTTTATCATTTTCGTTGAATATTCTCTTCTATTGTTATTAGGTTATTGCACGTCAACTTGACCACTCGTATTGGTAACGATCCTCATTGCATTAATCTTTATAGTGTAAAATTGGACATGTTGTTACAGTTTTGTGGAAACATTTTCTCATGTTAAATGTATCGCTGTTTATGTAAACATTTATTTCTGCTCATTACTTAAATTTTAGCTGTTCGTTTCAATCATGGTGCAAATCAAATTTGCGTTGTTGAAAATATAGAAAATGTACAAAAGAAATTACGTTACATGAACAAATCCAATTCTTTTTCTTTCATGGACTCTCACTTTTATTTTCCATTTTGGAGTGAATCATAAATTGACAATCATTTCATACATAATTCTAAATCTAGTAATTTCACCAAATTTTCCACCTTATTTAATTCATCGGTAGTCAAAATGGCGTAGTGCAACTCTATTTTTAATTCTTCTAAAGTTCTATAAAATTTAATCGAATGTTGAAAATTGAAAATTTAATCTTCGCTTAATCCTCGGCCTCCTGCGAGTTCTAGGCCTATGCCGGAGTCATTTCTGACCCACGACATTTCATTGCAGTTTTCTTTCGGTATAAGGCGAAGGCTCTGGTTTTCGTCGTATTTCGGATGTAGAAGAAGAAGAAGAGGGGATATCGATTTTCTTATTCCGAAATAAAAAACGTCGTCTTATACCGGAATAAAATTGTGCATATTGTCGCTCGAGCTTATCCCCGCCGCGATGGGTCACCAATGACCCCGCCATAGCACACGGAGGGTTAAATTATTGCACGTTCCGATTTTTGCAATTTCCAACCATTAGGTTCGAACACATTCATTAACATTGACAAAATGTTTTGCTTCATAAAATTGTAACAGCAGGTTGAACCGTGCGAATAATATTTATTTATAAATTTCTACAATTCAAGAAAGTTATCAAACGAGAGTTATTCGATGAATGTTCATTCAGATCTATTCGAACAACGTAGAAACAACTTCGTCATAAAATCGCACTTCAATATTTTCGATTGAGTATCCTAATTTTTATAATATTTTGTGTTTTCGGTTTAATCACGTGCAACAACCTGATGGAACGATCAGCAACATCGATCGCAATTTTTCCGTTAACTAAACAATTCCTAAAGCTCCGTGTGTCGTTTCAGACTCGGCTTGAATCGATTCGTTTGAAAGATACGTTCGGAGCGGTGTGATTAGTGTCCGAGTGCTAGCGATTATTCGGAAACGATTTTTAATGTGTTGACACAGTTTACATGTAGTTCGTAGTCCATTGAATCCAGCGTACGATAGTGTAGAGGTTTCTTAGTGCAATGTTTTTCCCCGCAATTTTCAGAAAAAGCACACTGTTGGGTTTAAGTGTCCCACGGGGCCTAACTGTCGCCACATATGGAGATGCGCCATCGAGCAAATGTTATTTTTCACGTATGTATTCTTTTATTCAGCTGAATCGCTTTCAATGTCTCCGCACGGACGATCGCAGCTTCAAGCACTATTCCCCGGCGTTTAGTATGCGGACGAAATTATTGGTACTCGGTAGTAGCGCGTAATACACCATCCTAGAAACCCTGTATGCTTTTTGAATCATGGAAGTAACATTGTGTCTTAATACTGCCTAATCCCTGAACGATTTTACTGCCTCCTCGAAGAAACTTCAATCATTATCCTCTGAACACCTAGTATAGTAGTATCTTATGCTTCTGAATTAAGCTACGGACGGCGGCGGCTGGGTCCATTTCGACCTAAACTTCTTCATCTAACTTTTCATCTTTTGTCTAACTGGAGTCGTTAATTATGTACGAGGTGTGATCAAAAAAAATTCTGTTATTTTGTTTGCTATGGTCACTTGCTCTGTGCCAGACCTGGGTAAAATTTCGAGAAAAAATATTTAAGATACTATTTTAAATAGTATAATTTAATGGGGTTCAAATAAAATACTACTTTAAATAGAACGACAAATTTCGACAAATCAAATATTTTTATTTTGATAACCAGATACATAACATAAAATATTTTAATGTTGTATTTCAAATATTTCCTTACAATGAAAATAAGTTGAGCAAATAGTTAATATTATAAATTATAATTTTGAACATAAGAAACTAGTTAACAAAGTATTATTTGTAGCTTAATTACAAATATTTGCATGTAACATGCTGATAAACAGACGACAATGTCGTAATAACATTACACGCAACAAAATATCCGAAAAGTATAAGTTACTATCAACTATTTGAAATACTATTTTACACAGTCCTACAAAATAAGTCTCACAATTTTCAATATTTTTCAAATAAAATACTATTCTTAAATAGTATTTCAAAACAGTATTAATTGTATTTAAAAACTTTTTCTTATAAATAAAATAATTTATTTGCACGATTATAGGTACGCTTTAAAAATAAAATAAACTATGTACTATTTTCTATTTCAAATACTATTTTGTCCAGCACTGTCTGTGCCCTATCAGTCCGCCAATTTTCATCGAACTCTGGATATTTTAAGGCGTGCTACATGCGGGTCTACTAAATTGTTTATAACACGTATTGAGACATTCGCAGCTCGATGAAAATTGACAAACCGATACTCAAACGTTTTGCATAAATTTTTTGTATCTAACAATACGTAAAGCAGGAATTGCAACTTTGGTCCAGCTTTCTGTCTCTCTTTTTTACAGAAATTAATAATTACACATTCGAATGTCGCATCATTGTGAAATCTTTAAAAATGTCCGCCCTCCGAAGATTAATATGGAGTTACATTGTGATATGTCTTTCGTTTAACAGAATACTTTTCTGATACCGATTCTCATGGATTTTGAGAAAACAGGATACGCCTGGCTAAACTGTGGATTTTTATGCAAAATTTGTTTTTTAAAAGGTCAGACATGTTTTTTTCCCGCGACAGCGAATGAAATGAGAATTAATTGCGATCGGAGAATTGATCTTTCTCTGTTTACATTGGCATAATTGCATAAAATCTGCAGTCTATTTGCAACAAAAATAGGGAATAATATTTTTTAGACACGATTCGACTGAACAAGTTTATGAATATTAACATGAAGATAGACGAGCGCCGATTTTACACGGACCTTTATATCAAATTGTTTACGAGCTGGTTAATGTAACGTTTGAATAACAGTGTTCGGTTAAAGAGGGGTCTTCCATATTTTGTTTCATAATTATTATATAACAATGCTCATTCATTTATAAATTGAAACCATTCATGGGGATCTGTGAAGAACGAAAAGAGTAAGATGATTTAATCATTTATAATACTGGATGCTCTGAAATAAATGGTAGCAGATGGACTGCAAAAACAAATGGAAAATGCGGGATATAAATAAATAAAAGTGCCATCACATAATCGTCCAAATTGTTCCGGGAACAACGTTACAGTTTTATTCTGCATTTCCGATTGGTTTTTAAACTTTCGAGTGTGTCTTTGATTGCAACAACGATTGCAGGACGAGTGCAATTCAAAAACGTTACAACTGTAAAGAACGCTTTTGCGATTTTATTTACACGTCATAGCTTTAACAAAATGCCACGCTCAAGTATGAAAACAGGAAAACACGTGAATATATATGTATATATAAAGCATTACGTTTATTAGCTTTATGTTTCCATAATTATTTTTAAAATGCACTAGTTTCATAATAGGCAACATTATAAGTATTAACCCCTTGTCCCTTGCGCAAAATGTATGCGTTTTATGACACGTATATTTCGGCGCAACGAAAGTAAGAAAATATCGAGAACAACATAATGACGGGTTTGACTCCTGTTGTTAACGTTTGTCCCGAATGAAGTACCGCGAGCCAGGCTCGTGCTGTTTATGTTTGTTCCGAACGAAGTATCACGAATCAGGCTCGTGCTTATTGTTTTTAACCCAAATTTCGTACGAGTCTCACTCGTTGTTGTAGGACAAGGGGTTAATATACTGGTACCAGAGCTGGAAATTATTATGCATATACTTTTCTAGAAATTTAAACCAAAGAAAAATTTAATTCTTCTATTCACTGGCCTTCTGATTAATGTTACAGGGTTTTCGTAATGCGCTTCATCAACTGGTCACGCACCTGCTATTTTTGGTTCAATTAATTTCAAGATAGATTAAACACGTCCTAGGTGTTCACATTACTGCGAATTATTCGTACATTTATACGTTTCACTTACGGTGTTGAATTACGGAGGTGCGCAATGCATCTTTTTCATTTATTTCTAAAGGGAATATGATCTTTTTCTTCTCACTCAAATAAAATTATAATTCACGGAATGAACCCGTAATAATACTGTAGCGGGGATGTCTGACGGAAAAAAGCTTAATTAAAAAATTTCTCTTTCTCTGGCTTCTCCTTGATAATTAATTTCACGCATTTTTCAGACGACAAAAATTGTATACTCTTAAACTAACTTTGCGGAAGCGGTACAAGTACAGCGTCGCAGAACATTTTATAATCTCTACCATTTAAAAAATGAATTAAATCTTTCTTTTAAACTTGCACCGAGCAAAAGATTGTTTGTTTCTCGTTTAAGCAGGAGCTACAAGGAAATAAGAACAATTTAATTCTTAATAGAAGTATGCTGACAAAAATCTTATGATAGTTGTGTATTCCAACGAACGTACACTGTTACTCAAAAAGTTCGCAGCAGTTTTTGCTAAATTACACAAACGAACGTTGCATATAAACAAAATTACATTAAGAATTACTAAAAATGTAGTATTCTACGGAGAAACAATTATGGTGATCATTATGAAACTTATGAACATTGTAGGAGTTCGAGACATAACGTACAGAACTGTTTCAAGTTCACGATAATAAAAGCACAAGCGTCTATAATACTAACATTCGCCATATTTATCATCCATGCCTCGCGCGACCTTAGCCTGAAGCATTGCCGCGAAACAAAATATTAGGGGTGTGCAGGCACCCGAAATTTTGGATTCGGGTCGGGTTAGATAATTTGCTCGCAATTGGGTCGGGGTTCCGAAAGTTTCTACAGTTCGGGTATCCGAAAGTGTAGTCGGGTTGGATCGGGCCGGGATCCCGAAAGTAAGCAATGATCGCGTACCTGCAGTTGAGTGGCGTCAAAATTGAGGATTGATTGACAAACCAGTTTTGTCCTATTTCCCCCACTTAATTAATAATTAATTTTTCGATTTTTTAGTTGCAATTTCTGATTGTAAAAAATGAAAAACCTGAAAAATTTCGGAAAAATACATATTTTATATGTCATCAACACGATCTCCAATTTTTTCATATTTTTATCTGGGGTGCGTCACAGTAAAAAAAAAAAAAAATGAAAATGCAAGTTATACTTGATAAATTTTAATATTTTGAACGTGATGTAGGTAAAGATTTCTTGTCATGGTTCGAATCCGTGCAGAGACATTTTTTTTCGTTAATCGGGTGTCTTTCGGTTTTTAATCACATGATTTTTGTTATACCCGAATTTTATAAACTTTTGGAATCCCGATCCGATCCGCCCCGAGCCGAGACTCGGATGCTTGCACACCTCTGCAAAATATGTTAGATTGATACTGTTATTACGGAAACGTGTAGCACAATTGCACATTTGATATTTCACACTTGGCCACGAGGCGGCTGAATTATCCGTACGAATCTCTTTGTTCTTAGATTACCAAGTGCAGCGGACGCGCCCGTCGTAAGCGGAGGATCCATATTCTCCTGGGGCACGAAGTTTAAATACACAGGGCGAACGGAGAAAGAAGTGTTGGAAGAGATGAGCCCACGTCGGAAAGAAGATTCGCCCACGGAACGAAGCCAAACTTCCCGCGTCAGAAGAAAAGCCAGCAGCGTACCAGTCACGCCGAGCACTCCTAGTCAAGACCCCGTCGAAATAAGTCAGTATACGCGAACGCATTCCTCTGCCAACAAACTCGAACAAATCGTTTTACACTATTTCTTCCCCCTTTCAGTAAAGATCTCCATAGTATCATTTTTATAGAAAAAAAAAACAAATGAAATCAATGTAAAACTTTTCATATGCTTTCATTATACTCTGGTCATGTTACGAAAGTTGTTTCAGTCGGGAAAAATTTATTCCCACTACCACAAGGTGTACCCGTCGAGGGAAAACCTCTACCAACATACGTTAGACAATTTTCTGATTAAAATGATACCAAACACGATATAGTTTGAATCCCGTTTAATCGTTTAATCCACGATAAAGTAGAACCTCGATTATCCGAACTGATCGTTCAATCTAAAGCGATCCATATACAAGATAATTATAAACAATTTTTGTATTTTCTAAGCTCATTTATAAGGACATTTTCAAAAAAGTTCTGTCGAACAGACCTTTTCAAAAAGCTCTATAAGTGCATTTATTCTTCTCATTTTTATGGGACAAACCATGCCAGCCACTTTTAACGATCAATGTTAAATACAGAACGGTGAGCTTAGACTCGTTATGCTTGCATTGCAGGATATTCGAGTCTGCCTCGAAGCGGCCATAGCGCAGGCTTGGACGATGCCGGAATGTCAGAAGGCGGTTCAGGAATACCGTTTAGCACGCCTTACTGTCCAGACAACACTCTGCCGCTTCTGGAAACTGTTTCGGAGGACCAAGAGATTCATGCCAGGAGAAACAATGGTTAGTTCCTTGAACGTATAGTCGTCTTGATTTTGTTCCACTCTTTATCTCTTTCTTTCGACTCGAGACGCATGGCTTTTAACAATACAGTGAATTCGCGGTATATGTCAGGAACACGGGTCTTGCCAGCGTCGTGTAGCGTCCAGGAGACATACCCGAGCCGTGTTATGTTTACACTCCTCGGCGTCCGAGGCCTCTCGAGCTTTCTGGCCGAGGTAGTGGGGATAATTCCGCGACGTTTATCATCCAGGCATTGGCGACATATATAGAGAAATCACTGTACTTATTTCATGTATATATATAACGTAACGATTATATGTATATATATATAATCGTTACGTTAATCTGATATCGTACAATAAGAACCGTAAGTAACCCAAACGTTTGTAAACAAGCTTCCTCTGAATACACTCCTTCCGAAGAGAAGTATTGGACTTGCTACGCGTGCAGTAGTGTTCCGAAAGGCGTCACGAAATCTTGAAATTTTTGGATTGCTATCGTCCTTGAATATCGAAATTGTAGTTGTTAAAATTATGGACAATAGGACAATGCATTTAAATACAGTAGGACATCGATCTAAGGCGACCCATACGCAACAGCATGTACAAATTAATAAAAATTGAATCTCTCATTCTAACTGAATTGTTCTAACATTAGAACAGTCGTGTTTCTCTGTTTAGTTCGAATAATCGCGGTTCTACTGCAGCGCTCTTGTGAAGCTCTCTTTAATATAAAAATGGAAATCTTTTCTTATGATATTTGAAATTTTCCACTTAATTTTCCTCTCAAATTTTCTCATTAACATTTGAAAAATTGCTGTAGGAAATTGGAACTGGAAAAGCCTGCACGTCCCGAGATGTATGCAACTATCGCGATAGCCAATCAAATCTATCCCCCACCCTGACAACAACATTGTGGTGTGGATATTTGAATTCGAGAATTTCTTACCCTTTTGCTACTGTTTTGGCCATGTACGATCAGAGATGGGACAAATTACGATTAAAATTGATTGACTATTTATTACTTAGAATTAGAATTTTACCCACTCCTGTGTGCATTTACGTTGTTATATGAACGCAATTACAACGTGCGCTAGATGGAATACAAGAGAGCAGGTTCGTCTGTAAGTACAAAGCTCTGCCACTGCTTATTTTTGCTCAGTGTGCTTCTCGCTTCAAGCTGCAGATACTCGAACAATGGGAAAACTCGTAAAAGAGGAAAACAGATTACTCTGAAGGGATAGGTGCATTAACGTTTCTCTCTTTCAAAAGGCACAATGAGTTTCAGCATCTATCGGAACACTACTGTACTTATTTACAAAAAGATATGAACTGTGGATTATAGAATTATCGACACAGAAACCTGATGAAAAGACTTTTTGATTAGGAAGCAGAACATGTAACAGTCTAATTTTGTTAAATAAAATGTACTACAATATCTACCTGTTATGTAGATGACTTTATCTATGAGAGTAAACTAAATGAGAAAAAAAATCAGTCCAGAGCTTGGAATAAATTAATTTCTTATTTGTAGGATGTAGAGCTGGATTGCATACGCAGCTTGAGAGCATTTATCGTTTTATATAAATACTCCCTTTTATTTCTGCAAATGTATTATCGTATACTTTAAAACCCTTTAGTTCATTTAAATGTACTTAATAATTTTGTACAGCCAAAGTTTATCCGCCTTATGCATGTATCCAATACATATATATATACATTTGCATGTATTTTTCAGTTTGATTTGGTGGAAAACCATGCGTCACGATACGTTGCACTTATACACGCATGTATAAGAGTATGATCAGTTAAAATCAGTGCGGGATAGAAGTTACAGCTTTTACTACACGGTTGCTATACTTGATAGTCATTGAAGTACTCAATAAGTACTCTAAAATTCCTTAATATATGAACACATCCGTTAAATAATGACAAAAGACTTTCATAAGTAACCTCGTAATGTGTTGAATACTGTATCACGAAATACTCGAAACAAGTATACAAAGTTTAGAAGCTATTAGACTGCAGATTTTATGCATTTATGGAAAAAATGAGTCAGTGGAATATAAAACAGTAAAAAGATTTGAGAGCATCGATATGTTATCAATGACTAATTAAAATTATTCTAAGAAAAAACAAATTTTCATTTGGTATCAGTACCTTGCAAGCAACTGGAGAGATTTTCCTTTGCATAAAAATCTGCAGTCTAGTCATAATCCTTCTTCAGGATTGTTGAGGGAGTGGCTGTCGAAATTTTCGTGTAGACAAAGTTGTATGGGACTGCACGTTCTTTTCATTCTTGTTTCCTGGTTGAGAAAGAAGGAATAGTCACGAGAAACTAAATGATCACACTATAATACAACTAAATGAAACTAGCCATCGAGTACACTTTCTAAATTACTAATTTATTTTTGCTTACACCAATACAGTAATGGTTTTCATAGTGAGCCATATTAGCATCAAACTATAAGTACCATTAACCATTGGTATACTGGAGTCTCTCCCAAAATTTCAACAAAATTTTTATACACCAAGTTTCGTTACTGTATTATAGGATAATTGCAAATACCATTGTTGCTTTGATTTCTTTCGAACTTTAGATTATTAGAATAGAATTTTCGAGAGGTTTTAGTATCCTAGTTAACGTACGAAACTGTTTCGAACGATGTCTGCACATTTCTTAAATTCTCAAGTTTTCACACTTCTAATCCGAATGATCAGCTTGTATGATATAAAAATTCGTTACATTGCGAACATAATAGATTAGACATAGTACTTCAAGGCACGTTTCGTTCCTCAGCTCCCTCATTCATGTACATATTTTATACTGCATCGAGAACTATCGGAAGTTGTTGGTTCCTATGTACTCTACTATAATTACATCACTATCCCCGCCACGTTATATGACTAATTGATAGTATAGGTCTACCGAGTATTAGAAGAACTCTGCCGCTAGTCGCCCAAGTCCGACCCACTTAATAAGATTATACCAGGATTACATAAGCTTAATCAATATTTGTGGTTATTTAATTGCATTGTCACTTCCATTAGCCGTCGTGGTTGTGAAGACCTCTGCAGCGTACCAGAGAAATCTTTCTCAAGTAGCCATTAGGTCCATTCGGTCTCTCACCTTCTTTCCAAACTCGCACAGTTAGAACCGAGCGTTCTAACAAACTTTGGCAACACAGAAATTCCCATCTTTCTTGAACTTTCCAAGCGGAGAGCTTCAACGGAATGATCAAACAACTTTTGCCCCGTTGGCTCTCATTTCTTTGGGACGAAAACATTCCCTAGAAAATAACACTTGTTTGTCCTCACTGTAAATTCTCTATCAGTAGATACATAATCAAACCTTTCTGTAGTTTGACAAGAGAGAAAGAGATTCATAAAATAAGAAAATTGTGGACCAATGGCACGATCACAATATCGTGTCAGTTGGTGTCATGAAAGGGCGGGCACATTATTTTGACCACTTATCTTGCAGCCTTATCTTACAGCTTTGATTGGAAGAAACGAGGACCAGAGAAACAAAGAAGCATAAAGTCTTTCTTTTGCTTGTCACGTTTTATCGCAGCGATATGATCGAATTAAATCGCAGTGATTAGCGTTCTGAAAACGCGTCACAGTATCGCCAAGCATCGAAATCTCCGAGCTGTGCGCACTACGGGACCCACTACTATAACCGAATACCGATAGTTCGATATTACTCTCGACTCGAGCGACACTTTTCAAGAAATAACGAAAATCTTCCGAGTCGGAGCACCGCGGAGAGACGAAAAAAAAGATGCCCGAAAGACAAAATAAAAAAAGAGGGAGAAAGAGAGACAGAGTGTACAGAATCTCGCCGCTTCTTTGGCTTCTTAGATCGTTGATTTGTCTTTTCCTTTTCTTTCTGTTTGTTTAGCCGTAGACGAAAATGATACGCATGCGAGTGCCACCCACAACACCACCGCCACCACCACCACTACCACCACCTCCAACACCACCACAAACCGTGCGAAAGTTAGACTGAAATTTCCCAAGAGCACGCTGAATCGACCGCAACCGTTGTACAGTCAAAAGATAGTGATAGGCTCCGAGGAGTTAGTCGGCCGTGACATCGATAACGTCGTTCGGGAGCGTATCAACGCTCTCGAAAAGAGTCCGAAGGTGGTCAGGTCGACCGTCCTGATAGTAAAGAGCTCGAAGGTGTCGGCGAGGTCGTCGCCGAGGTCCGGTAAGGGGCCCGCGTCCGACACTTACGTGTACCCGGCTGCCGATTCGGGTACGATCATTACAACGGTGATTAACGGTCTTCTCGACCCTAACACCGGTAAGACGGTCCTGCGCAGGTCCAACGAGCAGGTAAGCATGCTCGGCCGACGTGAGAACGAGACGATCTCTTCACGCGGAAAGCCTGCCATCATGAAAACGGCTAACGGTTGCGTTGCGTCGACGAGAATTGACGTCGAGGACGTTAGAAACGGAGTCGAAGCGACCTGGCGGCACGAGAGGACAGGTAAATTCGATAATGGGTTGTCCTTATTCAACGAACCCACACATATATACACCAGATACTCCATACTTCCCAGTGCTATGTCTCGGATTCACCATTGTGCAGAAGTGAACCAGTTGGCTGAAACACCGAAGACTCGCGGAGACGCTTATATGTAACCTTAAGTTTGACACTTTCCTAGTCGAGCATCCAATTTAACGATGCGAAATGCCCCAGCATACCCGCAGAAACTCCCTCAAGGGGATTACACGACGTCACGTGCTGAGAATTGCCCCGCCAATGTACTCTCCGTGCCTCACAAGAAATCCCATGGCAGGAATGCGATAGAAATTCGGCAGCAGTCCGTCCGATTTGGTCATTCCACACGAATTATTGGATAAAGCGATCATACATACTATGACGTCAAACCTTGGGTGCAAGCGAGAACTCCCTTTGCTCCTGTGCCGTCCCACGAGACTTTTTGCGAGGCACAGAGAACAGTGTCGCCAGACCGGGGAAATTGAGGGGAATACAGTTACCCTCTCTTTCTCTCTCATTACGGTGTGAGTCACGTTTGATGGTGACACATGCACAACAGAGACGAAATGCGTCACGTGACGGGACCGTAGCGGAAGCGCGAGGATGCTCGCCGCCGGAAAATGGGGGAATAACTTCGTAGAAGGGGAAGGGTAGAGGGGGAGACAAGTCTTAATCTGGCGACACTGATTGAGGGTACCAATAGTGGAAGTACCTAGTGGCTTTACTGTAGGGTCGCTATTGGATCCCCACTCTCAGCACGAATGGCAACGTCACCGTCTCGTCTAGGAGGGGTTAGACTACGCCAGAGCTGGGCAACTAGCGGCCCGTGGGCCGCACACTGTTTCTTTCACCTATTCTCAGTATCTACCAACGCCCCCCACCATTCGACTGGTATCCTATGAAAGAAATAGCGAGCGACCCTCGGGACCCAGTTTGCCGGCTCTGGAGATAAAGTCAAGCTATAAGTAGTTCTGAAGAGTGGGAGAACCTGCAAACTAATGGTGGGGGTCGCGCAGAAACCTGCTCGGCTCTAGACTACGCTATAGCTTCGTGACGTCTCTCAGATTCTGACTATAAAATTTCCCCCACTATTCATCTCTCGGATCCCTCGATCTGGTAACGCTGAACGCGACTGTTCCGGTTGATGACGAAAACAGAAAAAGGATATGAAAACAGAAAAGTTTCCAGTTTTCCTGAGCGTCGCACGAGTCGCGCGAAGCTGCAGAGGGAATATTGTACGTATAATAATGGGCGAACAGTGGTGGGGATATCGGTCACCAATCAGAACCCTGCCTGGCCAACTAGTCACTTCTGCACAGTACTTTCTTTGTCTCCGTTCTTTCTTCCATCGTAGTGAATGTTCCTTGCACGGATATATTGACGATTGCTCATCGCATATTACTGTTCTGTTACATTTCATTATTACCCTCAGTTCCATTCGTTCGCATAACAGACTGATCAGCATGAGCTTGCGCCTATCAACTAGAATATTCTGTAAAACTTTAAACGTGGATTTAATCAGGGATACCATCTGGAGGTGGGTAAACATGTTCCTTAGCGAACAGTGTACTTTTTAAGAAACTATTGGCATGAACGAATCGTCCCGCACGTATACTTGACGAACTGTCACTCTGTTATCTGTGGGATTTGCTTTACCCAACTCCAATGTTTTGCCGTAATCCTTGATTATTAACGATTTTAGATCTATAGAAATGATGCGTGTGTTTACGTGTGTCCATCAAAAAGGACCGTACCATACGTATGAATGAAAGAAAAACATCCATCATTTTGTAAGTGTTGATTTTAGTAAAAAGATCAGCAGATCATTTTATTTTTCTGAACGTGTTGTGTTAACAACTTTAGAGTTCTGATTATTTTTTGATACCCGTGGAATTAATTTTAACGTTACTGATGTTTTATACTTTTTAAGAAAATTGGTTTGGAAGCCAAAGAGGGGAATGTAAATCAGTTTACAATTAAATTAGTCCTTTCGTGTTAATGTTTTAGTGTTCGTTATTTTGAAGTGATAGTGCGACTTGAAAAGAATGTAGTGTTAATGTACAACCAGTTAGTGGATAATCGTTACAAAAATGCCGCAGATGTCGCAAATATTTTTGACGACCGTTACTTCGCAATTCACACAACGAAAATTTTTCACGTGCGTCGTTATGCGAAACCACACCGCGTGATATGTATAACATCCGGGAAGTAATGAGATTCCTTTGGTACATGTTTTAATATTTCATACAAAGAGCAGAGTACATTGAATGAGACACTGTAACCATCAGACCTTCTTTCAGGTCATCTTTGACCTGACTAAATGATGTAGACGAATATGTCGATTACATTGCTCAATCGAAATTCAACAGTAAAATAATCAATTCAGGTCAATAAAATGAAAGCCAGCAAAAAATTGGAAATATTCAAATTCGTCTTCTGAGAAACAAGTGAATAATATAACTGAGATTAAAGAGAAAAAAAATCATGCTGTTCAACAAAAATGAATAAGAAGTTACGACCAGACTCTTCGTTAACGTCACCTTCAACCTAATCCGAAGATTGTTAATGTTATTTTCAATGTTGCCGCACATTTTTGTTTTCATAGTATTGCAACTGATGTTAAAACGAGTTCAATCCCATAGAGTGTTAAAATATAGTCCAACTTCAATATTTATAAGAATATTGTGAAGAAAAAATATCCTCCATCTACAGGATGTTCGACTGTTAGTAGATATTCTAAAAGATGACTATACATAGTACTTGCAGTTTCGTCTTCGTTTTCAAATTATTAATATAATTGGTGGATTTTGAGTCATTAAAATACCTTGGAAAACGAAGTCGAAATTACGTCGACTTGTACGATCATCCCCGAAGTATCCGCTACACCGAACATTCTACGTGCAAGCACGTTTCGTGTCACTTAAGGCGCGGTTCTATGCTCATATTTTGCAGAGTGACACGCGTGACCTTTTCGTTGGCCCTTGACATTGTCTTCCAATGTTCGACTGAACGGAAGTGTTTAGGTATTCTGTTTCTCGTGGCTCGGCCGGTATAACAGAAAATCTATATTCCTAAAGGAAAAGGGTGAAGCCGAATAAGGGTGTCAAAATGCCCTTGAGCCAAATTAAACTGCGATGACCCGTTCGATAGTCTGCAAAATGAAAATGCTTTCTGCCGAGTTTCCACCCTTCGTCTTCGCAGAAAGGGTGCCCGCAAGAAACATACGAATCGGTTTCCCTTCATCTTTCTAATTTAACACGTTGACTGCCATACCACTCATATACAGTGGCTCACGAAAGTATTCGAACGCTTACGTTTCCAAATTTTAATGAATAAAATAAGATGTACTAAACTAATCTGTATAGAACAATTTGGTATCTGTAGTAAGGGGGAAATCTCAAGATTATGTCAGTAAAATTTTAAAAGGATTCAACAACGTAGGCAGAAGTTATGATATATTTATTAGAAACACGCGTAATAAGTGACTCAGAAAAGTATTTGTGAGTCTAATAAAAGTAAGCGTTCGAATACTTTCGTGAGCCACTGTATGTGGGTAGCGGAATTATTTGTCTATATTGAAAAATGGATTTTTACACTAATACATTCATTGTACCAAATTTGAATTAATAAATTTTAACTGCTCGTTTTGACTGTTTTATGTCAGCTGATGGTTTTTCGCCGGAGCAATGTAGACATAAAGCATAAACTGTCGTGCCGGAGCCGGTCCGTCCCGGATAGTGTAGATCGACCTTTACAGTGTACGCTACGTATTCGTCAACATCTCTCGCATTGAAAACACATTTGTCTCCGTGAAACTTCAACAAGAAGTATCCAGTATCCAATCGTTCTGTCGTTTCCCACTGTTTACAAGAAAAATTTCCAATTGGAAAAAGTGTAGTACACATTCCGATAGCCGCAATGCCCTCGACCTTTCCGCCCTTGGACTCGATACGAAAAATGGGGCGAAAGAATGAGATCTGATCCGAACGATCCTTGCGGCAGCCGTACCGGCCATGAAACACGACAGAGAATTCTCTGGTTGCAATCTATCAAACGATCCGCTTTAATTGGGCTCAAGGTCAGTCTTGCCTCCCTTGTCCGGCGTTATACCCCGTGTTCACGTTTCATTCACACAATCCCAATCCGCATCGTGAATGTAGAGTGGCATCTCGGTATTGTCTACGACACGCAAAAAACAAAAAAAAAAAATAAATAAAAACAAACAAACAAAAAAGAAAAAGCGAAAAAGCAATTGGATCGCGGAAAGGCCCGTCAGTGAAAACACCAGCCTGTTTCTGTTTCAGTCGGTCAACACGAAGGGGACGTGAACGACTACTACTTCAGGGACTCGTTCGACCATTCCTTGTCCGAGAGCCAGCTTCTGGACTCGTCCGGGAAAACGCATAGTCGTTCGGTGACGCCTGCACCGAAGATGCTTCAAAACCCGAAGTCCTGCACCCAGCAACACCTGCATCATCAATCGCAGTTCGGTCGTCGGCTGGACAAGTCCAGGCACAAAAGTCTGCGAATAGTGAAGCTGTTCATACCGGCGTTTGTGCTCACGGTCACGGTTCTGTTCATTGTGATCGTACTGGTGTTCGAAACAGACACGATGCTCTTCAACAGCCTACGCAAGACGCCAGAAATGGTGGCCTTAAGGAACCAATATTATATCCCCATCAAGGAGTTCCTGAGGACAAATCTCGGCCTATTTTGATGCGACCCGTCAATGACCGGGCTGAGGTCGTCCCTTCTTGCTAAGTAGCTCCCTTCAGTGCCAAGTCGCGAAAACGATCTTGCCTGGACCAGAGGGGCGGGAATCTATTCACGCCGTTTCTCTGTCACGTGTCCTGTCTAGTTTCTTTTTCCATCCTTGCCATCAGTCGATCAACCGCTTCGATTTTAATCTTTCTTTTGTACCGGTTCGATCGGACGTGTCGCTGACTAGTTTACGAAGTGACCTGAGTCGCCAAGTTACCTCTTGGTGTTTGAACTGCGAAGTCAGAACGATCAGATTGTGGATCATGTAAATTCACATTTTTTAAGGCTTCAAAACTTAGATTCCAGTTGGATCCAGTTGGATTCTATCGAAATTTTGAGGTGCGCAAACGTTCTGATGATTTGGAGGCACATTAATGCAATCTAGCGGTAGCAAAATTGCTACCTCTCGCTTCAACGGATTTATTAACGGAGCAAAATGAAATTAGGACGATCAGGCTACATCTGAAACTTAGGATTCTATCGAAGTTTGTACTCTATTGAATTTTTCAACTATTTTCCATGATGCGTAAATTTCCGGAATCTAGCGACAGTAAAATTGCTACTTTTCGATTCAGTTGATCGATCGATCAAGCGAAATAAATACTATGGTTAATCGGACACTATTCAAGATTGCAGATTGCCATGCAAATTTCACAATGTGATGCAGGCAGAGTAGTAATTAACCAAAATTTTGCCTCGTTGGCTGACCATGGGTCGATCGTTATCTCGCTGGAAACATACTTGAACTTTATAGAACACTACCTACTTTGGTAGTCGGCCATTCATGGCGGCACTGTCAGCTAGCGCGGCACTGCTGTATTTGATGCGTCGCAGTTATCTCACAGGAGGCATCGAGAGGTAATTAATGTGTTTACATCAATCTTGCTTGATCGTTCGGACAATCGCTCAATGTCACACGTTGTTTTATCTGTTTTGTTTGTTTTTGCATAGTTTACTTAAAAATTATTTGACTTTGAACGAGTCTCTGCAGGGTATTGATTATATCATTTACATGTGATTTAGGTCACTTTATAATTAGCGGCACATATGTCTGACGAGAATATTCTTCATCCTGCCACGTCTTAACTGTATTCATAATAACGGATATTTAACACGTTCGCATCGGCTTCAATTAAACGTTCTAACTTTAAGTTTAACTGCGTTGATCGGACCTCGATTATACGAACTTGTTAGGAAATCGTTAACTTCCGCCAGCAAGTGTATTAACAAAAATCTAATCCAACCGCCTCGATGAACTAACATTTACTTAACATTCAATTTTTGTTCCACACAATCGAAAACACGTTTCCAGAGCATACGGATCGCATAATCGGAGTTTCATTCCGATGTTTATTTTTACGAGGACATATCAGCTCTCGTTTGTCGAACTAAAAACAATATAATGGCAGACTGCGGATTTTATGCATTCACAGCATACAACGTTGTCTGCGATTTAATACAGTAAAAAGTATTAAAAAAAAGTATAATGTTATTTTTACTTTATTTAGGACCCAATCGAATCCTTAGTAATATGAACGAATGTTTTGTTTTTGAATAATTAAAATCTGCGTACAAATATAGTCTTGGTGAACTGATTCAGTGAATCGCCGTAGCCAACGTGTTGAATATTTAGTAATTAACATACTGCATCCCCTGAAAACAAATTGAAAATGTACAATATTTCTCATGGAGCTCTGTTTTCCAAGAAAATCGCATTTAATTAAACACACAACGTTCCCAATGATTTCATTGTGCTTTTGCCTATTGTTTCGTATCAAATGATACCTAGCTAAGCTACGAACCGCCATTGCAAACAATTGGTAATCGATATCGAACGCATTGTTTAACTTGAATACGACTTTTTCGAGAACAAGGATGCACACGAGAACCTCGATACCAGACTTTCAATTCGTTTTTCACCAAAAAATGACCTTCTTCTCAGTTTGTTCACCGATCACCCCGATCCATCAAGTTTTAGGCGAATTTACACACCTTCTTCGCTTTGGATATACGTCGCCGAAGAATCATCCACAATGAATGTGATAGATGAAAACCGGAGTACTTAACTTTTTTAATGACTGAATTCAATCCAGTATACGCATCCACACGGAGCATTGAAACTGAACGAGTTTGGACAGGTTTACACAGGTCTAGACTACGGTTTTTATGCATTTCTCACAAAAATCAATAGGGTAAAGAACCCAATTAGTAATTATACCTAGTTTTAAAGCATAATGAATATTAAAAAAGAGATATTCAATTTTTCATTAAAATCAGTTAATATGTTGTATATCTCTTTTTTAATATACATTAGGCTTTAGAAATAAGTGTAATTAATATAGGCACAGTAATTGGGTCCTTTAAGTGAAATATAAAACTGTGAACCCATTCAAAGAATTTAAGAATTTTATTACATTATTTTCGACTTGTTTGACTTATATAGGATTATTGGAAGAAGGAATACGATTCTATAGAACTTCTGTTCACCAGAATTAACTCTGAAAGTTTTCATTTTGCATAAAGGTCCGTAGTCTACTAATCACTTTGGGTGATCATTTTATGGATGAATCATCTCAGACGTACATCCGAAGTGAAAAGTCTAAATTCCCCTTCACACACACCAGAGGTTTCTACGTATTTCGTTGCGCGCAGTTTTCGAGGGTGTTCAATGGGACTTTGTTTGCGAGTTTCGATCGAATCGCAATTTTTACGGATTCGGGATGGAAATCGATATCCGCGTGTCAGACGGTAAACATCGCGAATCGACGACGTTGTTCACTTGGATTTCATTATGCAGGATTAGATCGTGTACACCAGTATGTTTTTGGGACTTGCGATAGAGCGGTCAGAAGTCTTAGGTAGTTCATTGCACAATATACTTTCACACTCCATTTACGACGACCGTGTATTGTAACGTGTATAGATATTACTGTATTTTCTGATAAAACGAAGTTCGATACTTGTTAAGGATCTCGTTTCACAGATGCTTGGAACACTAATCAACTGCCAGAAACTAATGTTTTCCATTCTCGTTGTTACGTGTGCATTCGAAAGTCAATTCGCTGTCAAAGTGAACGAAGTTAAGAGTGAAAGTTAGGGATGCGCGGCTACCCGAAATATCGGGTTAGGGTCGGGCCGGGAAATTTTCACGGAATCGGGTAGGGATCCCAAAAGTTTGCAATGTTCCGGTACCCGAAAAGTTAAAATTGGGGGTGTGAGGGTACCCGATATTTTCGGTTCGGATCGAGATCCCGAAAATTTATAAAGTTCGGATGTCCCCAAAAGTTAAAACGGAGGACGTGCGGGAACCCAAAAAGTCAATATGGGGGTCCAAGAAATTTTTCGAATTCGTGCGGGGATCCCAAAAGTTTGCAATGTCCTGGTACCCGAAAAGTTAAAATTAGCGATGTGCGGGAACCCGAAAAATTAAAATTAGGGGTGTGCGGGTAACCGAAGCTGCAGTCGTGTGGAATCGATTTCGAAGATCCCAAAAATTGATAATCACACAAGTATGCCGCTCCTTCACGACCTTCCAATCGAGTTTTGCATTTCAAATTTTCCGAGTACCCGAACATTGAAAATTTTCGGAATCCCGACCCGACCCTAGGCTTGAGTACCCGCGCACCCGTAATAAAAATAAATTCGATTGATTGGTTTCGAAAGTTTATTTCGCTATAGCGTATCGCTATTGGAAAATACAGTGATTCGATGGACTCATTGTGAAAGTAAATCCAAAGGAGCACTTTTCATTAGCGGCATGTAGATAGGATGTTCATTATATGGATTATGTTGCCAGTTTGCCAATGGTGTAACCCAGAGCTGCTCAACATGCCCGTGGGCACAGAGCTACGGAGTGGGGGTAGCGCAGCCGTATCTGGCCACGTAGCTGTGACAATGCGTGTGACAAACACATGCAGCCTTGCCCGCAGGGGCGTGGCAAGAAAATTGCTACCCGTACGGGCAGACGCTGATCAGCGCTGGTGTGACCTATAGAGTTCAGAGATTACTTCTGTAGAAGTTTTTCGTTTCTTTTTTCAACGGAGTATTGATCGAGGTGTGTACAAAATAGGTTTATGGGATTAAGATACAATCGGACGATATGTATAAACGATATGTGTACATTCATTTGATACAATTTCTATTAAATTACTAACACTGTCAGTATTCTGATCGAAGCGTGGGGAGCGCGATAGATGACAGACAGGTCTCTGTCAGTTGATGCTCATCATGATTAGACGGGACCTTTTTACTTGATTTTCGTTCGAACTTGTTCTGGCCGATAGTTCTGCTATCGATACGTACGTCGAATAGGAAGAAATGTTTTACGGTGGCACCTGTAAATACTCTTTCCTTTATTTCTGTGATGAAAAAGTGAGAACATATTCTTTTGTAGGTAAATATACTTTTGAAAATAGCAAATATAATGAAGTAGATACATTGCGTTTAAATGTACTTTTAATTGTTTATTGTAACATCGAATTTATTCGTTTAGCGGATTATGTAGCAATTTTAAAATGTGGTTTAATATTTATTACGGACTTCTTGGTATATTCTAGGAAGCGAATGTAAAGTCCTGGAAATAGGAAATGCAACTTATTATGCAACAACAAATTTCTCGTACGGTTCCGTTGTTACAATGTTTTGATAAATATTTTATTTGTCACTTTTTTGTATGATCAGAAATAAGCAGGAGTATTTAGGTCCCTAATTTCATGTTGCATTCGCCACTCTTTTGCAAATGAATGATATAACGAAACAAGATAAAAGTGAGATGATATTTATTTATATATTTTTTAAATAAAAACGCAAAGACAATTTTAATTGCTCGTAGAATACGTTCTTTTAAAATAAAAACACATAGACGATTCTAACAGCTCTCGGAGTAAATGTAATTTCATAAAAACTGTTCAAAAACAAGCTGAATTTTCTTTCTATTTTATCAATGCTTAGTCATCTCGTGTATCATGCATTTATAAAGAGAAGAAAAACCGAACAACGTCAAAACATTAACATTCCGTGCATGCGTCACAATTGACGTTTCGCGAGATCAATCTAAGATAACGAATTGCTTCCAAAAATGATTAAATCGATTAGATAAAAGCGTGACGAATATTTGTGATCGAAACGTTCGCGGAAACGCGACCGAAAAGAAGTGCGGAGAGTGCAATTTTAGGTTTTCGGTTTCGGCGAAGACCATGCGGTAGAGCTTTTCGTTTATTTCTACGGTATGATTGACGTTTACAGTACCTGTGCCCAGTGTCGCCAGATGCGGGGGTGGGGGTACGAATCGAGGGGAAAAAGTCACGTGACCGGGCCGTGACAGAAGCGTGGGGGAACAGCACAGTAGAAGAGAAAATTAGAGTGGGGGAACAAGTCTTGATCTGGCGACTCTGGCTGTGCCACCTGACCATACCGAGTGCATTCATAACAATCATTTAATGATCTCATTTTTCAATTGTTTTATTTGATATCTTGCCATTTCGCTATGCGACTACCATTTCGTCGAATCCGATGGTTCGAATCGAATGGGGAGACCGTGCGAGGATAACGATACAACTGAAAGTGAATGTTGGAGTATTTTTTTCTGAGTCGTTGCTTTTGTAGTAGGCTATTTTGTCGTTTATCGTTTCTAAAATAAGATTATCGCCTTTAGTTTTCGGCGTTCGTTGATTCGTTGCGTTCGATTAGCGAGTTTTTGGAATCCGTTTTGAGAAGCGCGTCTTCGCGGAAAGACCAATGTTGACAAACATCTGTCGGAGTAACTGTGACTCGTTTTTACAATATCGTCATGGTAGGAAAATCAAATTAACGTTAGTTAACGAGATTTAGGCGACAACTTATAGTCAGTTAATTTCTCAAACGTTTACTATTCAATTTACTCGAATGGTGTCGGGTATAGTTGTCATACTTCATTATCGATTATTTGAACTGTTCATTCGAACAAGAAGAATTCTTGAAGAATATGTTAAACGCTCGTTCTTTCGTATGTTCTTAACAAACAGGGCGCGGTTTGCAAAATAGATCGATTGCAACGTGAGAAATTTCGAAGCAAGACGAGATCTACGGATGGATCGTTTGAAGTTTCATATATCGAAAAGATATTCATTATTTTAGCATACATTATACATTTTTGTGTAATCGTTTGAAACGTTTCCAGTTTGATTGATCCACTTTTAAGCGAAGTTTCGTGAATTGAAAAATAATTTAATCGATTTTCTTAAATTGTGGTAGCTGTTCTCAAATAAAAATTGACTTGATAGAGGTGCGCTGCTATTGACGAAGAGTATTTTGTCAAAGAAAGTAAACGGTCAAATTAAAATGCACGCGTTGGACATTATTTTCATGTTATTGTAAGCTCTTCGAACAATTACAAATAATTCAAACCTGTGTAATTTTACGTACACGATTTTGTATAGCAAGAGCAATTTCGTAAAAATTCTCAAATTCTATATCTTTTAATATTAACAACGCTCAAATCATTGTTTTCACATTGTCTATTGTTGTAAGCATTCTGACCATTTCGTAAAATTTCTCAGACTTCATTTCTAAACGAGCCGAAAAATAATGTATATTTATTTATTGGATGTAGATTTATAAGTGATATAAATTATTAAGATAATACAAAATATTATTAGACATTTCGTTGGGATAAAATGAATAATAATGGTTCCTTTTCAAATTTTTGCTGTGTTAAATTATGTAATTGAAAAATCGAACACTTACCGTCTGCAGCTGATGTCTGCAAAAGAACGCGTGCACGCATAATTCTCGCGATGATCACGATAGATTGTTTAACAAAATACTTTTTGACAATGCTAGCACAACGTGTGGGTACGTTCTAAGATAAAGTACAGAGCGATCGGATGGAAGACCACGATCACAGATTCCTGCGAGCAGGGTCACGATCGCAGCGGCGCGTGATCGTCGCAAAAATTTAAATGTTTTCCTCGTTTCGAACGCATCTTCCTGAATTGAATCGAGAAATAGAAAAAGGAGTAACGATCCGTGTCGAATGGCCTATCGTACTGCTAACATAAGCGAAACGCATGAACAAAAGACAAAAACAAAAAAAGTCTACTCTCGACGCGTCATCTCGTTCTCGAATCGCGAGTGCGACACGCTCATGTACAAGCGCACGTGAATACAAAAATGTACGTGGGTGTACACTGTTAACGCGAAACAAACAAACAAACAAAAATATTACATAATTTATCATTAAAGATAACGGAAAAGAACTTAGGCGAATATGTAATATATTATACATACATCTTATTAGCGAGCCAATCAGTTAAATCATTATTTATAGAGGTATTAGGTACAATTTTAAACGGTCAACGAAAAGCAATTATTTGATAATTAAATGTAGCTTGTAAGCAATTTTAATGCGTAAGAACGTTAGAGGAATCTCTGGGGGAAATTATGGGAGCAAACTGGTACTGTGAGTGTTTTATTAATTTCGCGATGGCGGCGATTATGTTCGAAGCTACTGACACCGAACATCTTCGTTTTTCAATGATACTTTGCTCAAATTAGTTTTGTGGTATTTAATAAAAATTAAAACGTTATCATCAATTTATTGATAGACTAGGAATGAATATAATTGAATAGGGAAAAAAGGAAAAGGTTTACTCAGACAAGATCCAAATCAATTATAACAACTTTTAGTATTTAATTATTGCATAATATGTGTTCGAGTATTTTTAAGGATCATTGTTTAACGAAGGTCTTTGCAAACAGATCATCTTCTACATTATTTCCTAATACAACAGGGAATTGTTTGTTATAATTTATCAGTATCTTTTATTCCAGTTCGTTTTGTTATTTAATTACGCTTTAATCTTTATAATTTACCTAAACGAGTTGGTTAGTAGACGTAAAAGTTTCACCTACACGTTAATCATAGCATTTCTTCATGACATCGTAAATTTCATAACTGGAATTGCTAGAAAATAAATTGTCACCAATAATCAGCTGAGTTGCCATAAATTGTTAACATAGGATCGTAATATCTGTTCGGAAGAAGCAAAATAATATCCTCGTAAATAGTATGCAAATTATACTTGTTCCGATCGAGCATGTACTTAATTGTTCCGCAAAACATGTTACGATTTGTTACAAACAGTTTCAACGTTACAAATAATTTAATATCAGAGAAGGCGTTTATTGAACAATCATGCGATTTGTGTACACGATGACAGTATACAAGGTGAGCCGGATGCTGACAGCCAAATTTTTGTGTAGCTGAAATCAAAATGCGAGAAACAGAATTCATACAATTACAAATCATTTGTAATTATTACCTTACGTCGCTTATACAACGGAAGAATAGAAACACCATTCGAATGGTTCATATTCAATTCGAGTATTGACATTTCTAATATTAATAGTATTTATTATTGAAGAAACTGAGTGTCTACAAGAAACAAATTTTATTTTTACGAAAAATGAAAACAGAATAACAGAAAAATACAAAGGACATTTTAATATTTTATATTCAATTTGAATATGGATATTTCTAAACTTCTAAAGTCGATAGACGGTGCATCTATCATTGAATTAGCATTTTCCTTGAGTATGTCTACGAACAACTTTTATTGTCATGAAAATTAAATTGCTGTTTGACTATTATTTTCGCGAGTGGACTTAGAGGAAGTACAGTAAAGTTTTCTTCTTCGAGAAGCTCGAGCTACCTCGGTCGCCGAGCAGCGTAAATTATAAACATGCCGCGTAATCCGACACCGGGTCGGGTATATCAGTGTGAACCACTACTAATCCAATTACAAAACTTCTTTGTTTTTCATTATTTTTTTAATGGGACTTGCGCCAACTTATTTGTGGCATTTTTCTGATTAAAATCACACTAAACACGGTATAATTTGGACTGCATTTAGTGGTTTAATTGAAGAGCTCAGGGCAACAAACGGTCAGCTTGATGTCGACGTGACTGCCCACTAAGATTTTCAGAATCGTTCGGAGCAACAAATAGTCACAAACGTCTCATGATATGACCGTTTGTTAACACCGAACTATCGAAAGAATTTGTTCTGTTACCGTCCGTCCGTGTTTACACGCGCTATCCTTTTCTACGTTCGGCGCGGTCGAAAAAATAGTAGTCCTACACGATCTACGTCACAGCACGGACCCCGAGGATTAGGCTTAGATCAAGACTTTACTGTACTATCAAATAACGATGCTATGCTTCTGCGAATCGTCAGTTTATTGAGTTGAAACCTGGGACACCTTGTACGACGAATTAGTTGATTTGCTCGTGGCATCATCTAGATTTCGAGACGCTTCGTGGTTCGTTCGAGCGACGATTGTATTACGAATCCCTCAGGATCGAATAACGTTTCTAGTTTAATCCATTACGATTAAATGTCAACTAGATGTTCCAGCACAAATCGATCGACGGTAACGCGTAAGAAACCAAATTGAATTTTATAAAAAAAAAAAAGGAAGAGGAAAAAAAGAACGAATCAAAATACTTTGCGACTCTTCGTAATAGTAAGGGTTCCCTTTCGCTGCAATGATCAAATGTGTATCTCTCGTGCCCTGCGACGACGAGCGTCGTTTCTTCGAGTGCGGGAACAATCGCGAAGAAAATCGTTGCTCGAGGGAAGATCTCGTTAGATCTTCACCGGCAGAGATCGATCTTCGTTGTTCCCGCGGCTTTCAATCTCACCCGTTTTCCTGAAAGTGCCTACGCTATTCTAAACTCTTTTTGGAAGTTGCTGTTCGCTGAGTTTTCGAAAAAAAAAGAAATAATTGTATTCGTATTCTAACATTTACTCGATACCCATCATCAATTAAACGAACTCGGGCTTGTCTGATTACACCCGACACTTATAGCAGAGAAGACACTGTCCAACTTTCCAGCTCTGATAAACAATAGGAAATCATTATTGACTTTTGAACGCAATTTTTTAAGAAATTTACGAAGAGAAATCGAATTTTGTGTGACTCCACAGTAACTGCCACATGCAATGATACGTTTTTTGTAGCATTATAAACATTTGGAAGTTTACAACAAAAATTTTGAGGCAAGCAAAGTTGCGTTGACCAACCGTTTTTTTTTAATGTTTATCGATTTATTTCGAGAAATAAGTGCGTAAAGAAAAATCCTTTTGATACACTTATACACAGTGTAAAATCCGCTGTACAGAGTGGTGTAGTTAAATTTCGACTTATTTTTCCGAATAAATTGGAAAACTTATAAAAAGTTGAGTCAACGGTGCCCTGTTGCCTTCGAACCTTATCCCAACACATTTAAATGTTTAGAACGCTACAAAAACTATTCCGTCGTATTTGGAAGAGTCTATGGTCTCGATTTGTGCAAGAGACATTTATAAAAATGTCAAGATTGAAACTCAAAAAGTGTTTAAATTCGGAAACGTGATCTTCTCTTCTCTTCTCTATTAATTATCAGAATGCAAAGAAAAGTTAAAAATTTGTTGGACAGTGTGATTAAACTGCGGATGTTTATGTGCGTTGTTGCTCGAACAAGTATAAATGATACAAAAATAGGAAACCACCAACGAATAACATTGTCATTCGCCTGATTTTATAAATAAGAGTACTAAGAAAACGATAATTTCATTATCATAATGACCCTATTGAAATTATGAAAATGAGATAATTTACTTGTTTATCGTTTGTCGAATTTTGCAAAACTCTGTTTTCTTTCTTTCGTGCAACGTTGAGATTTTCATAAACATTCGCAGTCTAGTAATAAAGCCGATGTTTGTATTAAGCTGCGAGTGCAACGTCCTTTCGATTCAAGATAGTCAATCATCGAACGAGGATGCTTTGTTCTTTTTAAAACAAGAAGAGACCGAATGATTTCGGGCAATAGCAACCGATATTATGTAGAACATCCAGGAGACTGTTACAGAAAATTCTTTCCCGCGGAAAGAAGGGTTGTTCGATGCAGGAACAATTCTAAGAGATTAGAACGGTATCCGTGCAACTGATTTTATTAATTAATTAGACTGTGGATATTTCCGCGATGCTTGATTTTAATACCATTCAAGATTATTCCCACTGGGTTCGAAATTAAATAATAGCTTTGCGTAATGGGAGATTGGTGCGAAAGATACGTGATTGAGAGACGTAGTAAAAAAATTAATTTATCTAATTAGGAATCAATTTTGATTTAAATTACTGGTACAGGTCTTTTTCTAAGAAAGCTTCCAAAATAAATATATAGAAATGACATTGTTATAGAGAATTAATTGAACCAGTGTATTAAATTGGTATTGAATATTAACTTTAAATAAATATGAATGCTCATGGTTTATCTTTGAAGATGTCTCTTAAAGAATGGAAGACATAATTTCTGTTTCAAGTATGAAGTATACAAATTAATTCATAGCCTTTTCTTCTCGAATTTTTTGATTATTTCTAAACGATCAAAATACATCCCATTATTAAAAATATAAATAATTACTGAATTTCCAATTTGGTGGAAAAAATATTTGTGTCTAAAATAAAGCTGATTTGTAAGGGCCACAAATTAATTTGTACACTCAATATAAGAGCGGAGAATCTTTAACAGAGGAGCCCATCATCGAGGTTACTATTTCATTGCCATTGGTGCGTTCGGATATGTATTAAAACTGCGTGAGATCCACAGTCTATCGATTAGCCGTGGCTTGTTTCGAAGGACAAAGCACCATCTAACCACGAATTGTATAAACAAACGGATGTCAATTGCAATATAATAACTTTAGATATTTAAAAGTAAGAGCGCCCAGACCATTCGATGTAACGATCCGCTGCAACGCGGACGTTATCAAATTCCGAGTCGAGTGGGAGAATTAAACACGTTCGAATAAATAAACAAATTTCGGAAGCGAGCAAGAATTCGATTACAGGACGAGTTTAATAACCGCTTCGTGTTCTCAAAGTCGGAAACGTACTCTACCGCGTTTTTTGGATAGCTTTAACTTACCGAGCAACAGAAATTAAAAAACCGACTCCCGTTTAGCAGAGACATACCAAAAATTATGGTCGCCACTGTGCAACAGGCTGATCGTAGAAAATTTTCGCACTGCTCTAATCTGATTAATATTAAAAAATATCAACATCATGGACCTCGTTAAGACACTTATAAGGGCCAAGTACAATTGGTTGCAGAAATGGTAGGCTGGTTCATTTATATTTTTCGTCGTGAACGAATTTTAAAAGAATACAATCCATAAAATTGTTTAAAAGTTCTTTTTATGAACATGCGAATAGACTACGCGAAACTTTTCTTCTATCGTGTACGCTCATAGTCGCCAGATGTGGGGAGGGAGCATGAATTCAGCGGAGAAAGTTATCCTCTGACAATACCGGGTTAGTCACGTGACATTGTGACACAGACAAGACAGAGACGGAACATGCCGCGTGACCGTCCCTTGCCGGAAGCATGCAGTGTCGCCAGATGAGGGGATGAAGCACGAATCGAGGGGAAAAAGTTACCCTCCCTCTGCCAGTACCGCGACAAAGACGAAACGCGTCACGTGACCGGGCTGCGGTAGAAGGGGGTGCTAGGGTGGGGGAAAAAGTCTTGATCTGGCGACACTGGAAGCATGGGTTGATAGCAGGGTAGAAGAGGAAATTAGGGTGGGGGAACAAGTCTTGATCTGGCGACTATGTGTGCGCTTTCGATCGTACATTGCCAAGAGTTGGCGACTCGTCTGCAAGAAAACGAGGAGTCGGCACAAAAGATTCTGCACTCATTCAAAGACACACCGAGGGCTTGTAGAAAAGAAGTGGTTCCATTCCTCTATCCCGCAACCCGATTCGCATAATTGTTTACCCGGTTTCGTTGGCATGTTATGTACATACGTATAGCGAAAGTTACGGAACGTAATTGAACATGTAACTGATAACTTCTACGTGTCATAATCATTTACGATTACAATCATTCGCCAATAAGAGATACTAATATTAAGTCGAATAAGTTCAACTGTGCCATATTTGTGATCTAAATTACACGAACATATACACGTGCACACACGTACACACAGTGACATACACACGACCATACGTACACACTGTCGTTGAAATTATCTCGGTGATGAATGAGAATATTGTTTAGAGAAATAGAGGAATTAATTGTAGCGCGTGGACAAAGTAACACGGAACATTGTATTATTAGGGAATGTTTTAAGGCAACTTACGCAGTTGTAGCAACTATGCCAGTCTTCACCATAATTGTACCATAATTTTCTGTTCGTTAATTTCGTTTAGTTGATTGTCGGATCGCGCGTTATTCATTTACATTGTTCATTTGACGTTGATGTTCGTAAATGTGATCAGTGTGTTATTACAGTTTTAATAAACTGCGGATCTGTGTGCAAATTCATATTTTTACAGACTGTTTGACAAAAAAACAGTACACGCATTCGTTTTGTCTGCTAGAAAATTTCTGTAGGTCGTAATGAAAATATTATTAATTATTATTAACGCAGACGTTTCTTTGCAAATTTTACAAATTTATATAAATGCATAAAGATCCGCAGTTTATTTATCAGACTCTCGCTAGGTTCATCGAAACTTTCGACAAAGAAGCAAATCGTTTCACGATGCTTGCGTTCAGTTTGTACCAGAACTAATTTATTGTTGTATGTATTAGGCAATTCCAAAAACAATGCCGTTCTTACAAGTACTGTGCCTACATTAATTATAGTTATTTTTAAAGTGTAATGAATATTTAAAAAGAGATATTAAATTTTTTCATTAAAATCAGTTAATATGTTATATGTATATCTGTTTTCTTAATATTCATTATGCTTCAAACATAAGCGTAATTAATATAGGCACAGTAATTGAGTTCCTTACCCTACGACACTTAACAAAAATAGCTTCGTTGACATCGAGTTTCAAATTTACAACCAAACACTAACGAAACTCGAACGTGCTGAATCGATGTTTACGTTACCCTAGAATCGAAACAGATCGATAGACGATGTTCAAGGTGTCAAAAAAAAAAAACATGCCAAAATTGACCAGACCAAAAATTGTTCGAATTGCGTGTTAGATATTTGTTCGAATAATAATCCCGTGTGTAGGTGTTCCGTTTCCGGTGTAGCAGTCTGTGTAATAAGTAGATGTTCACGCGGATGTTCACGCAGGTATTACGTTTCGTCAAATTGATCAACGGAAATAGAGATTAGAGGCGTCCCTGTTGTTCGACGAAGATTTTATCATAGCAAAAACGACATAGTAATGTTAGCAGATTTTTATCAGAGGGGAAACAGACTATGACGATGCATAATTGTCGATTAACGATCTCAAAGATTATTATCGTTAGACTGCGGATCTTTATGTAAAATAAAAAGCTTGAATTGTAGGGAACAGAGGACAAAAATAAAATTAAAAAGTCGAAAATAATGTAACAACTCTAAATTCGTCTTTACAGTTTCGCATCGCATAATTTTTGCCATAAAATCTGCAGTTTACGAGGTAGATCACAACACAGAAATGTTGCAAGGCTTAACGATCGCGAATGTATGGTTTTCAGTTGTGTGGACCATTTTGCTGCAATAAGTTTGTTTAGTTAAAAATGTTACAACTTGTTAAATATATTACTTTTATTTATAAATCGAAGCTGCAAATCACAATGGCATTATTTATGGAATCACCTGATATACAGCGTGCTTTGACTCGCGTGATCACTCGGAGAATTGTACGGGCAGAATGATAGGTGGAAAAGTCCGTAGAGATTTGTAACCTATTTAACTTTGTCTCTGTGTTACCGACATTTTGGCTAAAGCTGTGTGCACACTGAAGCGACAACGAGTTGATGTTATCTTGAAAAATTCGCCGCTATTACCGAGTGAAAGAAGAAGAAGGCAACAGAAGTCGATGTTGCTTCGGTGGAGACACAGCTTGAGAAGATGATTTTTTTGATTTTGGAGAATTGACCGGAAAGAGTACCGGTGACTCGAGAACAAAGTGGAAATAGGACACACGTTTACATGAATTGTTTTATGTTCCAATGCAGCCATGTGTATATGTACATAAGAGTTGATTTATTGATACGATAATTTCAAATTTTCGATATCTCCAGAATAACTCATGCCTTCCAGATTTGTAAATTGTTTCCATTGATAGCGCCGACATACGTTTCGAATATCTCGATGATAACGAACGGAGTGTAAAGAGTACGTACTTATCGAAGAGATTTGAGTCAGTCGATTGAACATGTAATAATTAGACGCGAAAATTATTTGTTACTCGGTACATTGTAATATCATTTCGAGCAATATATACGTTCACGATTGTCATTCGTTGAGGGATACTTAATCTTGTAACGTTATATTGTACAACGTTCAGTTTCGTTCGTTCATCGTTCTACTACGAACTCATACTAGGACATGTAGAATTCCAGATACAGTATAAAAGAAGTACTTCTTTTTCAATTTTTCACGTCATAATAAAATGTTGATAGCGCGATATGTATGAAATAGATTTATACATGACAAGTTTCTCTTTATATGAAATAAAGATGAAATTCATATGAATCCGCTGTTTTTATTCTACGAACTTCGGTTGGACCTTTACGCCATTGCAGCAGTGCCTGGAAAATAATAACTACATCAAGTACAGTATAACGTCCATTTATAACCACTATTTTTAATCGTTTCTAACTGGCAAACCAATTTTGATGAAATTTTCAGCACGAATCTACAAAACGTTTAAATTTTCGTTACTGGCCCAAATAAAAAAGTTGTAAAAAACAGTTTTGACTATTTCATTCGTAATTTCGACTAAACGCAATTTTTACAAAATTTGTACTACATGCCATCTAGTAAATTAATCCTTCTAGCTTGACAGAAAAACTGAAGTCATTTATAAGAAAGTTATTCTGATTTAAAGTGTGTGCCATCAATTATGTGACAGACTGTCTATTGTATAATGTTCTGTTATGCATTATAAAACAGAAATGCGCATTATAAAGTGCTGTTGTATTTAATTAACACTTTGGTGTCGCCAAAATTTCGACATTTTCAAATACTCAGTAAGTGTACTATTTCGATGAAACTTTACAGTCTTCTAAAATACCAAAAATAACATGTACCATTTTTAGGTGTCACGATTCAAACCACCCCTCAAAATTCAACCCCTAGACCTCTAACAGTTGAAGGCAGAAGAAAAAATATTTTCACGTAGCTCTAAGTACGAAATATTTGTATACGCTATTACTTATCGTTCTTAACAATAAATGTAATGTTCTTTATAATAATTAAAATATTTATATATTGTTATAGGTAGCTAATGGTGACACATCTTTGAATTACGAGTTCTGCATCGATTGTGGAAGGCAGGAATTAAATCATACTGTTTTTCTTTCTTTCAATGATCTTAACCAGTTGAAGATAGTGTAACAATATTTTTAAATTACAATCTTCGCACAATTTTGTGCTTCACTTATCCGTTTTTGTTATAAGTGCATACAATCCGCAGTCTAGTAATATACGCGCTAAAAATTCCATAGATTGAACCTGAAAAGAAAGTTTATTTCCCAACAGTATGAATTTGTAATAAAAAAATTGAAACCTCGATTTTCTTATATTTTTACTGACTTTATAAAAGAACTATGAATATCAAAAACTGTAGTACATCATGAAGTTGACATTTGCAACTGAAACCATCGCCTACTTTAAAAACTCCTGCATAACTATTGTCAAGCCAGCACTGAAGAACTCGCAAGCATGAAAGAGCTTGGAAAATAGTTTATTCTGTTCCAGAGAGAAGTAAAACGATGAAACCCCACAGCAAAAACTGCAAAGCTGCCGGCTATTCGTGATCCAACAGAACTTCGTAAACTGATCTTCGAACGTACGTCGTTACGCTTTCATTATTTAACAGCGACAGAACTTTCGAACTCATCGAATATGTAAATGAATCTTCGGTATTGAAGCACATCGCCCGTACGGTAAATAATTTGCAGCATTGTCCACGCACGGTAGCAAATGCAAAAGAAACAGAGGGGACACATAATAGTCGATTCTGACTATAGTACTCTCAATTTTCCCGGTCCTACATAATGATACGTAATAGCGTGTGCTAGACGATTGACTCTGATCGATGAAATCACAACAGCCACTTCCATCCTTCGCGAAGTACAATTTGATTTTCGAGTCGGACGTTTCTTTCGTCCGCTGTCAACGATTCAGAAGACAGTTCGCGCGAGAAACTTGCCAAGAGCAAGTTCGGAACCTTTGCCGGTCAAAACACAATAGTTCCGATGTCGTCTAAGACAGTCATTACGAATCCCATCGTGATTAGTCTTCGCATGATGGGCGCCGAGCCGAGATCGTCGCGCACGATTCTGCAGCGGATCGTTTGCTCGTTCCTAATGGTGTCCTCCTTGTCCGGTCAGTTCTGGTACTGTGCTTCTTACAGTAAGAACGAAGAATTAGCCGACGTGTTGGACAGTCTAAGCGTGATTTTGTCAAACGGCATTACGTTCGTTAAAATGGTGATTCTTTGGTGGAACCGCCGGTAAGCAGCCATCGTGTCAATTATTCTTTGCTGCGCCGAGTACTATTCCGGAAATATTTAATAACTCGTATCCACGTTGTTTCTCTGTTATAGCCAACTGTAATAATTGTTCGATTACTTTATACAGAATATTTTTCAAAGCCCTAACGATTATTTTCGAAGATTGGAACAATCCTAATCTAGTCGGTCGGAACAAACGCTTTATGGTGGACAATGCCCTCGTGTCTGTACGAATATCGAATCTATTGCTGGTCGTTTACTTCATGACGTGTATTTTCTATACGGCAAGCACCCTGTTCATGTCCGACGACAGCGACGAGGGGCTCGATTCGAGCCAGAGGAAATTGTTGCTGAAAATGAGGTTTCCCTTCGAAGTGATGATCTCTCCGGTTTACGAAGTCGTTATAGTAGCGCAGTTTCTGCTCGAATGTTTCGTTGCTTTCACCGCGGCGATGTTCACGGCTCTGCTCGCAGCATTAGTGAGTTATTATTGGTATTATGGTTTCCGTATCGCTTCAAAGTTTCCCTCTTTACTCGATCCTCGTAGAAGATTTTACGATCAGTCGAGAAACGGATCTTGTATTGGGAATACTTTGGCATTTTTTTCGGATTCTTTATTTCATAATTAGACAGCGGATGTTTATGCAACTTCCAATTGTTATAGAAAAATTTTAAGAAAGTGGAATGAAATAAAATGCTATTTTTAATGGGAACAGCCTTTGTAGATCCAAAGCAAATACAAATCGTATTAAATTCTCTCGAATTTTATATTATAGCATTTTTTGAACATTTCCATAAGCCATAAATCCATAAAGATCCGCAGTCTATTCATAATTAATCAGATCCGAAAGATGTTTTTGGCACTTACCAGACGCGCTTATTTGTTCGGGCGAGTTCCGTGAAAATAATCGTGCAATGTCTCAACAAATGCAGTCTTGTTATGTTTAAAAAGTAATGCTAATTAGTCGCGTTCAGTGCTCCGTTGTTTTAGTGTCAACGCACTCACTGCCATTCACATTATGAACATAATACTGCAGATAAAAATGACAAAATTTTCATTGAGTATTTCGTATTTTTTTAAAAGAAATTAATGTATTCACCCGAAAAAAATAATATTATAAATTTAAAATGAATGGGCAAAAATGGACAAATATGTTCATAGTACTTAATATAGGGTAAGGGACCCAATTACTGTAGGGGTATCAATTTCTGTGCCTATGCTAATTATATTTATTTTTAAACCATTATAAAAAATTCAATGTCTCTTTTTTAATATTCATTACGCTTTTAAAAATAAATATAATTAATATAGGCACAGTAATTGGGTCCTTTACCCTAGCAAATTTCAAGATACGACAGCTACTTGGGCTGGCAGTCAATGCGTTAAAGCATTTCGAAAAACACCTGAAGCATTCTAAAAATTGTTTCATTTTCGTAGGTGTTACATGTAGGTAGTCAAGTAGACATACTGTGCCAGGAACTAATCAACCTTCCTAATCATCGGCAGGAGGAAAGATTATCCTCGTTCAGAAGTCTTGTGGTACAGCACCAGAAGATCATATGTCTGGGTGAAAGTATCAGAGATCTATTTATTAACATAGCACTGGTGCAATTTTTATCAAGCATTCTGGTTATCTGTAGCTTGGGCTTTATACTTGTAAATGTGAGTTACTCTTTCTTTATGCTGTTAGGTGTGCAAATTAATTCGTAGCCCTGGTGATTTATTACGTTGTTTCAAATATAGATTTGTTACGAGATGTATTTTTCATTTTTTGAATTTTGAATTTGAATATACATATTTTGATTGTTTTACATATTTAACATATTTTTGTTGTATTAATTTGTACCCCTAACACAGGGAATCGTAATTAATATGAGTTACTGTAGTCTTTAGGCACAGAGAACGGATCTTCAGTAGTAATAAAATGTTTACCATTTTACGTGGCTGTTAACTGCGAAGCGTTTGTTCTTTGTTACACCGGCGAATATCTTACATCAAAGGTGAGCTATTTAATTCTCCTTTTTTTACAAAGTATTTATATTTAAAAATTAGATGTACTTATAAGTGCCTGAAGAAATCATGTTTTCAGAGCGCAGATGTCCGACGAGCAGTATGTGATATGGATTGGTACAAGCTGAACAATCGAGATATGCGATTGATGTTGCTACTATTGTTGAGATCGCAAAAAGAGTTGACGCTTTCAGCCGGAAAATTTGTTATCCTTTCCGTGGAAGCGTTTGCCACTGTAAGACTGGAAATAGTAAAAATAACAAATTTGATCGTTTGACCTTTTTTTTTCTTGAAAACGAAAACTATTTCCGTTCATTTGAAATTGAAAATATTGCAATTTCCTCCGTAGGATGGGGGACCCAATTACTGTGCCTACGTTAATTATACTTATTTTTAGAGCATAACGAATATTAAAATGAGATATATATACAACATATATATTAACTGATATTAATGACCAAAATTTAATATCTCCTCTTTAATATTCATTATGGTTTAAAAATTAGTATAATTAATATAGGCACAGTAATTGGGTCCCTTACTCCATGTTAAATATAATTTCAATTTCTAGATACTCAAAGCTTCGGCTTCGTATATTTCAATATTGCTGGCTATGTCCTAGTTTTGCAAACAATATAATTGTTTATATCAAAGGATACGGACGACGAAATATACGGAGAGGCAGTGACGGTATAGTAATCACATGCATTGTGATTACGGGGCATTATTAGTGACAGAAATATAAAATAATTCTGCAATAATTACTTGAGATGTGTTATAGGAATTTAATGAAAGTGTTGAAAATATATTTTCAATTATGCTGCTTGAATCGGATCTTAATTGAGACATTCCTTTCAATCTTGTTCGAATGTTAGTTTTTGAAATTTCATAATACAAAATTGATTATGATGGTCGAAGAGAAAAGTACCATTACTATACGACTCTCCCCTATGTTTTGAGTTTTAAACTTATATGTTTCTCGGAGGAAACGCGAATTAAATCCGGACGTGAAATTGCTGCGATTTGCTGCAACCGTTATATGGTCTGGGGACATGAAACGCAGTACATTGTGTTATGTACTGCACTACTTTTTGAGATCCCACAGAACTTTTCCTTTAATCGATTGCATAAATCAGTGCTCGATAATGAAAGCACACGATAGAAATAATTCATAGTATCTGCAATGGCAGAGAAATTGCCTTGGTCTGACATAATAGCACATAATAGCAAGTGATCAATAATGGTTTGCAGAAAACAGAAACAGTTCCTTATTTTTTAATAATTCACTTTTATTTCTGTTAGAGTTTTACTTGAAAGTGTCTTTATACTGTATGAATTAATTTGAAACAATGAAATATTTAATGCTTAAAATGTACTGGAAAAGCGTGTAAAATAGAAAATATGTGGATTTTCACTCGAGGAGTACATGAGAATTAAGAACGGATTAATAGCAGTATATAAAAGTATACATATATATATATATATATATATATATATATATATATATATACTGCTCTTATATTTTAAATCTTATACGTTTCCTCTGTCTGTGACCTTGAATGACCTTGAGTAGTTATATTGAATTCCTAATGAAAGGGAGTATCATCATAGGTGTTTAAAAATGGATGGTTCCGTTTAAAAAATAAAGGTGACGTTGAGATTTCTAAAAAAAATAACGAAAACAAATATTTTTATGGCATCGTATGAGCGTCACCGAACCGTTCACATTGTCCTTAACATGGTCATGGTTGCTCGTACCACCGGTTGCTCACGCTCGAATCTCCCATCAGGCGGCGTGCACCACCGGTTGCTCACACTTGAATGTTCCATCAGACGGTGTGTACCACCAAAAATGTAGTTTGTTTAGTAACTAGAAAAAATTGCCATATAGTTGAAAATTTAACGTATATTAATTGAAAAAAGGTAAAGCATGAATACGAGCGCCGCCCCACGGCGAGAAACACAAATAGTAGTTTAAAAACAACAAAGGTATTTGAGGTGCAAACGTTACTTGACTTACCCTGCATATACATGTACATATACATATGCATACCTGTTAATAACATAAAACCCACAGCCAGCGGACTGGGAATGTCGATCACTACTTCTCTATTTACCTGTCACAAACCAAGCGCCATTTAAAAACACAACATGTGCAGCTTGCTAACGTATTAAATCTAAACACATTGTTTGTGCATCTGGTGATATCCTCTGCTTCTAATGTAAGTAATGGCTGTCAATAAGCGTAGTAATCTAATCAGTACCGTCGATAACGAATAGTTATGGCTACACATTGGTGAATCATAGAGAATCGCTATCGGTCTTCGCATAAATACAAGAGTGATTCAGAGTAGGTATCCACACGAATACAATTTGGTACAGATACGCCGCCATTTTTATAACAGATAGTCTCTTAACCGTCCGACGTTCAGATAAAAGCCATAGTTAATACTCTTTGACTCTATATCTGCATTATAATCATTAAAATTTATTTTTTTTCGCATAGTAGTATTCTTGAAACAAATATTTGATCAATGAAATTCGCATAGATCAAAGTTGCAAAAGTGAAATAAATTTTCGCAGTTCTGTTTTACAATTCTTGTAGCACCTTAAGCTCTAATTTATTATTCTTTATTTATTATTCCATTTATGATAAAAATGAATAACCACAATTCAAATTAGTAAATAAATCCACAGAATTTAAAAATACTGTTGTACTATAATTTCGGACTTAGCGATTAGGAAAAGGAATAAATGTATACTTAGCCCATGTATGTTGTAATGAATGCGAACAACTTTAATTTTGCATAAAAAAATCTGTAGTCTATTTATGATGTTTCAGTCCTTAGGTGAACTATTGGGGCCGATGCAGCCCCACTTTTTATGATAATAATTGTTTAATGTATATAGCTATTAATATTATAAGTATTTTTGGATTTAGACGAAATTTTACTATCTCACTACGTTTCTATTTACCGTTTTTAATAGAGATGGAAATTAAATATAAATATAATATTAAATATAGTTTAATCGAATCATGGAATTTTTAAAGTACACGTTGAAATAGATTATGTATAAAATAGAAGTGTGTACAATAGATTTATTCAGTTTTTAGACTTCGTCGCGTATTGAGCTCGTCGCGAAAATTACAAGAAATTGTAAGATTACATTTATTACAGTGGGAAAATTTGTCCTTGATCAAACACGCTGGATAATACCGATATATTGCGACGTGTACGATTATAGGCGTAACAGGTGTTACCCGTGCTATATAACTGAAAAGTATTTTTAGAATGTACCGTTGCACAGAGAGAGCAACGGCACACGAAAGTGCTACCTGTTATCGGCGCAGCTGCAATTAGGAACAATGACACTGGCCACCGTTGTGCGCCTTTTATGTTACCGACACTTTTATGTATCGACTGGTTCAAGTTCCTTTGTTTGGTCCTTTTGTCTCCTTTGCACCGCTGTTCTAACTGTTTCCCACTTTTTTTTTTTTGAAGATCACAAACCAACAATTTCCATTTTCAATTCCATTTCAATTTCTATTCTTTTATATGAAAAATAATGACTTGGTTTAAATCAATTTCGAACAAATCCTAAGAGCCTTTTCGCATTTAGCTAGGTTGTGTTCGTAGTCATCACTCTGGAATGGTCTATTTGCTAGGAGTGGTAATTGCAAACAGATAACAAAGAGGTTCACTGAAATGTGAGATACAATATAAAATATTACTTAGTTTATACTAAAAGTACGATTAACACGTAATTGTTCAATGTAAATGTAATTGTTCCATGAAATTGTTATTTTATTTTAAAAACAAGTACGTAGGTTTTGGTCCTTCTTTTTTTTTTTAGAATGTTTTGAAGAACTAAATTTTCATCAGCGTATGCAATCTACGGATAATACTAGAAGCAACTCAGTTAAATAGACAGATAAACTATAACACAGATAATAGAAAATGATAGAAACTTCAACGCTTGTAGTGTAAAACGAAAGCTCGTGAAGCAAACGTACTATTTTTTATCTGACAATTACGTACAATCTTTTTCAAATAAATTATCTCAAATCTAGCGCGTTCGTTAACGATGTGTTCTGTTTGCGCTCTGTTTCGTGTCTTCTGGTGTCTAGTACACTCCGTTAAACAATTTTTCAGCGGTCAAATTTTCACAATTACATCCTGTTACAAAGATTACCACTTACAGCTAAACAATTATTTTGAACCATAACTATACACTGAGTGTATTTCTGATATGATTATACGCGTTGCTTTAGAAAAATTTCAAGATCAAACTTACTTGGACCTTTTGTCGATTTTTATAATAAAGGTAAGGGACCCAATTGCTTTATGGGTAACAATTACTGTTCCTACATTAATTATACTTATTTTTATAGCATAATGAATATTGAAAAAGATACTAAATATTTTTCATTAAAATCAGTTAATATGCTATATATCTTTTTTTCAATATCCATTATGCTTTAAAAATGATTAATATAGGCACAGTAATTGGGTCCCTTACCCTATTCAACAATTTTCGCGCATCTGTAATTTCAGTATACAATTTGCAAAATAAAAAATCGGTCATTTTCCCCGGCACTGGTTTCGTATGAGAAAAGAAAATTAGTACATGCGAACGAAGAAATAAATAATATAATGTATTGTATACAGGGTGTCCCAGCTAACTTGACCACCTTGAATATCTCGCTTAGTGTTAGTTAAATCTTCAGTTAAAAAATTGGCATATTTGTTACCATTTAGTGTACCATTAACATCAAACCAATTATAATGCTTTTCGGATTTTTCATACCCAAGGTCACACAAAGGTCATTGTATAATACGTCATTGAAGAGGTCTTCACTTTTACTATTACATCGCGATAAAGAAAAATATATAGTTCCATAAAAAAAAATAGATGACCTTGAAAAAAGCTTTTTCCGAATCATTATATTGCCCCTTCGGTTAGGTTAATATTGTCCTATAACGTTTATTTCTATTACTAACACTAAGCAAGATATTCAAGGTGGTCAAGTCAGCTGGGACACCCTGTATATTATATTGGATAATTTTAACGCGGTACATATTGTCGCATCTTCAGTGTACATACAATTAAAAAAAAAAAATAAAATTCACGGGACAATTGACCGTCGGCTGTAAATTCTCAGCCAACAAAAAATCGATCTTTTTCCCATGCATATACGTTGGCGAGTGTACCGGCAACCGATAAGAGAGGGCTTATCGAGTTTTCAAATCGGCAACCGACTTTCCCGCTAATCTATGTTTGCATATCGGTGGGAGAATAAGGACGGAGCGTCGCAGATACCGTTTACGGTGCCGAAGGGCGTGCAGAAAAAAAATGGGTGTGTACATAAATGTTTTCGTTCTCACAAGCGAGGTATAACAGGCGCGTACTTGCTTCACGTTCGCGTATTTACGCGAGCGAGAGTCCTTAAGTAATTACGAAGGTGGAACCGACGGTTTTTCAGAATGACGTTCCGCGCGACATGACGACAGTGTCTGTGACCGGCGCGGCGCACTGACTCATCGATCAGTACACGTCGAGCCGCAGCACGGTTCGGTTCGCGTCTTACGTTCTTTTCGCGAACGTCAAATGTTGAACGAGGTGGTGGTGCTCCGTGATTGTTTACCGTGCTACGTGTGCCTCGATTCGCGTGACCACACGCGAAACGACGACGGTGTGTCAACGACTCCCTTTTCGCGAGTGGATCGTTCTTGTGCCTCTACATTTTTCGGATATTAACGGCCCTCGACGCTGACGACTCGCCGGATCGGAGACGTCGACATGGTAAGTGTATGTAAACATCTGATTGGTTGTTGGTAGACTAAGGACTCTTACACGTTTAGAGTGATAGTCGGTGGGCGAGGTTTTGGGATTGTAGGAGGACTGGTAGAATTTAGGGTTAGGGACCCAGTTACTGTGGCGTTACCAATTACTGTGCCTATATTAATTACACTTGTTTTTAAAGCATCAGCTAATGTTGTATATCACTTTTTATGCTTTAAAAATAATGAATATAGGCACAGTGATTGGTACCTCCATAGTAATTGGGATCCTAACCCTAGCTAAATGTGGAAACTATAATATTTTGGACATAATCTAATAATAATAATTTGGACGTAATGCGGTGGTTTTTTATAATAATATGATGTGACAAACCAAAACGAGTACATTGACATTAATATCCGTTATTTAATATTAATGTTCGTTCATTAATGTAACTTCAATATAATTAAAAATTTTCGAAATTGAATGGATATGTAAAAAAATATATTTTAATGAAACGTGGTGTGTATGAATTGGTACCGTGAAAGATAAGGCGTTTCTAATTTTGTATAAAAAATAGTTGAAATCAGTTGCGCTTGTAATTAATATGACCGGTACCAAAACAGTTTAGAAAAGATGAATGAAAAATTAATGATTTAAGTGTTTGCATTTGCAAAGTAATGTCTCTGCTAATTTCCTAATAAAATTTATGGGGAATGATTTATAAGACAATTCGGACGGCTTGTATAAATACCGTGTTTTTATTTGGCTTGCGTTGTTATTTCCCAGATCTGGAATGAAGATAAAATCGAATTTCAAGCGTAGATATTCACTTAACAAACTTATCATGATAATCTGACAAGGATAAGACGTAGTGTGGCTACGTTGTATCGGACATTGATAAAGAACATTTCAACGCTTTGAACAGAAATTGTTTTATATCGGATTGTACTATAGCATTACGAATGTAACGAAGACTAACGGTTATTTTGTAAATTGGGCAACAGCCCATAGCAATGACAAGCAACCCGCGGAATGCAGTGGGCCAAAAATTGGAAACCTAATTACTACGCGCGGGCCGCATCGAACGCAACATTAAATACTTAAACATACTAATTAAATACTTAACACGTTTGGCGCCGCGTCACCCATATTTGGGTGACGGAATTATTTGTGCAGGTTTTAAAATTAATTTTTACGTTGATGTATTCATTGTACCAAACTTGATTAGGATCTGTAACATGCAAGAAAGTTGGAGGATTACTCAGTATCATACATTTAATTTTTTGCAATTTTTATTTCATTAAATAACTTACTTTGATTTTATGGAATTTTTGGGGTTTCTAGTTGGGCGTTCAAAGTGTTAAACATGCTAATCAAATCATTTTAGTTTGTAGGATGTATTTGTTATTTCTTGCATAAATGTACAATAAAACGTTTTTTTTTTGTTTGATCCATTATTTTTTATTGTCGGATAATATATTGTAAAAATATTTCCAACAAAAGTTACTCAGTATTCAGCTAACGATAAATTATGTTAATGAACATTTGACTTCAATTTTTATTATGAAATCATATAATTTTTTTCATGCAAATCAATGCATCTTTCTATTCTCTTTAAAAAAATATTAAGGTATTTGCGTCGTAAATTGATTAGTGTAGATCTTATGTTTTTGTCTGGAAAAAAAGCGGCAAAAAATCTGTAGAAACGAAACTATCCAACGAATTTGTTTGAAATTTTGTGGAGAGATTACCACAGGTACAACGCTTATTTGGCAAAAAAAATTTTGCAAAAAGTTGTTAACATTAAGTAATATGGGCTAATCGAAAATCTCTGTTTTCTGTCCATTTTTTATTTATTAAAGCATACAACAAATTCTTTAATAGATTTTGGTCTGGAACTAATTGTCTTGGCAAGGTGTAATATTGATCTAACTTTGTGCAAAAAATCATGAGACACTTCGAGATGCTTTCGTCGCAATTTATGTTTAAATATCAACTTTCAGAATTTCCGAGAATGAATCGCGCGGATGTCATGATTATTTGATGTTTCAGGTGAAATTTTTTAGGGATATATCATTTATAATGAAGGAAAAGGTGAAATAGTTAGTTAGAATTAATTGTTTAAATAAAAAAAATTTTTAAATAATTTCTTTATGTGGACTAACCTCAAGCCTCTTTGCGTTACGCTCATTTTTTATTTATGGAGGAATACAAAAAATCCTTTGAATACCTTCGATCTGGAACGAATCGTTTTGGCAAGGTATAATATTGATCTAACTTTGAGTAAAAAATCTTGAGACCCTTCCAGACCGTTTCGCAGCAATTTATGTTTAAATATCAACTTTCAGAATTTCCAAGCATGAATCGCGCGGACGTTACGATTATTTGATGTTTCAAGTAAAAAGAAGAAAAATGTGAAATAGTTAGTTAGAATTAATTTGTTAAATAAAAAAAAATTTAATAATAATTTCTTTATGTTAAATAAGCAAATGTTTCGTTCATTAGTGAAAATTTTAAGGTATATATATTAGATAATAAAAAAAATGTGACATTCATACGTATAATAAAATGTTTAATAACAATTCTTTTTCGTTAAATAAACGAAGTTTTCGTTCACTGGACCACTGTCGCAAAGATGCAACAGGCATTTTTCTGACAGTGGTTTAATGAGCGCTATAAAAATAATTTATATAACAAAAAAATTGTTAATAAATATTTGTTTATACATAAAGAATTAATAAATCATATGCATTTCACATTTTCCTTTATTATTAAGAAATATTCCTAAAAAATTTCACCTAAAATATCAAATACACCGTAACTTCCACACAATTCATTCTTGGAAATTCTGAAAGTTGATATTTAAACTTGAATTGCGGCGGTAGGGTCAGGGAGGGAAAAATATATTAAAGGATTTGTTGTATGCTTCCATAAATAAAAAATGGGCAGAAAACAGAGATTTCCGATTAGCCCATATTACTTAATGATTAACAACTTATTTAAAAAAAAATTTTGTGCCAAATAAGTGTTGTACCTGTGGCAATGTCTTCACAAATTTTCAAACAAATTCGTTGGATAGTTTCGTTTTTACAGATTTTTTGCCGCTTTTTGATCAAGTGCTTATCACTGGTCTCTATAAAGTATAAATATCGTTCTTCGAAGAAGTTTAGTTTTAAAATGAACCATAAATACCCTAGCCTAAGCTAATTAACAAATTCAACAAAAATTTATAATCGATCGAGTATTTTACAAAAAGAAGTAGAAAGTGACTTTCTTTGTTGATTAATTTAGTTTTCTCTTAGAAAGTCGAAGCATCGAATCAGATTCACTTTTAAAATGATAAAAAGCTCGTACGTTGTGAACGTTGTTGCTGGAATCTTTATCTTGAAGAGCATGTTAATATGGAGATAGTTGAACGACCTTCAAGTAAAGAGAAATACAAGTTTCGAACGAATTCCGTTCCTTTTAACTATTTTTTTCAAGCTATTGAAGACAGTGGTGTAAGAAGATAACTCTAATCTTGCTTTTTGGACTCTCCATGCTAAACACAAAAGATGCGAATATTTACATAAAATTGTAATCGAACTGCGAATAAATTGAAGAACGATATAAATAAATACACTCATGAGCACAAGTTAAAGCTACGAATGAACATTTTATTAAAATTATTTTCTTCGACTGGCGAAACGATTTATCGCGCGATGCGATTTCACATTTACAATGTATTTACATAATATTTTCTTTTTCGCTTCTGTTCGAAGAATTTACTGACGCAGTTTCGTTGGAAAATCCTGGCGCGTATATTTATACGTGATGGAGCTCGGCAAAAATGTTGAACTAAAAATATGGTATCTCATTCGATCGTGTTCAATTTTGAATCCAAAGAAAATCGCATTCTCCGGTGAAAGTGCAGCGAACACTTTCGTCGACGCGTTTCCTTTCAAATTTTCGAAACGCGTCAGATCGAAATAAAGTCTGGTTAATAAAGCGACTTAGGCGACTAAACCTTCCGTTGACTAAGTAGATTAGTCATCAGTGATTATGTATGCGAAGTCGGATCTCTACGATTTCCATAAATCGGTACTTTCTCGCATTCAAAGAAACTGAATATGTAATTCTGTGCCGGCGATTCAAATAGATCAGAACCGAAACGAACGTAAACAAAATCCCACAACGATTAGGCTTCTCTTATCTCTCATTAGGTCGCATGCTGTGTGAACGCATTGAATACCGCGATCGAGTCATCATTATTAGATGACTAATTTCGTTGCGTGTACATTCACGTTTGACATTCTTTGTATTAACATTCTTAGAGCGTCGACAGAATTAATCGTTTCATTATCGGCGAATCAAGATTTTCTATTATTGACAATCTGACGGAAGATTTATCGATTTTAGTGATTAAATGTTGAGTTAAAGCGTGTAGCCGGATAAGGAGTAATGGAATGACAAAGAAACTCGGATTTTTCAGTAAATTTCTCTTATTCTCTTCAGTTGAAAATTCTGAAAACAATCAGGCGTATTTTAGCTATTAGAATGCACACCTATGAATTTCCTCAGAATTTTTAGCTTCGAAATCGAATTTTAAAAAATGTTGAAATGCCGATTTCTTTTAGATGTTATGAGATACTTAGTTTATATTTTTACAGTTTTAGCATCTCGTTATGGTCGTTAGCATATAATTTTTCAGATTTTTCAAAGTGGGAGCACATAGTTGAAAAAAAAATCAAAAACACGTTATTATTATTATATAACTATTTTTTCCGAAGTTTGTGTGTCGAAGGAATTTTAATTGGTAATAAATAAGTGAAGGTCAGTGGCACACGTACACATTTTGATCACCGTGTTACTGTTATAGTCGAGCAACACTGCAGCCAGTGTTCAATATGCAGATTATGATAGTCGGTCTACTACTCTAACCATTGTCACTATTGTAGTAAAGCGAAATTCACAGAAGCAATTGTGTTGAAACGGTAATGAACGTCTTTATTTTGTCTTGTCATTGAACCGAGGAAAAATGAATCACTTCCCGTACGCGGGGAAACAAAGGAACTTTGTAATAGACAGCTTGAACGCGGTGTTGCACGAAATGATCGGAAAGTGGAGCCAATCTTGTTATTTAATGATTCTTTCCCAATGCTTTGCGGCGTAACAGTTTTGTGAAAACTATGAAAATCTGTGTCACACAGTTTCAATAAAAATCCATTTATATTCAAAACTTTTCTACCTATAAAAAATGATAAAAACGAAAAGAAATTATGTTTCTCTTAGAAAAATTGTCTGCCACCTAAAAAAATTATTTTATCAGCACTTTATTAGAATTTCGTTGAATAATTTTGAAAGGTGTTATTTTATTTTAATACGAAAAGCAAAATATTCTCACGAAGTACTGAAAATAAATTGAAAACTCCAATTTTCTTTTGTTATCTGAAAAATCATATTTTGAGCTGTCCCTCATTTTTAAAATGAACCTCCTCATGTTCTCTTTAAAATTGTAATATTGCGATTTTTCTGCTAGTCTAAGAATAAAAGATCGAGAATGCTTCGAACTGCGGAGCATTTAATAAGGAATAAAGAATAAACAAAGAATATGTGACATAAGATTTTGCGTGCAGAATATCATTTTAGAAAATTTCTTATTTCAAAAACGATCGTGTTGCGCGACTAACAACGTGAGTGTTTAACGTGTCTGTCTACCAATGGCCGTTTCGACTTGAAACAAACGGACGATAACACGGTATGAAGTATGGCCTGTCATCCATCGGCGATATTGTCTTGTCTATCAATTTACGAACTGTAGTATGCAACACTGGCCAACGTTTATGAAAACATTAACGCAGCTCGGGAATAATAAGTAACAGATAGGTTACAACAGCAGGTAAATTATTATCGCTACATTATACGCGGTCAAGGTAGTTGATTCACTGCGTACAGCTATCTTATTAACACTGTATCGACTATGTTTTGCTTTAACGAAAATAGCAATTAGAGCATATACAGAAACACTTAACGCATTCGAAACTAATATTAACACGATTGAGATAACCAGGTCACTGGTTCAATTAATTCGAGCTGATACAATTAGCGTATTTAAATTCACGTGTTTAATAGCCCACAAGTGATGACAGGAAGTCCGCTTGTAATTGCAATTATACAGAGAACGCGCGATACAGCCAATTAAATGCGCTGAATTAACACTGCGAATCGTTTAGATCCAGATTACACGGAGGAACGTAAAAACAATTACAATTAACCAGCTGCTTTGATAAATTCTTAGTTGATGCTTTCGCATGGGTACTACATCTGTTATTCAATTTGTTTCTCATGAACATACTCGGGCGTGATCCGGATGAAGTTATTAAATGTTTATTTCCTCGATGATTTTAAGCATTCGCATAGTTAGATAAAGATGAGGAAATGCTTTTTTTAAGTGGCTAGTACGAGCTAATATGAGAACTCCTTAGACTCCTGCGAGTTCTAGGCCTATGCCGGAGTCATTTCTGACTAGTGTTCCTGATTTCTCAACATTTTTCATTTCTCGAGAAATGAGAAATAAGACTATATTTCTCGATAACTTTCGAAAATTCTCGAGAATTTTTAATAAAATAAAAAAATATTGGGAAACTTTTACCAAACTTTTATAAAGTGAAACATTACGCTTTCGTTTTGAAATGATTTCTTAAGAAGCATAATGCGTCTAATGTAGAATCAGACAATCTACTTCTTTTTTTTTGTAACAAAATCTGTAGCCGTAGAAAAATTTCTTTCGTTTTGTGTGGACGTTGGCTTTATCGTATACAGAACATCCAAAAGTTGCTGAAGATTGGATGTCCTTTTGTCAGTGGACTCAAAAATTTGGAATTCCTTTGTTAGAGTCTGGAATTTATTTTCTTCTGTCGCTAAACTCTTGACACTAAATTCTTGAAGGCTATCTGCAATTTCTAATTCTAACTGTTTTTCCAGTGATAGTTCCTCATTCTGAGAATCTGAATGTTATTCACTACTTTCATAAGAATCATTGTTATATTTTCCAAAAAGTCTGCTTAGAATTTGTTTTGATGTTAAATAAAAAAATGTATCTTCTGAATCTTTTTGCAGAGATTCTGGATTATGCAGATATTTTATAAGGGATACAGCAATCTTGTCTCTTCTTTTAGATATTTCTTCTTTAGTAACAACAAGAAACTCATTACTCAATTCAGTATTCAGTTTTTCTAGTTATAAATAAAAATTTAAGAGAATTTAAGAATTTATATGTTATAAAATAAATGGGATTCATAAGAATTTTCCTAAATTTAAATTTCTCGAGAAATACTGGAATTTTTCTCGATAAATGAGAAATAATCAATTATAAAATTTCTCGAGAAATTCTCGATAAAGAATTCTCAAGAAGGAACACTATTTCTGACCCACACCAATATTTCGCTACAGTTTTCTTTCGATATAAGGCGATCGCTCGGGACCGGCTTGCGTCGTATTTTGAACGAAGAAGCGGGGATAGCGATTTCCATATTTCGAAATAAAAAGCGTCGTCTTGTATCGAAATGATTAAAAGTGCGATTTTTAGTCGAAAATCGTGAAAAATGGCAATTTTCCCAATTTTAATCGTTTATAACTCGCAAACGAGGTAACCAATATCGGTGAAATTTTCAGCATGGAATTTATTCGAGCGAATCAAACACATTCTTTAAATTTTCAATACAGACTCAGATAAAAAAGCTGAAAAAACTAACTTTTACTATTTCTTTTGCGATTCCGACGAATTCAAATTTTTTTCAAAAATTTTTTACGCCTCGTCTAATAAACTAATCCTTCTAACTTCTCAATAACATTCAAGTCATTTGATCTAATTTTAAGAAAGTTATATTGTTTCAAATAGTGTGTAATCAGTTTTGCTTTACTGTATGTCTTTCCATTCTGTGGGGAGATGCTCAGTTTAATATTTCATAGGCTTTGTTCAAACAAAAACTTTACTTTCTTGTGTTTGGTCTCATTGGTATTTCCATTGTCAAACATTTTTTTAAAAAAGTTCCACCGTTCCTGTTTTAAATTGATCCTATTATGTGCTTTCATTGATGCCCCTTGCTTTGAAACATTTTTTCAAAAATGCTCCACGGTTCCTGCTTCAAACGGAACCTATTAACACTTTGACTGCCAAACTAGAAACCGCAAAAATTCCATAAAATCCAAGTAAGTTATTTAATGAAACAAAAATTGACAAAAATTTAATGTATAATATTGAGTAGTTCTCCAACTTTTTTGCATTTTACAGATCCTAATCAAATTTGGTACAATGAATATATTAACGTAAAAATTCATTTTAAAACCTGGACAAATAATTCCGTCACCCACATATGGGTGACATGGCAGTCAACGTGTTAAAAAGCTTTAGAAGTGTTTCGTGAGTCAGTTCGCGACGTTCGAAGACGTTCCAGCAAAATTTCGCGGTGCGCGAGTGAAAGGTAAGAAGAAAAAAAAAGAAAGAAAAAGAAAAACGGTTGAATTACGATTCCATAACGGGCGTTATACTTGGTTCTCGTCGAGAAACCTCGGGAGAAAATTGTTCCCGAGCCGTGTCAGTGTTCGCGCGTTCTTCGCGTCCGAATTTGCATCGAGACGTCGTTGCTGCCTTGAGCTCAATAAACCGAACTGGAAGGAAGGTGGTGCCTTGAGAGAAATGATTGTCGCTATTGACCATGATGCGTTACACGTATGTATGTACATCCTGCGTTATGATTGCCCGGAGCTTTTGTAGCCGTTGTCGTTAAGGATTCCGACGACGAAGTATCGCGGCGTGGGCGTATATCCATTTACATCATCCCGTTAAAGACTATAATGATTGTTGAGCAGCGAACTCGGCTCGTCTGCGCGATAGCTAATATCAAGATTGTAGGAAACAGTACTCGAACCGTTTGTCGACAGGAACTATACACTGACTAACACCTGTGTGTACATAATAAGACTGTACAGGGTGTACGCGGTACTATTTGCCACGGTTTTCGCGTAAATGATAAGCGCTGTTGTCGTATGTCGACTTCTCATGGTCGCGATATTTTTAAGTTCAATAAACAATTTGTTTTGCCAATAAGTACAATGCGAATGAAAAGACACTATTCGCACCAATTCTAACTAATTTTTAAGATGGTTTTTAGTTTAAGAATGTTCGAAATGTTGATATTTTCGAGAATAGAGAAAACAACTCGCGTTTCATCGATGAATATTTTGACTCGATATTATCAATATTTTCAGAAATATTCTGTTGTTCTTACTCATTAACATTTTTCTATATTGACAATATTTTGAAAAATATCAATTACTTTTATCCAGTAACAATTTCGTGTATTGGCCACATTTTCTTTTTCTGTATTGTCGATATTTTCGGAAATGATTAATTACTTCGTCCATTAACATTTTCCTAGGTTCCCGCTATTTCCAGAAACATTTAATCAGCCAATTTAGCTGTCGCGCAATCGCGGAGCCACATCGCGTACTAAACGTATCCTCGTGTCAATAAGCAAATCGTGCCACGTTCTCTTTTGTCGTTACGACTGTCAGTGATTGTCATATAGACAGTCCTGTAAGATCTTTATCAGCCGACTGAATGTTACCAATTTTATTGCCGTGACATTGAATGTCACCCGCGTTTGTCATCGTTGGGAACTAAGAATCGCACTGTCACAACATTCCGAACCGTGATGCGTCGACAGTGTCACGACACTAACACCGATTTGACTTTTACCGATGTCGAAGTCAATATCGCAAACTGTGGTCTGTGGTCAGACCACAACAATTGGTCGACATTGTCAGACGACAATGCGATACCGTTTCCAAAGTTTTATGAAACTTTTATTATACACGTTGAGTAAGTTTTGTCGCATATCGTCGAAAAATTATTTAGATATTTGTCAGCCATGTTTCAAACATGTGATTAACGATATAATCACATGTAGTTTTATTGTATAACTATCTATCTATTGTATAACTTATTGTATAACTTTATTTTTATTGTTAAAAAAACATTACAATGTTGTAATGCAGGTAGACTGCGGTTTTTAAAACAAATTCAGATTTTCATAGCGGGGAATCGAGAATCAATTATTTTCTTGTATTAAGAGCCTTAATTAGTGTAAACAAAATTGTAAATACGAATAATGTAGTTGAATTATTCAAATCTTTGATTAAACATCTTTAGAAATTGTAAATATCAAAAGACTCGCCGTAGTTATAGTAAATTGTTTAAATTTTAAGAAATCAATTAAATTATAATTAAATAACAAACGGGATACAATTAAATTTGAACTTATTTATTTGATATTGAATAAATTAAATTATATAGGATGGAACAATTTCAGTTAATACGTGTTAATATCTGCAGCAGATTTGGAAAAAATATTCTATCTTTTCCTCGTCTTCAATTGTCGATTGTAATAGTTTTCAGTGAATTCCTTCTAAAATGTATATTAGGATTAATGTCAGAATTTTCAGCTTGATTGTTGCTCGTAAATGGGAAACAATTTTCGCATTACACAAATGGAAACATACCCCGTATTCGAGGGCAACATACTTCTACGGTCAATAGCCTGTAACGTATCGAATGGAGAATGCATTGCAGATCTGCGACACAGAAATCATAATTGGATTTATGTGACTTTCTGTGCTTCATTGCTATCTGAGCTAGATAAAGAGTAGCAACTATATTACAATTATGGCATTCGAAGCACCGAAAGTTGAGTATTTTGTAACACCTGTCCGAACTAAATATACGTTTGTTTTCATTCAAGTCGATTAGGCTGTGGGATCTTCAGGCATTCATGACACCTGTGAATTTGTAAATATAAATACACGAAAATCATCCACTTGTCGAAGAATGTTCCCCGATCCTGGTTTCCATTAACCATGACACCGAAGGGCATTTAGAACATGATCCTTAGATTGATCTCAACATTTTTTAGTCCGGACTCTGATTACTATACTGTATGTGACGTCTATTCATTTTGATTTCAGGTGTACCATTGGCAGAGTCAAAATGTCAAAGTTTCCGGCGTGGACGACATGGTTCTACTTCCGAAAATATCGGAGGAAGCCATAATCGATAACCTTCGGAAGAGATACATGGACGACTACATATTCGTATCCTTTTCGAACAAAGACGACCTTGATCTCAACAAATAATAGGAGTCACTCGAAATATTAGGGTAAGGGACCCAATTACTCTGGGGCTACCAATTACTGTAGCTATGTTCATTATACTTATTTTTAAAGTATAATGAATATTAAAAAAGATATATATATATATATATATATATATATATGTCAACTGATTTTAATGAAAAAAATGTAATACATCTTTCTTGGTGTTTATCATGCTTTAAAATTAAGTATAATTAATGTAGGTACAGTAATTGAGGACCTTTCCCTAGTACCAAAGTATTTTTCAATTTATATTTCAAATGACTCTCTCGAAAGTATAAAAGTCGAATGTTTGCAAAAATCAACGAGTCTATCTTCATTTTCACGACCACTGATCTGAATTCGTTATCTTAAAAGGTTTCTTCCCTTCGACCCTACAACATTCGTAAGACATCGCGACATTAGATGGCATCGATTAGGCGCAGGGGAAACTTCTTTCGTTCTTTCGTTAATATGTACATTAAAACTGTATTTAATGTCAGCGTGTAAAATGTTGATTTTATTTACCGCGTAAAATTATCTATGGAACTATAAAATTATAGAAAACACACTGTCAACATTAGTCTCCAAAAAAAAGTATATGAGGCTTATTATATTATTAATGAAAAACAAATTCAAGGAAAATCACTCGATTTATGTATCAGGTACATAAATTAATTCTTGGTCTTTTCTTCGTAAAATTGATTATTTACAAACAATTAGAACACATTCTACTCCCCAGAATAATCGCAATCAATTTCTATGCACTATCACTATCTTGCAAGTAATAAATAAATTTTCAAAATGGTGATTGGAAATTTTGAATTCAACATAAACAGAACTACGAATTAGTTTGTATACCTAATAGTATTACAAACGACGTCTTGATCTAACAATAAGCCGGTTCCTCGGGACCGTGCTCTGACATAGATTGTGTAGGACTACTATTTTTTCAAACATGTAAACGTGTTTTAAACGTGTAAACGCGTCAATTAAACCACTAAATACCGTTCTATTCGATATCCAACTTCGTTCGGCTTAGATCAAGACTTTACTGTAATGTGGTTTATAAAAATGTGATACATCAAACCCTTAAACTGAGGAATTAAATAAAACAGGTCAAGTGTAATGTAATCTTGGTATAAAATATAAATTATGAACGTGCAAAGTTAATTTTCTTAATGAGCAACAGACATGTATCGGTCCCGTACTTGTGTCAATTAATCCTTTCAAGCAGATGCCTTATTTTGGAGAGAGGGAGATAGAAATTTATCAAGGCGCGGTAAGTTTAAACAACATGCATGGTCACAAACAATACGACTCTAACTATTCATATTCCGTTTCTAATATATTTGTATTATATTTTTATCTTAGGCACCGTATGAAAATCCTCCTCATGTATATGGTTTGGCTGACGAGATGTATAGGAATATGTTAATTGATAACGAAAGCCAGTGTGTTATCATCAGGTATTACATACGATTTTATTCATATATTCTGTTATCTTTGTGTTGCTTAATTCCGAGTATTGGTACATGCTCTTCAGTACGATTTACGACGTATCATAAAAATTGTATTGTACGTAAAAAATATAAAAAATGTTAAGTTTATCAGTATTAGCATATTATTAGTATTCGGTATAGAATAAATTAAAAAATATTTATGTGAAGAGTGTACGAAATATTATAAAATAAATATAAATAAGTGGTAAATAGCACATAAAGTAAACTAAATGTAAATGACAGAATAGTAGAATAAAATACATAAAATAAATTTAAGTGAAGTAAACGGTAAAATAAAATGTATAAAATAAATAAATATATGTTATTTGCAGTGGAGAATCCGGTGCTGGTAAAACAGTGACTGCAAAATACATAATGTCCTACATTGCAAGGGTCAGTGGCGGTGGTGAACGAGTTCAAAAAGTGAAAGACGTAATTTTGGAGTCTAATCCACTATTAGAAGCGTTTGGAAATGCGAAGACAGTGCGAAACAATAATAGTAGCAGATTCGTAAGTTTTGTATTTAATTAAGGAAATAATGAAGAAAATAGTAAAAATATCTCAAGTATATTCTGTTTTTAGGGCAAATACGTGCAAATGCAATTCGGCCGTGGCGGTCAACCAAGCGGAGGAAAAATTTCGAATTTCCTTTTGGAGAAGTCAAGAGTCGTTTGTCATAACTATGGCGAGAGAAATTTTCATGTATTCTATCAATTGGTCACAGGCGCAGACCAACAAATGAAATGTAAATATCAATTGGTAATTATGATTGAACAATTTTGATACACACTTCTCTTCGATACTAAATTGCAGGTCTTCTCAAAACAGTAGAACATAATTTAGAAATTTTTTAAATGTTAATCTACACGTGCAAGAATTTGCATTTCCGTCACAAGAATGTAGTTGAATCTTTAATGTTACATTGGCCATGAATATTTTAGAGATTATGTCGAAAGCGAGCAACATTTGTATCCAATTTTAGAAGACCATTATATTAATAATTCAGTAGAAATCTTGTAAAATTTATAAAGTGGACGGAAATTATTTTCAAAATCCATTTAACACGAGGTTCGCCAGGAAAAATATAAACAGTAATTTCTGATCTGTTTATTTATTGTACAATCAAAATTTATTTTCACACACTACTTTTCCATGTTATTTAATTTAATAACGTTTTTTTATTTCATAGCCGAGTTTGGATTAAGTAATCTCGATTACTACCAGTACCTCAGCTACAGTGGGAATCACAGAGTCGAGGGTGTTTCTGATGCTCGTGATTTTCAGGAAACATTAAAAGGTATTCCTGCAATTTTTACAAAGACCAATTAATATAATCTAAGATCAACTAATATAATCTAACTCTTAAACCTTGTAATAAGCATTTGTACTTTATTAAACATTAAGAATTCATTTGTAAAAAAATATAATTTTTCTTTCTAGGATTAAGTGTGATGGGAATAAGTGATTCAGAAGTGAATGATATCTTCCGAATAGTTGCCGGAGTACTTCATCTAGGAAACATTCAATTTATGGAAAAGGAAAATTATTCACAGGTTGCCGGCAAGCAGTGTAAGCACGCTTAACTATACAAATTCTGGACATTTTTCTGGCGTTCATTTTGATTATTTCTTTATTCCTTTATCCTGGTTTCATTTTTAATTACCTTCAAAAGTAAACAAACATTGAAAAAAAGTTGAGAAAAAAATATTTCTCTCGCTTTTGCTTCAAAGTTTCGTTCAACGAATTCTGCTTTACTCATATAATTTCATGATTCGATCGAATACATCAAATCGGGGGAAAATCAACGAGAAGTCTAACATTTTATATTATTCAGAGATGAAAGACGTATAATTTTACAAGCGAAACATAAGACTTTGCCAATCCTTGCTTCCGCGGTTTCCATTTGGAGCGTCCTGCATCCTCGTGTATGCTGAAACTGCAGAAAATCCGCAATCTAATCGTGTCGTCTGCACACGTGTGTATATATTTCGTTCGTTCTATTTCTTTCTCAATCGTCTTGTCCTGCCATTCTTCTCTCGGGACATGAGTAAGCCGATGAGAAACCGTGGGAGCGAGCCTCTTGATTCCACCACAATTATGAAGAAGGCCGACTGTTAGAAACTAAAATGTTCTGCAGAGTCCAAGTCGAAATGGCATACTGTTTGCACACCGTTGCATAATTCACTTTTGTAACTTGCGCTTCGAATCCTTAGCCTTTCTCTGTAGAAGGAAACAGTTTTTTTATGGAATCTCTGTGCACCCATTTTTGGATGTCCTTCAACTTTAATTGGAATTAGGATTAAATCCTCCTACCACATAATTTTTATCTGGGAAATTAAAATATAGAATAAGGCGAGGGACCCAATTACTGTGGGGGTACCAATTTCCAATAATTAATATTAAAAAAGAGATATGTAACATATTAACTGATTTTAATGAAAAAAAAAATGTAATCTCTTTTTTAATATTCATTATGCTTTAAAAATAAGTATAATTAATTTAGGCACAGTAATTGGTACCCCCACAGTAATTGGGTCCCTTACCCCAGCGCAGCATAATCATCAAAAATCATGAAGAACAGTAATAAATTGTTGTATGTTTCAGTTCTCGACTTTCCAGCTTTTCTATTCGAAGTCTCGACAGAGCAATTAGCTCACAAATTGACGTCGCGAGAATTTGAATCGAAATGGGGTGGTCAGGCCGAGAGTGTCGACGTCACTTTAAACGTGGAACAAGCTCTTTATACTCGAGATGCGTTGGCAAAAGATATTTACGCTAGACTATTCGATTATTTAGTTAAAGTAAGTAAGTCATTCGTGTTTCAACAATATTTTAGATGCAAATCACGAATTATTTGGTTGTTGACATATTTAAAATAAATACAAGGACATTTAGAGTAGTGTTTGCAATTAAAATATAAATTACGCACTCGTTGATCGGTTAATGATACATTGAAAATAAATATGAGACATTTTTAGATAATGCACATTCGATTGAAGTGTGTATTCTTTAATTATTTCTTCATTTTATAATTTGGATTGTGTTAATTCGTTACAGAAAATTAATGCAGCCATGGAAACCACTTCAGACGGCTTCGAAATTGGAATTTTGGACATTTATGGTTTCGAAATTTTCGAGAAGAACGGCTTCGAGCAATTTTGCATTAATTTCGTGAACGAAAAGTTGCAGCAGATTTTTATAGAGCTCACCTTGAAAGCTGAACAGGTAAGTCGTCTATCCGCTAATTTGAATAATTTTGGTTTGATAAAGAGAAATGCATCTCCAGTAAAGATTACGAGAAATCCACTCGCGTTTATTCAATTGCAATTTACATCAATGTTGGAATAGTAAAAACGTGTTTATTCGTTTGTACGAACAAACATTTTTTGAAACATTTGTACTGTTCATAAATTAAACGCTATTATCTTAAAATATTCCCATCGAATCTAAGAACGCTATAATCATCGTACAAGGTCTTGGCGATTATTAAGTAAGCATCGTTCAAGTGGCATTTCCGTTCACAGAATTGTGGACAAAAACAGACTCATCAATAAATAAAAAAAAGTTGACGCGTGTTACACACTTTCTGGAGTAAAAATGAGTGTGTATAATGCTTTTTAAAAATTAAAAAAGAAATGGTATTCAAATCTATCGGATCAATGCACACAAAATAATGCTCAGATATTAGATATTAGATATGAATTATAGTTTGTTTCACGAAAGGAGAGATGCAAAGTATACTGATGGTTGCAATAGTTGTCTATTATGATCAAACTGATTCTTACCTATTTATACTAAAATAAACATTTTAACAAATTTGTATGCTGAATCACTACCCTTTTTACATAAGAGAAACACTTATTAACAAATCCACTGACATAAGCGTTACATTATGAAAATGAGTCTCTAATGAGACATTTCAAAATCTAATATAGTAAAGCTTTAAGAGTCAACATATTTAACATAAAAAACAATTACTTGTATTACGTGAATCAACTGCGATCATATATATATTTTTTAATATTTCTTCGTTCGAGAAACAGACTATAATACATACAGGTTGCAATAACAAATGTATTCTACGTGATTTTCCCGCGCATCATTGAATTTTATTTGGTGTAAATCAACTAACATTGCAATAGTGTCATAGTTGCCCGACTTCGTTTATCTCACAGTCCCCTTTCCAATATTTTCTTCTGCTCAACAGCCCCTTCCGATAAACAATTTCTACAATGAAAATTTCCGAGTGCAGTTGTGCGTATCATTCTCAAATCTAAAAACATCAGCTTCAAAATAAAGAAAATAAAATATCTATGACATATTTTTCGAAAGAAGTCACCTGAAACATCCCCAACGATCATAATAACTGTCCACCGAATTTTATGTTACAAGTATGAACTGATATAAGGGCACTGGGCGGTTATTATGACAATCAATGTGAGTCAGGTTTTTTCCCGAAATAATAACCTGTACGGGGTGCCTCATTTGAAATGAACTACTTCATTGTCTCCTAAACTGCTCGTTATAGACAATAATAATTCAAGACTTTGTTTCGAGAGAAACATCTCTTATGATCACAAATCTGATCTAGGTAGATGTGCCTCCAACATTTCAAAGTGACCTTCGCCTTTTTTTAAATGGAATTATGTGTTTTTCAGATGGGTATGTAGTCCGCTTCAGGACGAGTTCATTGATCTATGGTATGTTGGTCTTCAAAGATCATTCAAGGTTATACATTGTTGTTTTCATTGAACGTTCTTGAAATTGTTCTGTATCTTCTGTATTTGTAAGAACGACCTATAGACCTTTGTATAATAATTTATTCTATTCCTAGATGATACCCACTCACCAAAAATGCTAGTGAACATCCTAACGCAAGTCTCCATTAATTACAAGAAACAGAGATTCCACAACAATCTATTTCTTCTCTTAATGATTTTAATACGTTGAAACTGAAAAGGTGAAGAACCACTGCTATAGGTGGGACTATTATTTAGAGATAGAATAATTCATTATATTGATTCCCAGAATGTTTGACAAAAGTCATGGACAATCTATTACAAACAACCAACGTGATCAATGAATTCGTCTCAGATTGTACTACATATCTACCTAAACAAAGCATATAGTCCCATCCAAAAAGAAACGGGGCACCCTCTAAAATCTCAGAGACATGCGCAAGTCTTGTAACCACCATAAGACGCCCTCATCGAAGCAATGTAAGTTTCATCCCTTATTTCAGGAGATAATTACACCAGTCCAGTTCAAACGATAGACCCTGTTGAAATTTCAAAGCCCCCTGGACTTCTTCGATAGCCTCCCCGTTAGGAAACTTGTTAGAAACAGATCTCGAAGTCTCGAGGTGAACCTGAGGGGCCAAAGTTCCACTTCGAGGATCGGATCTATCGTTCACAGCAGATAGATCACCCTGTCGTATGAGTCCACGTGTCTGCTAACTCTTCGAACCTCATAGAACTGAGGTAAATCCTGAAGTATCCTGAAGTAAATCCTCGGTGGTTTAGATGTTCTCCGCGTCAAGCATCGGGGAAACTGTAACCAGGCAATATGTCCGTTCTCCTCAACGCGTATCTCTGCACCGGCGTGGTCTGGGTCATCAGACTTCTGCTTGGCACCTTCGACGGGGGTGCAGGTATCTGCTTCGGCAACTCGCTGGATGTCACCATGGAATTCTCCGTGGTGGAATCGTCAGCCCCATAAACCGACGCTAGTCTGCTCAGCTTCCTCTTCTCCGTGGTCCTCGAAAGGTTCTTTCGATTGCCGTAATCCAAAGCGATTCTACGATCGAACTTCTTCGGCGATCGGTTCTTCTTGTTGCTACGGGGCCTCCAATCGGCCACCTGCCTCTGTAGGTATGGCGTCACTCGCAGAAATTCCAAGGATTCGTCGCCGGAAGTCGTTCTCGTGGTTGGGTCCTTCCGGTACGAGCCGCTGTGGCCTCTCACGTTCACGTACACCTTCGGCCTGCTGTTCTTCAGGTAGTACAGCTTCTCGTTGTAGTTGTGCAGCTTCGGCGGCTCCATTAGCACGTGTTTCTCCTCGTCGAACATTTTCAGCTTGAAACTCGGCGGCAAGCCGAAGTCGCGAACGCCAAAGATGGAATGAGGTATCACTTCGGGGTTAGGGTAACTGTCGTTGCGCACCTGCTCGGCCGGCTTCAGCATCGCGTGCACGATGTTCTGCAGGTTCGACGGGTCCAGGTCATCTCTGCTTTGCAGCTCAATCTCGAGGAAACTGGAACCGAGAAGAGTTCGTTGTTCGTGATAGAATCAAGAATTCGAGCTAAAAGGACCGAGATTATGAACAGTAATTAATACCTGTAGTCGTTAGTATTCGGTCTTTCGACATTCGGGCTTTGTAGATAACTTTGAAGGGACTTTCCCTCGTAGATTTTTCTGTCGCTCAGTCCTTGATCCTGCGGTATGTGATTCGGCGAAGATGGCGGCCTTGGAAGAACCATCGCCGAGTATGACGGATACGTAAGTACAAACAGTACGATCGTTGCATAATAGTTTTCGGCTGCCGACATCCTGGAAATTCGTATTATTACGTCAATCATCGATCGCAAACGGATTTTCCAATAGAATATATCCTCTAATGATTTACTAAAAAACGTATGAGCCAACATAAAAATCATGGGTAGCGATTAGTCATTACCATGTGGAATAATTTGCCAACAAACTTTTAACACGTTGACTGCCATGTCACCCATATGTGGGTGACGGAATTATTTGTCCAGGTTTTAAAATGAATTTTTCTCATTGTACGAAATTTGTTTAGGATTTGTAAAATGCAAGAAAGTTGGAGGACAACTCAATATCATACATTTAATTTTTTGCAATTTTTATTTCATTAAATAACTTACTTTGATTTTGTGGAATTTTTGAGGTTTCTAGTTTGGCAGTCAAAGTGTTAATATGTGCTTCGATAAAGAAGTCCATTCGAAAATTTCTGACGAAAACATTTTTATAGTTTCCGTAATTGTGAAACAAAAAGATTAGGAACCAGACATTTCCACTGGTATTGAAACCATATTAAAAAGTGCTATATATGACGAAGAGATGACTGAATAAACTACAACAAAAATAATAATATTAGTCGTGCCGAAACTTTAGTGAAATTCGTCAAAATGGTTGAAATGTGAATCTTATTTCGATAAAATGGTGCGAGCCAGAAATGATGGTACTTATTTTATTGTTCGTTGCATATTCGCGTGTCATTAATTAATTCGTTTTAAAACCGGTAATATAATTGCATGGAAAGTTTCGTCATCGGGGACAATATGGCGCGCGGAATCGAAATCTCGGGTTTTGTTTCACGGAAACGAATTATTTTTTCTTTTTTTTTCCCGCCCGGACCGACAAAAATGCAAGGCGTAGACAACGGCTCGAAAGAAATATTGTTCCTTTCACAAAAGGAAGTGAGCGAGCAATGAAAAACAGGATAAACTCAACGTCCCTGGTCAGCCACATAGAACAGCATGTAACGAGCGCGTTATAATAAACGCAGTGAAAGTTTTGCCTGCTCGCACGACCAGCCTGAAGGAACAAAATGATACAATTTCTCTTGTTTCACTTATATAAGCCGCGCGGCGAATTAGTATGCATACCTCTTATGATCGGAGGAGGCAACGTGACTAATAATAATTAACTGTAATTACGAACGAATGCGATGAAACTATGAGCCGTCATTTTAGGTCCCTTTTACAACATCGGCTCGCGATTACGTAGTTCTCGACTGTGTTGCGAAGTTGCGATCATAATATTCGATGAATAGCAAACGCTTTGCGAGGTTTCAGCATGTTATTTTCTGTAAAAGCGTTTCTGAATGTGTGCCATTAATTTTCAATTACGGTTGTAGACCCAACTGTTCGGAATTATATCACTCGAGGCTATTAAGAATGATATTATTACCTAATAAACGATTAATCTTTGCGTTTAGTGTTCGTTTGATCTGCACCTGCAGAAATAGGTCACACATGTTCACCGGTTTGCATGTATTCGAGTTTTAGGAATTTTTTAGACGATTTTGAGGAAAGAGACGAAATATTAAACCGACTATTGCTTTTTTAATTACAACCTCGGTTCTAGAGAAAAATATTAAATTCCTAAAATATAGCTACTTTAATAAAACTACTTCCATTTCTCACGATCAATTTAGACAATTTTGATTTCGCACAAGGATCTATTCGCGATACTAATCGTTTCGGTTTCCACAGTCGCAGAAGAAACAGTCGACCGATCGGTAAAATATCTCGGTGTAATTTCCGTAATTACGGGTCGCTGTGTTCAACCCCGCAAAACTAACGGAAAGGTCCTCCTTTCCAAAGAGATCTACGGTCTGGAGTCCCAGTAGGTGTGGTTCACTCAATGTAGGTTCGCGTTGTAACGGAAACAGGTTCTCTTAAAAAGTGCAAGTGCATTCGTTGCCCTGGTGAACGTACTCGGCTACGCTCTCGGTGAACGTAAGAGTCCACGTGGAGTCGGTGGTTTGTCAAGTGGGTTTGGTTTCTAGCGACTGTAACGCACGGATTTGTCCGCTATCGAGTTTCGCATACGATACCGAGCGAAGCCTTGCTTCTCAATTCTTTTCAGCGGATCCTTTCGTAACAGACACAATGGTAATAACCGGACCAAGGATCGATCCGCGAATTTCCGTTCGCGCGAACCGTTTCGCGAACGGACCTGGGCAAAATTACGAGAAAAAATATTAAAAATTCTATTTTAAATAATATTGTTTAATGCGGTTCTAATAAAATACTACTTTAAATAGAACGAAAAATTTCGACAAATAACATATTTTAATGTTGTATTTCAAATATTTCCTTAGAATGAAAATAAGTTGAGCAAATAGTTAGTAATCTATAATAGTTAACAAAGTATTACTTGTAGCTTAGTTACGAATATTTGCACGTAACATGTTGATAAACAGACGATAATGTCGTAATAACATTACACGCAACAAAATATCAGAAAAGTATAAGTTACTATCAACTATTTGAAATACTATTTTACACAGTCCTACAAAATAAGTCTCGCTATTTTCAATATTTTCCAAATAAAATACTATTTTTAAATGGTATCTCAAAAACTTTTTCTTATAAATAAAATAATTTATTTGCATGATTATAGGTATGCGTTAAAAATAAAATAAGCTGTTCGCGAAAACGGGGAATGAAAAAGTAATATTTAGGTAGACATCCTCGCGCACGTTTCGAAGTGGAGTACTTTTTTCAGAAGCGCATCGAACGACTTGAATTTGTCGAAAACTTGGGATTAGTTTATTACGCGATGTGTAAAAAAATTGTAATTGTCTAGAATTGCGAAAAAAATACTAATTTTTAGTATTTTAATTTAAATAAAAATTGTAAAATCAGTGTTTATTCTCGTGTAATAAACTAATATTTTTAAGTTCTCGAAAAATTCAACTCGTTTGGTGCACTTTTAAAACATTTCTTTCACTGATTGCGAAAAAATAAGAAATACTGATTTCACTAATTGTTTCGCAATTGAAAATTTGCAGTCGTTGCAAGACACGGGAACCGAATTTGTTTCTTTCTTAGAAGTAAGAATAGCATTTTAAAGAACAAATCAATTTTTTGTCCCGCTGAAAACAGATTCGAAGAGGTGCGATTCATAGAGATTCATAGAGATTCATAGTGTTTTGAGTCACTGTTCGACGTGAATCATTACTGAAACAGAACAGAACAGGTTTTACGTTTCCATTTGTTTCGTTTTACGCGACACTCTGAAGTCATTTGGCAAAATTATCTTGACATTGAATCGGCGTTTTAGCATCGTTGGAAAAAGATTATTGTCTTTTCTATATTGGAAACGTAATTATCTCTGAATTATTTTCTTCAAGGCCTGGAAAATAATGACACGATTATTAGGAAAGAATGCTGAACAATTATGATGATTTAAGCGTGTTTGTCCTCAGACGCGTGTCCGTGGACAAAGCCCGTCAAAAACTAGTACTTTCATCAACGAACCATTATTTAAATTAAAATTCAACGTATCCACTCCAGAATTTATTAAATCGGTAGTGGATAAATTTAACAGTCTAAACGGGACTGTAGAAATAAATGAAAATTGTTCAAATGTTGTTAATGAAGAGATACTTCTAGAATCGCGAATCCAATTTTTTTCATCCGCGAAGAAATGCATAAATTGACAATGCACTTAGTTTCCGTGAAAGTTGGAAACTCGAAGTATTCTTTGCGGTTAGGCGATAATCAAAACATCGTGGTTCTCATTATTCGGTTCTTTCAATCTTTCGCAAATAACATACCGATTTATTCGTTCTCAAGCGAAAATTCTCGAGCCGATTGAATCTACTATCCATAAATTATTACCTGGCTTATCATTATCTTCGTTATTAGTTCCCCGTAAGTTTTCCTTCGAACCCGACCATCGCTGTTTTTATTAGAAAATAACGCTAACAGACATTTTTAATGAGAAAATCTAATGAAAGAATCGACTGAAAACTTCCTGTTTATAAAAAGTTAAAGAACGTAATTATTTGTCGTCGCGTACGTCCGAAACCACAACAAACATAAGTGACATTAAACTAACGTTTCATTGAGGACATAGTTTTTTATTTTGCATTCCAGTTTTTCAAATTACTGGTTCGTGTAGTTCGCATTTTTATAAGCTGTAAATTTCTTGACGTTTTAAGAATCTGAAAAGTCAGTTGCAATGCGTTGCGATATGTACTTTCTTGCAATGCGAGCTAATTGCGACGGGTACACTAGCAGGGGTATTTAAAGGAAAGTTCATTTGTATTGATTTCACTTGTAATTAACTTTTACAGTACTCGAATAGCATCGAACCTTGAAAATAGAGCTATTTTCTCCTCCTAAGTACATCCTTTTTGTATACGTAATTTTGTGCCCCTAAATATGCATAAGTAAACAAGTTTTTTGTGATATCTATTAGAATTTAATTGCAAATTTAATAATCCCCAGTGGACGTTTGCATAAACTCACAGTTTCAAGGATTAACTAAGCATGAAAATTAGACGATAAATTCCGTGTATTGGAAGTTTCTTTTTAAACAGGGACTAGTGAATGTTGTCGAACTTTTTTATTCATCACGGCTGTTGTATTGTGCTACGCGAAGCGATTTAAGTATGGCTTTATATTTCTTTTAATGTCCGCGTCTTCCGTTTCCGTTCAGTGTGTTCTCGTGTCCCGCGGCACAATTGGTCACGTAAACTATATCAGTAATCATATTCACCACGCGGGAAACAATATTTAAACAAAACTGGATTATTTCTCAAGCTGGAAAACTGTAATGGCGATCCCCAAGAAGAATAACGGGATAAACATTATCAGAATTTGTTCGAGTTTTTAATTTCATTGCTACGCGTTCCCAGAAACGTTTACTATCTAATTATTATTAAATATCCGCCATCTCGCGTAGATATTTAAATTGTTACAAAGAATCTTTAGTATTTCCTTTTAAGAATATTAAAAGTTGTGGCTATTGTTGATGGTACAATGGAAAAGTTAATGAGTCGGCACGACTACTAATTATTTTCCGGAATAATTGAAGCGTAAACTCTCACTTTCCATTATTTTACGTTTTCTCTATCCGACACTAGTTAGTTTTCCTGTAGACACATTCACGTTCGAGCCTCGTCACTTTTTATAGTTCGAAACAGTTTCGTAGTATGCTCGCTCTACAATATACCAGATTAAATAATAATGTATTGTAATTAAGAATGTTAAAGTAATCGAGAAGTTGGAACTAATAAAAAACCAATAGTTAAAAACATAATAATTAAGTATCAATGATGCACAATTAATATCGACAGAAAATTCTTCCAATTCGTCAGTATTTTCAGTAAAATACTAAAGTCATTACTAAAGTTACTAAAATTACCAAAATTATTAAAAAAAAGCTACAAACATTACTAAAGTTATTAGAAAATAATTAATTATTAATTGACTTATTAATTATTACTTATTATTCATTTATTTTTCTATTATTTGTTTATTATTCGTTTAGGTTTATTAAGGATTCGTGTACTATCGAACTCGTATTGATCTTGTAATTTTCTATCCTTATATAAAATCCCGTAACTTATATTTTTATAATTCAAGTATTTTTAACCAAAGCATATTTTCTCCAAGAATATACTTAAAACCAGCAGTTAATTAACTAATCAACGTGATTATATAGTCATTAGTGAACTGTGGATCTTTGCCATTCGCGTGTTTGCATAATACAAGAAAACTTTACATTAACAAAAACGGGAGTGTGACGTTTGTATTCTTGCCGTAAGCGATCGTTTATTCAGCAAAAGAAATACAACTTTTTACCTCGTTTTGATTTTTACAAAATATTCAGTCTGCCGGAAAGTTCTATCGTTGTAGTGTATATTAATCATGCGCTACAACGATTTCCATCGTGAATACAATAGCGACAGCAATTTCTGTATTATAATATGGTGTCGGTTACTATTGTATTGTTAGTAGACCTCTGAATAGTTGTATTAATTAAAAATAAATTCTGAAATCTTTTGTTAAACGATAGAACCAAAGAAATGATTAAAGTGCATTAATTTTTGACTACTTGTTAGTTTGCGATTCAAATTGTTGTCTCTATTATATTATAATATAGTGCCAATTATTATCGCACGATTAACAAGATTTCAAATTACTGTACAGCACAAAAACAAGCTATACAATCTCCCTTTAAGCATACTGCCCTTTGCATTTTTTGAACACCTATAACTACGTTAATCGATTTTTTGAAAATGAGAAACCAGAACACCCCCTTAACCCTTTGCGGTCGGAAGTATTTTCTCTTTTGTATTTTAGAGCTTCAAAAATACATTTTTGAGAAATTTATCAGTATGCGTTTTCATTCAAGTGTACAGGGTGTACCAAATAAAGTGTTGCTGCAAGTGTTAGCTGTTTTCTCAGAATTCAATGAAGATATCGACCTCATTTGTTTTGTAAATTAAATGGTTAAGGAGGGCTAATATTTTAGTATGTATTAAATTTTCAAGGGGGCAAAGGGACTGCCCCAAGATCTTTTTAATTGGAAATATGGCGTAGTATTAATTTTTTGTAAAATATTCGCTCCCCTTAACAATTTAATTTACAGAAAACAGCTTGAAACACTTTATTTATTACAAAAACAAAAAAAAAAGAAATAAATAAATATAAATTAATTTTTTAAAATTTATATATGTATATTAATTTATATTTCCATAAAAATCTTATAAAATCGGAATAGATTCAGTCATGTTATCACTATAACAGAATCAGTCTCGTTTAAAGCTCGGTAGTATGTTCGCTCAGACGACGAAGTACATATCGCGCTAGGACCTTTCTAAGATTCCGTATAAATTTTCCGAGGTACCTTGAAGTATACAATCGTAGAGTAAAAATGAACCAAATGTTCCAAAGAAGTTAAAGAAGCTTGATTTTTCGGATTACCGTGCGATACGGAACAGAAATTTCGAACCAGTTGTGGGTTAAGTAGAAGAACAGAGCCGAAGCTTTCCAGTAGACGCAGAGGGGAATGAAAATTAGCGCAAAGATCCTTGATCTAGTGCGATCGGAGTGATCCTACCTGAAGCGTAAATTCGAAATAGGTTAACGCGAACACGATCCTCCCGGGTGAACTGATCTCTCGTGGGTGTAGGCTGCGGTCGGTTGCGATTGTCTCGGATGCGAGAGATTCACGTTACTCGGTCCCAGTTTTCTCGAGCAGCGGCGTTGTTTCTTTCGTGCGGGATCGGGATCGGTTCGAACCAAGAAAATCCATTTATATAACGATCAACGGCCGCCGGATCGTTCACTATCTATCGTTTGACACCGATGACAGGAGCCAACAACAGTCATGTTTCGCGCGCAAATTCACCGGTTCACTGGTCGGACGGGGATCGGTGTACACCTTGCACATACGGCGGCTCTGTTTGCACTGTGGCTAAGGCTCGACTGAAGGTAATGAAATGGTTAAGTGAAACGTTGATTCTCTCTCTCTCTCTCTCTCTCTCTCTCTCTCTCTCTCTCTCTCGGTCTCTTCCCCACCGTTCTTTCCACCTACCTCCCTCCGCACTTTATTCACCACTGTCCGCGTAACCGGCGCAATTAGTATCGCACACTTCCTTCCGTTTCGCACCGTGAAATCTTCCGATACGATTATTCTCCTTCGATTTTTCGGATCCTCGATCCCCGCCGCGTTCTCTGCCGGATAAAATCAACTTCGCGGAAGTGCATCGCGACAATGTAAGATCAAAATTCCTTTGCAAACGAATTTTCGAAAAATATCGCACATGCGTGTGCAGTCTCGAGCGACTGTACGCAATTTAAACTGTGGATCATTACCCGAATTAACATCTTGATCGATAGCTTTATAGAGATTAGAATAAGAGAAAATTTCGTTTATCGGCTGTAAGATTCTTCACGGTGAAAATAAGATAAATGCAATTTATTGTTATTAATATTCGCGTTTTCGCATATCTTGCAAATTTTAACATGCTATAAATGCATAAAGATCCGCGATCTATTTATCAGCTTTAATATTGAACTGTGGAAAAAGGAAACTTTTTTTTAGAAATTTGCACTTTCTTCCGTCTCGCACCATGAAATTTTTCAACACCGTAGTTCTCACATAATTTTTATTTCATTTACAATTTTTAATGAACGGAATTCTTGTACAAAATATCATTCGTGAACGGAAACGATAATTAATAGATAAACTTTCTAAGATTACCAGTCTTTGTTAACGAATATAAAACCGCAAAACAAACTTAAAAAATCGCTATGAGAATTCTACTTTACACAGTTTACATGAAATAGCCATGAAAAAAATTCGAAACATGCAGAGAACAATTCAATTAATCTCAGTCATATTGACAGTGAAAAAAAAATTTTTCTCGTTCTTTATATAATTTCCACGAATAATGAAAATTTATAGAAACACGCTAAAATAAAAATTTAACAAATCTCGATCGAGTTAAAGATGGAGCAAAAGTTCCCTCGGATCGTATCTGGCTTTTTCCGGCAGAATTGGCAGGATATATGAAAAATTGAGGAATAAGATAAAATAAAAATTTAACAAATCTCGGTCGAGTTAAAGACGGAGCAAAAGTTCCTACGGATCGTATCTGGCTTTTTCCGGCAGAATTGGCAGGAAATATGAAAAACTGAGGAATAAGATGAAATAAAAATTTAACAAATCTCGATCGACTTAAAGATGGAGCAAAAGTTCGTTTGGATCGGCTTTTTCTGTAGAATCGGCTAAAAAAATGAAAATTTGAAGGAACTTGGTGTAACGATTAAAACGCGTAAGGAACCGCACGAACTAGTTACAATTAACGCATTTTGTCAGTATCGGGGCTAGAAACATAACGGTTTCGTTATCCGACGAAATCTCTGAGCGAGGAACGTCGTACAGTTGCAGCGTAATTGTGGAAGTTTGTTTTATTTTCGGCGACGAGGATGTCACAGGAAATCCTGCTATTCAAGGCTGAGAAAATGGGTTGAAGCGGTTCATTAAGATTCAACCTAAAGCATTCACATATACCGGAAGACGTTGTCAAAGAAACACGGAATATTAGGATCAGCTTTGCGCGTCGCTTTCTTTTATTGTAACTTCACTCTTTCGTGCCCGAATTTCGTACGTGACGATAGCAATTAATGAACTGTCGACCTCCACGCAAAAGAAAAATTTGTCCGGGTCACTAAGAGACCGAAGTTAAATAAAAATGTGTTTTCTCTTTTAACCATCTTGAAAAGTCGAAAATAACAATACCCTTCAATTCTTCCAATGTTCTGTCTATTTTGCGTTTGACCTAGTCATTTTTGTCACAAATGCATTACATCCGCAGTAATGAAACCGTCTAGTAATAAAACTGCGGATTTTTATGAGAAAGAAAATTTTTTAAATATTAATAATAAAGATCGAAGTTAAACAGAAGTCTAATTTGTATTAGAGTCTATTTTATTACAGTTTATTTTCGCATTAAATCGCGAATGGTAAATTCGATCAGATTAGATATTTTATAATATTTTTCACGTTCGATTTGACCACAAATGCATAAAAATCTAGCGATTAATATCTACAATGATTAATGAACATTCTTCCCGTACTTCCACTAAATTTTCTCTTGAAAACATTTTGTATCTCGGAAGAATAGTAAATGAATAGTATGAATAGTAAATGGTTCGGAAAGACGACGTTCATGTACACGCAAACGTGTGATTTCGCTGCATTCGAACGAGTACTACCGTTTTCGCATGATGATGTAGATTTTTTTGCGGTTCGCTTTCACAAAATGATAATTGTCCAACGAAATCGCAAAAAAAGCGACTGTTAGCACTCTTTCTAGATCGGAAGATTGTACGAGTACTATAGACGAGCAATGTGTTATTATCTCGTTGGAATCTTGACGTTGTGTTATCAACGGAAAGTCGTTTCGCCAGGCTCTAATTAGTCAGCGAAACTTTGTTGTTGTATGTCTGTCTAGCTATTAGAAAAGTCGCCGTGGGAATAGCGAGCACGCTTGTTTACTTGTCACTCTTGGAGAATACATTGAAATGTGCAGTAACTTTTTACGCAGCGGAGAATAGGCGAATTTTTACACGAGTTCCACAAATTATCGAACTAAAAACTCAATTGTGCACAAATTAATTTCTTTAGGAATTTGTCGATCTTGTTCTGTGAATCTTCAATTTTTTCCGCCTAATATTCGAAGAAGATTTAGTTGGATGTTTCAGCGCAATTAATTACAAATTCTGTCGGTAGACACCAACTTTGTATGCGTTTGTGTGAAATATAGAGGCACAATAAAATACTTAATAAAACCGGTGATGATTTGTAGTTCACGGTGAGTGTAACACTGGAATCATTCACACAGGAAGTAAACTTTTGACTTCGATTTTTCTAAATTATATTTTAAAAAATTCTGTTCTGCGTAAAGACCCTATATTAGCTCTGCAATTATTGAAGCATTGAACGGTTACAAATAAAAGGTTCAAGTTAAGACAAGTGTACAAAAGATATCGTCAGTTTTGCAGATGATTTATGTATGTGTCAAAGAGACACAGAATCACCATAAGAGTCTCGATTGAAACTGATTAATTTTGGTCTTTTTGATGCTTCATGCACAACGGAAATTCGCATTGTCGTAAGATTAAGGTTACACTGAAGCGAGTATTAATCACACCGTCCCGAACCGCGTCGTATATTAATCTGTTACAAGAGTGTAGTAATTACGTTGCATGAAATTATGTGAATGAGAAGAAGCTGCCGTACGTTTCCAGCCATTAGGAAATTACGATCTGTATCTTCGTTCTTAATGTATCACCGGAGCGGAGCGTGTAAATCGCAACAATAAGGAGATACGCTTATTGAGAGACGATTTAAAGGAGACGGATCGCCAGAAAATGTTCACCGCAGTTAACCCAGAATGCAAGCTTATCTCCCACATTATCTTTCTTCCTTAATTCTCTTGTTTCATAACGACAGAGCCACCGTTTCCCATAGACCTTTCAGCCTTTTGACCTAATTAACTTATACGCGTAGACACAATTAAACGTTAGCCGCGTAAAAGCACACGAAACCGACCTGTACGCGAGCTGCAATTGGAGCAGAAACGAAAAATTCGTTCGTCATGGAAATTCCGCGAAACTGCAGCGTTTCGACTGTCTGACCTCTGCCACTCGAATGGCAACCATAAAGCTATGTCCACACTGAAGCGACACAACTAGTGTTCCTTCTAGAGAAATTTTATAATTGATTATTTCTCATTTCTCGAGAAAAATTCCAGTATTTCTCGAGAAATTTAAATTTAGGAAAGTTCTTATGAATCTCATTTATTTTATAACATATAAATTCTTAAATTCTCTTAAATTCTTATTTAAAACTTTAGAAAAACTGAATACTGAATTGAGTAATGAGTTTCTTGTTGTTATTAAAGAAGAAATATCTAAAAGAAGAGACAAGATTGTTGTGTATCCCTTATAAAATATCTGCATAATCCAGAATCTCTGCAAAAAGATTCAGAAGATACATTTTTTTATTTAACATCCGAGGCAGATATGTATAAAATGGCAAAACAAATTCTAAGCAGACTTTATGGAAAATATAACAATGATTCTTATGAAAATAGTGAAAAACATTCAGATTCTCAGAATGCGAAACTATCACTGGAAAAACAGTTAGAATTAGAAATTGCAGATAGCCTTCAAGAATATAGTGTCAAGAGTTTAGCGGCAGAAGAAAATAAATCCCGGACTCTAACAAAGGAATTCCAAATTTTTGAGTCCACTGAAAAAAGGACATCCAATCTTCAGCAACTTTTGGATGTTCTGTATACGATAAAGCCAACATCTACACAAAACGAAAGAAATTTTTCTACGGCTACAGATTTTGTTACAAAAAAAAAAGAAATAGATTGTCTGATTCTACATTAGACGTATTATGCTTCATAAGAAGTCATTTCAAAACGAAAGCGTAATGTTTCACTTTATAAAAGTTTGGTAAAAGTTTCCCAATATTTTTTTATTTTATTAAAAATTCTCGAGAAATATAGTCTTATTTCTCATTTCTCGATAAATGAAAAATGTCGAGAAATCAGGAACACTAGACACAACGAGAAACTTCTTCAAGATAGTCGTTACATCAACTGAACACGTTGTCAACTTCTACGAAAAAGTTGCTTGATGTTACTTCACTGAAAATTTAGTAATAGTGTTTCTTTTTTCCCACTGTCTTTCCTATTTCTGTAGGCTTAAATGTTTATTATAAATATGTATTTGTCTCTTGTCCCACGTATCTAAACTGCAATAGTACTAAACAGATACCACAACTATCGTTCGCGTGCCGTAGAGAATTGTGCAGTTCCATTGTTGAGAATTTCTAATTTAATGGCGAAAGTAGGAAAAATGTTTCGTTTTGTTAGAATATTTTATGGAACACAAAAAGTTACTTTTTATTACCACAATTTTTTATATTCATTATAATTTCCAGAAATATTCGAAGAGAAAGTAGCGGAAATTAATGCATTGTGCAAGTAATAAATTATTCTTTAATGCGACACGTCGAGGAAAATAATTGCTTGTTTTTATTGCGTACATTATTACAAGTCACTCATTAAATGTAAAACATCGTTGCGGAAAGAAAAAATGTTCTTGAAAATTCAACTTCGTTCAGGAAGCATTAGATTGAGATCATTTTCCACAATGACATAGAAATCCTACGGAATAATACAGAGAATTGTAAGAAGAAAATTTGTTTATAGCGTGCAGATATATGAAAGCTGTAGAAACGTATTCGCATGGTCGTTGAGAGAATGTAGAAAAAGTGAAAGTGGCAGTTATAAGAAAATATTTTTAAGATCGGACGACTTTAAATTGCGTTCTGCCAGGTTTTACAATTGTTACCTTATGACTTTTTTTGTAGAGAAATGAGGTGGAATGGAATTTTTACAGTGACGTGAAATGAATTTTGATAATTGATTTTGTGGAGCTGTTAGACTGGAATGTCGTTTAATGCGTCACTCTAAATGAGCATCTATAACATTAGCTATTCAAAAGCAACTAAAATTTTAGGAACATATTTTCAAAGTGCTGCATACTTCATAATTGATTTTTAGGAGCTGGACTGCAATAGCCTTTATGTAATACGTCACTCCAAACGATCTCTGACGCCGTTCTTTTCTCAATCGAAACAAATAAAATATTTTATATTGCATTTTTAAGTTTCTACATTATTTTTTCGACCATAGAAATGTTTAATATTACGTAGTACGCCTACAAAAAGGTAAAGAGGCATCGTAAAAATTCTGAAAGAAATTAAGAACAATAGTTTCGACAATATCTTATTAATGAATTTTTATGAAACTGGTATCTCCAAGAGTTCAAAACAAAATGCATTTTCTTCGAATTGTTAGAGATTTCCAATTTTTTTAAACATATTCGCATGATCCGAAAAATCTGGAAAAAATATACATTAATAATCACGACGAGACACGACTAATATAATTATATAAACGTGGTAAAATCGGTAATTTGATGCTTCCGGATTTTTAAAAATAATTCATTAAACCGTGATCACCCTATAACTACCCATGTGGTAAGGGAACCGACTCGAAACTTGTCACAGAGGGGTTTCTTTGGGAACCCTATTGAATGGTGTGACCAAAAATAAAAAAAAATCAATTTCGTTTGGGGGCACTTTTTGACCGTCTGCTGTAGCCTTTTGAGGAGAATATTTTCAAAGTGCTGCATTTTTATCACTTCATTTTTGGGAACTGTTAAACTGCAATGGTTATTGATGCGACACTCTAAACTCTAAATGATCTACTACAACGTTATTTTCTCAACTACGAATCTAAAATTTGAGGATCATACTATCAAAGGGCTGTATTTTTGTCAATTGATTTTTTGGTTCGATATATCTGTGAAGCTTTAAGGGCACATTTTCACAGCGTTGTGCCTAAACAATTTTCTGGAGTTGTTAGACCGAAAAGACCCCCGAATTGATCGGGCAGGGAACTCGAGCTTTTCGGAGTCAAAGGTTCACCGGCGTTGTCGTTGGCAAAGGTTTCGTGTCGCCTTGTTGCCCAGGGCTTTCTTGCCGGGGAAACAGAGGAACCAGCGAGAAAGGTAGGTTCGTGCCATTAACGGGCCGAGATCCCGGTAAGGAGGTCGTCGGTAACGTGAAGTAGAATCGTTACCTCGGGCACGGGCTAAGACGAAAAGAATCGTACCACTTTTGCCGTCACCTCTCGATGCTCGCCGCAACTAGACCGCGCAGAAAAAACCGCCGAGAGAGCTATGGCTATGAGACGACGAAATTGCCCGGCTCTCCGGAGCCGCCTTTTGTCAAGCCGCGGGTTCTCTTGATCGTCTAGCCACGATTCGGAGCGGAACCGCGAAGCTTTATCGATGTGGATCGTGAGAGATTCGAACAAAGATACTCCGCCAGATACTCTTCGGAGCAGATGTTAACAAAGCCACTCGTGCGAAAATAAATAACGCGGATCATCGGACAACAATGACGTTTTATCGTCCTTTCAAACCGTTTCGAGGAATACGCTCGCGAATTTCACATGTCGCCGGATCTGAGGCGACCGAAACCTTATCTCAAACATTTTGCGACGCATGCAATGGGTTAATCGTTACAGTCGAGACTCCGTAATTCACGATAAGGTAGAGTGACCACGTTACCGACAAAATTAGGAAAAATGGTTTTACGTGCCTCAACTTTTCCTTCATATATGAGAATATCTTTCGCTGGGAAAGGGCTCACTCGAAAGAGGAAGGTTCAATCTAGCGCGCGCTGGTTATGAGCTCGCGAGATTATGCAGATATTTGGTAATGTAAGCGTTAGATGTAGGCCAAAAATTGACGATGTGCATGTCGTGGAATCCAAGCATTTTTCTGGATGAAATCGAGAGAAGCGCGCGCTAGAAAATATCTCCAGTTACAAATTGAGCTATATTTTGTCTTGGTTCTCTGCGAAATAAAGCCAAAAACTTGAAGCACGTTTCTGCCGTCAGAATTCATAATATCGATAATACAGAGCAAAAAGTGTGACAAGTTTAGTCACTGACTTAAGACCTGTCGGATCAAGACCAAGACGGATCTTAAATCAGTGTCTGAAGGCTGTGAATGGAAATTACACAACAGTTGCCGACATGCTGACTCTGCAAAAGTCACGTGACTACCCTGGTCCCTTAATATTTGAAACTTCTATAGTTTACAGATGAATGTAATCACGAGACTGCAGATCCTTGTGCGAAATCAAAATGTTCCATCCTAATCGGGACAAACTAGGGTGAGGGACCCAATTACTGTAGGACTACCAATTACTATTACTATATTAACACTTTTATGGTCGCACGTCTCCGCAGTCAAACGTCGCCAGGGGCCGGCAATATTTTTGAAGAATTTATTTAAAAAAACTTGATTAAGTTCACAAAATAATTCAACATGTGCGAACGTACACATAAAACAAAAAACAACAACAATTTAACGACAAATTTAATATTTTTCCACACACATATTTTTGCATCACACAACATGTGTGTAACATGTCTGTGTACATGAGCGAGCGGACAATTACAGCTGTTCCGGCTATCACACACATGTTGTGTGAGCGGCCATTAAAGTGTTAATTATACTTTTTTTAAAGCATAATGAATATTAAAAAAGAGATATTACATTTAATGAAAATTAAAATCAGTTAATATGTTATATATCTCTTTTTTAATATGCTTTAAAAGTAAATATAATGAATATAGGCACAGTAATTGGGTCCCTTAAAATAGCATTTCTCTGTATATAGTCTGAAACATGTTGCAATCCATGCATCAGTCCCACAGATCCATGCCGTTTGAAACATACCTTTGAAACTCGCAGAAAAATGTAATCGCCAGACTACGCGGATTTTTATGCATATAAGGCGCGTGAAAGTTTCTAAAATGCAACAAGACGAGCATACGAAGAAATATGAAATTTTCTAACTTAACAAGGAATTATCTAGTCAATGCCGAAAGGTTTTCCTTTCTTCAGATTTTTACGAAACCATTGAATGGAAACCTCGTATAAGGGTCTACGTTTTCTCTCGATTCGTGAAAATTAGAATTTGCATGAAGATCCGTAGTGTTGTAATCACTTTCTGGTTCCAAAGTATCTTAATGAAGATATTTTTCATTGTTTACTTTACACGCCAGTAAGTATATACTATATTTTCATGAATTAGATGTTATCATCTTCGTTTCTGGTCGAACGTGTTGCTTCGCCTAAAGCAAAATAGTAATCCGATGAAACAATATCTGCAAGGTGGGTATAATAAAATTTACCAACCGAATTTACGTAATTTTTTTGCACGTTTAGTGCCACATGCGGTCTTGCATTACTTACGAGATCTTTTCGTAATTTTCGTTTTTGATGTTGTTGAGCAACCTGAGTATACACAAACAGCTGAAACAAGTCTATTTTATCGACAGAATCTTGCAGAATATCGTAATCGTCATTGTTTCATGGGCACAATAAACAATTTTGTTTTAACACTAAACCTACCGAGCACAAAACATATAAAAGTGCAACCCTTCTTATAGAGAGGAAAAAATTGAATTTACTTAAACTTTGAACGATGTTCATTATAATATGCTTAAATGAAGAAGTCAATTCAGTCATTTCTTATGAAAACGTTTTTATAATTTCAATAATTGTGAAAAAAAACCGGTCATTTTGACCGTGGTAGGATTAGTGTTAATACCACGGAGTTGTCCCATTTGAAGAGAGCCATGCAATTGTATCCTAACGCATGGAAACACGTCTTTCTGATAGTCACAAGTATCCTACTTGTTTTACATTCGTCTGGTTTAGTTTTATATGCCCGGTACTCTTGCCGATGGCTGTATTAGATGAGACACGTTCGTCCACGCCACTTTTCCTTATCATCAGTTTATGGTAGGACTCCATTCATTCGAACCAGTCGGGGGGCAAGATGATTTAGATAATTGGTTCGTTGAGAGTTCACCAATCCTGCCTTTCACTACTTGTTTATTACCCCATTAGAAGCTGATGTTCATATACCTGGATTTCTAGTTGCGTACATTGCACTCGAGCTCGTTATTTTAAAAACATTAGGAATATATGTAAGTAGGTTTCATTTTGTAGGAGTTATTCCTTAGTTAACCTTATCCTTGGGTCTCCTGTGACCCGGAGCTACAAAAGCCGTATCCAAATTCTCATTTCCAGTACTGTGTGACATTGGAATCTAATGTCCAATAAGAAAATTGATGTTGATCTCAAGGAAGTTGGAATGATAATGTATAATAAAAGGATTTTAATGAATTTAATCATATTTGTTATGAAGTCTTTGGTGGATCCGAGGGTCCTAAGCATAATATCTAGAAATCCGTCTTAAGTGCAGTAGCTCTTGGATCTCAGATTATAAATGCACAAATGGGGTACAAAGGTCCAAAGTCAAAATACAGTGGACCACAGGATTCTAAGCCTAGTATCTAGTAATTTGAGGATTCTAAGTCCACTAGCTTCTGGATCTCAGGATCCTAAGCGCAGATTCTAGGATTATAAGGATCCTAAGTTCAATATCTAGTGGATCCCAGGGTCCTAAGCTTAGTATCTAGAGTAGTCCAAGGGTCCTAAGTTAAATAACTCGTGGATCCCAGGGTCCTAAGCCTAGTATCTAGGAACCCAAGGGTCCTGAGCCTGATATCTAAGAATCCAAGGGTCCGAAGTCTAGTATCTAGGAATCTGAGGGTCCTAATCCTAGTATCTAGGAATCTAGGGGTCCTAAGCCTAGTATTTAGGAATCCAAGGGTCCTAAGTCCCAATAACTAGTGGATCCCGGGTCCTAAACACAGTATCTAGGAGTACAAAGGTCCCAAGTTCAAAAACTAGTAGATCCTAGGGACCTAAGTCTAGTCTCTAGGAATCCGAAGGTACTAAATCCAATAATCCTCCTTGAGAGGGTCAATGAAGACAAACTTTATCCAGAAAATGATTTTTCTGTTTTCGAATGTACTCGCATGAATCTTATATAAATGGTAAAGTGAAATTTGGAAAACGACTTCTCATAGAGGATTTCTTTCCCCATACACGGCATGAATCTCCATTTGGTTTTCATAGCATTGTTGCCTTTATGGAAATGAAACAGCGCGATGTACCAAGAAAACTCGTTACCGCTCTCCATTTTCGAGCCCCCCTAAACAAGCAACTGTAATTATTAAAACTCTAAAATTAGCTCGGAACGCGCACACAATGAAGTCTTATGAGATTTAGCGGACCGTCTATTTTCGCTAATAACGCCAGCCGAATACGCAAACACCCGCACGCAATGATTCAATCTGTTCAGTCGTAACAAGAAAACGCAATCGCTCAAAGATGATTGATCGTTTATGGCGTTTAAGGTTTGCAGAAGAAAATGGAAATCTCCGAGGTCTATTGTATTAAAATTGTGGATTTATTTCTCTTCAATTACACACTGTCGTCCGAATTTAGAAGTGGCTCTGCGAAACGATGGAAATGGAGATATGCTTGTTCTGTCGGCAAACATAAGCAACCGCAAACAATCGCGTTAATCTGCGAAATGGCAAAAACTTGCAGTCTCGCTGGGAGAAGTCACGCGATTGAATGTTACTCTAAACCATCACGTGATCGTAATACACGCTAGTTTCAAGTATACGAAGCCATGTTTAGAACCAAACAAATAATGAAGCGTATAAAAATAAGTATGTCTATCAGCACACCTCTACTGCCATTTTCTTTTTTGTTAAAATATTATATCTTCATTTTCTTTTGTATTTTAAGTTTGTTTCAATATTTTATTATGCCACTTAATTATTTATCGTTTTACTGAAGCCTTATCTTATATCTTAATTCTTCATTATACCAACAAGCTTCAAATTTAAGTAGCTCACTTATTTTAAATTTAATGAAAATTGAATCTAGCGTTGTACATAATTATACTATTATTTGCACACTCGTGTTTCCCTGTTTAGTTCGAATAATCGAGGTTCTACTATACTTTCCTGAAATGGTAAGCAATATATTAATATATATATTTGTTTTATTTTGTTATTGTTATTACTCATAAAAATTGTGTTAATTTCAGCCTTCTCGGCCTTGACATTAATGTTAATATTAATTTATTCAATCTTGTTTTGTGTACATATAAGATTATTTTTTCAATATTTGGTCACTATTTTATTCATGGTGGCAGATGTGAAGCCCCGCTTGTTTATTGTCAAAGATTAGGGCGATACAGCAAGTGGAGAACGTAAACTAAATAATTTTGTACGAAACGATAGGGTAACGTCGTAAAAATTGTTCACACGGTCGTAGTTTTCACGTTTTCGTCAGTATACGGTTCTTCACACGTTTTATGAACCGGCGCGCTGCGCTGAAACGCCTTTAAGAAGCATGCTACGTTCGTGTTTGTGTAACATCAACCGGTTTCTAAATTGTTCGAGCCGGCTAAAATGGAAAGCCATTTTAAAAGTGGCTAAGCATCGCGTTATTACGCTTTTCCTTTCTATTGCGGCGATATAGAACTTGTTTCCGCGTGAGCGATGCGCTCCCGGTGGCACGCAATTAGCCATCTTTCAGCAGCGTTTACATAATCGTTGCGTTGCGATGCGCTAATTCGTTCAAGAGGTTGTTTACACGAAAACGATGAACCTCGTCGGACGTGGGAAATACCTCGAAACAGCTCTAATATTCGAGAGCTAATATTTACATATTTATCCGCGTAATTAATACTCGCGTGTTAATTAAACTTGACACCAGATACACGCGGCACAAACGTGTTTCGCTTCGTATAAATAAGAAGAATATATTTATCCAGATCGTCAGCGATTTTTATTGAAATTCATTGTCGGAGAAATTAACTTATTTAAATAATAATGGTAAATTGAAAAATTTGTCTGGATGCAGTGTTAATATTGCCACATCAAATTGGCAATACTTATTATACATAGTATAGTCGACGTATTGACTATACTTACTATATATAGTTATATAAATTATATAATTACTAAGATTTTTATGCAACATAAACGTCGCTTGCATTCAATTCTTTCTTCAATAATTTTGACTAGTCGAATTCATAAATTCTTTTTGCTGCTCTAAATCTTTATGCCCAATTAGTTAGCGAAGACCTGATTTTTAGGATATTTTTCTGCAAAAAGCGGATGGACTTTCCGTATTTAAAACCTACATACACGTTCTAACAAAAGAATTGAATTATGCTTACAGGAGGAGTACGTAGCAGAAAATATAACATGGACACCGATAGAGTACTTCAACAATGCGATCGTCGTCGAGCTTCTCGAAAGCAAGCGTCCTCCAGGACTTTTCTTGGTTCTAGACGATGTCTGTGCTACTCTTCATGGTGGTAGCACTGGAGCAGACGCAGACTTGCAAAAGGTACTCTACTTCAACAAAATACCTCTCTTACTTCTTGACTTGATTCAACAACCTGCATTGTTCTTCGTTCTTTTCCGATGCAATATTTCGTCGTTGTAATCTGTTACACGTGCTACATAGCTTTAGAAAGCGATTATTTATTTATAAGTCTGTCGACTCGGGAAACGTGCACTTCCTCGGAAAAAAATTTGCACCACTTTGCGAGATTTATTTTATATTAATTCCACGTTATTACTGCTAATTGGCAACGGCGAAATTACTAGAACCCGTACGCCGTATCTCATTTTCCACGCTCGTTCAATTAATGTTGCTAACGTTTACAGAAACTTGCAGTGGCGGCGAACAAGCACGAACACTTTCAAACCACAAGCGATGGATTCTCCGTGTTCCATTACGCCGGAGCGGTTTCCTATTCCGTAGACGGATTCTGCGACAAAAACCGGGATGTGCTGTTTTTGGACGTGGTGGAGCTGATGCGGACAAGTTCGAAGTAAGATGTTCTTATCAATCTTGCCGCTAATAAACAGTTTACGCGACCATAACCAGAGCTCATTAAAAAAAGGAAAAGATTTTCATCGCGATTCGATTTTTCCTTCTTCTTTTTACAATTGGGCCCTGCGACTATTAACTATAATTTAACGATTGTTCTGATATTTACATTATATTAATTTGTTGTTATATTATTGTATCATTCTTAAATTTTTTCCAGTAGATTGGTGCTTTTAGATTTAATTCATGTTTAAAGATTGACTTTTAACGATTTGATTTCACTTTAACACTAGATCTATTGAAAGTAACTATTTTACATTGTGAAAATATTAAGTATTCAGATTTCTAGCATTTTTTATCACAGTAAGACCAAAGGAATTTTTTTAATTCTCCGTAAATGCGCCTTTCCAATTTCAGTAAGCTTAAAAAATTTGGAACCTGTGTATTTCGCGATTGGATCCATAGATCTGGTGTTACAAGTGTGATTTTTAACCCTTAGCACTCGAATGGCGACTGTATGGCGCCACGAAAAATTGCTGTATCATTATTCAATATATTTTTTACATTATTACATTTATTTGTATTTAATAACAATTTCGTATGTATAACATAAAAATATGTATATAGAAGGGAAATATTCTAGGTCGGAAGAAATGTTTCGTTTTGGAGTTAAAATAGCTTCGAGTGCAAAGGGTTAAATTCGTCGCTGCTAAAGAATTCAGTCCATTGTGTTCTGTTTCGAGTATCTGTTGCCTAGAGAAAGAATAGCTAGACATTCTCGACACTGCGATGCTGTAAATGTATTTTTACTATTAACAATAACATTATAGTTCTCTGATTCGAAAACTGTATCCACAAGAGAGCCAAGTGCAGAGAACAAAGACGCTAAAATCGAGGCCGACCACTGCCGGCAACAAAATTCGAAGTCAGGCCAGTCAGCTGGTCAGTCAGCTGATGAGATGTACACCGCATTATATTCGATGCATCAAACCAAACGAGACGAAGAAGCCCAGAGACTGGGATGCGGTCAGAGTGAAGCACCAGGTATACTTTGCCTAATTGGAAAATATTATATCGACCCTAATCTCCAATCCTTAAGTGAATTATTGGAGCCGATGTGGCGTCACAAAAAATGCGAATTTGTGTTTAACTACAAATATTTTAACGATTTGTGAATTTAAATAAAATTTTAGTATCTCTCACTACGTTTTTGCCCACCATTTCGATAGAGATGAATATTAAATATAATCAAATAGAGGCCCGCTAGAGGACCGCACAGTGGTCCAAATCGAGAAATTCAGTGACTTTTGGCCCGAAAATGAACTTTCATGTATCGATACCTGATCAATGAACATTGCTTCCCAAATGTCCATAGACCTCGGAAATGGAGAAATTAGTACAATTTATTAAATATTATAGTTGTAATAAATATTGAAAGTTGGACATTTTAAGAAGAGTATTTTTCACGAGAAAAATTGCTTCACTTTGATGCGATGCCCTGACGTTCCTATTTAATATTTTCTCACGCTTTTTTTTTTAATTAAAGAGCAGATTTTTGCGATAAGAAATCGTGTCTTACATTATTAATTAGTCTGCACAATGTATTAAAAGTTAATGCTGGACTAAATGGAGAAAATTAAAAAAATTTTTTATATTCGGTAAGAGATATCTTTAAAGTCCCAGGAAGTCCCAGTTTCTAACAAATTGGACTATTTTCAGTACACCTTCCTCTATATGATGGTATAAAAATTATTTCCGCACTCTTCCGCCTTTGCAAATTATAGCAGTTTAAAACTGACAATGTTACGATTATGATTGGTATCCCATGCCTGCTTCAGTCCATAAGTTATTAATGCATGGTGCAGATGTAATAAAACACGCATTATTGCCAATCGGACAATTATCGGAGGAGGCTCAAGAAACACGTCATAAAGACTTTAAACAATTTAGATACAAACATACAAGAAAATCAGACAGAATATTAACAAATGAAGATGTATTTTATAGACTTTTATTGACATCGGACCCGCACATGTCAGCAATGCGAGTGAAATCATGTAAGAAAAGAATACAAAATTTAGAACCAGAAGCTGAATTATTAATAATTAAATAATAGAAAAGGCAGGCTTTGAAATGGATGGACTATAAAAAATAATGCTAGACAAAACCATTTGAGAATGAAGACTGACAAAGTATAAACAAATATTATTTTTTCATATTTCATGTTATTATTATTATATTATAAAACCATCATTGTTATTACATTTTTATCACAAAAGATTTACAAAAATGTTACTAAATTATTTTATATTATATACAATATTACAAATATTATCAATTATTATAAAAAATATCTTTTGACACAGTTATGTGACGTTTTTACCTTACCCGACTCCTCAAATTTACATTTTTCCCAATTCATTAAACATTGCATGTGTGAAACAAATATAAAATACACACTTAGAAAGAAAAAATGGTTTGGAAGATTGTATTTAAACAATTTTTTTTTTAGTGAAAAATATCAATGAAAATTAATAAGAAATTATTGTTTAACAAATTTAAAAATATTAATTTTTCTTTAGTTCAAATTGACTATTTTTTTAATGAATTTTAGTGCAAATTTCATCCCGATAACTCTTATGGTACAAAAGTTATAACAAAAAGTCACTGAATTTCTCGATTTGGACCACTGTGGGCCACTTAGGGGTTAATATTCACTGAATATTGTTTTCTCTTATTTATAAAACTATCTCGTAATTATTTTCGCGTGTTTCTAGGTGGAATATTTAGGCTTAAAAGAGAACATCAGAGTGCGCAGAGCTGGCTTTGCGTACCGAAGGCCGTTCTCGAAATTTCTGCACAGATATGCAATTTTGACGAAGCAAACGTGGCCACGTTGGTCTGGCGATGACAAGCAAGGTGTAGAATGGATATTGGGAAGCCTCCATATAGATCGTTCGCAATATCAACTTGGAAAGACGAAGCTGTTCATCAAACTTCCCGAATGTGTGAGTATATATCTGTATTTTTATAGACATAGAAGAAACGTGGAGTCGGATAAAAAATCCTACGTTCCTCGCAAATTGTTTCAGTGAACTCGAAATAAAATACTGTGTCTCTAACTAGAGAGAAGTATTTTGCAGTCGAATTGTTACTTCTGTTGCAATTAATAAATTGGGATGCGTCCGGACGGAGAAAATGTTCTAATTCCCGCTTTTCTCTCTGTTTGATTGTTCGCAGCTTTTTATGTTGGAGGAGGCTAGAGATCGGAAATATAATATGTACGCCAGAGTGATCCAGAAAGCGTTTAAAAAGTATTTCGCTTGGAAACGGCAAGCTCAGCAGAAACAGGAAGCGGCGGACTTGCTATTTGGCCATAAGGAGCGTAGGCGGGCCAGTTTGAATAGAAATTTCATGGGCGATTATATCGGATTGGAGGGCAAACCACAGATAATGCAATTAATCGGAAGAAGAGAGAAAGTCTGTTTTGCGGAAGTGGTGAAAAAATATGACAGGAGATTTAAGGTATCGTTTCGTTGTTGAACAATCGGGAAGATACTGTTCATTTCGATGAACATAAAGCGTGTAGAAAGATTGCCGATTTTATGCATTAAAAAATTGATTAACTGTAATTTAAAAGAAAAAACAAAAAGATTAAAAGTAGTAGTAAGATTAAATAGTTTCGACCTGTTCAAATTATTAAAGGAAGAACAAATATTCTTGCAACGAGTGTAAAAACCTTTTTTTTTATTTTGCATAAAGATCCGCAGTCTAGTGACGATAAGCAGAGGTACTTGGGGAATTAGGCTTGTACCGATATTAATACATAATCCGTGGATTTTTAGGCCAATATGAACTTTTATACTGCCATTTATATTTAAACGCTCATTTTTTACTCTAAAGCTGCAAAAATCTGAACACTTAGACGGTTTCTGAATTTTGATTTCGCACACGTGTTGCAATGAATAAAATGTGAATTACAGATGAGCAGGAGGGATCTCATTCTCACCAACAAATCGCTGTACCTGATTGGTCGGGAGCGAATCAAAAAGGGCCCGGAGAAAGGGAAATTAGTGGAAGTTATAAAACGAAAGTTACCATTCAATCAAATTAGTCATGTCTCGTTAAGTACTCTTCAGGTAAACGAATAATCGCCGTCATTATTCGTACCGCTGCTCTGAAGCAACATCACCTAACATTTTAATAATTATCGCAGGACGATTTCCTTATTATTCACACGAAAGAAGATTACGCAAGTTTATTGGAATCGACGTTCAAGACGGAATTTTTAATTGCACTCAGCAAAAGATATGTGGAGGAGACTGGGCACATTTTGAACAGAAAATTTAGCAACAAGTATGATTTCTGTTGCACGATGCAATTTCAACAATGAATTTTAACTGAATTCAATATTAACTAAATACAATCTTTTTACAGTTTAGAATTCAAAGTGAAGAAGGAAGGTTGGGGAGGTGGGGGAACGCGGCAGGTAATATTCACGCAAATTGATTATGGCAATAAGGAAATCCTGAAACCTAGCGGGAAGACTTTGAATGTGTGGATTGGCCCAGGGTTGCCCAGTACTACAAGTACGTTATTTTTATGGTGGCGAGCTCGTACGATGCTCGTGCAAATTTGCAAAAGCTGAAATTATTTAGTTTGAACATTGAATGATATTATTAAATATTTTAATTCTCAGTGTATGTAATGGTATTAATCAGTAAATATTTGTTAACATTTCAGAACCAAATGTTCAACGTACCAACGTGCATCAGTACCAAAAGTATCCATCAACGACTCAGCAAATGCCAGCGAACAGGCCAACGCGACCAGCTCCGAGGCCTGCGAACACAGAACGGATTCAGAATTTGCACAAAACGGTTAGCAATGATCAGACGATAGCTTCGAAGCCAGCTATGCCGACCGAAAGACCCACTTTGCACATGCCCAGGCCTACGAGATCAACACCAGTCATTCGTTCCAATGTACCAACCACAGAAGTACAAAAGAAAGCCTACACAGCCAAGCAACCAAATAAGATAGAAAGCAATCTGCCGCTCATGGGCATGTTCACCAATCCGAAGGGAACAGCCAGAGGCAAGTTCTGAATCAGTAATAGCCACTTGAAATGACAAATAGAATGTAGACATAATCGTTTAGTCGCAAAATGATTCTTATTCTTTCATTTTTATTCTTCTTATCTGTTGAGCTATTTTTTTTAACGTGGGAGATATTTTCCAAAAACATTTATGCTTTTCGATGAAATAATAAGGACAATTTGGGATTTTTATATACTAAAACATAGTCGTCCTACATGGACATTGAGATTTTACATGAGGCGACAGGCATTATAATAATTAAACAGTTCCTCTCCTGGTCACATTTTTTGAGATTTCTAGATTGTTGATGATTTTTTGTTTAAATAGGTCTGTGTATTTTTATTGTCGTTACATAACAGCCAACTTCAATACGAGTTTAACGATTCATATGTGACCTTGATCGTAAAGACGTAAAAATTAAGTGAAGATAAACATAATTAAGGAACAAGATAGAAAAATCATTTAAGAAGTTCATTTCAACAAATCCTGCAAATAATGAATTAATTGTAAACGAAACAGGCTACTTGAGATTTCCTCCGCCGCCATCGGAGCCACCACCGCCGGGTACTCCAACTATGTCACCTGCGTTCAAACTTCCTCCGCTGAACACTGCCAGCAATGGTGCAGCGTGCAACAAAGAAATGCAAACGGGGAACGAGTGGAGCACCAAGTCAGTATTAAAGAAACCGCAGCGTGCACACGCACCTCGTGCTGCCTCGATCGCGAAACCGCCACCGCAAAAGCCAGCTATACCTAGTCTGCCAAAAGCGGAAGCTTTGTACGACTATAATCCGCAGGATCTTGACGAGTTGGAATTGAAGGAAGGCGACATCGTTGAAATACTCAAAGAACGTGAGTTTATCCGGTTTAAGTCGAATTATTAGACTGCGGATCTTCATGCAAAATAAAAATTTCCCGCATTAGTTGCAAGATCCAGGGACGTAGACATTCATTTCTTTTCATAACGATTCTATTCAGTTGAAAATAGTACAACAACGTTTTATGATGAAGGAGACTAAAACTTTTGGTTTTAAGTTATAAATTGAATGTTCAATGACTTAATAATGATGAATAATTAATTGTTACCTGCTTCAGATGAAGGTGGCTGGTGGCAGGGAAGATTGAAAGGAAAAACAGGACTCTTTCCATCCAACTATATAAAGAAGCTATGAAGTGTTGTACACTCGGTAAAGAACAATCACGTCCAATTGTACTGAAGAGAAAATTTCGATCACGAAAGGAAGAAAACACACAGAGGAAAGTAAGTTATCGTTTTTAAAACTGCGCCGTGCGTGTACCATTTGAATGGTCCCATACAATAAGGAAAACTTTTACACGGTTATCGTTTCTAACATAATCGCGATGCAGTTTTAAAAATTGATGCTTAAAGTCCGAATAGTCAATAGAAGTTACCAAACATTAATTTAAGTAGCCTATTTACCTTTTATACTGTTGAATCTGGTCGACTGTTAACGTTGTGTTTTCGAATCGCGAAGGACCTTGTAAAAAGTGTTCATCGTTTCGAAAAGTTTATCATTTTTTGCTAATTGCGAAACTCGCCTTTTAGTGATACGAGAATGTTATAATAATTAGAGAGAAAATTTATAATGTTATTTATAATTGAAGAATGAACTTCGGGAACATTTAACTCCGACGCATTTATTTAAGAATCGAGCTACGCTTAATCATTTCGAATGTGTCGACGCGATCCTTCAAATTATGTTATCATAAATAGATTGCGGATTTTTATGCAAGACAAAAATTGCCTGCATTGATTTCCAGACAAAGAAGCTGAATTCGTTCCACTTCTTGCTCACTTTAATCGGTTAAAAATAATTTAATAGTATTTCTAGGTTCCTTAAATGCTTTTACTATTCTGCATTTGATCTATTTTGTCATAATACGCATAAAAAACCGCAGTGAATCATGAAGTACCTAAGATTAACGTTAAGTTTATGAAGTATTAATTCGCAGACACTTCTATTTGTTTTCTATTTATTCAATAAATGTAAGACGTAATACTGCCACGTTGACGAACTGTTATACGGGACTATGTAGATAAAAGTTGCAAAATTTTTGGGGTGAATGAAAAACATTCTGTAGAATCAACGAAAAATACTGTCACACTGTCAACGAGAAGAGAAATAGGAAAAACTGTTTGGGATGGTTTCACTTACAAGAACGAATCTAATGCGATATATCTGAAAATTGCATTAATCCTAGCTTTTATTTACATCGTTGTCGGAAACAGAAAAACAGATTTCTATTGTCTACTCCATTATTCAGCATCGTCGAGCGTTACCAATAAGAAATAGTAGGATATGGTCCTATTCATGATCTGAAAATACACATTCCCAGCCATTAAATCTAACGAAAACACAAATACAGTTTGCAGTACCTTGGCGAAGAGATCGACAGTAACCGCCATTAATTTGCACGCCCTCAGGATCACCGATCTCTGCATCAGTATTGTCAGAGTAAGTTTCCCGGTTTTAGTATTGCCATCCTCGTACCAGTTGTTGCAATAGACCTCCTGTCGGAAAATATCGCTCTTCCCGAAGAAAAACAAATTTGACATTTATTGAACAACGTGGTCGAAAAATCGATTGAACGCTGCAGCCTTTTCAAGACCAAACAGGTAACAAAACCTAAGACGAAATACCTCGCTGGTGACCACGTCGCCTGGCCAGGTGTACATGAATGTTTGAAGTATCTTCCCGGTTAGATACAGTGTTATTGCACAGGCTTTTTCAACTGCTATTGCGGCGTTGGCCTGTTACAGAGAAAACATATTTGAATATTAATTTTTTATTATATTCGCAAAGGGTAAGGCACCAAATTACTGTGGGCGTGCCAATTACTGTACCTATATTATTTATACTTATTTTTGAAGCATCATCAATATTAAAACAAGATATATGAGCCGTTTATTTTGAAAGTGGCCTAAGTCCATTTGTCATTTATTTTTTGTTGCTCGTAATTACGTGTGCAATGTCAAGTTATGTAGCTGTCATAAACAATATTTGCGGTTAAGTATATTCAGAGTATATACGATAAATTTGGACACATAAGTTTTCGCAGTCAGTTCAATAATTAAAACCTTCACTTTGAAAGTAGTAATGTCCTTTGGACATTATCAAAAAGTGTCGAAAAGGTTATAGCTTTGTACTAAATGAAATGAAACGAGAGGATTTCATATCAACAAAATCTTTGGAGGGTGCAATTTTTAAAAGGGTAAAGGATTCTAACGGAGAAACAATAAATTGATTAAAAATATGCTGGATGCGTTTTTTGACAGATAAACCATATAAAATTTTCTATAAGATATTATTACCGCGTCGGGGTAGACCAAGAAAGTTCGAAAATATTGTATTGACACCACTTTATAAAAATATAAGACGAATTACAACAGCGAAATACAAGAACATGATGGACTTACTACGATACATACCATCGGAGCACCATGACTTCTTCAAATCCCTTATAAATTAATAATTGCTATTATTGTAATAGCAACTGTAAATTTAACTCTTTTAGATACACTTGAGCAGTATGACACATTGGTATCCTACACGTATATTTTTAATTTTATTGAAACACAAACCCTTAAATATCTCAATTTAAGTATAAGTGGACTTGGGCCACTTTCACAATAAACGGCTCATATAATATTAAACTGATTTTAATGAAAAAATTTAATATCTCTTTTTTAATATTCATTATGCTTTAAAAATAAGTATAATTAATATAGGCACATCAATTGACACCCCTCAGTAATTCGGTCCCTTACCCTAGAGTACTACGAATCAATTTTCCGGCTTGGATGCTGTCTACTTAAAAATTGATGTACTATTTTTTTCAGTCGTATCATCGAACTTCGAACGAGGGGTATACCGACAACTGAGCCGTTCATTGCACAAATCGATTAACTCCATAAAACAAAAAGTTGAGAAATGCGATGAAATAATGTACATTGTTTTTTAAAATTCTCTTTATAATATAAATTCAAATAAATATTGTAGAATGTATAAATACAGATGTAGCTTTCATCTAATGGTATAAAAACTTAATAAGAAAGAATAGCCAAAAAATAATCGTCAGTAATGTTACAATTTTTATGTGACTGGTGGAGTTAATTGATTTGGCAAGTGAAAAAAGTAATAAAGTTAAATTCAGTGTTTAAATTTTTATGTTTTTTATTACAGAAAAAGTTAATTATTATATATTTTTATTACAGATTTTCCATAAAAATGAATATTAACAGTTCTGTTATAATATATTATTTGTGATTAATTCATCAGCAATATACAGGGTGGCCCACATAACTCTGAACAGCTCAATATCTCGAAAACTATGCCATCGATTTTAACGTTCTTAGTCTTAAATTGCATGGAACTGAAGGGCCTTTCTGACTACATAAACGTGAAGTGGCCTCCCTTCCCTTTTAACGGGGGAGGGGAGGTACCTTTATAATTTTAAATGGAACCCCCTATAAAATGTTACATATTTAGATTCTACAGGAAAGAACAAGTCAATTTTGTCTGAAACATTTTTTTGTCAGATACTTCCATGATGAGATATAACAGTTTGAAGTTTCGAGTGGTAGGTACTTGAACCGCTCGGAAATAGCGTTATGGAATTATACGCGCTTGAGTCCTTTGCTTATTCATGAAGAAATAAAATGTACTTTAAATTAAATGTTCAAAATGTCCACCACGGGCTTGTAAACATTTATTTACTCGAAACATCAAAGTTGTTCTAACATTTTTTAACATTTCGGGAGTCACTGAAGCGCAAGCGTTACGTATTCTTTGTTTCATATCCTCTTTTGTCGTTGGTGGTTCAAACATAACTTTGTCCTTTACATATCCCCATAAGAAAAAATCTAATGGTGTTAGATCGGGGGATCGAGGAGGCTATTGACGAGGTCCCCCACGACCTATCCATTTGTTCCCAAATTTTTCGTTGAAAAATTGCCTGGTGATGATTGCAAAATGTGGAGGAGCGCCGTCTTGTTGGAACCACATTTCTCTTCTAACGTGCAGTGGCACATCTTCCAAAAGCGCAGGCAAATGATTTTTTAAGAAATCACAATAACTTGCAGATGTTACAGTTTCTTGACAAAAATAAGATCCAATCACAAAATCTCCTATTAGGCCACACCAAACATTTAAAGACCATCGATGTTGAAAGGGAACACATCGCATCCAATTTGGGTTTTCCACGGCCCAATAATGCAGATTATGTCTATTTACATGCCCTGAATTCATAAAAGTCGCCTGATCGGAAAAAAGTATTTTGCACAAAAAGTCATTTTCCATAACACCCTGCAGCCACTCACAAAATCTTACGCGGTGATCGTAATCTGCTATCGAAAGCTCTTGTGATAAAACCATGTCATATGGATGATACTTTTGCCGTTTCAAAATTCGTTGAATTGATAAACGACTAATATGTGATGTTTGTGCAAGTGTACGTTGACTAATATGAGGATTTAATGTAATTGCAGCAAGAATACTGGCACTATTATTTTCATTAGTGACAGCTTTAGGTTTATTGCGAGTTTTTTTACACAATTCACCGTGCTCGCGAAGCCGCTTTTCTAAATTATGAAATGTTGCATGACATTTTTTGATCCCATAACGTTCAAAAAACATCACTGCTGCACGCCGATAATTTTTTGGCATTCACCTAACGTTAATAACATATTCACTTCTGTGTTAAAAGTAGCCATAATTACAATGTTACTGCTTGAATAACAGCTCTAAACTGAAAACGTTTTCATAGATAAATGAGTCAAACTCAAGAATTGTAAATATTATTGTTTGTGTTTCTTCATGAATAAGCAAAGGACTCAAGCGCGTATAATTCCATAACGCTATTTCCGAGCGGTTCAAGTACCTACCACTCGAAACTTCAAACTGTTATATCTCATCATGGAAGTATCTGACAAAAAAATGTTTCAGACAAAATTGACTTGTTTTCTCCGGTAGAATCTAAATATGTAACATTTTATAGGGGGTTCCATTTAAAATTATAAAGGTACCTCCCCTCCCCCGTTAAAAGGGAAGGGAGGCCACTTCACGTTTATGTGGTCAGAAAGGCCCTTCAGTTCCATGCAATTTAAGACTAAGAACGTTAAAATCGATGGCATAGTATTCGAGATATTGAGCTGTTCAGAGTTATGTGGGCCACCCTGTACATAATGTCTTCTTCATCAGCTGTATGTGAGGACTCGTCATTTCGACTTTTTGTCAAGTTTTTATAGTACTCATGTTTAACAGGAGGAATGAATTTTAGCAGGTCCATCATGTCTCTCCTTTTTTCCCTTGTCACAGATCTACTTTTAGGATATAATAAAGACTGATCTACGTTTTTCAAACTTTGTGGTCTACCTGCTATAGATTTCGTTATATTAATGGCATTAAATTCTGAATCTTCATTATAGTCATATTTGAATTGTATGAGGTGGGGTTTGGACCTTCCTAACTATTCAGCGCTTGCTAGTGCATTTGAGTTGCATTATAGCAACGATTTACATTAGAGTACGGAGTTAATCAAAATGGCCTCTGAAATAAATTATTTATTATTCAATGGCCAAAAAAATTTTGTCGTTTCATGGTGTTAATCTTTATTATTCAGGAAAGTTATTATAAATGTAAAAAGTTATGATTATACCAAGTGCTTTGACACTTAAATTTAAGATTTTGCAAAAAGTGGAGTTAATCGATTTGTGCAGTGAACGGCTCAACTTTGCAGTAGTATAAGCACGCCTGTCCAACTCGCGGTCTGCGGGACACATTTCTCCCATTTCTTCATTCGCTAAGGTGGGAAGTGACGCTCCCCCACTATTTGACACGGTCGTATCGGCAGAAGCCTATGGCATTTGTTTCCATCGCGGACCTATTTCTAGAGTCGCCAGATCAAGACTTGTTCCCCCACTCTAATTTCCCCTCCTACCGCGATATTCCCACATGCATCCGCCACGGCCCGATCACATGACGCGTTTCATCTCTGTCGTGCATACTCCGGTACTGGCACAGAGAGAGGGTAACTTTTTCCCCTCAATTCGTGCACCCTCCCCTCATCGGGCGACACTGGTTGGGCAGGCTTGAGTTACAACACGAGGACTCTGCACGACCGAACTTGTTCCTCGTTTTTGTTCCACAAAACAATTAACATTTGCATTTCAAAATCGGACGTTTCGCATGCAACAATCTGACCTGCCTCCTTAATTCTACTCACCTTGGAGACCTCGAAGATCAACGCGCACATGCCCAAGCAATTGGTCATCATGACGGAGAAGATGATAGGCCCATAAATCTCTTCCATGGTGTCTCGACACTTGATCAAAGTGACATGCCTGTCGATGCAGTTTCGCAAGACTTGTTCGCTGCTCTCCTCGTCGCTCCTACGTTTTGGGAACTCTTCAAGTTCGACGGCCATCGCCCGGAACACGGAGCTCATGCGGAACGCGCACAGTGTGAAAAACGCGTCAACCCCGGAAGTTATGATACAAAACGAGTAACAGATGCTCACCTCGAGCAGGTACTGCGCCACGAAAAACGCGGTCGAGTCGATCGGCAACGGGTAAATCGCCGGAAACGGTGTCGAGCGATTCGCGTGCCGAATCGTGACGCCTATCAGCGGCTTGGTCGAGTACAGGAACGCTGTACTGACCATGCACACGTAGTGGTAGTAGCCTAATCGGTAGAAGGGTAGCATGAACTGGAAAGCGGGCGAGTTCGAGGGCTGCTGCATCGACGTCTCCTCGAACAGAGCCTCGAGTGTGTCGGTCACTTGCACTAGCTTTTCTTTGCAGATCACGAATCGGGAAGCCTGGGAAGATGACAAGTAGACTGCAGATTTCATCGATTTATCAGAAAAATCAGTTTGTCCAATTTTACAACAATGGAATGATCACAGGAATTTAACAATGCCGACGGACTGTTTCCAACTTGGAATTGTTAAAGGGAAGCAGGAACTTCTAAATGACTATTGCAAGTGATGCAGTCAATTTTTATTCTGCATCAAAAACCACAGTCTACCAATAACACTGGTCTCGGACTAATCCCCATGTATTATTTGTTGATTTAAAGTGTGGAACAAAAAATGGGTGAATTATTATCCCGATATTTAAACGAAATGCACAAAATTCTCGTGGCACTCGAACCGTTAAATCGTCAAAGATGAGATACACTGTCGAAAAAAAGATTAATAAAAGACATGCCACCAGCGCTGCGACGTACCCTTATAGTCATGTTGACAATGCCACTAAGAACGCTTAGGCACGCGGTGATGGCACTGATTTCAGTGATGTGGAGGCGGAAAAAGTTGATCAAGGCGCAGAAGTCAAGACAATAGCCCAGTATCCAGAAAATCGGCAAATACTTGCTAGCAATGCTCTGCTGATACGGATACAATCCGCACATGAGAAGGCATCGTTTCACGAAATTAGCGTACTCCTGGTACAGCGGCAACTCCTTCGGCATCGTTCAAGTAGTACGAACAATTCTATCGCAATCGATAAACACCCATCGGCGAACTTTTTTAAAATGGACCTAATTCCTGTTCGCGTAACAACCAGTATCTCTCCGTCAAGGTCCTTGATTACCAGACGATCGATCGTCGCTTTAATCCAATCCTTTAACCTTCAATTTCGACGAACTGCTCGCAGAGTCGAATAATTCATTAGGCTCGATGCGTTCTTCTGCCTCGCAAATTAGACGTTGCAGAGCATTACTGCATATGCACGCGGGGGAAGTTGTTCGGTTAAACGATTTGGACTTCATGGGAGTTTCATTGAATAGGTTATTACAGATGCTGCGCCGTTAACGATGCTTCGTAAATTAGACGTTGTACAGGGTTTGGTGTGTTTGCATGGGGAACTTGACCGGTTAAACGATTTGAACTTGATGGTTTTTTATTAAACGAATGGCGAACGCTGCGGCTCTTAACAATTCTTCGTAAATTAGATGTTGTACAGCGTTAGAAGTAGTTACACGGAGAACTTGAACGGTGAAACGATTTGAAATTCATGGGATTTTTATTCATCTGTCAGATGACACGCTCTTGACGATTCTCTGCGGTGCAAGGGAAAGTTGCGCGTAACGTACGTAGACAAGCATGAGGTCATTTGAAATGATTCTCAAGGATCGGTTAATAACTTGTGAAGGCTGCTACGCAAAGGTGTTCTAACCGTTCCATTCGACCAACTCGTTTTCCACGGTAAATTCGGCACAGTAATGCCTTGATATGTGCGGAAACTTTGGGACTGAGCAGATCCTTACATCAGGTACAAACAATCTATTCTTTGATCTCTCGTCGGTGGTGATGAAAGCAGGAAAGGATAGTCAGCGAACAGAAGTCGACGCACAGTGGTCCGGATCGAAGAATTTAGTGAAATTTTGTTATAACTTTTGAGCTATTAGAAATATTGCAATGAAATCTTCACAAAAATATGACAACCGTCATGTTGGTACCACATATCGTAGCGATTTTGTAAAGGGACATCTTCTAACAAAATTGGCAGATCTTCTTGCAAAAATTGAGCGTATTTCTGTCCCGTCATCAGTCCGTTAACGAAATATGGTCCAATTACTTTGTCGTTCAAAATACCACACCACACGTTTACGCTCCATTGTCTTTGATGATCAATTTCTCGCAGCCAGTGCGGATTATCCACAGACCAATAATGGGCGTTCCGTAGATTAATTGAGCCATGATTAGTAAATGTTGCTTCGTCCGTAAACAAGACATTAGAAAAAAATGAATGATTTTGAAGCAATCCCCATTGACAAAAGTTAATTCTATTTTGAAAATCATTCCCGTGCAATTCTTGATGGAGCGATATGTGGAACGGATGAAATTTATGTCGGGTCAGAATTCGTATTACGCTACTTTGACTTATGCCTGCTTCCCGGGCAATTTTTCTCGTACTCACGTGAGGATTGACAGCTATAGCTGCTAAAATATTAATTTCATTGTCTTCATTAGTCGTGGGATTCTTCCGTTTGTACTGTCTTGCATGTACACTTCCAGTACTTCGAAACAACCTGTACGTATTAGTGAAAGTATGTCTAGAAGGAGTGTTTCGCTCGGGGTACCTTTCTTCATAAAGTAGTCGGGCCTGCACTGCATTTTTTCTACATTCACAGTAAATCGTGATCATATCACACTTTTCAGTCATCGAATATAACATAGCGGAATCGCGTTTGGAAACATACTGATAGTAAATAAGAATGCTGAATAACATTGAAGGACCTTAGTATGTTTACTTTAACTACGACCATAGTATGTTTACTATTTCCTACAAGTCTCAACCGTGATGAACGTGTTCTGCTTCCATATTTTAGTTTTATACGTTTTTTCTGTCCTTGACCTTGAATGACCTTGGACTAATTATAGTCACTGAATTCCTAATGAAAGGGACTATCATTGTAGGTGTTTAAAAAAGGGTGGTTCCATTTAAAAAAGTCAAGGTGACCTTGATATCTCCAAAAAAATGACATAAAAACAAAATTTTTTTTGCATCGTGTCAGCCCCATTGTACCATTCAACTTTGTCCTTACCATATTTTACGTATCTTTAGAAACAACAAAGATATTTGAGGTGGTAACGTTTGGTGACTCACCCTGTATATACTGTAAGTCGTGTCGCGAAGTGAGATTCATGAGAAATTTGAACAACAATAATTTGCAAAGTGGTTTGAAGTGCGAAATGATTCTTGCATAATTATATAGGGAAAAATATATTGAAAATGTTCCGATTTGTCCGGATGTGGAACTGTTTGGAACTTAGAAAATATGTCTTTGTGAATGTAAAAAATTTTGCAAATGTTCCCTTCGGTATTCAATATTATTTTTTAAATACATTATTTGCAGCAATCATTATTAAATGATATCATCTTCATCGCAAAAGTTAGCTCTTCAATTTAAAAGAAAAAGCGAGAGAAAATGTTAAGTAGGATCGAGAGGACATAGCATTGAAGAGAAGCAATTTTTGTGGTGAAAAATACTGTTCTTAAAACGTCCAAATCTCAAGGTTTATTACAACTATAATGTTTATTAAATTGTACTAATTTATTAATTTCCGAGATCCATGGACATTTAAGAAATAATGTTCATTAATTAGATATTGATACGAGAAAGTTCGTTTTTGGACTAAATGTCACTTAATTTTCCGATCCGGATCACTGTGCGCTTATCGACGAGACAATACTAATCCAATATAATTTTTCTAATGATTCTTTTACAAGATTTCTAAGGACACACTCGTGACGCCTTGCTGATTGAAATAACGCCAAACACGCCACAATTTCGATCACATTTACTCGTTTAATTCACGATACAGTAGAACCTCGATTATCCGTTCCACTTATCAGTGGAACGTTTGGATAATAAAACAGTTATTTAGCTACAATTTTAGATTAAATCTTTATCGATTTGTACTTTGAATCGTGTAGGATCGTTTTAGATTGAATTGTTCGGATAATTAAAAATTCGGATATCATCGGTTCGGATAATCGAGATTCGACTGAATCGTGAATTAAACAAATAAATATAATCCGAACTGCACCGTATTTGATCTTATATTAATAAAAAAAAAAACGTCACAAATGTGTTAGTATAAGTTTCATACATTCACAACCGATAGTAGTATCCACAGGATCTATCTGAATTCCATCACCGTGATTGCTTTTCCTCAAAGAAAATCAACTGTACCGTAAGTGTCCAATTCAGAACTTTCTTTAATCATTCTCAAATCTCAGATCAGTTCAGAAAGAATAATGTTACGCCTCTGGTATTATTCCCAGCTTTTATTTACGTCATTGTCCAGAACGAAAAATCAATATTCTATACTGTTCTTCTGTCTGCTATTCAGCATCGTCAAGCGTTACCAAAAAGAAGTAGTATGATATCGTGCTATTCATAATCTGAAAGTGTATATGTTTTGCAACGTTAAGTAGACGTTGAGATGTAATAATAAAATTGCTTTACCTTGGCAAAGAGGTCCATGGAAATCACTAGCAAGTTGTACGCTTTTAGGACCATCAGTTTCTGCGAGAGTATCATGATATAGAGTTTTGTGATTCTAGTGTTCGAATGCTCGTACCAATCATTGTAGTATACCTCGCGACGAAAAGCTTCGTCCTGTCCGAAGAAAAACAGTTTGAACATTTGTTAAGAGCGAAATATAGTAGTGCACAATTAAGTGTCCGCAGTCGGGACCGAATACGGACGCTTAAGTGTGCAAACGAACGGAAGATTAAATACAGGGTGGTCCTTTTAAGTAAGGCTACCTAAATATCTCTTCAGGTTATTGTGGTGCAAAAAATATTTGTTACGTAATGTGCATGGTGTCAATCGTGCAAATATCTGGCAAGAAAATTTTTTCCGACCGTCATTTTTTTCGGATTTATCAAGGTCTTCGGTGTTTTTTGATACATAACTACTTTTTTTTTATTGCATCGTGTAACTGATCGAAAAATACACTCAGATATATATAATAACATGACCTTGAAATGACCTTGGTCTTCGACAATTGAAGTTTTACCTAGAACTGATGTCTATCGAGATCGTAAGCTTTGACCAAGACCCTACAATCAAGAGAGTGAACGTAAATAAACATTGTTTACTGTCGCAGTACTGATGATACCTAACGGTTTGAAATCCCGATCAGTTTCAATGTACAGGGTGTATAAAAATTATATGTCACGACCACCATAGCGTGATTCTACATCTCTGGATCGGTGGAAATCTGTTAAAAAAATTCACCGCAAAATTCACCTTGACCTCGGAAATCAAGGTCAAAGTGTCGACAAATTTTCTTTTATTACTCATCACTCAAATTTTTCGATACTTTGACCTTAAGTTTCGAGGTCAAAATGAATTTTGCGGTGCATTTTTTTCACAGATCTCCACCGATCCGGAGGTGTGGAATCACGCTATGAAGGTCGTGACATATAATTTTTATACACCCTGTACCTATCAGTGTATCGACGTACTGTTTGAAATGAATTACTCAATACAAGAGAAAGTTGATATGGTATTCATTTACGGTAAAGCTGATCATTGTTTAAGGGAAGCAGTTCGAGTGTACAAAGATAAATTTTCAGACCGTAATTGTCCATCACGTTGTACTTATGCAAAGGTGATCAGTAATTTCCGTGAAACTGGTAATGTTGTGGAAAAACGTGTAAGAACCAGAACTGTTAGGAACGAAAGAAGCAAAATAATTATTGTAGATAAAATTAACGAAAATTGACATGTGAGTTCAAGACAACTAGAGCATGAAACTGGTATTTCTAAAACAAGCATAATACGAATACTTCAAGAAGAATTTATCGTTACGTCAGGACCTTCATGGAACAGATTTTGTAAATCATATGAATTTTTCTCTGTGGGATTTGCAGCAATATGAAAATGACGAATCATTTTTTGAAAAAGTACTATTTACTGATGAAGCGTATTTTACCAACCATGGACAGCTAAATCTAAAAAACATGCATTATTGGTCAATTGACAATCCACACTGGCTAAGATCAGTGGCTAAACAAAGACCGTGGAGTGTAAACGTCTTGTGTGGCATTTTAAATAATCAAATAATTGGTCCTTTTAAACGGTACTTTAAATGGAAAATAAAAAGTATGCAACACTCTTTCAAAGTGAGCTACAAATGCTTGTGCATGATATACCGCTAGATATCCGTTTAAGAATGTGGTATTTATCAGCATGGCGGTTCTCCGGCACATTCTACACGCCTTGTCACACAAATTTTGAATTTAATGTTTCCAAATCGATGGATTGGTCGTACTGGAGTTGTAGGATAGTCAACGCGTTCACCTCACCTCATACCAATGGCATTTTTTGGGGGGAAAATTGAAAGAAACAATAATGAACAACCAACTACATCAGAGGACATGAAGAACCGAATAATTAGAGCTTGTGCTGATATTAATTCTGAAACAATTCAAAGATCTGTACAGTCGGTCATTGAACGATTCAGGAAATGTATCATCGTAGAAGGACACAATTTTGAACATCTCTGATGACAACATAAGAGAAAGTGAGTGTTGTTTTAACAGTTAACACACACACACACACCCACACACACATCTGCTGATCGATCTGCATTTCAAGGTCATGTTATTATACATAACTGAATGTATTTTTCGATCAGTTACAGGTTGCAATAAAAAAATGTAGTCATGTATCAAGAAACACCGATGACCTTGATAACTCCGAAAAAAATGACCTTCGGAAAAAAATATTCTTGCCAGATATTTGGTCCATTGACGCCATGCACATTACGTAACAAATATTTTTTGCATCACAATAACCTGAAGAAATATTTAGGTGGCCTTACTTACTAAAGGACCACCCTGTATACTGTATTTGACTGACGCATAGGTCGCTTGCGTTTTAAATACCATTTACAGAACTTATGATGAACATAATGAATATATTGATGCAATTTAGCACCTAGAATTATATAGGATCTGCGGCTATTTAAAGTCTCCTGAATTTTTATTTGAATAAGTAACATTGCTGATTACAAAATCAGTTGCTCTAAGTTACCTCTCTGTATAGAATGTTGCTATTCACGATACAATTTGCCATACACGATACAAACCTCAGAAGTGACTATGTCTCCAGGCCAGGCATAAGCGAGTATCTGGATTATCTTCCCGCAAAGATATAAGCTTAGACCAATGACTTTTTCGAGTGGTATATTTTCTGCCTAACACAAAAAAAAAAAAAAATAATCGTAAAAAGGAAAAATATTCGACGAACATACTCTTTTCCTTTTATTTATACCGCATACATAAGATATCAATTGTGTTAGTGATGCCTTAACTGGAAAGCAACGGCTATACGGCGCAAGACATGGTCGGCCATAGCGTCGCATCAGCGCCAATATGGTGTCAGGTAGAGAGACCTGTTCGGTGAATGAACATAATTTATATTAAACGAAAAAATAACATTTATGATGCCCTCTTCATGTTGAAATTTATACCACATGTCTCGATCTTCCTTTTTTTTTTGTAGCCTACTTAATTCTACATTGATTTATTTAACAGTTGTTCAAACGACATCCCAGGCATTCAAAGTAAGTACAGTCTTTACTCGATACATCTCCCAAATATCTAGCCGATAAAAGACCTAGAACTATCCCCACTTCCGCGGGGTATAGCTCGTGAGGGGCCCCAAAGATCGAGTGGCCTCGGTCGCTGAGGTGTGTAAACATAATACAATAACATAATCCAATAACAAAACTTCTTTATTTTTTTATGGGACTGTCACCAACATATGGCAACATATGGCATTTTTCTAATGAAAATGATACCAAATATGGTATAATTCCGGTGATACTTTCGTAATGAACGATGGAAGTTGAAATAATGAAAAATGAAGTTTTGTTATTTGTTATTTAATTAGTAGTGGTCTCACACCGATAAACCTTGTCTATGTCGGCAGTGTACCAAAGAATAGTATCTTCCAGCCGACAATTGTCCCTGGTCAGACCCGTGTTTTGGACATATATCGAGTAGACACTGTACATCATGAGATCAGCAATTTGTATTTTGAGGTGGTTCAATGATCCTACGATAAGTTTAATCGCGTAATTATCGTTCGCTGATTGATGATCGTTCATCGATCATTTGACTCATTTTTCGCTTAATCTTATGCCCGATTTTTAATACTAGCTATCACTATCAAATATTGTTAGAATTCTGGTTATTGTTGCATTCTGGAACTTAAGATACCTTGTATCTTAAATATAAGGTACGTAAGGTACATAAAGTATTTCCTGGCACTCAGGAAATTAAATAACGATTTGCTAATACTAATTTCAACAGACATGCAGCTTAATTATTCATTCACTGGACAGGACACCCCATGTGTTATTCACAAATCTAATGAAAATTTATATTTATTGTATACCCACATATTCCTCAATGGCTAAATATTGACTGCAATGAAATAGAATTTCGTTCCAATTTAAGGGGAATTAACAGCATACGTACCGTGGCAGCCTTATACTTACGTACACTTCATATTTTAACTTTAAAACCTGACTTATCTCTAAGTGTGTTAGACCCTGATGTACATACCTGCAGTAGAACTTTGACTTATATCGAGAAAATAAGTATTTTGTAAATATTTTGTTCCGATCTGTCGGTTTTGTAGCGGACAACTACTTGCGTACGCTGCTGTATCGCACAGCTAAGACAAATGTAAACAATATTTACTAGTATTCTGCTGAGCAATGTTTATAGTTAGACGTATTACAATAGTGCTGTGATGAATAAAGGAAGAAATATCACACCAGAACAGCGGCGATTAGTGCAACAGCTTCGGAAGGATGGAATGTCCTACCGAAAGATTTCCGCAAAATTAGAAATATCCGTTATGGCTTGCCATCAAGCTATACAACATACTAAACTTCATGGAACACCAGACAACGTTCATCGTAAAGCGAGACCTCGAAAATCTGATCAAAGAACTGATCGCAAGATTCACCGATTGTCTGAAGCGGGTAGATTCAAAACTGCAGTTGCCATCCACAATGAAATATTAATAGATTTCCAAGAAAAAATAAGTGTTAGAACTGTCCAGCGAAGACTTAATGAGTTTCAATTATACGAACGCGTTGCCAGAAAGGAACCGCTCATTTCAGAAAAAAATCGTCGGGCTAGGATTGCTTTCGCGAAAGAACATTTAAACTGGACGTCCCAACAATGGTCCAGAGTAATTTTTACAGATGAATCGAAATTTAATCGATTTGGATCTGATGGTAAAGTATACGTGAGACGTCGCAAAGGAGAAGAATTTTATAAAAATTGTATTAAACCGACAGTAAAAGGTGGTGGTGGCTCGGTACTCGTTTGGGGGGGGGCTATGACAGTGAAACGTACAGGTTATATTCATCGGATAACTGGAATCATGGACAGATACGTGTATTTGGATATTGTAAAAAATGTATTGCTACCATTTGCCGAAGAATGCATGCCAAAAGAATGGATCTATCAAGCGGATAATGATCCGAAACATTCCGCAAAAGTCGTCAAGACATTCTTGAGTGACAATAATATTCACGTAATGAAGTGGCTGGCACAATCTCCGGATCTGAATCCAATCGAGATGCTGTGGATTGATGTCGACAAACATATAAAAAAAAACAAAAACCGAAAAATATTGACGAATTGTACACCATTGTAGAGGAAGCATGAAATTCGATACCTGCTAGCAGATGTGCTAGACTTATCGAATCCATGTCGCGAAGGTGTGCTGCAATTATCAAAAATAAGGGTCTACATACGAAATATTAATGTATTATAATTATGAGTTAAAGAAACATATGAAAATATAGGTGTTTCGATGTGTGCTTAACTATGTGTCCGCAGAAAATTTGACACGTCAGTATAAAAATATAAAAAACTTTTTAATTATAGTAATTTAAAGAAAGCTATTTTGATATCTTATTATATATATTGTAAACTTATAAAAAATATAATTGATTTTCGTATACTTGTTTAACGTATAAGTGTACAGGAAATAATATTTAATTTTATTAACTGTACGTAAGTATATGACCGCCACTCTGTATTTAGCAAATTCTGTTCAAAGTCTACGTAACAAGTCTGACTCAATATTATAGCACAAGGGGTTAATAGACTGCGGACCTTCATGCTAAATAGAAACTGTCTACTCCGTTCAGCCGTTATCTAAAGCATGACGAGACAACCATACTTACCCGAAGTACCTCGAATATCAACGCGCACATCCCCAAACAGTTCGTCAGCGTAACCGAGAGAACGATAGGCGCGTAAATCTCTTGCAACATGACCCCACACTCGATCAGAGCGGTGTGTCGTTCGATGCACTTCCGTAAAAGCTGTTCCCGGTTTTCCATGGGATACGGTTGCTTAGGCAATTCTTCCAGTTCGACGGCCATCGTCCTGAACACGGAGCACATGCGGAACGAGCACAGGGTGAAGAACGCGTCCACCCCGGGCGTGATGAGGCAAAATGATAGTAAGATGTATGCCTCGAAGAGATTATGCGCTACGAAACTTGCCGTCGACACGACCGGCCACGGGTAAACCGCCGGAAGCGATAACGAGCGATTCGCGTGTCTTATTGCGTCGCTTATCAACGGTTTGGTCGCGTATAAAACCGAGGTGGCGAACAAACAGATGAACTGGTAGCAGAATAAACGATAACACGGCAGCAGATACTGGCAAACCGGCGAGCTGGAGGGTTGTTTCATCGCCGTCTCCTTGAAGAGCGTCTCCAGGGTGTCGTGTATGTGCGCCAACTTCTCGCGACGAAGAAAGAATTGAACCACCTGAAAAAGTATGAAGCGATCATATTCGAACGTAATGTTCTGACCCTTTGACTACGGTAATCCTCAGCTCGAGCAAATAACCGGGTACACGGACACATACTTTCAATTCCTTTAATATATTTTTCTTGACAAATAGCAAGAATATGCGTCGGAACTGTAAAATGCAGCATCATTGAATATCGTAGAAAATGTTGGGTATTGATGGCAAAGGGTGAAGATGTCTGAACTCATTTGGAACATCATTTCGTACAACCCTTAGCGAAGGAGGATTTTTTAATTGACTAAAAATATTCTCCTCAGAGGGAGCCTTAAATACCAAGTAAGAGAATAATATTTGAATACCTATCCGTTATTACGTAAAAGATTAAATTATTTAGTTGCGATATTAAGTCTTGAACGCACAGGCCTGATACCGCCAATATGTCAACAGTCATCCTCAATAATTGTTTCATCGAAACAAGAATAAAAACAAAATTCATTATCACAAGTATAAAGCAGACATGCCACAGAATTTGTCACTTTAACGGCTTTCTAGTATCCGAACCCTTCGAACTTAGAAGCTATTCTAACTCCAGAGCCCAGACATTTTACACCAAAAATCATTTTATAAGCGAGAACACGTGAAATGAAAAACATTTACTTATGCCACACTTAAATGTTTAACAATGTATAGAATAGAAAAAATTCAGTAATATGAAAATTGTTCTGAAAATTGTGGTATGATCATTTTTAGTGGCGCCTCAGAGACGCCATTCGAGTGCAAAGCTCTCGTGTATTTTAAGACTAATTTACGAAGCATTCTAACCGAAAGCAGTCAAAGGAACTTATGTTTACGCTTTCAAGCAATTTCTCGTTGGACGATCGAAGAGCTAAACTAACATGTTTAAAGTTTCTTTTAAGTTTCTTTGTCATAAAAACGCGACGAGGACGAATGTACCTTTATCGTTATGTGTGTAAGAGAAGCGAACAAGCTGAAACACCCGACGATCGCGCTGATGTTCGCGATATGAATCCGGATAAAGTTAATCATGGTAAAAAACACAAAGCAGTACAATATCAGCTGCAGGATCGGCAGGTACTTGACGATGCTCTGCTGGTGCGGGAACAGTCCGTAAAGCGTCAGGAGACGTTTCACATGATGAGTGTATTTCCGGTAATACAGCATTTCCCTTGACATCGTAGAGAACGTAGGAAAAAACCCTATCGGCACCGATCAAGAACCATCGGTGATCTTCTCTAAAATGGGCCTAATGCTGGTCCGACCATAAAAACCGGTATCCCCCACCGGTCTAGGTCCGCCATTACGGATCGATCGATCATCTACCAATCTTTTCACCCTCCAATTTTCGTTGAATTGCACGAAGAAAATCAGAGTCGTTGAACAATTCATCGCGCACGATACGCTCGGCACTTTCTGAAATTAGACGTTGCGGCACGTTTGCGAAGACCTTGCACGGTAAATCGGTTCGTGGGACTTTCGAAAAGCTATCGAATACCGTGCTCGGCAAAGAATCGTATGGTATGGAATAGGGGATTTATGAAAATGCGTAATGCGCGGAGACGTGAATAATTGAACGACTCGGAATGGTCGCGAGACAGTTCGGTTCGAGGAACGACAGGTGTTGCGTTGCTACACTGGTGAATAAAATTGTGAAATACGCAGAAAATCACCCGAGAGACTCGTGTCGTATTTATTTTTAACGGGATTCTATTTATTTGTAAATAAGTTAGACGAGTGAAAGAAGAAACTTTCAACGCGAACGAAAGTAACAGAGTCTCACTTGGACGAAATTGTAAAATGATTAGAATAACGGCTTCGTACTCTGTTTATATTAAATAACATTTAAACGAAGCCACTTATTTGTAACTAATAGCTCGGAGAATTAAACAAAGTACCACGAAGATCTTTTAGCTTGAACAAAAGTGGTATGATTTTACTTAGACGAAATAGTAAGACACAGCGAAAATGATCAGGGTGAGGACTTCGTACTGTGTTCATACTAAACAGCATTGTGAAACGGCGTCATTTATTTGTGACCATACCTTTAAAAAACGGCATCATTTTAAAAACACATTGAACACGTAACAACACAGGTGTTAATAATGTTGTAAAGGCTCCGTTTTGATGTTTTCTTACAGTGCTTTATTATTTGCATTTATTTATTTAATAACTACGGTGTGATACGTTCCGACACATTATACATTATTTCTTCCACGTGAAGTGATTTACAGTTAACACCATTTCTAGGAAAGAAAACCGTGTCCACCTCGAGACTAAGCATTGGCAAGAATGTTCATTGCTTTTTTTTTCTTTTTGTTTTGTTTAATTAGTTACAATATATCAGAGTCGATACGTTTAGTAATAATAAATAAAAGAAATGAAGATTACTTCAGCGCAACGCTACGAAAGCAGACAGATATGATAGCATTTTTTCTTTCTTTTACATAGAAATACGCGTACAGAGTATCTCGTAATGAAAAAGCAACGAGAACAGTTTTTGTTTTATTCGCCTGAGAAACCCAACTTGTATTTCACTTAGTCGTAACATACCTAAATATTAAAGTAACTTTTCGTACGTCAGTCTTTGTGATTCCGGCTCGCCACGTACTTATTTTTGAATTTGCAAACTTCCAGAATGAATGTCCCATAAATTTCGCAGACCTCTCGTCTTTTGAACTTCATGATTGCTCGAATAATTGCCACGAGATACACTGCATCATTACAAGTGTAAAGACACACGTCGTGTGTCCCATATTCATCGCAGATACAGTTTTACACTCTTAAATACGAATGCATATAGTATATATGTATATATACATATATACATAGGCACTAGCATGACAAATTATTGCTAAATTAATCGTAAAAATTCAATATCCTCATTTACAATGTTCGCGTCACGTCGACTAACATTAAGGAAGATAATGGTAACAAAAGAGAAATCGGATGTGATACTAACAATTGACAATGCTACTTAATCTCCCGAACTTGAATAGCCAACCAATCAATTTTCAAACACACTAAAAACAATTCGCACTCCATCCTTATCTCAAGCTCATGTCGTCGTCCCCCGCGACGCTATGATTAAAATCAAATTACATACTTCGTTCGTGAAAAAACAAAAAGAAAACGGAAACATGACCGAACGTACATAGACTCTCTAAAGCTAGATCTGTAGGAAGCAAAGGATATCTGCTTTTCAATGTCTCATCATCCGGTAAAAGTTGTACACTTCTTACACCTTTAACGACCGGTTATGGCAGTTTTTATCAGTTATGATATGCCTGCTCTACTTCCGCTATATTACACCACCCCGAAGTTCGACTATGAAGAAGTAAACGATTATGTTATCTTTACGTTTAAAAAATTTCTTGTATATTGCGAAAACATATCTTAAAAGACGGCCTCCCAAAGGATTGCTTCATACGTTCCTCATCTCTTAACATCGTATAAGCAGTTTTACAAGTGCATTTATACATCAGTTACAAGCACATGAATATTCTATATTACACGAAGAAATGTGCAGACGTTAGACTTCACAGTTCGTTCTTTTTTTTTTGCGATAGAGCCTATCTACACGTTTACGATTTACCTCCTCGGTCGAATTTCACTTCGCTAAAAGTATCGAGTAAAACGTCTAAAATACAGAGTGTACCAGCATCGGTGGTACAACCGAGGAGGGGGTTGATTCTGCATGAGAAAGAACGTCGAAAATATGGAATAAAAGTTTTTCATCCGAAGCTTCGTTTTCGAGAGAATCGAGTTTGAAGATGCAGCGAATACGCATGTTATTCGATAGAAATTGTTTGACGCGTCTGATCACGACCAACCAATTCTACTTCATACATATACTAAAGTAGGCCTGGGCAACTTGTGGCTTGCGAGCCACATACGACTCCTCTCACCACTCCTGGGTCCCCCCACCAAACTCCTGTGGAGTGTAGATATACATGCATACATTCCTAGTTACGCGAGGTCGCGAGGCAAAGCACGATAAGGGCAATATGAAATAGTTGATAGTGGGGGACCGGTACACTGGTAGTGGGAGTCGTGAACCGACAGAGGGGAAGAAGTTGCCCGAGCCTGTACCAGTGTCGCCTGATCAAGACTTGTTCCCCCACTCTAATTTCCCCTTCTACCGCGCTATTCCCCATGTTTCCGACGCGTTTCGTCTCCGTCGTGCATACTCCGGTACTGGCAGAGAGAGAGGGTAACTTTTTCCCCTCAATTCGTTCCCTCTCCCCTCATCTGGCGACACTGGCTTGTACTGAAGCACGCGAATCCGGCGGATTTTTAAACTTGATTTTCTCGAGAACGAAGCCTCAAATGAAAAAATATTATTCTTTACTTTCGATTTGTTTTCTCATATAGAATCACCCTCTTCTCGGTTGTACCACCGATACTGGGACACCGTATATATAAAATCGTACAATTCGTAGAACGTAGAATGAGGGAAATTTATTACAGGAAAGATAATGTTTAACTTAAGTATCGATTTTCTTGACCATCCCACTCCGTCAAATCTTAAGACATAGTATAAAATAATATATTAAAATATTCCTTCCCATTCTGAAACTATTATAAACGTATCAAGTCACTAACGGTACACTTTGAAGTTCTGTAACTACGACTTCAAAGCGAGCAGGCGACGCGGAGAAGTAAAAATTAAACTAAAAAGGCATGAATACTTCTCGTGATCCTTCAAAATTCGAAAACTCTAAATCAGAGCTGGGCAATTGACTATTTCTATTTTTATAGGAGGCTCGCACTTTTACAACAATCACATAACAAGATGAGCTTGTATACTTGATAATAAACTAAGGAACTTTATGCACATTTTTACACTTAATTTTATGAAAATTATATTGCTGAAACGAATACATTTTACCAGGGACGTAAGGGAAATATTTCTTCCATTGGTTAGGAAATTCCCTGTGGTATGATTAAAATAAAAATATTGATTTTTATAAATTAATCTATACAAATGTATAAAGACGTACAGTCTATTGATAACTTATGGTTGTGTGCTCACCCCCATCATCTAGCTACAACCCACAGTAGCAGCCCACGCAGGCCTGATACCGTGGGCTGCCCGCAAGGGTCATTTGTGGACATGAACTACATTGTGGGGCCATACTATATTGAAATTTGAGCAACTGCCTGTGAGCAACGAGTTGCCCAACTCTGCTCTAGGTAAATTATTATTCGAATATCTAAATCACTTCTGCAATAATCGTCTTTTTACAATTTTTAGGAGAATCTATACTCTTCACGAAAACAAATCGTAAGAGGAGAATGAGAACAAAGGAGGAATGGGGGAGAGAAAAGAGGATGTACAAAGACGATTAGGCCTCCTGTATCTTGATGCTAAACTCAGTAATAAATAATTAATATATTATAGGAAAACTTGTATATATCACCTTCCTAAAATGGCAAATATTTTACACACGGAGTAAATGAGTATAACGGTTACAAACAAATTAGGATGTTTATATGGCACAAACGAGATAACTATCAATGATTGTATGAAAAAAATGAGTACTGTTTTCGATTATTATTCCGCATTAAATTTGATGAAGTACTGATACCATTTTACCAAAGTTTGTTTGTATGTTTGTTTGTTTGTTTGTTTGTTTGTCTCTGTGAATGAGTTTTTCGAGTGCCTCTAGTGCATATGTATACCGCGGTGCGGTAAATATAAATATAATGAACAATGTCAAAGAATTGCAGAAGTAATATAGTATATATGCATATGTATATATCGTAACATTCCTTCCTACATTACTTTTCTTTAATCCACGATAATGCTTTCAAAAGAGCAACAGAGAGAACCTGTTTTGCTGAACAATTCTCAAAGTTGGAAGTGATAGCGAACCGATTGCGCTAACATACTTTTTTAAAAGCATTATAGTACATATATTCTAGCACCATATTTGAATCAGAAAACTTTCAGAATGATGTACGGTATTTTCCTCAGTGCGATTTCATTCGACGACTCCCTTCTACAAGCATTTGCAAAATATAGATGAACTATTGCTACTTTTTACACGTCGAAATAGCATAGGTTTTCCTCCGTAGTGTCGCGTATAGTTATATATACATATACTAGAGGTGTGCGATTAGAGATACCCGTACATATTCAGGTTCTCGAATATTCTCGGGAATCGCGATCTCTTTGAAAATCCCGATCTTTTCGAGAACCCGACTCGTCTCGACGCGTCCCGACCATCGGATACCCGACATTTTCGAGTTCTCGCACACCTCTAAGTAATGCTCAAATTTTTACTATTCTATTTTACCTTTTTTGTTTGCGGCCGTGCGAGTTACCAGCCAATCAGAGTAAAGACAAAATAGCTTCCACTGCTCCCGAGCGTCTCATGAATGAGATATTACGGAGGAAAAACTGTACAGAGTTGCGGACACTTGTGACACTTGGAGCGAGGGACACAATTACACCGAGTCAGTACTGTCCTTCTTCACTATTGTTTTCTTCAAGAAAGTTTTCAAACGTGCACGAATATATTTCTACAGAAGCAAAATTAATGTTTCTGTAACCGAACGTAACAATTTCTTTTTATAAAATTCTTAACACTATAACAAATTCTTTACTTGCTTGTAGGTTTTTTGCTTTGACAGGGCGGTTGTTAGTTTAAATTTGATCCTAATATGCGAAGTAGCAGTAAGTTGACGCGTACTTAATAATGAATTTATATAAATATGGAACACTGATTATACAATTGGTATATAATTCATTGTAAAAAATAAGTTTCTAAACGTTACTGTCTCGCAGATTACGAAATCCTTGGCTATCTTTACCGTCATGAAAAATTTTCTGGTTTCTTTGGCAACTCCACAGCAAAAGGGGCAACACCTGCAATTACTAATTTAATGTCAGAATCAATTTGTTTAAACAAAAATTAGTATGGTTTGAAGAAGTTTCTTTTCTCTTCGTTCGTTTTAATGAAATATGGAATTGAAATCGGCGAAGGTGTACCTGTTTGCTGTCGCAACAATGGTACAATGAAGTTCTTCATTGTATCACACAATTTTTATTTCGTTGAGCTAAACCAGCTCTAGATAGATCACGCTCTATTTCGTCATCGTCCTCTATACTGTAACAAAACAGAAATTAAAATAAGTCACTTTATTTAAGGTAAAAATAATTTGTCTAGTGACTATGATGAAAAGCGAAGAGCTATTTATATCCTTGAAGTAGAAGCAATCAATATTATGCACTATGCGTATGTACATTACAAAGTATAATATACTTACGCCCTTTCTTGCGTGTCGAGATGGTGAACTAATTCGTCTCTCTTGTTCACAATAGAAACTAGTTCTTCTAGAAGTAAATTTTCGCGCATCTTTTGTTCGGATGTCTTCCTGGAATCTTCTACTGCAAGTATACTTCTCAGTTCGCGATTCAGAAGTTCAAATCGGCGTTCCAAATCGTCTTCTTTCTCCCTGAAGTATTGAAAACAGTAGCGTTAAGTTAACACGTGTTATCGAAGAATTATCATTGGAACGGATAACAAAATAATAGCTTACAGTATATTCAATTGCATTTGTCTTCTTAGAAGCGCATTCTTTTTGTTGACAAGAGTGAACCACAGAGACATCAGTCTTTCAGTTTCTTCTTCATTGTCACTTTCCATAGCAGCGCGCAGCTGTTTCTCAAGTTTTCCTGCTTGTATATCTATTTGAGTTTGTTCTCGTTCTAACGCTTCTAATTCATTTTGAATGTACGATGTCATGTCCTTTCCCAACTATTTAAGAAATTATATTATAATTATCACATTCGATTCAGAATTTTTATTGCAATAAATAAACGTGACACCTACTCCTCTTAGCGTATATGATGTACCATCGGGACTAGTTTTGTCTGGCGAAATTCTCTCTATTATTTTCGAGAATGAGTACAAGGGAGAACCGGTCTTTTTGTCACTGTCTATTACACTTGGAGTTCCCAGGATGTTTCCATTGTACTCGGACTAGAATATTTATTTCACATTACAAATTATATTATAATAGTTACGATTTTTTCCTTTCGGCATTTGGCAACTGTAACTTTTAGTTTACTTTTGAAGCAAATTGCACGTAATTTTGTTTACAAGTGTTAGTTCTGTGTGAATTTTAACATGAAGTGTAAAAACGAACGTTATCGATACATTTTATTTTTTTATTTTCATAAAGGCAAAAAAGCTGCTGAGGCTCACAAAGAGATATGTTAAGTAATATGTAAGTTTATGCTGTTAATCTCTTAATAGAACGCACGTGTCAGAATTTGTTTAAGAAATTCCGTTCTGGATAATTGTATAAAAAAATTGGGTTTTACTTCACCTCAAGAAACCGAAATTACTTTCTTGCCAACCCAATAGAATGAAATGAAATCTTTTATTATGACGTTTTACACTCACCTTTGTACTAAATCTATCACCAGGAGTAGATGGTGTAATGCTTCGTCGCGGACTATTATTTTGATCATCTATCGATCGTCTGTCGCTGTTATTGTCATCGTTCGTTTGATTCGACGAAACATTAACACCCATTTTCACTTCTGCTATTAAACGCCTTGCTCTTTCGCGTAATTGTTGTTGTCTTTCATCGTCGTTTTGACTCTAAAAATCAAGAAGTATCATTTTCTTCGATTGCACATGCCAACGCGCGCAATATGAAATAATAATGAAGGTAAACTCATGTGTACGTTCATTCAATACAAATATATATAATTGAGGAAACAAAACCTCGATAGGACTAGCGGCGGCAGAAACAAGACCAGCTGATTTTGTCTGATTCCTGGCCTGTTCTAACAGTTGTCTTGCACGTTCTCTTAATTCATCATGCCGACTGACTAATGGCTAATATTAAAAAATGGCAAATTAGTCGCAAGCAATAAACAACTTAAAAAGTGTACAAAGACTAATTACATGTTGAGAACGCTGCTCTCTGTGAGGTGATGATACACTCTGATATTCAGTACTATCACGACTTCCTTTGTCAGTTGCATCCTACAACAAGATGCATTTGCTACTTAATTATTACGATATTACTTGCTATATTAAAATTTGCGAAAGAAATAAATTATTTTATAAAAGAATAAAGAAGCCAGAAGTACAACAGTGTACAGAGAAAAACAGTTACAACTACAAACATGGTGTACTAGACAGAAGAAATATAAAGATATCAGAATTAGTAAACATTATGAAAATGCTTATGTTTTATTGATATTAGTAATTTCTGTTATTTAAGACTGTTAGCACATATAATGATTTATATTCTTAATAGTGTTAGTTTAATTATACGTATATTTCTTCCATCACATACAAATTAGCATAAACACTAGACATATGCACTGTGTATTTCACAATGCGTTGAGGCGTTATGTGCACATGCAAATGAACATAACATGTAAGGGATAGTCCAGAATATTTTTTAATTTTTCCGTCTACACTTCAAGTAAATTATTAACAAATTTCAAAATTTATTAATTCAGGATTATCTCTTGTCAGTAAAAATCGTCTACTTATTTTTGAAAAACTTTTGAAAACATATCTTTTTAAAAATAAAATAACTAATGCTTAGAACAATATTACATATGGACAGCATATAGAAGTAATCGCGTGAAATAGAAATATTTCATGTATTTACTAAAAAAGAATTAACATATTTCATAAATGTGCAATGCATGGCATTTCTTTACAGTAATATTGAAAATTGTAAGCTCTAACGTTATAAAATTATATCAATTAATCAAAATAAAATAAATTAAATGGAAATTAAGAAGTGTTAATGCAATAATATATTTTTGCGCAATTTAGATATACTGACATCTCGAACAGGCGATTGTAATTTGTTAACTGAAACTGATTGAGACCACTTCTCGTCGACTATCTGCATATTTTCCTCTTCCTCGTCCGATCCGAAAGGATCTGTTAATTGTCGGCGGGTCATTAAGATAGGACGTTGCTGTACTTGTGGTACTCTTGGAGGTGATTTGTTCTGTAGTGAATTTAGTTCAACACCTTATATTACCATTTTGTACAACAATTTACAATGATACATAATAAAACAGATAAATGATTTCACAGTGATTATGCATACATATATGTATAGCTGGCAAATGGGTTTACATACATACCTTTTCTTTGGATAAATATTTTTCTTTAGTCGGTGACAACACTTTTTCTAGAATACTCTTCGAACTAGCCAATATGATGTCCTTGACATCTTTTACACTAGATGGTGATTTATCTTTATTGCATTGATCATGATCTTGATTCTCAGTATTCAAGCTCAAATGTAATCTATTTCTTAATGAATCAATATTAGCATCCTCTTTTTTGTTATCAAATGGATTCGACCTGTGAAATAAATAAATTTGTAATTTCTCTGGACTAGCTGTTCAGACTACACAGTCAACATACCGTCTGATGTTATCTATTTTATTGCTCTTAAGCTCCATTTGATCTTTCTTATGCAAATTGATTATTTCTTGACTAAATAATTGTACACTCACATCTGAATTATTGTCTGTATTAAATCTACCAATCATGTAAGAAGACTCATCTGTGGTTTTACCTATCTGATGTACCTACAAACATGGAATAAATTTCTTAACCAAAAGAATGATATGTGAAAGAACTAAATAAGATATATTGTAAGCAGATTAGTTGTGTGCGAGAACCCGATGGTCGTAACGTGTCAAGAAGTTTATTCGGGATCAGGACGGGTTCTACAACATTTCGGGATTTTCCAGAATATTAGAGAATCAGGAAATTTTCGAAAACTCGTCCTGATACCGAATAAAATCTTCGACGTGGCCCGATCATCGGATACCCGACATATTCAGGTTCTCGTACACCTCTACAGGTAGGACATATAATGTATATTATATGTGTATACATTATGTTACATGATAACAAGTTGTGTTGTTATTGATTACCTCTAACTCATGACCAGTGAAATGTGCTCTCAACTGATATAAATACGTCATTACAGCTAACTTGTCAGGTACAGTTAATATATCCATATCTGCTGGTTCTATAACTCTAGGTATACCAAGGGCTTCACCAGCATCAAATGCTTTCTTACAGTTACCTTTCACATCGTGTGGTAATAGTGAATCTATGTCTCTGCAATGTTTTATTCAACAGAAACAAATGAATATACGTCAACAATGTATAAATAGAACAAATAAATAAGATATTTGACGAACTGCCAAAGTTAACAATTGTAACCTTAGTGTACCTTTGTTTTCTATAGGAAATATAGAAATGTTTGTTCACCAATTTTTAATATCAAAAATATGAGATATATATATATATACATGTATAAAATTCAATATAATATTGCTATAACTTTACGTACATAAGATCTGGTCTAAAATGATGTATGATTGCACAAAATGCCATTCCATTTCTCCAAGATGTCGTAAGATTAGTAACTTTGACACCAGGATAATCTTTAGTTACATCCTTACACCATTCCAATAAATCCTGGCCTGGTGTAATCTCTTTTAATCTAGGAATAGTAACATCGTTCCTTGTTAGTTCTAATGGTTGTAATGGTAATCTCAGTGTAATGTGTTCAATGTTTTTACTACAAACAAATGACAAGTTTGTTAGAAACTGTATCGAAAAATGTTGATGGTATTAATATTAGTGTTACATGTAAATTCCACATGATTGAACATAGGATTTTTAACATACTCGTTTTCAACGGCAACACTGTCTTTCAAAGATGATTTATCCTTAAAGGAATCAACAATGCCTGTTAGACTAATATCACGAATGAAGTGGTCATTATCATTTACAGGTGTAGTATTGTCCTTTGATAAACTTGCCACTGTTAAATGGACAACAGCATTATTATATTAGCCTCCACATGTGCGAACATATGCTTACTACAGTCTTACCACTTATCGGAGTGCTAGGTAATTCGCTTTCGGTAAGACTACTTGTCATTAAATCAAGTTGTGCAGAAATATCTAGAATCTCGTCAAGATTTTTCACAGATACTTCCTCAACGTCCTCAGGTATATCCTCATTATCAAAATCGTCTAATGGTGCTATATCGCTGTTATTGTTAACTGACATTAAACTAGCCATACTCTGCATGTCCTCATCTCTGATAAAAGAAATTATGATATTAGATGTAAAATAAACCTTATTGATCCTACATAAAATTTGCAATTTTAAGATTATCTTACGTCGCTTTTCCTTCTCTCAAGAAGACACAAGATAAAGTACATTCTAACGAAGCGCTAACAATCTTTTTCGATGTTGGCTTCAAATCTAATTTAAGTTGTTGTTGACTAGATTCTAAAGTCGCGTACTTTTTCATATTTATATTTGTGGCAGCCACATGCCGCCTTTTACCGGTGGGAGAAACCTATTGCATATAATATTAACATGAGTATTTCTCAAATACTTGATACATCTAAAATCTCATATAAGCCTTGTCTCTTACATCCTCGATTACAAATGTCCAATCTTTATCTTCTAACTCATGAGTTCGTGGATCTTTGAATAAAGTTACAGACACAGCATGATTGTCAGGAACAGCCCAACTAATGACACCTTTTAGTGGATCACTTAAATTTGGTTCCCAATCTAGTGGTTCTGATGTCACTCTTCTACTACGTCTTGTCCACACAACACTTAGTTTATTTGGTTTCCTAAACGTAAAAATTGTGGAAAAATTACATTGGTAAGTACACAACACAGAAATTATTACAAGTGACATATGAGCATCACATTATTGTACTATAAGCATATCAAATTATTTGTTGTGATAAAACAAACAGAAAAGCATGAATACTGTATAGGACACCCTATATTTTAAATTCAATTATATTGAATGAAAAGACCACGATAATATATGTAAATATATTAAAAATCAATAGCACTTTTTATACCGTTGAATGTATATAAATTTTTTAATAATTGTTTGCACATTCTATATCCACGATATACATATGGCTATTTTGAAATACTAATAGATGAGAAAGATTTACATTCGACAATAATTAACTGTTTCAAATTATAACATTCTCTAAATGTGCTAAAAGATTTATATGTATGAAAGTGGTTCTCTTATTTAATTATGACACACCTCCATTTTGCATAAAATTACGATAGAAAGTACTGAGTAAACACATACCATTTTGTTGTTGTTTCTAAAGTGACTTCATGATATGACACAGTGAACTGAAACTTTGCAGCCCTCTTGTTTACCCGCTGCAGTCGTTTCCAAACAGAACTCATTTTTCAGCCGTAGTTTCCCCAAGAATTATTACACGACGTTTAGCTTATAATTACTTGTAGACGCGTTTAATGTTATGCAACATTTTGTATATAAATTACGCACACTAGGAGATCAGCTGTTTACGACGAGGATAATACAGATATTTCTTTTTGTCGTACACGGTTTAAGAACTAGAAGTCCAAGGTCCTTCAATCATTCATGCATCTGACATTTCTGGCTGCACCAACACATATAATGAAAGCAAGATATGTCTTTTTATAGAATCGCAGGTTTTCCTTTTATTGATAATATATCAAACGTTCCGTTATCATTTTTATGTTTGTAGTGTCACCTACACAAAATACACCATCTCTGATATCACACCGAAAATATCACGGCCACGAGATCAAAAAGTTTTACAATGAACTCGGACTCGTACCGTGACGAAACCTTTTCTAGTTATTGATCTTGTATCACATGATTACAAGATAGGAAACTCGCTTCAAGTTATGGTCACTGAACTCGACGAAACGGCGCATGCGTATTTTTGCATCTATATAATTTGAAAGTTATATAATACACTTGCAGTTTGAAGGAAATAATGTTTAAAATGTACTAAATATTTTCGTAAGAATTTCAATGGATTAAGTTAAAATATAAATATAAACAAAATAAGTCTAAATAAGTCCTATGTCTTTACATCATAAATATGGTATATATAGGAAGCAGTGTATATCAGAGAGGAGATGAAGGCTCTCATGCCCGGGGTTTTTGTACTTTGTACCTGCAGAGAATCCTCTCTGTTCATATTGTGCGATACGAAACAGTATAAGGTGACTAGCGTACTCCTACATCTCGTCTGTGAGATTCTCGTATCGATAGATTTCTATATCATCCATGAGGTATTATAAGAGATATCCTCTCTGGATTGGTCTACTCTTATTCTTCGTCTGTGCTTAGTGACCCCCCGAGACCAAAACAGAAAAGCCCACCAGTTTGAGCGTTTTGCTGCTACATGGAATGGCGCTGTACGGACATCTTTATGAAACAAATGATTCTTGCCAGAATTTGCATTATGTCATATATGAAATGGGGCAAGAATCATTTGCACTTAAAAATGATATTACAATGCTATTCAATGGGATTTTTAAAGTTTTTAGGACTCTAATTAAAGCTGAAAGCATGAACTTTATGGGTTTATTAGCTATGTAGATGAAGCACACTCTGACATACTTCAATAACTTTGAAATATACGACCTTACACAGACCGTATACTTTAAAGTAACTTCTTCAGTTTAATTTTAAAGATACGTGCAAAGTTATTTTGTCGTACACTTCAAGATCAGCGTAATTGTCTCCAATTTATTTTAATTGCTTCACTTGATTGTATCACGCACGTGGGATTCCAGTTGAATTAAAATGTTGATTTATATATATTTTTGGTACACACAAAATATTGTACAGTAGAATATAAACGTAGTACAAACGGACAGTAAAATTGTATAGAAATATAGATTTCAAATATAAACAAAACTAGTATATATGTATACTTCAAGAAAACACAATCGAAGCACTTGAGGTCCGTAAATGTATCGTCGAACTTACGGCTTTTAATATCTTTTGGAATAAATAGAGTACTATGCATATACTCGGAAGTTATAGACACATATCTATCAGATCGTTAAAAAATACTTAAATATGAATACAGTAAAGTCTTGATCTAAGCCTAATTCTCGGGCACGTGCTATGACATAGATCGTGTGGGGCTACTATTTTCTTGTGACCGCGCCGAACGTAGAAAAGGACATCGCGGTCGAAGGCGCCTTACATACCGCCAATTAAACCATTGAATACTGTTCAAATCATATCGTGTTTAGTGTTATTTAATGAGAAAAATGCTACAAATAAGTTAGTGAAAGTCCCATATAAAAATAATGAAAAATAAAAAAGTTTTGTATTATATCCCTCACGGGATATACCCCTAGTGTAGGGAATAGGCGAACTGACTAATTGTAATATCGTGTAGCTTCGTTCGCCTTAGATCAAGACTTTACTGTAATAATAATTTTGACATATTTATAATTGACACGTTTTCGTTACACGGTATAAGAAGTCAACTTCTGAATATTATATATGTAAGAGTGTATTGTACAGAGAATCGTAATCGTATATTCTATAACATTTAATATTTGTTCCATAGTTGTAATGAATCAATAAGCAACATACATTAATTTTCCTCTGTGTTGAACACTAAACCAGCATAAATAACTATACCTCTATTACTATCAAGTTTAAGTTACATATGCATACATTTATTAGGAATGTACTTCAAATGTACCATAATGTTTGGAAAACATTATTACCATTCATTATAACGTTTCATTAAACTTTTACTATTGAATGTATAAGCGAATCGAATAGAAAATTTCGTTTCTATACCAGAAGATTTATATAATATCCGTGCTATAAATATTGTATTAGGCCATCCCATAAATCGCGCCGTATCTTATCGTATTTCAAGTAATACAAATAGTGTCAGCAATATTTTTGTAGCGATATTTTCTTTCCCACGCCTCGTCAGTTCAAAATTTCTGAAATTTATTTTCAACATTTTATGTTGTGTGAATTTAAAAAGTACAATATGGTTAACGACGCTGTTAAAAATATTTGTTACATAAATGTAAGTATTACCTATTATGTACTTAAAATTGACGACGAAAACCGATGCGATTTATGGAAATAGAGCCTAATAGCTTGGAACAGGCAAAAGTGACTCTGGAAAAATTAAGGAGTGACGTATCTTCTCTAACTGAACACCATGCCAATGAACTGTTCATAGTGAACTGTGATTACACCATCTTGGTCTGTATCCAATTGTCGGAAAGCTATAGTCATGGTCTGAAAAAGAGATACATGTCAGAAATGTACATTTTTCTAAACATAGAATACTGAACTCATATAATGTACACTTACATGTAAAATTATACAGCACTGGATGAAATCATCAAAGTATATACCTTGAAGACCACTTCTATCATATTTACGTATGATTGTATCTATGACACGATCTGACAATTGATATCCGAAGCTTATTAGTGCTGTTTTCAATTCGTTACGATCAATAGTTCCGCTGTTATCCCGGTCAAATGACCGGAAACAGTTTTGCCAGTCTGTTACATACTTCCAAAGAGCACCAAATTCTTCGAAACTAACTGTTCCTCTTTGATTTTTATCGAACATACCTGGAGAATCAGGATCATTTTTTTCAATGTCAAACATACCTGCATCAATAAAATAAACCATGGATGTATTGGAAATAGTAAAGGACCATGCAAATTTATTGTGCGATTGCACGCTTATGTTTCTGTGCAGTGCTACTATACTAAATTTAATACTAATTGTTTCATTGGAGTACGTGCCAAAAGTCTATGATAATTCGCATGGTCATTTAGAAGTAAATAGTAAGCAAATACGTACCAATCATAGAACGAACAGTTTCTGGATTAAACGGTGTCCATGTACCATTTGAGAGAGCCTGTTGTAATTCATCTGCACTAATTGCACCAGATCTGTCTTTGTCCACTCTTTAAGTAGTTAATTAAAAATAGGGATTATTTTACACTGTTTAAACTTTTTAAACTTAAGGTTCAATGAAATGAATTTTTAAAATATATAAATTCTTATCAAATATATTTTGTTACTCACTGTCCAGAATTATATTATGACTCGTGATTAGATTATAGAATTCGTAAATGAAAATATAACAGATAAAGCAAACATATTTTTTAAATAAGGAATGATACTATTATCATTTTAACCTTCTCGAAGTTCTATCACTCCGGAAGTAATAAAATTCTATGCAATTCTCATTCTGATATAACAATGCGAGAGTCTGCAGTCTAATGATGATGAATTAATATGCAATTAACGGTAACGTGCATGATTAGGAGTGTTATTCGTTCTTTAGAAATACCGATACACAGTAGATGGAATAGTCATTAAACAATTAACAATAACAGTGAAACTAGGTAAATAAGCGAAATTAAATAAATATGATATTACCTCTGGAAAACATCCCAAAGAAATTCCCGGCTGGGCATAGGGGACACAAACGACATTTTTCAAGAAACGTTTACTGCCAAATTGTTTAATCGACAACAAGCCTAACGTCAGTTTTGTTAGATCAATACTATCTCACTATTGACCTACAACAACAACGATGCGAGCAACCAATTTGAAAAAATTTGCAATTTATAAACAACGTCACAAACGCGTCACAGTTTCTGATAATCTGACGTGGTACCGGATTCTTCTTATTTCTACATAGATGTACACACTTACACACATATGCATGTACATATCACTGATCTACATAGTTCCTGTTTATAACGGTTGTTGCGTCGCAGTGTGGTGGGATGGGGGTTTTTATTGTGGGTTCGAGTGCCCGTGGAGCGCTGAAGCGCTCTGCTCGTGGAAGTTAAGAAATAAACTTTGTACACAGAGTTAAAAGCGAAAAACTGTTGTAGATTTATTTAGAAGATGTAACTCCCTCAGTTCTACAATGAGTTCTGTCTCGTCCTGGAGCTTCGAATCCTTTTTCTAGCTTCTTCCTTCTCGTCTCGCTTCCTTAGCCAATAGGAAAATTGGGATCTTCTGGCTAGGCGTTGATTCGTCGGATCACTCGTCTTCCGGTTGCTGCTTGATGGTGATTGGTAGTGGATGGATCTTAATAGCGCACGCACGGGAGTGGGGTACGCATGAGGGTGAAGCCCCGCCAAAACAAGGGACGTGGGGCCATGTGGGACCGAACAAGAGAGAGGTCCGAGGGAGTTCCAAGAGGTCCTTGACTGAGAATTTATGACCTCTTGTCCTTAACTGATTCCGGACTTCGACTATCTCTAATTTATGTTGAATTGGAGAAGCTACTCTAAGAGGCTGCGTGACTTTCTCTAAATTCCTCAATTAGTCTCGCCGACTCGAATTTCGTCAAGGATCTCTATGGAACTCTCCCGGTCTTTCTTTACCTACTCTAAACTATCGCGCCCAAATAGAATACATATGTATTAAATACGCGATTACATCTTATATTTAAAGGCTATAGCCGGTTTTGGGGGTCAAATGTGCCCAAGAAGGGATTTTATTTCAATTTGCGCCATTCGATAGCCTACCAAAAAAGATACCTTTCAGCCAAGTTTTAGCCCTATAGCTCATCTGTAAGGGTAGTTATAGAGGAAAAACGAAAATCCAGTTTTTGGCCCATTTTCCCCATTTAATGACAATTTAAAATTCTGAAAAAAATCTGACACATTTCGGACACCAAACCACATACTTTGAGTCGTTTTCAGATTTTTCGGTTGCAAACTCTGGCTGTAAAAATCGAAAAACACGAAAAAAATCGAAAAAATGCAGATTTCATATGGAAATCTAAGAGTGACAACGACAGAATTAATTTAGCAATAAGATATTGTCCTAAGTATTATGCTCAATTTTTTTCAAATTCCTGCGATTGGTGCGTCATAGTAGGAAAAAATAAAAACCACTTTTTTCGGCGTTTTTTCCGTGAAAAACTAAGTTATAATTATCGTAAAAATATATTATGTAATATTAAACATCCCTAAGTTGAGAGAAACATCGTCCAGACTTTAAAAATTGCGTAATACAAAAAACGACAATTATACTACGCAGCATATATCCCAATATTTCGAAGGTATTTTCAACGGCGCCGGTTGGTGCAGTAGCTATGGTCTCCGACTGCGGAACCGCTGAAGACTTTTTGGACTAGGTTCTAATCCCGCCCCGGGCCAATTTTTTTTTCTCTTTAATCAGATGTTTTTTCTATTTCTAGCCGTATGATTGTTGTTACGCTATTGTAAAAACATTTTTTAACTATGTTTAAACTATTTTTTAATAATTTTCCGGAAAAATATTTTTGGAGTACTTTCAACCTTTAGTCATCTATGGGCTGTATTACTTATCTAATTTTTATTTAGATAAATATTTTGCCCAACTCTGCCATTTTGCATTATCGAGCAATGAATCGCCGCATCCCGGACCCTTGCGACTCTCGTAGGTACACGTACGCGCCGACCTGGCGGTGTGTGAGTGTGCCGAGGCACGGCTGTTCGAACGAAGCTACGGCAGGCATCATGCGACCGAATAATGGAAAATGTTGCTCGAAAACGCAAAAGTAGGACCTGCCGTTGGTCAAGCGATCTAGATTTATCCTTCGTCTACCGCTTTTGACCACTGACAGGCCCCACCTTTGTATTATAGAGTCAGGAATCGCGGCAACCCTAACCCTTGCTAGTCTCATCGGTACACGTACAGGCCGACTTGGCGGTTTGCGAGAGTGCCGCGACACGGCTGTTCGAACGAAGCTACGGCAGCGCCGTCGTTTACGATGTCGGCCACGCGTGCCCAGATCGCCTCTCTGACAGGCATCATGCGACCGAATAATGGAAAATGTTGCTCGAAAACGCAAAAGTAGGACCTGCCGGTGGTCAAGCGATCTAGATTTATCCTTCGTCTACCGCTTTTGACCACTGACATGCCCCACCTTTGTATTATAGAGTCAGGAATCGCCGCCTCCCGAACCCTTGCTATTCTCATCGCGGCACGGCTGTTCGAACGAAGCTACGGCAGCGCCGTTGTTTACGATGTCGGCCACGCGTGCTCAGATAGCCTCTCTGACAGGCATCATGCGACAATGATCGGAAACAGAATACAGCGCTCGTAGCGAAAAATGCCGGAACTATATTTAATTGAAATAATAGGTGCGGGATGGTTTTCGGGGGCCACGATTCCTGTGTTTAATACGTAATTATACAATACAATAAAGGTTGCATTGACATTGTATATGTCACTGCTAGGTCGCTTGAGTCCAACGGTCTCCATAAGAACCCGGTTATTTAAGAAAATTGTCCTTATGTGCAAATTTTGCCGAATTTTGCAAATTACGCCTAGAAAACGCAAAAGTAGGACCTGCCGGTAGTCAAGCGACCTAGATTTATCTTTTATCTAACGCTTTTCACCCTTGAAAAGCCCGATCTTTGCATTGTCGGGCCATAAATCGTGGCCTCCCGAACCCTTGCAACCTTGTACGATCTAGCGTTGCTTATATTTAAATTTGCCTCTCCGCGCCATTAATCGATACAAAATATATCTAGCTATGTTCGCGTGGTCAACTGGCCACGCTACACGGTCAAAGAAGTCACTAGATCACAGAATATACCAAATTACTGAAAGTATCAGGAACGTTAGAAAGCGCGGTATTTGAATTATGATGTGGTAGAAATTAACAATAAACAATTATTTACATAAAAATTAATATTAAAAACATGAGATAACATACAGAGTATGCCAGTGTTTATGGTATAATCAGACATGTTCCATTTTTGAGTGAAATAAGTTTCAACGTTCGAATTATGAAACTCGACTTGTAAATACATTCTATATTTTTTCACGCAGAATCATAGCAAACTTCCTACTATATCATAAATATTAAAACACTCTGAATAGTTTATTGAAAAATGTCGATGTAACGTAAATATTGAGATTCAAAAGGAAAGCTGAGAAATTAAGTCCTCATATTTTTGGTGTACGACTGTAGACGCAGCAAAAAGAGTTATATTTTATAAAACTTCTGTAAGCATTCCTTACAAAGGAAAAATATTCTATAATTAACAAACAATCATCGGTTTATACGATAAAAATATTACACAACAAAAATTACTTTTTATAGATTCGTTAATAATATCTTGTGTGCACTTAAGTCTGTTTGGATCCTTTTATTTTCCAGGCTCCGATTTTATATTTGTACCAAATAAAAAATAAATCTCCGCCCATCTGTAACCAACTCCAGAATGGTACAATCTTGGAACCTTCTATTTCTGTCCAGTTTACAGGAATCTCGGTAATAGGAATGTTTAGGGACTGTGCGATGTACAACATTTCTACATCGAATGCCCAACGCTCGACGTGCAAGGCTTGGAATACAAGTCTGGCAGAATTTCTCGTTAAAAGCTTAAAGCCGCACTGTGTGTCCCTGATACCTCTCACTCCCCAGAACCATACTAGGAAATGGAAGCCGTTCATTAACAGCAATCGGAAAAATGTTCTCTTGGCAGTCTCTTCCTTTTCTAAGTGTGCTCTGGAACCGCATACTACAGCATCGGATGAACTGACTTCGTTTGGTTTGTCCATATAGTCGTCTAAAACGAAAATTTTTACATTACAAACACTTTGTACAATGTACAACTGGCTTGGGCATATAAGATAAGTTTATTTGATAATTCTACGATGAAACAGTCAAGAGAGAATAATGTTACATTTACAACTTACATCCTAATACTGATTTTAGACTATTATCTAGCTTTTCTAGATCGCTAAACTTAGTGGCACCGTCTGCGTCAGCAAATAAGATTGCACTGCCCCTTGCGCTCAGAATACCCTTGAATGAGAATCAATAAAAATACTTGCATTCAGGGTGCAAGGGATTTGTGTGCTATTACTAACCAATCTCACAGCACCGCCTTTGCCTCTATTTTTAACAAGTTCTAGTACTCTAATGTTCTCATATTTTAATGCATATTTATGTGCAATTTCCACAGTCTTGTCGGTGCTACCATCACTAACTATGATTACTTCATAAGATTGTAGTTTTGGATGTGTCTCCAAGTATTTCATACATTCATCCAACATCAATGGCACTGTAATGGAAAAGTAACATTAAATCAGTCTTTACAACATCGTTTTTGAAACAAGTATATTTACATCTCTGCTCTTCATTGTAAGCAGGTACTATGACACTCAGCTGTACACTCCAGTTGTCATCGGAAAATGAAAAACTTTCAGTCTTCCCCGTTTTCGGATTTAGGAAATACTTTTCTTTATCATCACGCCATATTTTCGGATATGGTTGTGTTATCACGTACAGAATAATTGTAAACTGAAATAAAAAAAAGATGAATTAGTAAACTCATTATTAAATGGAACGAAATAGATTTATTTGCGGATCATTAAACAATAGAACTGCCACGTTTCTAGAAAACGAAAACAGTATACAGATGGCAATTATAACCTAGTGCCGTACCGAAATTGCGCATACTACTGCGAGTATGACAGCACAAACGAATAAACACTCCAGAGATATCATTTTCATATGGATAGACTTTCAGATATTAGTAAAATACGCTCTACAAAACACGTTAAACGACGTGTACACTTTCATAGTTTCCTTTCTTCCGCCGCTGCTCATGCTTCTGAATATTTTATATCCATTTATACACCTTTAGTGGTTGGCAATGTACAATGTAAACACAGTATTTTTTATGGAACAGCTAGGGAATTTTTAGCGCAATGAACCACGCCTGAAGTTGCTGTACTCGATCGGAAACGTGGTGCCACAGACGAGGTATAGGAGTAGACCAATCACCATATGGGGTTTCGTGTCTCACATGTAAACAACTGGTTTTCTTACGCCCTCTACGCTGACGAACGATAAATGTTGGAACTAGATCCACAAAAATGATCAAATCTGGTCAAATACAAATGATTGACGAGTTATGTACATATCTGATGTTATGACTATAGGTTCAAATTATATTTTTTTATTTGATGTCATTATATTATATATCTACAATTATCTTTATCAATACAATATTAATAAATATAGATACTACGTTTCCAAATTATAGAAATACAATTTTCATAAACCTTGAACGTAAATAACAATTCTCCATACGTATAATTATTATTCGCATTTCTACCATTTTTTAACACTATTAATACGCAACCATTTTGAATATATTTTGTAACTGAACTTGAAAAAGAAATTAAATTGAAATTTACTATATATTTTCATGTATATTTCATTTAAAAAACATAAACTTTAGCTTTAAAGAATCATCCAAAATATCAATTAATATTAGTTGTAAAATTCGAAAGAGTTAAGAATTAATAAATCAATAATTATGTAGTTGATCTTTTTTGCAAGATGTCAATACATTTCACTACTGACTGAGAACGTAGTTGCATTATTTTCTTTCACGTTTGTAGTGAGAAAATAAACGACGAAGGCAACAGTACGTCTCCTTACGTTGCTTCTACTACGCACGCGCTACACACAAGCGTACCTCTATTCTGTCCGTGTGAGATGCCAGCTCGACTGTTCGACGCGTTCCGCCGAATTCACGTTACCGAAGTTTCGAGCGCCTGAGCCGCAATCGATTCCCGGTTCGGCGAGGCGCACATTTTGCTACAACTTTTAAACTAAAAAAGATATCAATGCGAAATTTGGACTAGAAATCTTTTTTAAAGATCGGGTTTAATGGCGTATATTAAAATATGTTCTATATTTTTTACATAATTTTTTTTTTTTTTGTTGATTTTTAAGACTAATCCGGATAAGATGGTCAAAAGCAGAGTTGGGCATTATTTCGATAAAAAATTATTTAAATAACGATTCGAATAAAAGATACTCTATCTTTATTCGTTATTCGAAGGTTCGAATAAGAAAAGTATCTTTATTCGACGAGTATCGGATAAATAATTTTATTCGACGAGAATTTATCCGACGAATAAAGATCATTTTTTTTATTCGAAGCGGATTTATTCGAACTTCGAATAATTTTTTCATCTTTTATCTGTATCTTTTATTCGAAGGCTTCGAATAAATCTTCGAATAACTTTTGCCGAGCGCCGAGCTTCAAAGACCCAGCGACGACAGACGACATACATTGTAAGCGGATGGAGAATCGCGCACGTATGAAAGTTTAAACTTTTAGATTTTTCAATATATCCTCATGCAATTGTGACGAGCGAATGGAGGGGATTTTCCTGATGAAAATGAGGTCAAATTCGAGTGCAATCGAACAAGTTTCACTGATACGTAATGTTACGATAAAAATTACAATCTCATTAAAGACAGTCCAAATGATGTCGTGTTTGGACTCATTTTGATCGGGACAAGCTCTACAACTCATTCGTCTTAACAATATTGTTCTGATTAAAGACATAAAAGCATAAATTGCCAATAATGCACGATTCTCCATCCGCTTACATTGTATGCCGTTTGGCAGTCGCTGGGTCTTCGACGTTCGGCGCTCGTCGGTCCTCGTCGGCCTTCGTCGCCGTTTATTCGTCGAGCTGGCAAAAGTTATCCGAAGATTTATTCGAAGCCTTCGAATAAATCTACGGATAAAAATGCTAAATACAGTCCAATTTGTACCGTGTTTAGTGTCATTTTAATCAGAAGAATGCCACGAATTAGTTGGCGCAAGTCCCATAAAAAAATCATGAAAAACAATGAAGTTTTGCAATTGGATTGGTAGTTGTTTCACACCGATATCTCGCGACTCTACGAGCTCGGAACTTCAAAGATCAGCGACCGACCAACGGCCTACAATGTAAGCAGATGGAGAATCGTGCATTATTGGCAATTTATGCTTTTATGTTTTTAATCAGAATAATATTGTTAATACGAATGAGCTGTGGAGCTTATCCCGATCAAAATGAGTCCAAACACGACATCATTTGGACTATCTTCAATAAGAATGTAATTTTTATCGTAACATTACGTATCAACAAATTTGTTCGATTACACTCGAATTTGGACTCATTTTCATCAGGAAAAGCCCCTCAATTCACTCGTCGCAATTTTATGGTGGTATATTGAAAAATCTAAAAGTTAAACTTGCATTCGTACGCGATTCTCCATCTGCTTACATTGTATGCCGTTTGTCAGTCGCTGGGTCTTTGAACTTCGGCTCTCGTCGGACCTCGTTGCTGTTTATTCGAAGCCTTCGAATAAACGATACAGATAAAAGATGAAAAAATTGTTCCAAGTTCGAATAAATCCGCTTCGAATAAAAAAAATTATCTTTATTCATCGGATAAATTCTCGTCGAATAAAATTATTTATTCGACAAAGATACTTTTTTTATTCGAACCTTCGAATAACGAATAAAGTTAAAGTATCTTTTATTCGAATCGTTATTTAAATAGTTTGTTATGTAAAGAGTGCCCAACTATGTCTGGAAGTAGCGCATTCGATTCCCGGTTCGGCGAGGCGCATATTTTGCTATAACTTTTGAACTAAAAAAGATATCAAAGTGAAATTTAAACTGAAAAAATTAAAAAGAATCGGGTTTAATGGTATGTACTGAAATATATTTTGTATTTTTAAATAATTCTTTTTGTTTTTTAAATTTAATTACCCTTAAAAAATGTTCAAAACTAGTTATTATAAATATTGTTGTTCAATCTTTTATCAATCCCAAATAATTAAATTTATTAGAATATATACGCTGCAAATGAAAAGCAATATCAGAAGTAGATTGAGTAGGTAGCTATTAAATAGTCAAATGAAATTAGTGATATCAACGTCGTATTTTATTAAATTAAATTTAAACTAAGTTCTTACTTTTGGCTAATATTAAACTAATTTAATTTCTTATAATTATGTTATTACACTGTTGTAGTTGTAATTGCACAGGGAAGAAGGCTGACGTAGTAGAAAGAACAAGAAAAAAGTGTTTAACGAAAAAAAAATCATTCCATGCGGGATTCGATCCGGGACCAAAATATTCTCAGCCGGAGACGTTACGTTATTATTATTATTACATTACGTCTCCTTCGATGCACTCGCGTGTCAGCCGTAATGGAATTAAGAGGAAACAACATTCTTTTGTTTCATTCATCATATGAATCCTCGACATGAGATTTAAAATTATATCAGCAACAGCGCCATTGTAGAATATCGGTTCGACAATATTAGTTCTGGATGATACGATAGGATGTGACACGGAATGGTACGGGGGCTCTAGAGCCCCCCGAGCGTGAGACAGAAAAATACATTGGGTGATTGGTCTACTCCTATACCTCGTCTGTGGTGGTGCTTCAATTTCTTGGTCGATAAAGAAGAGTATCGGGCCACGAAAGTCCACAAAGTTACATATCTATGTTCATACTTTATCTGTGGCTAAACCGTATACAAGACAGGAGGATAGAGTTACTTTCATGCGAATTCTGGTTTAATACAACTGCTTTATCGACTTAGAAATTGGGAGAAGTAGATCAATTACCATATGGGATTTGACTATTGTGCAATTAAGTCATCAAATAATTTATATATTTTTGTATCATATCTCTGCTTATGGGCCAAATCTGGCCTAAAGCCGGTATAGTAAAAAAAAAAAGAAAATACAAAAGTCAAATGAATCAGCTTGAATAATATACTTTGTGTTAAGGGAAGGTGGCATATACATATACATAATCCAGATATCAATTTACAAATACTTTGTTGAAAATCTTCCAATACGTTTGTTCCTACATCCTAATATGCAATACTAACAAAAATTCTAATTGTGCAGTTATTAAGAACGAGAGAGAAAATGAAGTTGGAGCAGAAGAGTCGCGAGGGAGAAAAAGGAGTCAGAGCTGAGGACTCCGATCCACGGGGAAGAATGAAGAATCGAAGCGGAAGGCTGAGATTCGTGAAGAAGAAAAATGAAAGATGCGAATCAGAACAGAAGGGTCTGGTTAAGATGTGACCCAAATCAACGAGCGAGATTAGCAAAGCGAAGCTAAGGCAATAATTGCTCGGTAAACAAAACTAACTTATGCTGGAGTTTTCGGTCGACGATAAAGATGATCACCTGTTGTACTCCATCTGAAGCAGGTTAATCATAGTTAAACACATTACAATGGAGGAACCAGAATAGAAAAAGACGTTGAAACAGCGACAACGATGAAGATGTAATGAGATGCGACTTTGAACCCCGTACACAAGTACAGGCTACCGACCTCGCAGATGAGTGCGGCCTAGCTAACAAGAGAAAGGTGATGACTTCAACGTCAACAAGATGAAGAAGCCAAATAAAATTTAAATCTACTGAAGTGTGGACGCAACGACCTATAGGCGTTTCGGGTACCTCGGGTAAAAAACACATTGGGTTATTGGGTCTGGTCTATGATAATAGCTTTTAGCAATCTTGATGTTTCAGAGTACGCGACACGGGACGCTACATGATAATTTGTAGATCTGAAGTATATGGTTCGATGCAGTTTTGGCAAAGAGATGGCACCAGCAAGTCCAGCGAGCCGCTGAATGAAATGAGAATCATTTTCGGGAGGGATGGATCGCGTCGCGGGTGCGTTGCATCGAAAAATTCCCGGACACCGAGGAATACACCGGGGCTGACGGCTGACAACGATAACGATTTTTTCGCAGTTCCGGTTCGTAGAAAATTCGCGCGGCTCGTTGGCCAAACGGCCCTCGCCGGAACGAGCGAAAACAATGGGGCGTGCCGCACATCATTTCGAAACGAGTAAGGGACAAAGAGTCGGTAATTAGATCTCGCGCGAGTGGGATTTATTATTGGATGGTAGATAGAGAGAGAGAGAGTATAAAGCTGTTAGAATCGAAAATGATTTACAGTAACGGGATTTAACGGAAGGCCGGTACCGGTAATTAACCTATTACCGGAGCACCGGGCGCTGTTTGCATGATAATTTTGAAAATCGATACGCGCAACATTCCTGCAGGCTACTATCATATTCACGATTCGCGCGGGCGGACGTCGAGCCGGTGTGCTATACCGGTGTAAACCATAATCTAGCGGTAAGCGCGAGCACGAGCCACGTGGAACGAGTTAACGCCACCCGGATCCCTCGAAATATCAATAATTGGACTGTGTACGCACCGTAGACCGTAGCCACGGCCACCGTACGCACTCTGTACGTCGTCGCGTTAATTATCGATCCGACAGCTTGCAGCCACCAAGCTGTCAGCTTTCCTGCTTGTCCCGTCTTGCTATTGTCATTCGAAACTCGTCCGTCTCGATGGTTATCCCGAAGGAAACCGATGCACTTCCATAATGTGTGGCTTCCAAACGAAATGCCCCTCGCCTTCTTCGAAAATCTGGCAATTGGAACTGATTCCGAATTGGACTCTGGAATTGGTACATCGTGTATTAACCCCCTGGCAATCTTTTTCGGAGCTGTATCGAATTAGAGTATCCTTGTTCTCATTGTTAGTACAGCTTCGAATAAAATGTCCGATTGTCGAATGCAAATCTTATGAAGCTTTTTGATTGAGAGATGACAGTCTACAGGTTTCACAACTAATCCTACCGAGCACAAACACATACAGTGGTATCTCTGTAACTTTCGTAGTATAAAGTAGAGATATCACTACTGTTTATCACTGTACGTGTTTTCTTGTATGTTGAAATTATACACATACTATAAATGAATAAAGATCCGCAGTCTATTGATTAAAATGGTGTTTAGTTATGTTTAGAGTAAAGGTTACGTTTGTGCGACGTCACTGTTCAAAATCGGACATCTCAGTGTAGGCTCGGATGCAAACGAGACTGCCTACATCTAACAAATGCTGGCAGCCTAATACCGTAGCAATTTAATTTCCGAAAAATCGACGAGAGAAACTTACAAAGTTGGTGTACTCGCGAGGGTTGGTCAGGGTGGCGAAGGCCCATTTTCGCGAATGCCATGGAACGGGGTCGAGGTAGTTGAAGAAGTCAGAGGTAGAGGGTTGGAAGGGGATGAAGGGAGACTGATTCCGTGGGCGGAATGGGCCGTCGAAGAGGAACGTTCCAGCGGAGATCGAGAAGATAGACGGACGAACGGTAGCGTCCGCGACGATCGCGGGGGAGGGATCGTTTGGAGTGCGTTCAAATCGTCGTAGCAATTTCGCTGTGGCCTCCCTCTCTCTCTTTCTCTCTTTCTCTCCCCGTCCCTGCAGCCGCGTTTAATTTCTGTCTCGTCACTGGTGAAACTCGCCGGTGGCTCGGTTGTTGACCGAGAAAAAACGAGAGGGAGAGGGAGAGAGAGAGAGAGAGAGAGAGAGAGAGAGAGAGAGAGAGAGAGAGAAGAATAGTCGTCGAAACGCGTGGGTGTTCGCGTCGGCCATTTTCATTCATCGGACGGTCCTCGGGACCCAGGGAATAAATTATCGTCGTTCGGGTTGGGAACGGGTTTTTCGTACGTGGATTCGGTAAGGTACGCCAAGCTATTTCGGCCAGCCGTAATTCATATTTACGACCGATGGGAGTTACGCCAACTATAAGAGGCTGCATAATGAAACCCAGTGGCAGTAACACCCTCCCACCAGTTTTTCCTTAGCCCCGTTTCATTTTTATTCCCGCCGAGCCGCGCCGTTTACCGCTTTTTCCTCTGCTCTCTTGCCATCCGCTTCGTCGAGATCCGGGATCGACATCAGGATTCGGGATCGGAATCGGAATCGGGACCGGTCTAATATCGCCGACCCTTGTCGCTCGTCGAACCTTTCCCACCGATATTTCAAGGTTCCGAAAGCCCACGGGGTTATGCGTTATACCTATCGCGCGCCAGCGATTTCCTCCCGTCTTATTTATGGGGCCGATTTATGCACCGAGACAACACCAATTTGCTGCCTATCCGCCGTTCGAACGATCGAACCTGTTGTCCCTTCGTTTCCGACTGTCGCTTCATTGATCCAGAACTGGGTCGACGTTTCACGGTGTCGTGATTGTTGCGTCGTGACGCTTTGCGCGTCACAAACGATCCAGATTATGTCTTATTTCAATTATGATTAGTACACACCGAATTTTATGCATTTATGACAAAAATTAGTAGCTGTAACTTGAAACGGTAAAGGCATTAGAAGACTTTGAAAATACTATTTAGGGGAGACCGGGGCTATAAGTTAAAATGATGTAAAAATAGTTTAGATATTCTTATCTCTATTGAGTAATTTATTGTTAAATTTATTATATTTTAACTTTTTCATTTTGAACTTTAAATTTACAATATTGCAATAGGTTTTTTTATATTTTTTCATTTATTTGTCGTTGGGCGATGCGGAACTATTTGCCCCGTTGTGGGGCAAGTTGTTACTAAAGAATAACATTTGCTTATAATTGAAACTTTAATGAAATATTTTATTTGTTATTGAAGCTGTTATTCTTCAAATATTTTTTTGAGGCTTCTATATAGTACGAATAAATCATTAACACTAATTTAAACCTGATATAATTAATGAAAATAATACAAAATTAATAACGCGAATCGCAGATGATGTTGATTTTACGTGTTTTATAATGTGGCCACTTGACAACGCCAAAGTCATGTGACAGAAATTAAAGTTTCTCGGGATTGTTTTTATTTTTTTATTATCATGCATAACGGCTACTGTAGCTTTGTGCCTGTACTGTTTGTTTTCCTTTTATACACCTATTCGCAAAACACGTAAAACACAACAAGAATTATACATATGCCCTACATTTGCGGCGGGGCAAGTTGTTACGGAACATTGTGCCTCAAGTCACAGTGTCCCAATTGACACATGTGGAAATCTACAACAATATTCTGGTTACAGGTATGAAACAACTAATAAAAACTGTTACAACATGTTCTTAAATGTCATTAGATCCATATGAATAAAAGAATCGGTGACATCGATATTAAATAATCAAAATAGATCAAAAAGTATGGATCGAATAATATTTACTTACCTGGTACGTAACTAAGCTTTTGTTAACCTCTTAAGGGCCCGGTCTTCGCAGATTCGCGATAAGGTAGAGTGACTACATTACAAATGGTTTTACGTGCTTCAAGTTTTCGTTCTTATACGTATAAGAATAAGAATGCCTGTATAAGAATATTTTGTCGCTGGTAAAGGGCTTATTCGAAAGAGGAAGGTTCAATCTAGTGCGCGTTGGTCACGAGCTGCTGAGATTATGCAGATATTTGGTGTTAGAACTAAGCCAACAATTGACGATGCGCTTGTCGCGCATTTTTATGCCATTGGAGGAGTTTTCTGGATGAAATCGACAGCAGCGCGCACTAGAAAATATCTCCAGCTACAAATTGAGCTACGAGGGTGGTCTGAAAAGTTTCCGACCTAACAAAGATATACGGCATTTTTTCCTCAAAATTATGTTTATTTCTCTATATAGTCTCCTTGTAAGTCTATACACGTCTCCCAGCGATGCTCCCATCTCTCCAGCGCGTCCAAATAGTACTTGCCGTCTTTCTCTGCAAAATAGCTATTTACAAAGGTGATGGCTTCCTCATTTGATGAAAATCTCTGTCCTCCGAGTGCAATTTTTAACTTGGGGAACAAAAAGAAGTCGCTTGGAGCTAGATCTGGTGAGTAAGGTGGGTGATCAAACAGTTCAAACCGTAATTCGTGGATTTTTGCCATGGCAATCGTTGAGGTGTGAGACGGCGCATTGTCTTGGTGGAACAAGATTTTTTTTCTGCAAATGTGGCCGTTTTCCGCAATTTCTGCCTTCAGCCTGTCAAGTAATGATGCGTAGTATGCTCCCGTAATGGTTTTCCCTTTGTGAAGATAATCAACAAAGATAACTCCACGACTGTCCCAGAAAACAGTCGCCATCACTTTCCCAGCCGAAGGAACAGCCTTTGCCTTTTTTGGCGCCGATTCCCCATAAGCAGTCCACTGTTTTGACTGCATTTTTGATTTGGGAGTGTAATGGTGTATCCAAGTTTCATCAACAGTAATTAGCCGGCGCCAAAACTCTGATTTATTGCGCCTAAATTGCGCCAAAAGAGCGATCGAAATGTTGATTCGAACACGTTTCTGATCCAACGCGAGCAAACGCGGTACCCAACGCGCTGACAGCTTTCTCATGCCTAAATCTTCATTCGATATGTGACAAACACGTTCTTTGGATATATTCATGGCCTCTTCTATCTCTCTAACTTTAAGTCGACGGTTGTCTAGCACCATTTGATGAATTTTAGCGATGTTATCGTCACTGGTTGCAGTTTTTGGGCGTCCCGAACGTTCATCGTCACCCAAGCTGGTACGGCCACGTTTAAATTCAGCTGCCCAAAATTTCACGGTGGTAAATGATGGTGCAGAGTTCCCGTATACAGCGTGTAACTCTTCTTTGATTTGCGTAGACGTATTGCCTTTCAAAAATAAATATTTAATCACAGCTCGATACTCGAGTTTTTCCATTTTCACAAAAACACTCATAGCAATTTACTCAAACGACTGTTAAAGAATAACTGAGCGTCCGAAATGGCTGAAATTTTGGTGAGTACCTGTCAAAGCATGCACAAACACGCTCCAGTACTTTTGTCGACGAATACTGCCATCTTCATGTTGAGGTCGGAAACTTTTCAGACCACCCTCGTATATTTTGTCTTGATTCTCTGCGAAATAAAGCTAAAAACTTGAAGCATGTTTCTGGCGTCAGAATTTATAATATCGATAATATAGAGTCAAAAATGTGACAAGTTTAGTTACAGACTTAAGACCCGTCGGATCAAGACCAAGACGGATCTTAAGTCTGTGTCTGAAGGCTGTGAATGGAAATTATTAATTAAAAAGTCACGTGACTAGTCTCGTGACTAGACTCTTTCTCTCTCCTAGTACGGCGTGCTCGTCCACAATTCTGTCTCCCAGGGACGGCGTTCCTGGCCGCGGATGGCAGAAAAGCTGCTATAGTGGTTCGTACCGTTCAAACTGATGCTTTCCACGGAAACCGCTATAGTGGCGTATCGTTCAAATTAATGCTTTCCACGGTAGCCACTATAGTGGCGTACAGTGCTTAAGAGGTTAAGATCACACACGCCACGCTACCGCGGACGTCACAAAAATGGACGACCGAGCGACGTTACTCACTACTATAACAGAGTCAACTGAAAACGAATCGCACGTTCTTCTGCTTCTTTATAAATGTTCGTCGGAACAACTTACCCCGGGAACTTTTAACCCCGGTCTCCCCAATATAAATATACAATTATTTTCAACCTATTGAACATATTAACCAAAGAAAATCAATTTCCATTTCACTGCAGTTTGTTGACATTCGTAGAAACCAAATAGGGAGCTATCTCTCTTTTTAGTGGTTTTGTTCAGTTTTATGAAACGTGTTGATATTCTCAAATTCTTCTAATCTTAGTTTAAAATTATACCTCACATCAAATCCGCGATCTAATTATGATAGTTTCCTTCAGGGAACGGAGTTTTTTTAAAGAATGACCAGTAGAGTATTGAACTCTTGTCTTTTTTCAGGCACTGGAATTATGGAACCATTCGAAATGATTCGAGTCGAGATTGCGAATGTACATAAATAGGGCATTATTCATTAATTTCTTTCGGCATACATTGTAATAAAACTCGCTCGAAACCTGAATAAATGCAGCCTTGTTATTCTGGCAGCGTGAATTATTTGGTTCCAGGGCTCCCGTACATCTTAATGGCCGACTATTACTATTGTTCCGTTAGGTAAATAATGAATTGCTTCAGACAGGTTTTTGTCACGACTAAACAATCAGATTGTTATACGAGAGATGTTAAAACTGATGGGATTCGTTCGGCGACTGCATCGTAGCAAAAAGAACCAGCACTCGACCGGCGTGGATGGCGCGGCCGGCGTTAAAGAGGCGAACTCCGAACAATAAATTTCAATTTTATTGTACGGCGGCGAGGGCGTACTTCCTTCCGGTCCGTTTTTAACGGGAACGAAATATCCCGCGCGTAATGCGCGCAAAATGTTTTATAAACAGCGGAGGAGCTTTAACGCGGGGCTATTATTTACGCGGGAGATCCTTCGGTGAATTGTTGCGCTTGTTAACGGTGACCGCGACGCACGGACAGCACCGGGTAATATTAAACGCCACCGGAGATATTAAACGACCGGTTTTTCTTATCTGGGAGTTACGTCTGGCCGCCACCCACAACCAGAATTGATCGCGATCCCATCGGGCCTCCGGGTTCTTCGCCGCGACCTGCCTCAGTCTCTGCGAAAAATACTATTTGCGAAAAGTTCTACTCGGTTCTTAACACCCGTAGACAGGCAAGTTTCTATCAAATTCTTTTTTTACAATCTGAAACTGGACGGTTTCGATTTTAGCTGAATTTAGTCTCAAGCTAATCAATTTTCTTAAGATCTACAGCGGCTCGTGAAACTATTCGAACGCCCTTCAAAACTTTTTAGCAATTAGAAGCATTGGTTTATATTAGGGGTACCCATAAGTAATCAATTATTTGCAGAGAATTTGTTTTGCCTTTAGTTCTGTACCGATCGTTGAAGAGGAAACACTATTCTTTTGCAGTTTTCGGTAAAGCAGCCTGTGTTCAAAATATTCTAAAAAGTATGATTTCTCTTTACAACCCTGTAATAAAATGGCATCATATCATATTCGTCATTGCATACTTCTTCATTTTCATGCGGGATTTAATGCAACGGTAACAACAAAAAAAATTTGCGATGTTTATGGAGATGTATTCAAGGTCAACAAGTGTCAACGTTGGTTCAGAAGGTTTGCTGCTGGTGATTATGATCTCTCTGAAAGGCCTCGAAATGGACGACCAGTTGAATTTGATAATGACACCCTAAAATCTCTAGTGGAAGCTGATCCAAAATTAAGTATACAAGAATTATCGAGAAGCCTTGGTCCACATGGTCAACTATACAAAGGCACCTACACGAAATGGGAAAGGCATATAGGCAAGGAATATGGGTACCGCATCAATTATCTGAGACCAACAAGAATATTCGTCGGTTAATTTGCACTTCATTGGTATCAGATTTCGTAGAGATCCATTTCTTAGCAGAATCGTTACCGGAAATGAAAAGTGGATTCTTTAGCATAACATAAACCGTTCCAAGCAATGGCTTTCTGCAAATCAAATCGCAATATCAACCCCTAAACCTAGGTTATCACTTAGAAAGGTGTTACTATGCATTTGGTGGGACTGTTGTGGCATAATTCACTTTGAGTTGTTGAAACCTGGAGAAACAGTTACTGCTGAGTTGTATTGTCATCAATTACGACGGCTGTATTCAGAACTATTGAAAAAGAGGGCATCTTTAGTCCACAGAAAAGGTGTAATACTGCAAATTGACAATGCCCGGCCCCATACAGCAAAACTCACTCAGGAAAAAATCAAAGAATTGCAATGGGAAATTGCCCCCCCCCCGTACTCATATTGCTCCTAAATTAATAGATATTAATAAAATAGATTAATAAATTGCACCTCATATTGCTCATAAAACATTCACTTCTGTAGAAGATGTAAGGAGACACCTTGAGTCATATTTTGCTTCACGAACCCTGGATTTCTATAAGAGGGGGATTGAAAATTTGCAGGAAAGATGGCAAACTGTCCTTGATAATGATGGAGATTATATAATAAATTAAGAAATAAAAAATTGAATTTCCTATAAAGTTTGTTTTAGATTACAAAATAATTGACTACTTATGGGCCCCCCTAATACTAAACGACGTGTAAAAAAGATTTTGAAAAAATTGCAATTCTACCCTCAACTCTAACCAGGGATCAAGCGAGTTTCGAAGCTTGAGTAGGTTGAAGGCAAAGGTCGGAATTTTCGGAACGATGTGTAGGGAAGTGGGAGTGGGAACTCTGTATGTGTATGTCCCAAATGCCTAGCCGATAAAAATCCCAAAACTATCCCCAGTGCCGCGGGGAATACCTCGTGAGGGAACATGAAGCTTGAGAGACCTCGGTATCCTAGGAGTGTAACATAATACAGGTCGGGTATATCGGTGTGAGAACAAGCGACCACTACTAATCCAATAACAAAACTTCCTTATTTTTCATTATTTCCTATTTTCACTATTGTCCCTTTCTACGTTCGGCGTGGATAAAAGAATAGTGGATCCTGGCCGATATACAGTGGCTCACGAATGTATTCGAACGCTTACGTCTACAAATTTTAATGAATAAAATAAGATGTACTAAACTAATCTGTATAGAACAATTTGGTATCTGTAGTAAGGGGGAAGCCTCAAGATTATGTCGGTAAAATTTGAAAAGGATTCAACAGCGTAGGCAGAAGTTATGATATATTTATTAGAAACACGCGTAATAAGCGACTCACAAAAGTATTCGAACGCTGTAACGCTGTTGATATGTTTTCATCTTTCTTAGAAAGGAATGTACACATTACTACTAAATGAAAACATTAGTACGTTCAGTTGATTTTAAAGCATCGTTTCCGTAACAGCAACGTAGAACTGTGCACAGCAGTAGTTAAAATGAAGACTAAAAAGTCAGAAACACAAAAGTATGAAAGAGAAAGGATGGAAAATCATATAACGAGATTGCAGAAATTATAAACAGAAGTAAGTCTACAATACATTATATTATTAAAAAATCAAAAAATGAAGGAACAATTGCGAACAACGCTCGATCAGGTCGACAAAAGAAATTAACTGAAAGAGAATAGAAAATTATCATTCGCGAAATAAAAAAAGATTCTAATATATCCGCTCCTAAACTCACAAATATGGTAGCTGATATGGTTCATAAAGAAGTTCATCCCGAATTATGTCGACGAATCTTACGAAATAATGATTTTCATGGCAATGTACCACGAAAGAAGCCATATATTAATGAGGTAAATCGAAAAAAAAACTGGCTTTTGCAAAAGCATATCTTAATAATGATCATTTTTTCTGAGATAAAGTCATCTTTTCGGATGAGTCTAAATTTAACATCTTTGCCTCAGACGGTCAAAATTATGTTTGGAGAAAACCAAATACGGAATTGGAAATTAAAAATGTACACCAAACAGTGAAACACGGAGGTGGATCGGTTATGGTGTCGGGGTGCATGGCAGCAAGTGGCACCGGAAATTTGGTATTCATTGATGGAATACTCGATAAATATAAGTATTTAAATATTTTAAGGAACAACCTTAAAGAAAGTGCCCGTGAATTAGGATTATTGGAAGACTTCCACTTCCAACAAGATAACAATCCCAAGCATACTGCAGGAATTGTGAAAGAATGGATCATATATAACACACCACATTATGTTAACTACTCCACCGCAAAGTCCAGACATAAATCCAATTGAAAATGTATGGGCTGAAATCGGAAAAAGATTAAATAAATATCAAATAACTTCAAAGGAGGTATTGAAACAAAAAATCATAGAAGTATGGAATTCCATTGAGTGTACTTTTACAAAATCATTGGTTTATAGTATGGAACGTCGATTGAGACACATCGTTACTGCTAAAGGTAGTCCAACAAAATATTAACATTAAATAATGTAATAATATATGTAGCGTTCGAATACTTTTGTGAGTCACTTATTATGCGTGTTCCTAATAAATATATCATAACTTCTGCCTGCGCTGTTGAATCCTTTTCAAATTTTACTGACATAACCTTGAGACTTCCCCCTTACTACAGACACCAAATTGTTCTATACAGATTAGTTTAGTACATCTTATTTTATTCATTAAAATTTGTAAACGTAAGCGTTCGAATACTTTCGTGAGCCACTGTATGTGCCTGGCTAGACCCGTGTGTCGTCCAGGAGACATACCCGAGCCGTGTTATGTTCACACTCCTCGGTGTCCGAGGCGTCTCGAGCCTCCTGGCCCCTCACGGGGTATACCCCGCGGTAGTGGGGATAAATCCGCGACGTTTATCATCCAGGGCTTGGTGACATATGTGGAGAAATCACTGTAATTCGTAAAGGTAGTTGGATACAACTGAGCGGTCGTGTTTTTCGCATAGAATGCTGTACAGTAACGAAACTCGTGAAAGTTGTTTTCGGGAAACGAACGGAAACGACAAGAGGGTAACTGCGTATTATCCGATACTGCTGCGTGAAATTAAGCGTGCTTTGCGCGGCTTTATTTCTTTCCGAGTCATTGAATCCCTTCGGTTCGGCCGTAGGTTTTGCTTAATCCTTCCCTTAACCATGCTAGAATAATTTAAACGGGGAAAGTCTAAGCCTGCCCTCCCTCCCCCTCGCCGCTGTTTTGCAGCGAACGGAATTCGAGTGGCGAGGGGAACTAATGAAAGAGATAAGCATGTTTATCGCAACCATCGTTCCGTTCGGATCGGCCAGCGAAACGGATAAGAGAGGATTTTGACGGAACCGGTTCGAGTATCTGGTATTTAACAACGGAACGGTCCTCGCGGAACTTTTAATTGGCCCGATATCGTTGTTGTCCGATGCTTGGGGAAAACAAACGTTCTCCGTCCGTTGTCTGCGTTCCACCATAGCTCGCCGGGCTGTTGTCCCAGTCACGTTCCTATTCCCCCGCTTTATGCCGTTCGAGAAGTTCGAAAAGTTCGAGAAGCTCGTGGAGCAAAAGGGGCCGAGAGAGTAGTCGAGAGTCGGGCCGTTGGAAACATAAAACTCCAGACAACATAACTCACCCATTTCCAGACTATCCCTTCGAGAAATTATTTCGTAGGTGGAAAACCAGGGAACTGGAAGCCTGGGAACACTGCTCGGCACACGGAACGAGCACGCTATACTCGCGAGAAGCGAACGTTGCCCTGGGGGGCGCGTGAAAAATCCCGAAAGCCAAGTTTTCGTCTCGATGCGAAACATCGATTGCCCTTATGACCGACTTTCAAGAAATACACATGATGTTCGATGTGTGCTACGTTGTGGTGTAACCTCTTCTCGCAATGTGCGGCTGACCAGTCGTTCATATATATAAGTCTGGTTTAGTTTGAAACAAAATTAAAAATCATATGAAAAAATTTACACGTACCGATCGATATGTTGGAGAGAAATGCTACGAGTTTGAGGGGCTATTTCAGGTCAATTTAAAAATGTGTTCCCCTTTGAATTTGTGAACTTTTGATGGCTTAAATTAAAGCTGGAAGGCTGCACTGCATAATAGATACATTTTACTTTAAATGAAAATCCGAAATCACATCGGAAAATTGAAAAATCTCGACCGATATGTCGCAGAAAAATGTTACGACTTTGAGGAGCTACTTCGAGTCAATTTAAAAATGTGTTCCCCTGAGAATTTTTGAACTTTTTACGGCCTAAATTAAAGCTGGAAGATTGCACTTTATGATAGGCTCATTGTAGTTGAAAAGAAAATCCGAACCCATATCGGAAAATTGAAAAATCTCGACCGATATGTCGAAGAGAAATGTTCATGGAATGCTTTACTACAGTGGCCCATTGTAGTTGAAAGGGAAATGCGAGATCATATCGGAAAATTGGGAATCCCGATCGATAGTTCGTAGGAAAATGGTTGGATTCGAAATGAGTGTTCACTTTGAAAAATGTACCCCTAAAGAAATTTAAGGATAGTATCCAGATAGCGCGGCCGTATAAAACGCAGTATTGTTCTCTGGAACAATAAAGTAATCCAGAATTCGCTAAATCATACTGGCGCGAGAATGAATGCGATTCCGAATCGAATTAGGAAGACGCTTTAGCGCCGCTGCTAAATAAGCCGATCAAAGACCGTGCAGCCGGCGATCCAACGACAGCCTCGTATTATTTAGCCAGTCACGTCTTTCTCGGGGATTAAGCGGGGATGAACGTGATCGTCCCTTAATTTCACGCGGGAGGAATCGTTCCCCGGTGCATAGTGCATCTCGATTGCAGCGGGCACGCATCGAGCCGCGAGACGGTGCACCAGTTTCGTGTCGTTTCGAACGAGAACGTTTTCGTTATGAACGACCAATCTCTCGATCGCGAGGCTCCGCGTTTGGAAAACAAAACGCTCTACAGAAACAATATTTACGTTCATGAATCGAGGTGAAACGCGAGAGGACCGCGTGAAAAACGGCTCGACCACGCGGGGAAATGCGGAAAAACTGAGGAAAAGTGGACAAAAGTTTTCCGAAAGCTGAAAGATGCCAAGGCGGCTTTACGCCCTTTCGCTTTGGTATGATTCATCGAGAAACGTCGCTTTCGTACTGATTCATCTTTCGCGCTCGCCTCGAATGAATCATCCACGCTGATTGTGCATGGCATGATCGTGCACTGCATACAAAGTGGAAAATTGGAAAGTCGACGATATATCTACTTGCACAAAAGTGTTCGAGCGGCCGTTGAAACGGTCTAACTTTCCTAGAATCAAACGACCTGGCTTCTTCGTTTATCAATTAGGAACATTAGTCTTCTGAATGACGCGACAAAAAGATTTTGGAAAATGTCGTAGGAACTACATGAGAAAATAACGAGGGCGTTCTTTCAAACTTTCTATTTGAGCCGCTTCCAGTTTTCGACAAGAACTTTCCGAAGATCGACGTCAAATGGGAGCGTCGCGACGTCGAGATGTCTCTCTGTCGTCTCATCTACTTTAACAAGCAATTCGCGTGGAAATTGGACACTGTTCTCGAGACCGCGATGATCGTACAGCGTGAAAAGCTGCAAATTAGGCTTCACACTTTATTTACAGAACGCAACCATTGAACTGCGACTCCTATGCATAACGAAACTAAATAATTTTAAAGCGTCGCGTTGCAAATGGACTGCAGATTTTTCGACAAAATAAAAATTCTAACCTTAAAACATAGGAGCTACGTAGACATCAATTTTTTAAATAATTGTAGTACGTTGGAAATACAGTGATTTTTCTATACATGGTGAGTCCGAAGAAACAGAACACCTAAATATCTCCGTTACTCTTCGTTGTACAAAAAACTCCTTAGGACAAAGTTACACTGTTTGAAGGGCCACATCTAACGGTGTAAGGGAAAAAATTTTGAAGGTCATTTTTTAAATGAGATTTCAAGGTCATCGATGTTTTTTTAAATGGAATGATATATCTTCGTTAACGTAATGTTGTAGCTGACAAAATAACGAATTCATCCATGTAACACAATATGACCTACCAATGACCTTCAACCCAGAAAAATGGTATAAATAAAATTCAACGTGTAAGATTCATTTGCTTTATTTCTGCTACGCAAAATGTTCAAAAATATTCCCTCGAGCTGCTATTTACACTGATATGAGGATTATGATGTACCATTGCAACTACACTAATTTCATTATCTTCATCACTACACACAGGCTTTCCATGCTTCATCTTACGAAAAGCGAGACTTCCAGTTTCTTTTAATTGTTTACACAATCTTTCAAAAATCTTGTGTGAATTGCATATGCGGTTTGGATATCTTTCACGGTACTTTCGAGCCGCAATTGCGTTTCTATTACTTTCTCCATAAATTAGCAGCATCTCTAATTGTTGTTAAAGAGAATTTCATATTGACTGTCTTATGTTCACTAACTGAGAAACTGACTGACACTGAGAAACGTCGAAAGCCTACCAATGTTTACATTTGACGTAGTGAGGATATCCTTGAATACGTTCCATAATGAAAGTAATAGAATGAGAACAGTCAAATATCTCAGCAACGGTGTTTTAGGACGAATACACTTTAGTACTTTTATACTCAGAATACGCCAATGTATCGAAATCGAGCATAAAAAATTGGACATTCAATTTAAAAAAAAACAAAGGTGACGTCTATGTCTTCTCTACGCCTCCATTTGCAAGAATATCATTTATACCATATTATGTAGTTCCTTAAACCCTACAACTTCTGTAAGTAACATTTTCTCGTATTGTTTGAAATAACCAAGGTATTCAAGTGGACAGAGTTCGTGGGCCACCCTGTATGTCGCCAAGGCCTGGATGATAAACGTCGCGAAATTATCCCCACTACCGTAAGGTGTTCCCCGTGTGGGGCCACGACGCTCGAGAGGCCTCGGACGCCGAGGAGTGCAAACATAACACAGCTCGGGTATGTCTCCTGGACGATACACGACACTGCCATGTTGTTGACATATATCGAGAATTCGCTGTAATACGATCGATCAAGCATGAAGTCCGCAATCTAGTTCACAAGCGGGAGTTTCCTCGAAACAAGGAGCTCACGATTCGTTCGCTATAATAATTTCTTCCGGGGGTTACCTAGAAAAAACGTGACCGAGCTTCGTTCAGGTGTACCACACTCATTAAAAAATCTATTAATAATCGTCGAGCAGGTAAGGCGTCAAGATTTTCGCGTCGAGCGATTATCGAGTGACAAAAGGCGTACGTCCGACCGAACGCGATTGAAAGACATTGCGAGAGGGGGGAGGGGAGACGTGCGAGAGAGGCTTGTTCTCTCGCAACCGCGGGCGTCGCAGTTAATTTTCTCGCCTATGAAATTAGTTCCGAGGGAGGAGGTGAAAGAGGAGAAGAGGGCGATGGAGGTGAAAAGTTCGCGTCGAGCTCGGGCGAAATAAGTGCGGCCGAAGAAAAGTCATCGCGACAAGGGAGACAGCCTATTACAACGAGAGGAGAGAGTGAGAGCTCGGGGCTCCCTGCGGGCAATCTACGCGCTCCGCGAGGCCAGAAGCTGGTTTTCGCGAAATTAAAAAATTTTTAATTGTAACCGTAAACTAGAGGCGGCGTCGCGCCGCGCAGAGGTGCGAGCGGTTGCTAATTATCGTCCAAGAAATTACGGGCCGCTGAAACACGACGGCCCTGAATGGCGAATTCCCCGAATGGAACAGAATGCCACGCTTCCTCTCTCTCTCTGTGCTCTTCCCGTGGATCCTTACACATTCCTTTCTAGCTTCTCTGGTTCGACGAGCTGCGATTTTCACGTTGAATTGTGTTTGCAATCTTTCGTTTCTGGCTAGAATCGATAGAACAACGACTGACTTGAATCGGGCAGACAGCTTTTGGTTGAATTGTTCCAGGTGTGTACGTGCTTTCGCGCATTCGTTAAAACATTTTCTAAAAGTATCTCGACGATTAACAATTCCCTCACTGTTCCGTCGCAAGGAACAATTCAAGTGGTGCTTGCCTTCGGACAATTGTTTATGATACGCTCGTAACTAAGTGATCACCTTCAACGATTAGGCACGGCGCAACAGTGACGACCATCCAGGCTCGCATCACAGCTTGCCTTTCGTTTGTGGTCACTTCCTATGGTTGCGGGACGTCATAAATTAAGTCCTACGAAGGACCACCCAAAACAAAAGGGCACTGTTCAAAAGTGTCAAGGGTCAGCCTTGTTGAGAGACCGGCATCAGCTTACGCTCTGCAGGGCAAGGCCCATTCAGCTCACCTAAACAGGGTGACAATCAGTCAATGATGCGCTGATTGGGTAACGCAACATTCAGCAGAACCAATCAGTGCACTTCCTCTTCCATGAGGACTACCCTTCCAATACATAAAGGAGTCTCACGAGACGGAAGAACTAAAAATCAAACGCTCTCACAAGTCTTTTTCGAACATTCAATTCCAAGTCTTCAAACGTGAAACATTCAGTTTTGCGAAGACGGGGTTCCGTCTTTGGGCTATGCGAGCCTGGCAAGCGATCAGCTTTTGTCCGAAACGATTCTCGCGAGGACGAGCAGTTTTTGTCAAAAACAATGCTCGTGAGGACCGCTCGATCTGAACTCACTTCTGTTCGTGACCGCGTTGCGATAACATCGTGCGTCGCGCGTGCATCCAAGATTCGATATAGTTCAACAAGTTTCGACGTGAAACATTCAGTTTCAACGTGAAACCTGCAGTTTCAAATCTATTCAAAAAGATGGATCTCCAATAACCAAGATCCGACGCGGAACGCTCTCGCGATCGAAAACAACGACCAAGCACGAGACGAACCGACGCGTCTAAGGCAGGGCCTGCTAGATCAGCCTTACCGACGAGTCCTCTAGCAGGTCTGCGACGAAACGCGCTTCCAATAAAATTACTCGATCAAATATTGAAACGGCTGTCCAAAATTAATTTGGCGGACAGTATTCCTCGGCGGTATCGGGAGTGACGCGTCCGCGTTTCATTTCCAAAATCCGCAAGCGAACACTCACCATTGTACTCCGATGCTTTTCTACGGAGAACGACAATTTATTTTTATTAGAAAACACTACAATTGATGGGAAAACTGATGAACTTCAGCTTAAGATCTTACCGAGTCCTGAGACTCGATTACCATCGTTCTCGATGGTTAATTGATTAAAACTCACGTTGTGAGTCCGGTTTATGGAACGTCCAAGGTTCGCAAGTGTTCGTAGGGACTTTCGCACCGCGACTCCAATTGCGAAGACAGCTTTGCCAGGCAATTCCGTTGTTCACAACGTTCCTTCCTGTTGGCGACGGTCATAATTGGAATCCCTCGTAATTTCTTGCGTTAACCGGCAGCCATTCTGTCGCAGAACGGTATTCCCGGTACGCGGACCCGTTGAAAGGATCTTCCCTCGTAAACGCATCCTGCGCCTCGCAGGACAATTCGTTTTGCACCCCCCCTGCCCCCACCCTTCCTCTGATAAATCGCGAACGACCGTGTCTCGCGAACAGCCATTTCGGCGTTCATCCGAATCGTGAGCCGAATAAAAGCGGCCCTGCTCACGGGAGCTCTACAATACCGGTTCCATTTTCAATGGGACGTTGGTGTTCGTCGACGGTAATTAGTCGCGACTCGCGAGACTACGTAACCGAGCCTGTACCCGCGGCTTGCCGGTGAGCCGCAGAATTTTCGCGGACCTTCGAGAGAATCGCTTTTGTTCCGCCATGGCCCGTTGCCGTCGTCTTTCCTCACTGCTGCGTTGCTAGTAATCCTAAGAAACTGTGTACAGTATTATTTCCAGAACTGTCGCAATGATCTCTACCGTAACTGTCCAAATGTTATCCCCACCACTGGGGAGGGGAGATCGAATATCGGTACAAGCGAACGATACCAGTGCAAGCGAAGCAAAATATTGCACCATTTTTAATTTTTGATTTTTCGCATGAAGCTTTCCCATCGCGTTTGTCTCGTTTTTCTAATTAAAATGACACGAAACACGGTATAGTTACGATCATAACTACTTGTGCAATAAGCGATTAAAATTACGGCTGCGAAAGAGGGTGGCGAACGGAAAATAACGAGAAGCAGGGAGTCGAAGCGTTGAACCATGGTCCCTCTCTCTTTTTTCAATCGCTATCCTTCTCTACGTTCAGCACGCTAGTAAGAATGTAGCATCTCTGCTAGAACTGTCGCTCGCAAATGTTACGACAGTTACGGAGATACCTGTGTACCTACACGTGAAGTCGGGACCTCCACTAATTATTGAACTACGAATGGACCTCTCGTTGGATCGATTTATGCGCAAATTCATTAATTACGATCGGAACAGTGAGAAATACCATTCGCGTCGACGAGCGAACGAGAAAAACCGTAAAGCTCGGTCGAAGTAAATCTGTCGGCAGGTCACGTCGCGACGCGCGCTCGCTCGCTCCAACTCGTAACTCGTAAATTTGCGCGGCGTGCGTGGGTGTGTTGCACGCTCACGAAAATCGACCGGTCATCGGACGGCTGATTTCGTCGAGATTCTCGACGGGAACGATCGACCCGTGTAAATAAGTACTCTCGCAGGGATCGGCGGGTACGTGCGTGCGTGCGTGCGTGCGTGCGTGTTTAGCGCCTGGCGTTTCCACGTCACGTTCCTGGCGTTACAAGTTACAACGTGCGGCGAAAATTGTGGCCCGACGCTCCGGGCCCTGCCCATGGAAACTTTAAGTCCAGGAAAAGTGAAACGTACGTGCCACGCCACGCCATGCTGCAGCATGCCACACCGTCTTTATGAAACCCTATAAAATGGAAATTTCATACGCAACCGTACAGTGAAATCTATGTGCGAAATGATAGCCCGCAACTCTCTCGCCTTTCCCGTCACGGTTTCTTTCATTTTCGACAACGATACATTTCGCGATTATTACGACTGAAAGGGTTTCCTTGTCGGGTGACCTCTCCATGAATGAACGCTTCATATCTGTTGAAATTATTAGGTTGTTGCAATTGAAATGAAACTTCCCGACTTTGTAGTTTAGTTTTTCCACGGCAGACAGCGTTGAAGTTGAACAATATGGAAAGTACATATCCCGTACATGAATTTGCGTGTATAAGTTTATTGATATTGTACAGTGTACGTGATTAAAAATCGATCTTCCGTCACCAGAACGAAAGAAAAAAAAAGGAAATTCGTATAATTTACTTGTACGCGTTCAAACTTGGACATACTGCGTCCGAAGCAGCGAAAAACATAAATGCTGCTTTTGGTGAAGGTATAGCAAGTGATCGGACCATAAGGTGTTGGTTTGAAAAATTTCGTTCCGGTGATACAAATCCGGAAAATGAGCCTCGTGGTCATAAGCCAGCAGCTATTACAGATTCAGGTTTAAAAGAGATAGTTGAAATGGATTCGCGTCTAACTATTCCACAAATCGCGGAGAGAACCAATATACACTATTCAAATGTCTCTCGACATCTGAAAAGTTAGCTTTGGGAAAAGTAAAAAAGTTAGATAAATGGGTCCCACGTGAACTCACTGAAAGAAACAAGATATCCCGTCTGGAGATCAGTTCTTCGTTACTTTTTCGACAGAACAATGAAGACATATTAAACAGGATAACTACCTGTGACGAAAAATGGATTCTCTACGACAATCGACGACGTCTGCACAGTAGCTAGACGCAGATGAAACTCCAAAACATATGCCGAAACCGAACCTTCATCCTCGCAATTGATGTCTGCAATGGTGGTCAGCAAAGGATATTGTACATTACTCATTTTTAAAAAAAGGTGAAACCATAAATGCTGATAAATACTGTCAGGAAATTGATATAATGTACGAAAAACGGCGTGTTCAACAGCTGGCTTTAGTCAATAGATGTGGTGTATCATTGCTTCACGATAATGCTCGGCCACATACTGCTAATCAAACTGTATAAAAATTAGCAGGGTTAAAGTGTGAAGTTCTCCCTCACCCTTCTTATTCGCCTGACCTGTCACTTACTGATTACCATTTTTTCAAGCACCTAGATGGCCTTTTGAGTGGAAAAATATTCAAAGAAGAATGTGCTGTAAAAGCTCCATTTGATGAATTTATTGCCTCGCGTTTATTAGATTTCTACCGGAAAGGCATTGGGGCACTTGTATCACGATGGAAGAAGTGCATCGATGACGATGGAAATTATTTCGATTAATGGAATATGAATAAAGTTTGTAAAATAAAAGTTTGTGTTAAAGATTAAAAATCGGCCATTTCATTTGCAACAACCTAATAGTATTCACTAATCGTTATTTCAGTTCCCAAATGCTATTTCTATATGAAGGCTGTGTGTCATGGGTGGCCTCTCGGCAAGGTCCGCTGTGTGTTCGATCGTTTATCGATTGGCTCGTTTTATTTCTACGTTTGGAGGACGCTCGTCAGACGATGGTTTAAGGACCTTCTGATCGATCTTCGAATGGGCGCCAGTGGTGAAAAATGGCGTCAGAAATTCGACCGGCAGTGGGAAGATAATGGTAGAATTCTTCTCCGCTGATATGCTGTTCAATGTTTGCAAGTACCGCAGCTGTTGACGTAAAAGTATACAAGTTAGATTTACATGCACGATCAACCGTGTAGGGCCAACATCTTCCTAAATCATCTCAGTGCCTATAATAAGAGAACCTACCTGCAGAGCAGCAGGACTCGTGGAAATGACATCGCTGGCCTCCTTTAGAGCACGGGAAGCCAGCATTTCCCCTTCCGCTGCAATCACTTTTGCTCTAGCCTCCCTTGTAGCTTCCGCTTCCGTGGCCATGGCTCGTTGCAATTGCACCGGAAGTCGAACGTCCTTTCTGAACCGTGAACATCCGTTTTGATTAGAAACACGTTTTCGAACCCTATTCTGATTGCTACAACCCTTGCTCTAATTACTACAACAACAAAGTCGTTTGGACCTGAGGAAGCTTCGATCGAATAGAATTTGGCGTTTAAAAAATATTCGTAGACTATTCACTGCGAGACGCTACCAATAGGCTCGTCAATCGCTAACGCTTTACCTAAAATAAGCTTCAGAATGTTCTCTGAAATAATTATCTCGGAAGGAGTTGTTAAATTTGATTAGTTGAAATAAATTGCTCTTGGAGGACGATTACACGGCTTTCTTAGTTGGCGGAGTAAAATTGCCTGAAAGGCCACGGCACAACGTTTCTTTACACCCTATACAATCGACGTCCCTTTCTTCCTTCATCTACTATGCGTGCCACCCCTTTCGAAAGCACTCGAAACCTCTTTCTCCGACTTTGGTGGCGTGCCTGGCTATCGAAGCCGAGACCAAAGGGCTCTTCGATGGCTTTCTCGATGGCACTCGAGTGTCCGCGTTTATGCGCGTTCACGTACCCCTTCGGTAGCTAGCATGGCATAGTATAGCTAGTAGCTTTAGGTATCCGGTCCCTCCTACAGTCAGTCGCTCTCGCTTGTCTTTCGACCCTTCCGCCCCTAATTCCGACTTTACTCGTCAGTCAGAAATCGATCTGCACACTGAAGAATGCAACTCGATATTTATTCTTAAAAAGACTTTTTCACTACAAGCTTAAGCTTTTGCTAGAGAAATTGCTGCTAGATTTTGACTCAGACTATCGATTCTTAAAAGGGCCACGACTCTGTAGATTCGCGATAAGATAGAGTGACCACGTTACCAACAAAAATTATGAGATGTTTGGTAATATACGCGTTAGTAGTAGGCCAAAAAGTGACGATGCGCATGCCGCGGTATCCAAGCATTTTTATGCCATTGGATGAGTTTTCTGGATGAAATCGACGGTAGCGCAAACTGAGCCATATTTTCTCTTGATTCTATGAGAAATAAAGCCAAAAACTTTCCTCCAGTTTCTGGTGTCAGAATTCATGATACCGATAATATAGAGCAAAAAATGTGACAAGTTTAGTCACAGACTGAAAACCCCTCGGATGAAGACCTTAAGTCTGTGTCTGAAGGCTGTGAACGAAAACTGTACAGCAGTTACCTGCTGACTCTGCAAAAGTCACGTGACTACCCTTGGCCCTTAAATTGCAAAATGTTTGACAGAATTGTTCTCTGGTTTTCTTGAAACGTTATTTAACACTAAAGCTGCCGAGCCCTAAACGAGGATGTATATTCCTTTGTAATAATAACAGGATTGAATTCATTAGGATTTTTATGGTAACATGTAGAAGTACACTAAAAAATTTCTGTAACTCCACGAATTGTAAAAGCAGAAAATCCATAATTTTAATGGGAACGGTAGTTCCAGTGTTAAACACGTCCCAGTGCCCATAACGTTATTTAAAAAAATATCGTTCTACTTGGGAGGGCTTGTAGAATTTTTCTGTGTAAAAATCGTTTCTCTAGCTTCGACGGTTGCGGCCGGAGAAATGCTTGAAGTCGAATATTCGACCATCTTTCTACAAACTGAGGATTATAGGTAAACACGACGTTTAAATCTCGAATAGAAGTATGATAGCATAAACGGATCTCCCGACCCGATGATCTTCAATCTATAACGTTGGTCTCGTTTTCCGATACGATGCGCGCACATCGAGAAAGTCGACGGCAATCTGCCAGCAGGAGTTTATGAAATTCTCGCAACATCAAGCCCGATAACGATAGTTCCGAGCATATTATTATGTGTGCGGGTTTCACCGTGCTTCAGGCAGATAAGTTCTTCTAGAGGACGGGAGTGTTCGTCCGTTGCAATCGTCGAACGGAAACTCGGATTTCGACAAGTTCTGTGCTGGAACTCACATTTCGACACGTTCGACCTTGACACCCCAAGGGTCCGTGGCCTCGTCCAGAGAAGTCTGCATAGTGTGAGAGATGTTCTCGCGCTCGGACAGGATCTCCGCCAAATTTCGCGTACCGAGGACCGTTCTCAGCGTGCTGGCAGCCAACAATCGGGTCGAATGACTGGAAAATAAACCGATGATCTTGCATGCTTCCGGCCGAGGTCTGGGGAAAATTGATTTCAGTTCACCAATTCGGTAAAAATTGGCAAAAAGGAAGACGTTAAACTCAATCAAGTGAAACGTTGCGCTTTCAAACATTAAAATATCTGATAAAATGGTACTCCACGTTAAGCTACATTCCCCTAAATTCTAAATACATCGAAGATTTGTTGCGTGAACCAATATTAGATACCTAATTATTTCCTGTTTATTTCCAAAATTAATTCTTGTTACTCTTTTGTTTGTTTCCATTCTTTATTTCTATTAAGTTCTTTATTAATTTAGTTAAGGGAAGATATTGTCCTTTACTATTTGTTCTGTAACGTGTGCAGATTCATTATTAAAAATTACGTCCTTAATTTGAAAAATGTGAATTAATACATTGGAATTCATTTTTCGTCCAATGGAGTCATTTTCACAATTTGAATATGCAATAAAAAGTACCAGGTCCGATTAAAAAAAAAACGACTTTCGATTTGAAAATCCTATTTCCGGTTAGTACTGGTAATTGCAAGTATCACCATTCGATAGAGCGTACTCTAATTAGTTACTAAAATTTGTTTAGTTTTCAATAAAAATCACTCTCCACCATTTTAATAGGGGTGGACGGGTGGCCTAGAGCACCCTGTATATAGAGAAATCACTGTACAGAGTGTCAAAAAATTATATGTCACGGCCACCATAGCGTGATTTTACACCTACGATTTGGTGGAAATTGACATAAAAAACTCTCCGCAAAATTGACCCTGACCTTGAAAATCAAGGTCAAAAAAACAAAAATTTTTTTATTTTAGTCGTGTTCTACTGGTCATAAGGATCAACTTTGTGAAAGAAACCATCGGTGGCATCTCAACCGTTCTCTTAAAAAATGATGTTGCATTTCTTATAATTTTTGCAGCTTCTTTATTTGTAAATTTTTTACATCCAGCGCCAATATATAAGTATATAGCGTACTATCATACAGCGGGTACCATCAGTAAGCTATCTCGTCGGGTATGAAATTATCATAATCATGATACTCCTATTTCCCTAACTACAGCAGGAAAGAAAGAAGCTGCAAAAATTATAAGAAATGCAACATCATTATTTAAGAGAACGGTTGAGATGCGACCGATGGTTTCTTTCACAAAGTTGACCCTTATGACCAGTAGAACACGACTAAAATAAAAAAATTTTTGTTTTTTTGACCTTGATTTTCAAGGTCAAGGTCAATTTTGCGGAGAGTTTTTTATGTCAATTTCCACCAAATCGTAGGTGTAGAATCACGCTATGGTGGCCGTGACATATAATTTTTTGACACCCTGTACATATTCCACATTTGGCTAGATTTCTCTGAATACACAGTTCGGTCAGTCGCAATGATTTAATTCGATTTCGGTGGACCGTTCGAGGATAGAACGTTGTTCTAATTGTTGATGTCTAGGACGGGTTGGTTAGGACGGATTTCTTTGTGAACCATCGAGTGCAGCGAGTAAAGACGTGCGACCACGTCCACGAGGCTGAAGAAACATGGTCGCACAACTTGCACGCGAAATAATCGAGTCGCTGGTACCGCCGCACCGTCACAAATTATTCAAGTAATTTGGTCACGCTCTCGTAACCCCTCGACGAGCCGTCCTCCGCATTTTTCTCCTCCATCGTCGCATTCGCTCTCGAGACGGAGCAAGACCGTGTCCGCCCCCCACGGAGATGTTAATTAAAATTTCAGGAAATCGTGTCCGCGTTAATTAACTCGTTGGTTCCCAACTCTATAATTTCCGAATCGGGGGCTGCTTCGAATCCTGCGGCTTTTTCGTTTTCAAATCGTTCGCAGACACGTTCACAGTCTTTTTCTTGCAGACAGATTTTCCTACGGTTCTTGGCAGGCAACGAGTTGTCTAAATGATGAATTTGTGTTTTCTGAGATTTAACACGTCAGTCATATATATAGACTGCGGATCTATATGCAAAATAAAAATGTTGCGCATCGTTTGCAGGAGATAGGAGCTGCATTGACATTTAATTCCCCGAATAACATCACCATACTAAAATCGCCTGGTCTTTTTTCTGTTTTGTATTTCTCTTACTCATTATCGTCATAAATTCCGAAATTTTTATTACCGAATTTCAACGTTAACTCGTGCAGTACTGGGCAGAGTAGATAAAAATTTCGTTAGGACCTACCAAGTATAAGAAAATTAAAATAGCACTGACTAGGTAATAAATCTTTACTTATCAGTTACGGGTTTGATTAAAAAATAGGATTCCTTAGAAGTATTCTTAATTACCTGTAATTGGCGATTTTGACGACGGCATTCAATGGTTCCTTGATGCGATAATAGACGACCGCGTCGACAGTTACTGTCACAGAATCCTTGGTGAGGACTTCCTGCGGAGGAACATCGAAGGACACTGTCCTCAGGTCCACGCGAACGCAGGTGTCCACGCATGGCATCACGAAGAACGTCCCTGATGATAACAACAACTTGAAACGCGTCTAGATCATTCGCATAACCGTTGATACCGGTCATAATCACCTGGACCACTGGCGTCGCCCTTCAACCGACCCATCCTGAAGACGACGGCTCTCTCATACTCCTGCACGACCTTGAAGGTGAAGCACAGGGAGAACGGGAACGTGACCAGAACCAGAAGGAACGATCCTATGGTCGCAAGTATTTCAATGAACCTCGTAGCACGGTCCACGCTGTTTTGTTCCGTCATCTGCGAGCCAATGATCTTAGCAGACTCTTCTACAACCGATTAAGAAGAAAAGAAGACAAGGTAGATCGCGATGTGAGAAATGCGAATAAAATCTCGTCGACCAGAACAGGTTGCTGTTCGACTTTGTTCGAAGCTGAGACGTCTTTACTGTCTTTCTTTCTCTCGAGAAAACAATCCGTCATCGACGACGATTGTCTGCGTTCAGACGGAAGAAGGCAGAGTAATTGTTGGGACGAAGAATGCTGGGACAATCAACGGAGACGCGTTCGCGCGTGCAGGTTCACGGCGGGGCGTTCACGGTTCACCAAAAGGCGAACCTACTCGTAGCTAATCTCGACGAGAGACGTTTCACGGAGCCGCGATCAAACGGGCAGCGATTGTCTCCGAAAACAAAAGTCTCCGATGTTTTCCCACCCTTCTTCGCGTCTCCACCCAGCGGTGGCTCGGGTCTTTTAACCATTGTGTTAATAGCCAGATAAGCTTCAGCTTTGAACGTAAGGATGATTTTTTAAAAAAGACGTTTGGAAATCTATAGTTTCAGTTGGACGTTTCGAACTATAGCTTCGAAAAACATCGCAGTTTTACCCAAACACTGGACTAATTTCAATCGTATGTTTTTTATAGGCGTTTTTTTGTAGGCGTTCAATTAGATGTAAGTTACACAGACATCTAATTCTTTCTTTAAAAATGTTAACAAGTTCAAAACAGTATTTATTAGGGTCACCCATAAGTAATCAATTATTTGCAAAGAATTTGTTTTGCCTTTAGTTCTGTACCGATCGTTGAAGAGGAAACACGTATTCTTTTACAGTTTTCGGTAAATCAGCTTGTGTTTAGAATATTCTAAAAAGTATAATTTTTTTTACAACCCTGTAATAGAATGGCGGCGTCCGTAACTTCCGAGGATCATATTCGTCATTGCTTACTTTTTCATTTTCATGCGGAATTTCATGCAACGGTAACAACAAAGAAAATTTGCGATGTTTATGGAGATGTATTGAAGGTCAACAAGTGTCAACGTTGGTTCAGAAGGTTTGCTGCTGGTGATTATGATCTCTCTGAAAGGCCTCGAAGTGGACAATTATCTGAGACCAACAAGAATATTTGTCGATCAATTTGCACTGCATTGTTACCCAGATTTCGTAGAGATCCATTTCTTAGCAGAATCGTTACCGGAGATGAAAAATGGATTCTTTATGATAGCATAAAGCGTTCGAAGCAATGGCTTTCCGCAAATGAACCGCAATATCAACCCCTAAACCTAGCTCATCACTTAGAAAGGTGTTACCTGTTAGAAACCTGGAGAAACAGTTACTGCTGAGTTGTATTGTCATCAATTATGACGACTGTATTCAGAACTATTGAAAAAGAGGGCCTCTTTAGTCTACAGAAAAGGTGTAATACTGCAAATTGACAATGCCCGTCCCCATACAGCGAAACTCACTCAGGAAAAAATCAAAGAATTGCAATGGGAAGTTTTACCGTACTCACCGGGTATTGCTCCCTCTATAATTTTTTCATATCTTTGGAACATTATTTAAGAAATAAAACATTCACCTCTGTAGAAGATGTAAGGAGACAGCCTGGATTTCTATTAGAGGGGGTTGAAAATTTGCAGGAAAGATGGCAAACTGTCCTCGATAATGATGGAGATTATATAAAAAATTAAGAAATCAAAACTTGAATTTACTACAAAGTTTGTTTTAGATTTCAAAATAGTTGATTACTTATGGGTCCCCCTAATAGTTCACGTTCTATAATTATACGAATTATTCCACTGTTTAATTGAATTTAATTGAATTTTCCCTATCCAGGAAAAGAATCGCAGAACTGGTTAAAGGTACTCGATCGCTGACACAACGATCCCAAAGACATACAAAATGCCTTAAGACTTTCTGCATAAATTCGGAAATTTCGCAACAATATCCAACAATTCTCACTGAACTCTACGAAGCACTCGACTCCTCCGCTGTCGGTTTTCGTGCAGCCGTAGTGCACCATGGGTCGCTCGAGAGGAGCAACTTTCCTCGCGTCCTTGAAGAAAACTCTTCAAGTTCTCCGTCTCCGGGCTTCGTTCGACTTTTGGCAACGCGTTGATTCCGAAGAAGGATCCACGGATCGGTGAATCCGGCTTCGACGAACGCGGATCGCATACTAATCGCGGGAACAGTCGCTAGGGGGGTTCCGAAGGCGGAACCGTCTTTCGAGAAGGCGGAACAGAGGCGATTCGATTACCGGCTACCGAAATAGCGAGCACAGGAGGATCCGCGGACGGACGAGGAGATGATCGCTAGGCTAACCGGGAAACTGAGGAACACCGGGGGCTGAGAGACGCATCCGGTGCGAAACGCTGGATCTCAGCCCGCTCGGGCCTTGGGAACGGATTGGATCTGGTCCGCAGAGAACCTATGGCAAACTAATCATCGTGGCCACGCGGAACAAGCTCGCCCGCTGTTTATGTATTTGCATAACTGCGTAAACTCGCGCGACGTCTGGATCCTGTCGCAGTTGCGACTCCTTTCCCTCGATGTGCCTCGCTGTACGATCCAAGTTAGGCTTTGCCGAATTTTGAACGAAATCCTCGAGAAGTACTATCTACGATTCTTAAGGGGGGAGCCTTGTGCAAAATAAGGTTTTTGGGCATTTTTCTTTTTGTTTACATCGATAGGAAATTTCCTCAAGAATGAAAAGGAATAAGAAGTAAGAAAGTGATCAGAGATGTTCTTGTACGTAATTTTTAAAATAAAGTGCACGGTTGCAAAGGTTCGTGCTTCTCGAAAAGAAGAAAAAACAGCTGAAGTACAACTTTTTCAGGAAGAGGAAGATCTGTCCTATGGCCCTGGAATCGCAGATTAGCAAAAAACCGCGGTAAGTTAAAATAAGAAGATTTTTTCACGATTTTTCTGCTACTCAAACTTGAAACGCATTTTTCTCGAAACGCAAAATTTCGCAAGCCGTGCAACGTAGCTCATAAACATAAAAAAATTACATACGCCATTGTGTTGCGTATAAAAAACAGTACTACTTTTTCCTCTTTCATTTTTTTCTAATATTTACTATTTACAAGAAAAACGCTGGCTAGTAATGGCGTGAACACCCTGTATGTTCTATAAATAATTAGCTCGAACATGACGAGCTCCGATTTTTAAATTTTTTATTTAAAACATTATTATTAACAATTGTTCATAACAGAAAATCCGTTTTTTTCAAAACTTTTTTGCATAAACTAACGATTCTATTTTGATTTTTTTGTTTCAGATCTTTTTTGTGCATTGTACGCTGTACGGCGCATTTACAGAATGCCATTTTCAAGCCGCCATTGCACCATTGACATTGACAATTAAAATTTATAAAAAATATTTTTGCTTACATTATAACATTAATAAATGATACCTCAAATTTTAAATCAATCTATGCATTACATTTTTCAAAAATATTCTCGAAAAAAAGGCCATTTGCACAAGGTTCCACCCCTAAGTAAATCGCTTGACCAACTGTGAGAGCTGCGAATTCATTTGCACACCTAATATTACGACACTTAGCCATGGGCAATACTAAATTTAGTATTGTAATTACAATTGCATACAATTTACAAAATTATGACTACAGTGTGGATCTTGATGCGTTTGTGTGCTAATTTTTCAAATATAAGAGAACGTGGGTAGGAATAAAAATGAATAATGCTTTTATTTTTATCAGATATGATTTTAGTTTCTATAAAATAATGCATAAAAATGGGAATTTACGTGAGGTCGGATTACGACATAATCGTCGGTAGATAAAGCCGATTAACGGATGGTACCGGATGCAACGCGTTGTTGCAAACAACATGGGAACAGTGGAGGGTAACGGGCCGAGGAAAAAGCACCTTTTTGATTTTCTGGAGGGAAAGTCGTTCGCGGGTTGGCTGCAATTTACTTTTTTCTCCGGAGGGCGTCAACTCGGGCATCACGATTTTAATCTTCTCGCGGCTTTTTCTCCATCGCGAATGCCATCGTCATCGCCGTCGCCATCTGCATCGATCTCGTGCTCCCGCGTATTTACAGTTGCACAAGGCTGTTTCGCAGCCGTCCGTCTCTCTTATTCCGTATCGGAATCCATTAGACTAATGAAACGCCCGTGCACGCGGCCACGTTGAGTTTTCAGTTGCCGTGCTGGCGAGAAGACTGTTCTTTTCCTCGATTCGAATCTCGACGCGTAAAGGATCGCAATTTCGCGATAAACGATAAACTACCGGCGTGAAAGCCTCGCCTCTATCCGGAGCCAGGCTCGAACATCTCTCTGCCGAAAGCCGCTTGAAAGACAGAACGAAACAACGCCGTCACGGGGTCTTTACTGACTGCCATTCTCTCAAACCTGCCCTTACACTGTTTTAAGAGGCGGCTGCTAGTTGGCAGGAACTGGTGGTTTTATCTTTCCCGAGGCGAAATTGAATTGACCGAAACCGGCGACGACCCGTTTGCACGAGTGGCCAGGGTCGACCACTCGGAATCAATTTTATCGATTCGAGAATGCGAGATTTTGTGTCCAGGAATTCTTATACGTACTTGCTGTTAGGAGGAGCTTTGCTTAAGTTTTCAATTAGCTTCCGAGAGTCTACACGCTGCCAGCTGCACTCCTTCCACATTTAATTTGTATACAGTGAATTCTCGATATATGTCGCCAAGGCCTGGATGATAAATGTCGCGGAATCGTGGATGGGTCGCGTGTATCCGTGTGAGACCACTACTAATTCAATACCAAACTTCTTTACTTTTCATTTTCTATTGGGATCTTCACCAACAAATACGTGGAATTTTTCTAATGAAAATCATATCAAATATGTTATAATTCCGATGGCATTTACTTATGTAATGAACGATGAAAATTACTTCCCATTGCAATAATATTAACCTAAAATTAGTGTAAATATGATGCGAATGATATCGTGTTTGGTACCATTTTAATCAGAAAAATTCCACAAATACATTGGTTAAAGTCTCATAAAAAGATAATTAATAATAAAAAAAGTTTAAGTCTCTTTCTTCCCCACACGCTGTCCTTCTTTGGATCCCAAACATTAATCGTTCGTTACACAAGTAAATATCATCGGAATTATATCATATTTGGTAACATTTTCATTAGAAAAATGCCATGAGTATGTTGGTGAAACTGCCATAAAAAAATAATGGAAAATAAAGTAGTTTTGCTAATTGATTGGTAGTGATCTCCTGGTGTCACACCGATATACCCAAGCCGTGTTATGTTTACACCTCTCGCGGGGTGTACCCCGCGGTAGTGGGGATAATTCCCCGACGTTTATCAGCCATGCCTCAGCGACATATATAGAGAAATCACTGTACTTCATTTCTACCGCGAGTGCAAAACACGATTTATGGTAATAAATTCGTACGTTGCGTATATTTAAACGCAGAAAATTTGATAAATCGCGATCAATAGCTTAAAGAAAAGGAGTGAATTTTAAGGCGTTACTTTGAATTAACTTTAAAATGTGTTCCCAAGAGAATTTATTAATATTTGAAGGGGACAAATAAAAGCTGTAAGGTCGCTCTTTGTGTTAAAATCATTTAGATTTCTACGAAAATCCGAGATGATGTAGAAAAATTGATAAATCCCGACCGATACCTCTAGGAAAAATGAGTGAATTTTAAGGGGCAACTTCAAATTTTTTTTTTAAATTCCCGGGAGAATCTATTCATTTTTTGAGGGGGGCAAATAGAAGTTGAAAGGTCGTAATTTATGACAAAATCATTTAGATTTGTAGGAAAATTCGAGATTATGTCGGAAATTGATAAATTGCGATAGCACGGGGTAAAAAGATTGGAAGAATTTATTAAGGCAGAAAATAAATTTGATTTGACCGCAGTTCGTTGGAATCGAGATGGGAAATGTTGTGTAAAGCTCTGTCGTGTAGTGAGCATAATCGTCAGTCTACAGGATTTGAAGTATTCCATATAATTTTGATTTATTTGGTGTTTTGATTCCCAAAGAAGTTCCGCGGCTGCGACATCCGGTACCGCGGGCGGGTTTACCTCGACTTCAGGCGTACTATTAATAATAATCAGCCACAGGATACAACGGTAAGCCAACGCAGCATCCAACGACTACGAAGCTTCGCGTCTAGATTACACGAGGTAATGCCGAATTTGCTCCCCAATAACCTGTCTCGAGTGTTGTTGGATCACGAATATTGAATAGTCTTGTGCCTGGGCGAAGAAACGGCGGATCATAGTTTGATATAATTCACTTTAAACTGCACCGGCTCAAACTAGATTAATATTCTTTCACTCCAAATAAAGTTTCGTCAAAGTGATTCCCTTTCATTAAGGGAGCCATTAAACGTTTCTTTTAATGAAGAACGACAGAATTAAAATGATCCAGTATATGGTAACTTCGGCGAAAATGTCCAAGATCTCTTATTCAATTAATTATGAATTGAATACACTTTTTAAAACGTGCATTTGCAATTTGGAGACGTCAACATTGCATTCAAATATGATGAGCGGATGCAGCTACACTTCAATTTAAACTAAACATATTTTTTATTGTTTCAATATAAAATCGTCAACTTATGCAAATAGTTGTAACATTTCGATCGCCCACTGTTTAATTAAAATGAATAAAGACTGGCAGTTGATTAATCTCACTGAATGGCTAAAATAAAATCGATCGGAGTGAAAGATCAAACAGCAGCAAGTAATATATAGTTAAACGATATTACTGTGGGAGGAATCACGGTTTCCAGAGCTGTCCAATCAATTTCAGGATCAGCTAATTCGTTTCGGGAGTCGATCTCGATTCGATCGAACGATCGGCTCCTTGTTCCTCATCCTCTTTTTCCGCGTCGGAAAGTCAATTTGACCCACTGTCGACGAAATAGCGTGGAATAATCCCGACATGAATACGTCGCTGATGGAAAAACGTTATCAATACGTTGCAATGAATGGTTGACGGTGACCAGTATGTCGCGAGACTAATAAAACGCGTACATGTCACAACGTTCTCTCTCTCTCTCTCTCTCTCTCTCTCTCTCTCTCTCTCTCTTCGGTTTCCTGTTTCCGCGACAGCGCGATGAAAATTCCACACACGACTGGACCAGAGGCGATGGGAAACATTGAAATAGCTGTGTTCCGAGTGTACGCGGAAATCGAAAAAAAAATAAAAAACACTGCGGAATACTGGGCCGGTAGTCGATAACAACCTGGCGGCGTATCTCTTGAATATTTTTCAGGTGCAATAAAATGTCTTGACCCTCCTGCCACCCTCTATTCAACTGCTAAATTCTGAATAATAAAACTATCCCGACGATAATTGTCTTACAGTTTTCTTCTACGTTCCACCCAACGAGTTTCATTGTATGTTCTAAGTTTAAACCCTTTGCACTCGAAGCTATTTTAACTCGAAAACGAAACATTTCTTCCGATCTAGAATATTGCCCTTCTATATATTTTTTTTCATGTTATACATACGAAAATGGTGCAATTTACTCGTACAATACCGAAATGTTTAGTAATTTGTTAAATACAAACAAATTTGATAACGTAAAATACATTTTGAATAATGATACAGCAATGGTATCTGGTATCTCCGGTGGTACCTTACAGTCACCATTCGATTGCTAAGGGTTAATTTACTTTGGAAACAAGTTTCACTTCGTTTTATCCGACAACATTATTTGTTGATGACACGGTGTAAGAATGTTATGAAGAATTCTCTATTTATTGTAAAAATTAAATTTATCGAATAAATTTCCCATAGACTTAACTTCACAATTTTGATTAAAAGAAGATGTAAAAATTAGGACAGCTTATTTATTAATACACGACTAGAAAGGACAAAGTTAATCGTAACAATAATTTTTGTAACATTCTCACACCTCGTAGATGTTAATAAAATTTGGTTTGCTCAAAGGATTGTAGTAAGAATTGATTTTCGAGTTTAGTGAAAAAATTGTGTCGTCACATGTGACCGACGTGGTATTAAAAGTGTGTTTGGAAAATTGTAGGAAAATCTCCGGAAATTGTAGCTAAAATACCCGTTCCTCTATCCGCAGAGCACAATTGGGGACTCATTTTAATATATCATACTTTTATAGTGTACGAGAACAGGATCAGAGGAACAAGTATACGATCAGAGCGTAGTAAAAGGGATCAGAATACGAAAGGGTGAAAAGAGGACATCGCAGGAACATGGCAGGGTTAAATACGAGTGTCCTTTGTGCCCGGGAGAGGTCGTCCTGCGGTCGACTTGAAATCCTTTCGCGTTTCTGGATCCGGTGGGGCAGGTACACCGGGACCAGATTCGCACGAGGCCATTGAAAGAAGGTACATCCTCTGGTTCTCCGGTTAGGGGCATTTTAATGCAAATGCAGGAACATTGGGTTTCCCGTTGCGGTGGCGGCACCAGCGAATCACGCGGAAACAGAGGAGAACATTCCGCCGGTAAGTCGTTCGCGGGTGAAATTTTCGCGAACCGAGCGGCCCACCCGGATGAACGCTTAACGGGCCGCATGAAAAATTCATGCGATCCCATTCGCCAGGATTATGCTCCTGACCGGCGCGCACGGCGTCGGGTAGGCGCACTCTACGAAACCGCAGGTTTTTCCGAGACCCGGTCTCAAACCGAGGCCGACCGTTTTCCGAAATCGGCTATCAGGTGAGGCGGTCGCAGTTGCGTTGGTGAAAACTTTTGGTGGGATTCAGACTAGATTTAGGATTTTTTTTTGGCAAAGCTGCAAGTCCTATTTGCTTGAAGCTGTCAGGACGTATTGCTATACATCTTGGAAGGTAGGACAATTTTTTTTTTACTTGAGAAATAGCGGTAGGTGCGAGAAAATTAGGGACGTTGTCGGACGACGTTTTTTGAAGTGTTCGGTGCGGTTCAGGCAAGCTTTAGGATTTTTTTTGGCAGAACTGCAGGTTCCATTTTCTTGACACTTTCAGGATGTATTGCTATACATCTTGGAAGGTAGGACAATTTGTTTACTTGAGAAATAGCGGCAGGCGCGAGAAAATTAGGGACGATGCCGAACGACGTTTTTGGAAGTGAACGGTGTGGCTCAGGCAATCTTAAGGGATTTTTTTTTAGAAACAGTGCAAGTCGAATTTTCTTGAAACTTTTTGGGTACAATGCTACACTTGTTAGAAAGCAGAATATAATTTTTTATTCAAGAAATACCATACTTAAGCCGTTTATTTTGAAAGTGGCCCAAGTCCACTTATACTTAAATTGAAATATTTAAGGGTTTGTGTTTCAGTAAAATTAAAAATATACGTATACGATACCAATGTAAGTGTATCTAAAAGAGTTGAATTTATAGTTGCTATTAAAATAATAGCAATTATTAAGTGAATAATATGTGCTTTCTTGCCAAAAATGGAGTTAAGCCACTTTCAAAGTTAACAACCAGATTCTTTATAAAATTTGAAAGAGCCCAAGTCCATTCGACATAATTTAAAATGCTTCAAATTGAAAAAACAATACTCAATTTACTTTATATATCTTTACAACACTTCAAAAACACAATTGATGCAATTCGGGACATTTTCTAACTACATAAATTACATAACAATTTACTGCTCATCTACATTTTGTGTATGCGGGAGGGATTTGAAGAAAACATGGTGCTCCGGTGGTATGTATCGTAGTAAGTCCATCATGTCCTTGTATTTCGTTGTTGTAATTCGTCTTATATTTTTATAAAGTGGTGTCAATACAGTATTTTCGAACTTTCTTGGTCTATCCCGACGCGGTAATAAATCCAGGATTTTAAACTTTGCATTCTCATCCACTGATATCTTATAGAAAAGATAAAAAGATATCTTATATGGTTCATCTGTCAAAAAACGCATCCAGCATATTTTTAATCAATTTATTGTTTCTCCGTTAGAATCCTGTACCCTTTTAAAAATTCCGCCCACAAATTGCGAACAAAGTTATAACCTTTTCGGCACTTTTTGATAATATCCTTCGGACATTATCAATAATGGATAGGGCTTAGGCCATTTTGAAAGTAAAGGTTTTAATTATTGAACTAACTGCGAAAACTTATGTGTCCAAAATTATCGTATATACTCTGAATATACATAACCGCAAATGTTGTATATGACAGCTAACTTGAAGTTGCACACGTAATTACGAGCAACAAAAAATAAATGACAAATGGACTTAGGCCACTTTCAAAATAAACGGCTCACTTATCGAATCCTGTTCTTTTTAATAAGGCCGTTTGATGCTCGAATTGTCTCGCGTAAACCACTATGGCGCATTTTCTGCTCGCTTCAAATCCAAAAATAGAACAGTTTTGTATTCCTAAAGGAGCACAGGGTATGTGACCCTTATTTTACACAGAAATATGCATTAGTCTTGCACTAGACATTCTCTTACGATTACTGTCGATACTGCGAATTTTCCGCATTGAAACTTCGCCAACATATTTCTAGAGTATTTTCGATATCATAAAAAGACGTCGACTTTTCTCGAACCTAGAATTTCAAGGCAGGAGGCGTCAAGTCGGGGTAGGTCGACCCGCTCGAAAATTTCATCATAATCTCGAAGTAAGAATATCGCCGGGCTTAATAACGCAGGCAGTCGTAGTCGGAGGGAAGAAGGTTGCACCGGGCTAATGTAAGGCAAGGGAATCTTAATCTCGTTGAAGCAGAAGGGAAACAGACAGAGAGCAGCCACGTTGGAGCGATTCCGCGGGGCGCGTGTAGCCAGCGCAGCAGCGTACCGACCCACGGAACGCCGAAGAAAGAAAGAACGGTGCGAGCGACGGAGCACGCCGTTCGACTCGCAGATTTCCCATCCGGCGTTCGCAGCCCTAGGGTGTAATTCCAGTAATTTAATTCCTCGGCTTAATATGGGGATCCCGGCAAGTTGGGGAAACAGCCAAACAGAAAGAAATGGAGGAGAAACGTCGAAAGCATCGCCGCGGACCGTCCCTCTACCAAATGGCCCAAAACGAACGCCCATTTCTACGAAACGCGACGAAAAACGCACGCCAACTAAATAAGCTAGACGTTTCTTCTGTGCCAAGCTAAAATATAGAACACCGATTTTATGTGTTTACGACAAAATCGAGTAGCTGCAGTTCGAAACAGTGAAAAGAAATTTATTTAACGAGCCCCGAGGTGCAGATTGAAAATGCCTCCTCTAATCTTTACAGGCTCTACAAAATCTAACACATTTTGGTTTATAAGAACATATTATTAGGTTGTTTTAATTGAAATGACCGTTTTTCACATTTGAAACTCCCGTCTTTGTAGTTTAGTTTTTCCACGACAGACAGCGTTGAAGTTGTAAAATATGGAAAGTACATGTCTCGTACATGTATTTGCGTGTATAAGTTTATTGATATTGTACAGTGTACGTGATTCAAAATCGATCTTTGGTCACCATGGAAAAAAAGGAAATTCGTATAATTTACTTGTACGAGTTCAAACTTGGACATACTGCGTCTGAAGCAGCGAAAAACATAAATGCTGCTTTTGGTGAAGGTATAGCAAGTTTCGTTCCGGTGATACAAATCCGGAAAATGAGCCTCATGGTCATAAGTCAGCAGCTATTAAAGATTCAGGTTTAAAAGAGATAATCTAAATGGATTCACGTCTAACTATTCCAAAAATCGCGGAGAGAACCAATATACACTATTCAAATGTCTCCCGACATCTGAAAAGTTAGCTTTGGGAAAAGTAAAAAAGTTAGATAAATGGGTCCCACGTGAACTCACTGAAAGAAACAAGATATCCCGTCTGGAGATCAGTTCTTCGATACTTTTTCGACAGAACAATGAAGGCATATTAAACAGGATAACTACCTGCGACGAAAAATGGATTCTCTACGACAATCGACAACGTCTGCACAGTAGCTAGACGCAGATGAAACTCCAAAACATATGCCGAAACCGAACCTTCATCCTCGCAATTGATGTCTGCAATGGTGGTCAGCAAAGAATATTGTACAGTTCTCATTTTTAAAAAAGGGTGAAGCATAAATGCTGATAAATACTGTCAGGAAATTGATATAATGTACGAAAAACGGCGTGTTGAACAGCTGGCATTAGTCAATAGATGTGGTGTATCATTGCTTTATGATAATGCTCGGCCACATACTGCGAATCAAAACTGTATAAAAATTAGCAGGGTTAAAGTGTGAAGTTCTCCCTCACCCTTCTTATTCGCCTAACCTGTCGCTTACTGGTTACCATATTTTCAAGCACCTAGATGGCTTTTTGAATGGAAAAATATTCAAAGAAGAATGTGCTGTAAAAACTGCATTTGATGAGTTTATTGCCTCGCGTTTGTTAGACTTCTACCGGAAAGGTATTGCGGCACTTGTATCACGATGGAAGAAGTGCATCGATGTCGATGGAAATTATTTCGATTAATGGAATATGAATAAAGTTTGTAAAATAAAAGTTTGTGTTGAAGATTCAAAATCGGCCACTTCATAATATTACTACCATTACTACAGAAATAATTGTATCATCGCAGCATTAATATGCTATTCATACGAAAGTTGCCAGGTGTCCTATGAACGATGATAATACGGAACGGGACCCCAACCGGTGCACTAGATGCGCTGCTCGCAGGTGTTCGGAACGGTTCGGAGACGTATCTGCGGATTCGCGTGTGCTAAAAGTTGCGGGACTTTCGTTTGGGAACTGGCAGCGAACCGATCGGTTCGATCGCCACGGTGTACAAACTTCGGAATCGAGTTTCGGAGGCGTTTCGCCACTAATTTTGTCGCGTCTAATCTGGGTTTACGATGCGATACGGGTGCGCACGCGTATGTAAAGCGACCACGATAGGGAGAGAGAGAGAGAGAGAGTGAGAGGGGGAGAGAGAGAGAGAGAGAGAATAGTCGGAAGATCTCCAACGGCTTGGCAACGAGTAGCACGTCCCAGCCATTAGGCCCCTAGATCGGGAAACACAATGAACATTCGACGGCCGAGCCTTGCAAATGTTTGCCGGAACGGTCGGCCGGTTAGTATTATCGCGAATCGTTGCTAACGACTCCCGGTAATCGAGGATCAAACTCAGCGAACGTTGATCGGACCGAACTCGATGGACATTGATCGCATCGAGCTCGTGGATCGCGCTCGATCGGTTAGGCTTTAACCAGTTACGTTATGACGACGACGAAATCGAGCGAGAACAAATCTTAGCCTCTGTGCAACGCGTGTACGCAAAGATGGGGGATGAGAAGGGGTTGTCTGGGAGTGCTAACAGCGAGATCTCGGTTCAAGTACTCCCACAGGATCACCCCGTCGGCTAACATACTCTCCTGTCTCTGCAGGATGTACGCTGTTCTCGAATTTGTCGGTGTGTATTCTCCCATCTTCAGGTTTACAAATATTGTTGGAGGTATGGGTGATTGTTCTGCGAGCGAAAATATCGCACGGAACTAGTGTAATTAATCAAGTTGAAATTGGATGGTTAGAATCGGAGTGAATGCAGTCTTAACGACTGTAACAGTTTTAACCCTTTGCACTCGGAGCTATTTTAACTCGAAAACGAAACATTTCTTCCGACCTAGAATATTTCCCTTCTATATATTTTTTTTTCATGTTATACATACGAAAATGGTGCAATACTGAAATGTTTAGTAATTTACTAAATACAAACAAATTTAATAATGTAAAAAATATTTTGAATAATGATACAGCAATTTTTAGTGTCGCCTTACAGTCGCCAATCGAGTGCTAGCAATGAGACAGTTTGCACATGTGGAACGTCTAACCACCACATTTTATCCCAATATCGTATCATCATATTTATTTTTCTGTTTAAGGAATACATTGGTTGACATTGAAATAAACTTGATTTAAAAGTCAAGTAAAAACAGAAGGGATGGTTGAAGACCAGCTTTGTAAAATTGTGTATAATAAACCTGTAGACTCTAACAGTATTTCTGGATCAAAAAGCTTCACAAAGCTTCACAGTGGAACAAAAAAAAACTTGTCCAGATTTTGCACCACGGTATTCAACAATTTTCGCGCGCGCGCACACACACGGACCTAATATCCAGGATAAAATACTTGCATCGCCATCTTTCCGCAGACAATTTTTCATCGGATGTTCGCAGCAGCGTCGACTCCCGGTGGAAACTTTTGATCGTTAATGTATGTTCGAGAGGCAGAATATCGACGAACGTCGACGTCGACGTAGCCGTTATCGTAGCCTCCGTCGTCGTCGTCGTCGTCGACGACTTTTCTCCTCGCGAAAAGGCTCCTTGTAAATTGTACCACGGGTATACTTATCGGCTCGACTTTGGGCTCGACGGCGCGCCATACAATGGGCTCCAAACGAGAGCAATTTTCCCGTCCTTTATTAGCGGCGAATCAAAACGTTCCCGGTCTCCTGGAACGCCGGGGAGTAAATGGCAGCGTAACGAGAGCCACGGAATTTCATCGCGTAACACGATACAGAGCCCCATCCCTCCTCCCCTCACCCCCAGTTTTCCTGTAATCCCCCGAAAACTCCGTAGCAGGGCAGATTGCGAACGTATCCGGCTCCCGGCCGGAAACGAATCCTGGATCTGGGATCCGGTTTGGGGGAAAGTATTTCGAGTTATAGGACGCGCGCGACACCGTTCACGATGGAAGATTATACTTGATTTCGCGGTTACAGGCTCCAGCAGGGGAAGTCGAAACTGCTGTTTCCGTTACGACGGTCACGCGCCAGCCGTGTATCCGTTTCGCTCCATCAATCGCCATCGAGCTAAACCACGCCTCACGATGTCGCGATCGCAACCTAATCCGCCCCGAGGATGTCGCCACGCCGCACACCATTCGTTAATGGCGTTGTTACTCTGGGAACTGAGCGGTCGCTGCGAAATTCCGCTCCTTTGCAGTCCGTTTGACTTTTCCAGGTTTACATTAGAAATAAATATACACTTCGACGAAGAACATCAAGTTGCAATTATTTCCCTCATGAATAATACACTTTTCAGACGTATTCTACAGAATTGACTAAATCATAATCTGAAATTCAGCTATAACGCAGAATCCATTGATGAAATATAGTGATCTCTCTATATACAGTGTATCCCACGAGCTTTGTCCACTTGAATATCTTGCTTATTTCAAACAATACGAGAAAATGTTACGTGCAGAAGTTGTAGGGTTTAAGAAACTACATAATATGATATAAATGATATTCTTGCAAATGGAGGCGTAGAGAAGATATAGAGGTCACCTTTGTTTTTTTAAATGGAATGTCCAATTTTTTGTATCATGAATCGATAGACTATCGAATTCTGAGTAAAACTGTATTGACCTCCATATGTCCTAAATCTAATACTTAACGAGATATTATCGAAATAATTTTCTTTCTTCTTTGGACAATATCTCGTTAACTATTAGGTTTAGGACATATGAAGGCAACGCTTTTATACTCAGATTTTGATACTCTATCGATCTATGGTATAAAAAATGGGACATTCCATTTAAGAAAATGAAGTTGACCTTGACAATACTATAAAAAAACATGTTTTTCGAACTTTTCTTTATTGCAATATATAGCCAGTCGAAAACTGATCAACTTCTGTTGAAAATATTTTTTGTCAGATTATCGCAAGTACTTAAAAAATCGTGAAAACCGTTACGTGGGACACCCTGTATATCGAGAATTCGAGAATGTTGATAAGACTATAAACTAACCAGGAACATTGCTAACTGGAACCAGGCTAACGTTGTTCGATAGAGAACACTGAAGGTATTAGAAGAATTCGAGACTACTCTATAACTAGGCTGCGGATTGTATGCATTTACGGGGAAAATGAGTGGCTGCAATTGAAAACAGTCGAGCGATTAAAACGATTTCATTATTTTCAGCTGCATACAATTTTTAAAGAAAATAAGAATATTCTTCTTCTGTGTCTTGACGAAGACTACCTATTTTTATTTCGCATAAAAATCCGCAGTTTGTTACATCGTCGTGTTAGACTTACTGAAAGTGTCAGTATCTATTCATTCAACTTCCGCGGCTCGCAATCGGTTCGGAAAACTGTTACACCGTCCGCTAATGAAATGTCGGTAAAGTCGATCAGGTTCGCGACGGAAAGCAGCATCTCCGATGCGATAGGGTACGGGAAACTGGGTCGACCGAGGATCGGCAAGACGAATTCATTTCACGGAAGGGAAGAAGAAGAACTCGTGGCTCGAAGAACCCGTGGAACCGTGTAAATCCGAGCCTCGGGGCGCTGGTTACACAACACTGGATTTACTATCCCGCAAAGTTTACGCAGTCAAGTACGGGGAGGTTTAAAGAATCACCGTCGTACGAGCAGCCCCCGACCCTTCTCCTCGTTTCCTTCTCCCGTAACACCTAGTTATCCTCGGGATTTACTAGCGCAAAGAGAGAGAGAGAGAGAGAGAGAGAGAGAGAGTCTCCCTCTCTCTGTTGCGCGCAGAAGCAGGAACAACGGCATACATCGAGGGATGCACAAGGGTGGATGTGCCATAGCAGGATGTCGAGGGTCGTCAGTTACCGATCACCGATCCCTGGATAGCCGATCTACACCGCTACGTACTTTGCTCCGCAGGATTTACACTGTTCTTGGCTTTTCGCCCCTTCCAATCGATCCCGCGTCGTCGTACACGAGCGCAGAGGCCCTCGAACCCCGTGTACACTTGCCCTCAAAATTATGGCTGCGATCTAGTGCACCCCCATTATGTTCCCATCCCTCTATCCTTCCATGAAATCACCCGATCTTTCGTTGTTCCTAACGATGGCACCAAGGGGTTTGCCCTTGATCCGATCTCACGATTAATATTTGTTATTTCACTGCGGATTACCGACGATTAAACGAGTGATACAGTCAGCGTTGCTGAAAGAAGTCCCTCGAAGGGAACAGATGACGTCACGTGCCGAGAATTGCCTCACCAACGTAGGAATAGTGGTGGTACCTAGTGGTGTCACTATCTTGGTTGGGCTACGCTATAGTTTTGTGGAGTCACTCAGGTCCTGACTATAGCATTCCCCCACTATTCATCCTGGAAATCCGCAATCTGATAACGCCGCTAACACTTGGGATTTCACTGCGAATTACCGACGGTTAAACGAGTAACACAGTCATCATTAGACTTATTTGAACTTTATGCTATTACGACAGAAAAGAGTAGTTGAAATTTAAAACAGTAAAAAGATTGGAAGAATTGGAGCGTGTCAGTGTATCATTTTTGTCTTGTTGAAATTATTAAAGAGAGAATGACAATTTCATTTGACCCCTGTTTCCTATAATTCATGCAGACAAATTTTATTTTGCATAAAGGTCCTCAGGCTACTAATTACGAAGAAAGAAATGTGTCCATAAAGAATGTATGCACCACATTATGGCATAGACGTAAATCAATAAGATTAACCCATTCATTGCCAGTTAAAAGAGCGTCTTGCCCCGGGAGCCAAGATTTTATTTGAAAGAAAACGTGGAATATCGCACAATCTAATGATACTTAGTTGCAGATATAGTACCAAAATGGCATTTACAGTAATTTTAAAATGAAAAAAAAACACTACCACGTATTTCGTAGTAAACGTACGTATCAAGGCTGCCGGCTACGAGGTATCTCGTAGTGTTTTTTTCGTTTTCAAATTACAGTGATTTATCTATATATGTCGCCAAAGCCTGGATGATAAACGCGAACCTTCCTCTTTCGAATGAGTCCCACCCCACCGAAAAATAATCTCATATAAAGACGAAAACTTTCCTCCCGTCAAACCATTTTTCACCTATTTTTGTCGGTAACGTGGTCACTCTACCTTATCGCGGATTTACGGCGTCTTAGCCCTTGGTGCTTGCAAAGTGTCGCGTTGCAAGTAGACTGCCGATTTTTTGACAAAGTAAAAATTCTAATCTCAAAACACAGGAGCTACGTAAAGTCTAGTATCAAGCATAAAAAATTGGACATTCCATTTAAAAAAACAAAGGTGACCACTATATCTTCTCTACGCCTCCATTTGCAAGAATTTCATTTATATCATACTATGTAGTTTCTTAAACCCTACAACTTCTGCACGTAACATTTTCTCGTATTGTTTGAAACAACCAAGATATTCAAGTGGACAGAGTTCGTGGGACACACTGTATGCCAACAATACGGGTCTTGCCAGCGTCGTGTATCGTGCAGGAGACATACCCGAGCCGTGTTATGTTTACACTCCTTGGCGTCGGAAACCTCTTGAGCTTCGTAGCCCCTCGCGAGGTATACTCCGCGGTAGTGGGGATAAATCCGCGACGTTTACCATCCAGGCCTTGGCGACATGTATAGAGAAATCACTGTAGTCATCTTTCTTCTTTATCGACAGTAAAACATTAGCACTTCTTTTAGATCACCGCTATCGAAGCAGCTATTTAGACATGTAAGAGCCTTTAGCGTTTTCCTTGTCACAGTTGTTCCAGATAAAATTTCAGATACAATCGCGACCTGCCGCCATTCCGCCAACGAACATTGAAATCTTCCGGATCTCTCCGATGCTCAAGAATTCGGTATTTTGCGGATTTCGAGTTCTCGAGATCGTTGTCCGCGGACAATGCTTTTGTTAACGCGCGCGCGAGCTCTCGTCGGAACGAGACGCTGCTCGAGGCAGTTTTGCTAGGCTTCCGCCTTCATTTTCCAACGAGGTTTTCGCTTGATAAGTTATGGATATATATACGCATCGCGGGGGTTAATTGAAAAGTTGGCGTTGTGTCGCTCTCGTCGAGGAGGAAGCGGTCGATCCGCGCCACAAGCTCCGCGGTCTTTTTTCCCTCGCGCTTCAACAACCTGGAACGAACGTAATTTACGATCATCGTATGCGACCGAGATCAACGCTCTGCACCGTGTCCCTGACGACAGAGCCTTTTGCCGAGTGTCAGAGTCTTTTGCTTTGGAACGCGAAAAAGTCTCTAAATTGAGTGGGCTGAACTTTCTGAGAAAGTGAACCATTTTGTGAGTTACAGTGAATTCTCGATATACAGTCGGGGACAAAAATAAGTGGACAGTTAGTGGAGATAGGTAAAAATGGAGTTTAGTCGAATTAACATGACTGTTACAAACTCAAGTTATATTTATTATGTATCCTTGTAGTGTATAGATTATTTAGCGAATAATTGAAGTTCATATTTACATCTTTGTATAAACACGCCTTACTATATATTAGGAGACAAAAATAAATGGACACTTGGTTATAATGTTATTGTGAGGTAAGAAATGTATGCAAACGTTAGGCACAGGTCACGCTTACGTGCAGTGATCACCACCAAACTTATTAGTACCAATTCAAGCTTCGTACAAGTAAGAATATTTATACAATAATTTCAGAATGCCAGAAACGAAAAAAATTTCATATCAAATTCGCCATTCAATTGTATCGGACTGCTGTAAGAAATGAAGTCACCGCGTAATAACTCGCAAGTGCAACGTATTTAAAAGTGCAATAGGAAAAATTTATAAAAAATATCTAGTACATAAGACCGTGAAAAATTTAATAGGTCGTGGACGCAAACGCTGTATGTACCAGCATACAAGAAGACCGTTGAATTTTTCGTAAAATTCGAAAAGATCCAACGCTTGTAGCAAGAAGTATTGCAGAAATAGTGGAAGTAAATGTTTCAACAAAATAATAAAACGAAGACTGCACGAAGCTGGTTTAAGATGCTGCAAGGCTAGACGTAAGCCACATATTAATAAAAGAAATATGAGAAAACGTTTAGCATTTGCAAAAAAATATGTGAATATGCCACTAGCATTCTGGAAAAATATAATTTGGAGCGACGGAAGTAAATTTGAGTTGCGACAATTAAAAAAGACGCACAAAGTCTGGAGAAAAAAACATGAAGCGTATAAGAGATCATTTATTACATTGACAGTTAAATTTGGCGGTGGATCATTAATGGTGTGGGGGTGCTTCTCACGAAACGGAATTGGTACGTTAGTGCAAATTGACGGAACTATGAATGCAGATAAGTATACTAATATACTAAATGAAAATTTAGAAGGAGCAGTGGTAAAAATAGGTTGCAACGACGAATTCGTCTTTCAACAAGACAATGTAAAAACATTTTTAATTTCTCAAGAGAAAATTCTAAAAGGTATCTAAAAATTTGTTAAGGATTCCAATATTAAATTCCTTGAATGGTCGGCCCAGAACCCTGACTTGAACCCTATCGAGAATTTATGGAGTTTACTGGACGCAAACGTTCCATTGGACCAGATAATTATAAGGTCGATTTTTTCAAAAAGTTACAGTTTGAATATGAAAAAATTAGTAACGATTATATTGAAAAGTTAATACAAAGTATTCCTCGACGTCTGGAAGTAGTAATACAAGCAAAAGGCGGCAATACCAAATACTAATTTTGTTATGTTTTCCATTTATTACGCATTTCATTGAGTGTCCACTTATTTTACACAAAGATGTAAATCTGAACTTCAATTATTCACTAAATAATCTATACGCTATAAGAATATATAATAAATAAAACTTAAATTTATAACAGTCATGTTAATTCGACTAAACTTCATTTTTACCTATCTCCACTAACTGTCCACTTATTTTTGTCCCCGACTGTATGTCAACGACACAGGTCTTGACAGCGTCGTATACGACAGAGCCGTGTTATGTTTACACTCCTCGGCGTCCAAGGCCTCTCGAACTTCACGGCCCCTCACGGGGTACACCCCGCGGTAGTGGGGATAATTCCGCGACGTTTATCATCCAGGCGTTGACGACATACAGGGTGGCCCACATAACTCTGAACAGCTCAATATCTCGAAAACTATGCCATCGATTTTAAAGTTCTTAGTCTTAAATTGCATGGAACTGAAGGGCCTTTCTGACTACATAAACGTGAAGTGGCCCCCCTTCCCCTTTAACGGCGGAGGGGAGGTACCTTTGTAATTTTAAATGGAACCCCCTATAAAATGTTACATATTTAGATTCTACCGGAAAAAACAAGTCAATTTTGTCTGAAACATTTTTTTGTCAGATACTTCCATGATGAGATATAACAGTTTGAAGTTTCGAGTTGTAGGTACTTGAAGCGCTCGGAAATAGCGTTATGGAATTATACGCGCTTCATAATTTAGAAACATTTCATAATTTAGAAAAGCGGCTTAGTAAAGCTGTCACTAATGAAAATAATAGTGCCAGTATTCTTGCTGCAATTACATTAAATCCTCATATTAGTCAACGTACACTTGCACAAACATCACATATTAGTCGTTCATCAATTCAACGAATTTTGAAACGGCAAAAGTATCATCCATATCACATGGTTTTATCACAAGAGCTTTCGATGGCAGATTACGATCACCGCGTAAGATTTTGTGAGTGGCTGCAGGGTGTTGTGGAAAACGACTTTTTGTGCAAAATACTTTTTTCCGATGAGGCCACTTTTATGAATTCAGGGCATGTAAATAGACATAATCTGCATTATTGGGCCGTGGAAAACCCAAATTGGATGCGATGTGTTCCCTTTCAACATCGATGGTCTTTAAATGTTTGGTGTGGCCTAATAGGAGATTTTGTGATTGGACCTTATTTTTTTCAAGAAACTGTAACATCTGCAAGTTATTGTGATTTCTTAAAAAATCATTTGCCTGCGCTTTTGGAAGATGTGCCACTGCACGTTAGTAGAGAAATGTGGTTCCAACAAGACGGCGCTCCTCCACATTTTGCAATCATCGCCAGGCAATTTTTGAACGAAAAATTTGGGAACAAATGGATAAGTCGTGGGGGACCTCGTCAATGGCCTCCTCGATCCCCCGATCTAACACCATTAGATTTTTTCTTATGGAGATATGTAAAGGACAAAGTTATGTTTGAACCACCGACGACAAAAGAGGATATGAAACAAAGAATACGTGACGCTTGCGCTTCAGTGACTCCCGAAATGTTAAAAAATGTTAGAACAACTTTGATGTTTCGAGTAAATAAATGTTTACAAGCCCGTGGTGGGCATTTTGAACATTTAATTTAAAGTACATTTTATTTCTTCACGAATAAGCAAAGGACTCAAGCGCGTATAATTCCATAACGCTATTTCCGAGCGCTTCAAGTACCTACAACTCGAAACTTTAAACTGTTATATCTCATCATGGAAGTATCTGACAAAAAAATGTTTCAGACAAAATTGACTTGTTTTTTCCGGTAGAATCTAAATATGTAACATTTTATAGGGGGTTCCATTTAAAATTACAAAGGTACCACCCCTCCCCCGTTAAAGGGGAAGGGGGGCCACTTCACGTTTATGTAGTCAGAAAGGCCCTTCAGTTCCATGCAATTTAAGGCTAAGAACTTTTCAAATCGATGGCATAGTTTTCGAGATATTGAGCTGTTCAGAGTTATGTGGGCCACCCTGTATATAGAGAACTGTATTACTAATTCCCTTTAAATTGTAAAGAAATTCTTTTTTATCGTAGTCAATATTTAACCATCACAGAACATGTGGTTATATAATAAATATAAATTTTCTATTTTTCCTAGTAGATTATAGGCATCAAAAAAGTTCTAATCATTGTAATCACAAAAATTAATTGTAATGCATGGGGTTAACCTTTTGATTATAGCATCTCGGAAATGTTCATTTTCTTGTAACAATTAATTCAATGAATCTTCCACTTCGGTGAATCGCAGTATCTGTACTTTGCAAACGGATTGTCTCGTCGTTGATGAGGAAACACGGTGAAAGGTGTTCGTTGATTTGTCTTGTATCGCGAGTCGCGCGACTCGATATTGAAACGCGGAATCAACGAAAAGACTTCTTGCAGCGCTCCGTGACAAAGAGTATCGCGAAGAATCGCTGTTGCGAAGGTGCGCACAGGTGAATTGAAGAAGATTATATTTCGGCTTTGTACCTATACATCGGAAACTTGAGACGTCTCCAAGCAATGGTAAATGGCGTTTTCCAACTTGCGCGAGAATTGTGCAGGATTGTTCGAAATTAGTCTAGCGTCCACTGAACAACACAATAATATTGATGTAGATAATATAACTCTAAGAATAATTTCTAAATATTAAACGTATAATTTCTAAAATAATAGTATTTTGCAATTTAGTTGACAGCTTGTCCAAATTATAAAAATAAATTAGTCTGAACCGTACTCTTAGTAAATATATTCTTCACCAACTTATTTGACAGCTGACTGTGAACCAAACTATAAGGATAAATTAATCTAAACCAAAATTCCTTATAAATAAATACAAGCTTTCCCAGCCTGCTTGATGAAGCTGATCCAAATTATAAGAATAAGTTAATCTAAAATTTCCAACTTATTTGACAACAGGCCCACAAGTAAGAAATGTTTTTGTCCACTAGAACATGCTGGTATACTCCATTAATTGTTTCCATTGAATGTTTGTTTGCCGATGCAAACTGTCAAAGATGTACAAATGAAAAAGAAGGGAAAATTATAGTAGAACCCGGTCCACATTCGCTGACTGCCGTGTTGATAGTGTGTCGTTCCTAAACACAATGTATCTATCACAGCGACAAGGTAATTAGACGGTCCCAAAAAAAAATTTATGACCCAGTATCAGGACGGGCAATTACTTATGACTAGACTCAATATTTTCACCGGCAGTATAGCATCCCGTTTGCCAGCATGGAATTGATCAATACTTCGAAAAGCTTCGTTTTCCAGGTTAGCCTGAAGAAGAAAAAAAGCAGCGAGGGTAGCGGTGACGGTGGCCGTGGTCGCGGTTATGGCAGCAACACGAACAAAAGGAACGAGGGTTGCCGATGACGTGCCTACGACGCATACTGCCGCAAAAAACGCCTCTCCTGAACTAGAGTCCATTATTTTTATTGTGTCTCTGATAAAGGTAAGTAATGAATAGAGTTTTCATAAAGTGTGGTACAATGCTCTCCAACAATATTTAATTATTACAGCCTTGGCATTGATTTGTGACGAAAATAAATATATTAAGTGTACTTGCAAATTAATTCGTACCTCTTATAATTAATCAATTGGTTGTCTCTTTCATTTCTTTAAATAATTTTTTATTATTGGATTCATCAGTTTCATGTAACATGCGATGAGTGCGTAGTGATGCGTGTTGAGAAACACAAACAGGTTCTGAACAGTAAATTTACAAACAAATTAAATATTCGGGACATTGATTGAAATAGCACAATTATTTAACATTGTTGCAGTTACAGTCGTTGAGAACTTCCTTAATTAATATTGACGAGCAAAATATCAGTTGCTGGTACAGAAATATTTCTATTTTTTATATTCAGCAAGTTCTATTCAAACTAAAAACTTTTACTTTGAAGGACCTTTCATTGTCTGTTCTCGTTAAAACTTAGAATGTGAGAAAAGATGAAGAAAAGTTCCATGTTTCAAACAGAATCTATTAAAATGCTCCATAACTCTTTCGATCCCTGACTGGAACGCATTATCGGATCGATATTATAATATTGTCTACCAAGAATTGCACCATCATTTTTCAAAATCTATAACTCATACATGAAGACCTCGTTAATAAAATCTCTTCACAGGCAAATCGTTCGAAAATTTTCCATTTTCGCCAACATTTGTCGTACACTGTAGCAACAAAAAAAAAAAAAAGAAATGTATGCGACAGAATCGAAAATGCTGGTCACGATAAAGCTCCAGGGTATTGCCCTGTCCTTGTCTCTTCCGCAGTAGGTAAACCCGAAGATGTCAGGAGGACGAAGAGTTACCATAAGTGCTATTGCGCTTTTACCAATGGATCAAACATATTCCCGACGTGTGCTCCACAAGGACCGCCCGTTCCTGTCACCAACACAGAGTCGTGTCCCTCGAAAATTCGTTTAATAAGACAACGGAAGCGTCCCGGAAGCCAATATGGCGGGGCTGTTTCCTCAGCCAATATTCGCCTAGGGTTCGAACGATTCGCCACGTAGGCAATCCGCGAGGAAAGAATCATGCGAACGACCCATTATTATTCGATATTGTACGCGGATAAGGTGTCATGCATAAAGGAAGAACCTCGACGACTGTTCTGCAGGACCGTGCAAAAATAAAGAAGACGTCAACTTTTCCGAAAACGGGAACTTTATATTTCGTTTTGGCTTCGTTTTACATTTGGCTGCGTTTTCTGCTCTTGCCTTCGCTGCTTTTGACGTGCAGCAATTTTTTACCGTTTTGGAAAAGTGCGTAGAACGTGTGTGAAAAGTACAAAATGAGTGTGTGTTCCATTGATGTATTTGTTGTTCGATCAAGGTGGCTATGGTGCATGAAATATTCTGAAAATGCATTTTGTTGAAAGGATTCAAAGTTTTTAGTAGAGACAATCACTTGATCATGTTCTAGGATAAATAAATGAGCAAACGTGTTAAACAGCTGTAAAATGCAGTCTAGCTGTCACACCTGATTGCAATGTTGTATATGCTACCAGAGTAGCTAGTGACTAGATTATAGACTAGCAGACTTAATGCATTCACTACTAGACTGTGGATCTTTATACAAAATAAAAATTATTTGCATTAATGACAGAACAGTCTGCTAATACCGATTTTGTTCAGGGAAGTATTCTTCGTTTTTGTAGAAATGTATCAAACACCTCTGGTAAATTGCTAGGATTAAGTACCTAGACTGTAAAATTCTTCATTTCATGATCCCGTTTATGCACCCAACTCTCTTATTACAAAGTTTCGGTATAGCACAGCTTAATAAACTTAAACAACCCTCGTATAACACGAATGTTTCCATCTCGCTGTTTTTACTATAGTTATAGCTTAACACAGTTTCTTTACAACATAGAATAAATTAACCGTGTTATGGAAAGATTAACTGTGCCTGAAAAAAATTGTTCTGACCAATTATGGTCCAAGAAGCTCCATATAATAATTTACAATTTTTGTAGCAGCGAATACTGTTGCTAGCCAGTGGTCCTGAATAACAGACACACGTCTAGGAGCTGGAATGATGAATTCCCGAATAAACGAGTCAGGAAACACCGATAAACGCGATCGAGCATTCCCTTTAGGCAGCGCGGCGCGTTTTAACGCGTCCGAGGAATTTTTCGTCAAGCCCCGAACCGATCGCACCAACGCCAGAGAAACCTGTCGCTTTAAATTCGCGTTTAAACGCCATTCACCGATGTTGGCATCGAAAGCGTCGCTCTGTCCTTTGGATACGAAAGGTTTGTTCGATCGCCTTCCTCGACTACCATCCTCCACTTCTTTGTCGATCGGTAGTCCATGTTTCGTAGGTTGCCTCGTCAACGTCGCAATTCCTGTATCGCCACGCCAACTTGTTCCTTTAACCCATTCACTGCCAACTACGAGATATCTCGTAGTAAGCGTACGTACCAAGACTGCCGACTACGAGATATCTCGACTATTTAGCTGTCTCGAGATATCAACGAGTAGTACAGCGAATTCTCGATATGCAGTATGTCTCATGAGCTCTGTCCACTTGAATATTGGACAATAATATTGGTTATTGGTTATTTCGTAGGGTTTAAAAAACTAGATAATATGGTATAAATGATATTCTTGCAAATGGAGGCGTAGAGAAGATATAGACGTCACCTTTGTTTTTTTAAATTGAATGTCCAATTTTTTATGCTCGATTTCGATATATTGGCGTATTATGAGTATAAAAGTACTAAAGTGTATTTGTCCTAAAACTTACCGTTGCTGAGATACTTAACTCTTCTCATTCTATTACTTTCATTATGGAACGTATTCAAGGATATGCTCACTACGTCAAATGTAAACATTGGTAGGCTTTCGACGTCTCTTAGTGTCAGTCAGTTTCTCAGTTAGTGAACACAAGACAGTCAATATGAAATTTTCATTCGAAAAACAATTAGAGATGCTTTTAATTTATGAAGAAAGTGACTCGAAATTTGTACGGTAAAAGATATCCAAACCGCGTATGCCCTTCACACAAGATTTTTGATAGATTGTGTAAAAAATTAAAGGAAGTCTCGCTGTTCGTAAGATGAATCGTGAAAAGCCTGTGTGTAGTGATGAAGATAATGAAATTAATGTTGTTGCAATGGTACATCATAATCCTCATATCAGTGTACGCCAGATTCAGCGCGAATCTGAAGTCAGCAAAAGTAGTAGCATCACGAATTCTCACTCGTCAGAAATATCATCCGTACCACATTAGCCTTCACCAGAAATTACATGACATGGATTATGTAAATCGTGTGAGATTTTGTGGATGGGCTTAAATGCAGCTACAAATCAATCCACTTTTTTCTCTTTAATACTATTTACCGATGAGGCTAGTTTTACCAGCACTGGGCGTGTTAATTTAAATACATAGCACGCATTATTAGTCAGTACAAAATCCTCACTGGCTACGAGAAATTGATCATCAAAGACGCTGGTCCATTAATCTGTGTGGAATCATAGGGCAACAAATAATTGGGCCTTATTTCATTGACGGCACTTTTACTGGTCAAAAATATGATACATTCTTAAGAAACACCTTGCCAAATTTATTAGAAAATGTGCCACTAAGCGTTCGTCAGACAATGTGGTATCAGCACGATGGATGTCCAACACACTACGCTCGAAGGGTTAGAAGTACACTTAATGAAATATACCCAAAACGATAGATAGAACGAAGTAGCACGAAGTCCAGATTTAACACCCCTACATTTTTTCTTGTGGAGAAGATTGAAAAATATTGTGTATCGAGATGCACCAACAATTCCGTAAGATGGCCGACATTTCGAACATTCTTCATGAAAACAGTAAAATATATCAGCAACGGTAAGTTTTAGAACAAATACACATTAGTACTCTTATACTCAGAATATGCCAATCTATCGAAATCGAGCATAAAAAATTGGACATTCCATTAAAAAAAACAAAGGTGACGTCTATATCTTCTCTATGCCTCCACTTGCAAGAATATCATTTATACCATATTATGTAGTTGCTTAAACCCTACAACTTCTGTAAATAACATTTTCTCGTATTGTTTGAAATAACCAAGATATTCAATTGGACAGAGTTCGTCGGACACACTCTATATTGAGAATTCACTGTATGTCTATGCCATTCCATATCTGCTTGCAGTCTCGACTTTCGAAAAATTCAAGTCAGTGTATTACAAGAGCAGAAATCGCACGGGGACTGTAACAGCTCGTAAACGGCTCATTACTCTCTCAAGCAACGAGATCCTAACATTTATACGATCCCGTTAACGCTTAATACCAAACATCACGAAGCCATAACCACGTGACCATTATCGAAACCACGCTCCCCAACACGTTCCCGTAAAAGAAAGCAGATGTAGATCGACGATGAACGCTCGGCAGGTGGGAATAGAGTAAAACGATCTTCTGTTCTCGAATAAAAGTAGAACTCGGTTGAATTTGGGCACCGTCTGACCGCGTCTCGGTTAGGCGAATACATATATACGAACGCGACCTCTCGTCGCGGCCATTCCAGCGTGGCAGAGGGCCGGGAGAAAGAGAGCCGAGAACGGCCGCAAAAACTTGGAAACACGGAGCTTTATGAATGTTTAATGAAATTGGAATATTCAGGGGCGCGGCAGCCACCCGGCCGGGCTTTCCACAATACTTATTTCGCAATAAAACTTTGGTGGTCCGCCGTCGAATCCCTGGACTCCCAGACTCTGGGTTGTGATCTAGAGTCCGGGGACTCGCGGCGCGTTTTTAAGACCTCGTATTCTAGACGATCGCCGACCGCAGACGACTTTTACACGTGCTGCGGAAAATGGGTTACATTAGAATCGCCGGCCGCGGGTTTCGCCAATGGAGGCTTAAACGGCGACAATTTTACCCAAAAATGGCCTCGATTGAAAACGACTTTCACTGACAGCTGCGTGGGCAAGATCTGAGTTAGATCCAGTTCCTGTTTGATTACTTTGGATCGAGTCAATCTATAAATTCGTTCGTGGTTGTCTTATGTCACTCGGACTCTACATGATTTACCACCATTTTACCACGTTTTTATTAATTTGCTTCCTTGTCTGTTTGTTTGTCTGTTTGGTACAAATTTTGCAATTGATTTGAAACTAACTTCCCGATGAGCTAGAGACATGAAACCTTAAACGTAGCTCAGAACTGGATGACAACACACACACAAGACTAAAAAGCAGAAAATAATTATTTAAATTAAAAAATGTTTAATATACCACGTTTTTAGGACGGACTAAAAAGTATAAAATAATTTTTCCTAGCCCCATACAGATTCTTAACCCCATACAGATAGTCCAGAAAATTTGTAATTGTGAATTTTGAATAGCTATGAAAATACTTGTAAGATGTAAAACGAAAAACGTGGGCCGCAAGATAATAGTAAGGAGTGTAGAGAGTGGCTGCCGTTCAAAAAACCCACACAACAGTTCATATCATTTGCAGTGCAATCAAATTGTTAGTGACTTAGGTGAACTATTCAATCACAAATTTTCAGGACTATCTGTTAGAAATCTGTATGGGGCTAGGAAAAATTAAAAACGTGGTATATTAAAAATTTTTTTTATGTAAATAATTTTATTAAATCGTACCTTTGAACGCCCAACTCTACATCGGTTGCCAAATGGATTTTCAGCTAACGACATTCACGGTACATTTTTTTAATCATCATAATCCACGACGTAAAATCGTAGCGTCCTCTTCACCCGCTACTTCCGTTTTCTATGGAAATCCTTGAATTATCATATTACCCGACGTGACGGAAGAATCTTCGTCACGGGTCGCTCAAGTTATGCGACAGTGAAATTGTGCGATCCAAACGATTGCATTCGTGGCACCAATTTTCTGACACAGAGCCGAATAAATCGACGGGCGTGGATAAGCTCCGGTAAAGTCCCGATCGTGCTAATAGGAAATTACTGTAATAAAAAGCCTCTTTGCTTCGGGGATGCGAGTCGTCGGTCATTCGCACGATTTCGATGTGGGACCGACTTGCAAGTAAATCGGAAACGTGTCGAACCGATTCCGGCATCGGCAGCGTTTATAATAATATTGCTTTATTCAGCCTTACGGCCAAGAATTGGACTCGGTTTACAATAACCTAGAATTACCACAAAATAACTATCTTATCCACGCATTCTCTCTCTCTCTCCCCTTCTCTCTCTGACTCACCCATCCCTACCCTGACTACTCTACCTATATTCTGCCTATTCCTATTCTCATTCCGATTATTGCACCATTTCCTACTCTGTTATCTTTGGTTTACGCTTCCTTATATTACATTTATATTTCTGCTCGCTTATCTCTCTTCTTTCTCAACTTTTGAAGCCGCGCTTCGACATATGAATCTATCCTCCCACTCACTATGTCCTCCATCCTGATCCTCCCCTCCATTTCCCTGCATTCTCTTGTTAGATGCTCCAAATTGCCATACCTGTCCCCACACAGGTCGCATCCTCTTGCTTCGTCTCCCAGCCAGTATTTGTTCCAATCTTCTGCATTTCCGCATCTTACTTGGGCTAAGAGCTTTTGACTTTCCCCTCTTTAGGTATTCTGGTAACACCGGCAGCGTTTATCTCACGAGTTAAAACCCGAGGTATCCTCCAGCCTGACCGCGCGAATGAGAAATGAACGCTAGAAAATGGCGCGTTTTTCGACGTGAACGCGTAACCAACACGGAAACGCGTCGGCCGTTTCCGTTGTCGTCGATGTATATTTCACGAGCCGGTACATAAGGCATTCCCGAGTCGGATCGCTGTCGAAAGCCGGTAAAGCCCGTCGATCCTCGTGATCCCTTGCACCGCGAGAAACTCGCCGGGTCGTCGACGTCAACGTTCGACGTCGACGAGCCGAGGGTGTGAGAGAACGTGAAGCGGGGTATCGACGGCGGAGGATGGTAATTCGCGAGGATCGAGCCCCGTCGCTCGACCGGAAACTTGGTATCCGGCCGATAAATACGCGGACGAAGTTTAATACAGGCTGAAGTGGTTCCCGAACACAAGGGCTGCAGTTTATGGCAGCGGCGTTGCGCGTTGCGCGCCGCGGCGGCGACAGCTCCAAGAGAAAGAGAGACATCCTGAAGAGAGACAAGCCGTCGAGATCGAGAGAGAGAGAGAGAAGTGGGGCGAGGCTAACGGTAGAGACGCTAAAGCGTCAATCTCGACGGAAAGTTTCGGTCGTTGCATCGAGAAATTTCGCTCGCGTACCTCCGGTAACTTCGAGCTAGTTATCGAGAATCGAACACAATCGGCCGGGGACATGTATACGCGTTCTACGTGGCGCAGCCCCTTCCGACACTTTGCCGATTAGTTGGATGTATTCAAATTGTCGCGAAACTTGGCAGCAAGAGTGCCGGAAGCCGGACCAGCACCAGGACCCTGTCCCGCGCCCGATTCCTCCTGTCTATCGACTACGAAATACGCTACAGTCGCCAATTAAAAATGATCTACTGTGCCCCCAGCCGATCTGGAACTTCGTCGATTTATTCGTCCGTGTCTAATGAACGTGCCGGAATTTTTTTTTCCGGTGGCAATATTCGCTCAACGTTACAGAGTCGTAAAGACAACGTTACGGGAACATGGTCGCCCGTGGTTATTTCGAACTGTTCACAGTTTGGCGAAACTGCTGAAACTACATGCTGAACGTTGCTGAATAAGAGCTGTGAACGGGACTTGACAACGATGTGGTTCCAAGAGCGTTTCACCTGTGAAGAAGCGTAAGATGAACAAGCTCTACGGTATAGCATTATCTGATCAAATTAGGACATTGTTTTCTTAACTATTATTATCTTAACCAGTTTCATTACTAGACTACGGATCTATATGTATTCTATGACTTCTGAAAATTTTCAAAAAATGCTATAATATAACATTCGACAGAATTTAGTAGGATATTTATTTATTTCAGATCTAATACTGAAAATAGAATTTTATTTGACGCCACTTTCTTAAAATACCTCTACAAATATTGCAAATTGTATAAACATCCGCAGTCCATTAATTACAATTAGTCACTAAATTCACACTAAACCTACCGAGCATAAAAAGTAACTGACATACGTTACTTTGTAAAAATGCCAAGATTGAGTTTATCTAGACTTTATCTATCTTTATTTATTTAGTGTGGTCTAAAAAATTTATTCGATCATTGTTTTATAACCCCTTGCCTACAATATCGAGTCAGACTCCTGATGAAGATTCTGAACAGAGTCTAATAAATGTGTACGTTATTAATTTCCCTTAAAACGAAATAAAATTCCATTTTGTTATAGTTGATATACAGGGTGTCTCACCTAACTCGAGCATCTAAAATATCTCGCTTGTTTTTTATGATAGAAAAAAATGTCACGGGAAAACATTCGTTGATTCAGAGGAGCAAATATTGTGATAGGCAAAAAATTTGTTCAAGATTACATTTTTTGAAATTTCAAGGTCATCGAAGTTTTTTAAATGGAATGATATATTTTTATTATCTCTATATGATTGCCGAGGTCAAGACGAATCCAACGATCTGAATATTATGACCTTCGCGCGACCTTGAGTACGAAAAATTCATAAAAGTAGGACACTTGATGTAAATAGAGAAATAACGATGACATGATCCCCCTAGGGTTTCAAGAAGTGTTCTTCAGCCTTGACTAATGACTGTAATCACACTTACAATAAATTGTAAACACTGATACAAATTCTTCTCCGATTGTGAAAGATAGCGTTACTTCTCTGAAACGATGGTGTACAGTGATGCAAACATGGTAGAAATGATTTCAGTTTATGGTGAGGCTAAAAGTAACTCAGTACAAGAATCTCAAGTGTATTCAGAAAGATACCCTGAGAGAAATTATCCCTCTCGACAAAGTTTCGACCGCACAGTTCAATTGTTTTGTAAAACAGGGAGTATTAAATCACTGAATAGAAAACGATCAAAGCCTGCTACTGGAGAAGATGCCGAAACTTTTGTATTGGCTACAGTCAACATTGATCCTACTACAAGTTGTCGAAAAATTGGACGTTTTTTAAGCATTTCCAAAACAAGTGTGTCCCGAATATTGCAACGTCATAAATTTCATCCATACCATATTTTCTTACATCAGGAGCTTCATGGCAACGACTTTGAGAATCGTGTTGCTTTTTGTACATGGAAATTGCAGCAAATACAAAGAAATGAACATTTCTTTTATGGTGTTCTCTTTACTGACGAAGCTACTTTTTCTAACCATGGACAACTGAATACACATAATATGCATTATTGGTGCACTGAAAACCCGAAATGGCTTCGACAAGTTGTACACCACCGCCCATGGAGTGTAAATGTATGGTATGGAATCGTTGGTGATAACAAACTCAAGGTCACGTGAAGGTCATAAAATTACAGGTCGTTGGATTCGTCTTGACCTTGGCTATCATATAGCAATAATAAAAATATATCATTACGTTTAAAAAAACTTCGATGATCTTGAAATCTCAAAAAATATAACCTTGGACAAATTTTTTTGCCTATCATAATATTTGCCCCTCTGAACCAACTAATGTTTTCCTCTGAAATTTTCTCCCATTATAAAAAACAAGCGAGATATTTTAGATGATCGAGTTAGGTAAGACACTCTGCAGATCGTTTGGAGAAAACATATGCATACAATAAATGTATCTTTTTTTTCCCATGAGATTGTGAACGATGAAGAATTTCTAATCATTATAATCACAAAATAAATAATAGTGCAAGGGGTTAAATAGAAAGAGTCTTTCTAGTTCATCAATTCTAAAATAATCTGTACGTTACAATCTTCAATTTTACGGAGTTAAAGAAAGTGCCCGGTGGAAAGAAATTTTCTTTTTCCTCCGGTAAATTAGGAAGAAATTGTCATACCTATAGAAAATCATGGGAAGAAGGAAGGAGCGAAGAAAAGGTTTCGCGGGATCGATCTTCGCGCTTTGTCGAGCTCGTTCCCGGCTCTTTGTGTCTGTCGAAGGTTTTAGGAGATAGCAGAGGGTCGAGGGACGCTCGAACGACTCTGGAAATTCTTGCATTTCGCAACAACGCCGTGTTTCAAAGCAAACTGCAGCGAGCACAGCGTCAAAGGAGGCTTCGCGCGCCTCCAGCTGGCCGGAGTATCTCCTCGAAAAGCACCTCGCGCCTCGCGCCTCGCGCCGGAGCAATTTCTTAATAATGAAATCCATCTCGTGCTTTTCTCCCGGTGTTTTCGACCACATTTCCATTTCGGCAAGCCGGATAGCAGTGGAAACGACGAGAAAACCTCTGGAACGCGGTCGACGAGAGAGAGGAGGCTCTCGCGGCCTCGTTACCGGCGGCTCCTTTCCGAAAACAATACCGTTTGCACAAATTGCAATCTTTCTTCGCCTAAACATTAGTCTTCTGCTCTAGACACAACTTAACCCTCGCACGATGGACCTTTGTTACATGTATACAGTGCTTACTTGATATATGCCCAAAATACGGGGCTAGCCAGGGACATATATCGGCCAGGAGATACTACAGTGAATTCTCGATATACAGGGTGGCCCACATAACTCTGAACAGCTCAATATCTCGAAAACTATGCCATCGATTTTAAAGTTCTTAGCCTTAAATTGCATGGAACTGAAGGGCCTTTCTGACTACATAAACGTGAAGTGGCCTCCCTTCCCCTTTAACGGAGGAGGGGAGGTACCTTTGTAGTTTTAAATGGAACCCCCTATAAAATGTTACATATTTAGATTCTACCGGAAAAAACAAGTCAATTTTGTCTGAAACATTTTTTTGTCACATACTTCCATGATGAGATATAACAGTTTGAAGTTTCGAGTTGTAGGTACTTGAAGCGCTCGGAAATAGCGTTATGGAATTATACGCGCTTGAGTCCTTTGCTTATTCGTGAAGAAATAAAATGCACTTTAAATTAAATGTTCAAAATGTCCACCACGGGCTTGTAAACATTTATTTAGTCGAAACATCAAAGTTGTTCTAACATTTTTTAACATTTCGGGAGTACACTGAAGCGCAAGAGTCACGTATTCTTTGTTTCATATCCTCCTTTGTCGTCGGTGGTTCAAACATAACTTTGTCCTTTACATATCCCCATAAGAAAAAATCTAATGGTGTTAGATCGGGGGATCGAGGAGGCCATTGACGAGGTCCCCCACGACTTATCCATTTGTTCCCAAATTTTTCGTTCAAAAATTGCCTGGTGATGATTGCAAAATGTGGAGGAGCGCCGTCTTGTTGGAACCACATTTCTCTACTAACGTGCAGTGGCACATCTTCCAAAAGCGCAGCCAAATGATTTTTTAAGAAATCACAATAACTTGCAGATGTTACAGTTTGTTGAAAAAAATAAGGTCCAATCACAAAATCTCCTATTAGGCCACACCAAACATTTAAAGACCATCGATGTTGAAAGGGAACACATCGCATCCAATTTGGGTTTTCCACGGCCCAATAATGCAGATTATGTCTATTTACATGCCCTGAATTCATAAAAGTGGCCTCATCGGAAAAAAGTATTTTGCACAAAAAGTCGTTTTCCACAACACTCTGCAGCCACTCACAAAATCTTACGCGGTGATCGTAATCTGCTATCGAAAGCTCTTGTGATAAAACCATGTGATATGGATGATACTTTTGCCGTTTCAAAATTCGTTGAATTGATGAACGACTAATATGTGATGTTTGTGCAAGTGTACGTTGACTAATATGAGGATTTAATGTAATTGCAGCAAGAATACTGGCACTATTATTTTCATTAGTGACAGCTTTACTAAGCCGCTTTTCTAAATTATGAAATGTTTCTAAATTATGAAGCGGGTATAATTCCATAACGTTATTTCCGAGCGCTTCAAGTACCTACAACTCGAAACTTCAAACTGTTATATCTCATCATGGAAGTATCTGACAAAAAAATGTTTCAGACAAAATTGACTTGTTTTTTTCCGGTAGAATCTAAATATGTAACATTTTATAGGGGGTTCCATTTCAAATTACAAAGGTACCTCCCCTCCCCCGTTAAAGGGGAAGGGAGGCCACTTCACGTTTATGTAGTCAGAAAGGCCCTTCAGCTCCATGCAATTTAAGGGGGCCGGCAGGCATTTGGCCTTGACTGTCACGATATGTTACGCTATGCCTTTTTTTCTAGACATTTTACGTCTTAAATAAGTAAGTAATCAATTAAAAATGCATACCACCGTGGTTGTACATGTCTTTGCTATGTCTGTATAGAGCCCTTTTTTCGATACGAACACTAAATCTCGCGAAATTAAGAGAATCTCTCAGCGTCAACCATCTTGTGACGTCATACTTGCTTCAGAATTCGAATTTTCTGCCGAGTATTACAAATTACTCCACGGTGAGGTAGAAATTCGCAATTTGGGCTCCATACAGACATAGATTGGACTTTTAGGAAACACAATTGACCACTTCTAAACTGCTCATTGCAATATTGAAGCGATAGTTTGAAAAGGTTTTGACCTATGCATACGTATATGGATTTCAAACCCTGCCGGCCCCCTTAAGACTAAGAACTTTAAAATCGATGGCATAGTTTTCGAGATATTGAGCTGTTCAGAGTTATGTGGGCCACCCTGTATTTCAACAATACGGGTCTTGCCAGCGTTGCGGCCCCTCACAGGGGATGTATGTGGGGACAATTTTAGTGGGGATAATTCCGCGACGTTTATCATCCAGGCCGTGCCGACATATATAGAGAAATTACTGTATACTTTGATCCACGCCGAACGTAGAAAAGGACAGCGAAGCTCTAGTGGCCCAGGTTCTTGGCCCCTCACAGTGTATAACCCGCGGCAGTGGAGCTAGTTCTGGAACTTTTATCGGCTAGGTATTTGGGACATATACAGGATGTTCATTCGAAAACTTTCCAGCTGAATATCTTGAAAAGTATGAAAAATATTAAAAAAGTGTACAACACGTGTCCAAGGATATTGAGGGGGAAAGAGGGGGGCAGTATCAGTTTTTTATTTGAGTGGCGTTTTCAAGGTTATTTGAAGGTCAACTTTGTTTTTTCAAATGGAAATCTAGTAAATTAATCACTGATAATACCTATAATGCTTTTTGGATTTTTCATACCCAAGGTCACACAAAGGTCGTTGTATAATATGTCATTGAAGAGGTCTTCACCCCTACTATTACATCGCGATCAAAAAAAAATATATAGTTCCATTAAACAAAAAATTGATGACCCTGATATCTACAAAACAATGACCTTGAAAAAAGTTTTTTCCGAATCATTATATTGCCCTTTCGGTTAGGTTAATATTGTTCTATAACGTTTTTGTCTATTATTAACACTAAACGAGATATTCAAGGTGGTCAAGTTAGCTAGGACACCCTGTAGAGTAAACACTGTACAGGGTATTTCAGAAATGTACTTGAAAGAGGCGACTTCTGAGATCATTTGAAGTGACTTTTGCTTTTGGGAAAATGTTCTCTGCGACGGAACATTATTCGCACATAAAAGAACAAGGAAAGGCTATAACAGAAAATCGTAATGCAAGATTTTAAGCACCGAGGCTTCGAAACGAACGCACTCATTTCAATTTTGTCCACCATTTTCCCGATCGGTTTGGAAAAATCGCTGGAGCGCGATGCTCTATGGGTAGCGAATTTTCGCGAGCAGGCCGCGCCGCAAGGAAAGTTCGCGTCGATAAAACACAGGGAGTTTTCCCTCGGCCGAGGGACCCGGGACTCTGGCGGCCGCGCGCCAGGAATCCCAGCGAATCCCCGGGATAATTGTAATTGCCGGTTGCTCTTTGATTAAAGCGTCGCCGGTAAACTGTGTCGGTAGTCGGTGAACGAGTTCATTAGCATGCTCGGTCCGACGCGACGTCTAGGTCGGAGGTCTGACGGTGGCTGGCTGTTCGATGCCACCGACCTAATCTTCGCTGTTACCTTGTCGGCTATGCGTCGCGCAACGAGAAACTCCTAGGATCGCTTCGTTCCTTGGTCGTCCCTCGATAATCAAGGATGTCCGCCAGCTTAGATCTCCTGCTAAGATCCGATCCATCTTACTTAGATCACTGGTTTCGTCGAATTTTTACGAAAGCGATCGCCTACGGTTAGGTCAATGTAGTTGGACTAGTCCAAAGTCGATGGAGTGATTTTCTTTTTCAGACAGTGGGGGAATTTTTATTTTATAAATTGTTACGGTTGGTGTAGACCTTTTACTAAGTCTTGTATTAATTATATTAATTTGTACGAAGTCGTTTGTTTGCATGATTTAACGTAGCACGACTTGTTAAGTGAAATGACGAGCTGAGACCAAATTGAATTTCTGAATATTTTCGAGATGTATCGGTGATGTGATTCTTATTTTAACTTAATCAATTATTCTTATTTTAGTTATGGACATTCAGTTATACTGTATTGGCGTTTCACGTTGAAGGTAAGCTTTATCCGGTTATGACAATTTCCGTTCCCGGAGCAGAGAGCTACGATTGTATTCAATTTTATACGACTTCCCATATATGTATATACGGGCTCGTATACATACTGGGTGAGTCACCTAACGTTTGCACCTCAAATATCTTTGTTGTTTCTAAAGATCCGTAAACTATGGTAAGGACAAAGTTGAATGGTACAATGGGGCTGACACGATGCCATACAAAAATTTTGTTTTTATGTCATCTTTTAGAGATATCAAGGTCACCTTGCCTTTTTAAATGGAACCACCCTTTTTTAAACACCTACTATGATAGTCCCTTTCATTAGGAATTCAGTGACAATAATTATTCCAAGGTCATTCAGGGTCACATACAGAGAAAACGTATAAGATTTACAATATGAAAGCAGAATACGTTTATCACGGTTGAGACTTGTAGTAAATAGTAAACATACTATGGTCGTACTTAAAGTAAAAATACCAAGGTCCTTCAATATTATTGTTGTTCAACATTCTTATTTACTATCAGTATGTTTCCAAAAAAGAAAAGTGTGATATGATCACGATTTACTGTGAATGTAGACAAAGTGCAGTGCAGGAACGATTACTTTATGAAGAAATGTACCCCGAGCGAAACACTCCTTCTAGACAGACTTCCATTAATACGTACAGGTTGTTTCGAAGTACTGGAAGTGTTTCGTTAACGGAATGATGACGGGACAGAAATACGCTCAATTTTTGCAAGAAGATGTGCGAATTTTGTTAGAAGATGTCCCTTTACAAAATTCCTATGATATGTGGTATCAAAATGACGGTTGTCCTGCTCATTATGCACGAATAGCAAGAGAAACGTTGGATTCTCGATTTCCAAACCGATGGATTTTACGAGGCGGAACTGTTTCATGGCCAACAAGTTCGTCTGATTTAAGTGCACTCGATTTCTTTTTATGGGGTCTGCTAAAAGAGACCGTGTACATGGATGCTCCAACAACAGTTGAAGATATGCGTCAGCGTATCATCACAGCATGTACGAATATCACCTCGGATGTACTAATCAGAGTTCAACATTCCTTCAGAGCTCGTTTACATCAATGTATCGACGTAGACGGCCATCATTTCGAACATTTATAAAATACAGGTATTCTGCTTCCATATTTTAGTTTGATACGTTTTCTCTGTCCTTGACCTTGAATAACCTTGGAATAATATAGTCACTGAATTCCTAATGTAAGGGACTATCATTGTAGGTCTTTCAAAAAGTGTGGTTCCATTTAAAAAAGTCAAGGTGACCTTGATATCTCTAAAAAAAATGACATAAAAACAAAATTTTTTATGGAATCATGTCAGCCCCATTATACCATTCAACTTTGTCCTTACCATATTTTACGTATCTTTAGAAACAACAAAGATATTTGAGGTGCAAACATTAGGTGACTCACCGTGTATATTCAGCAAGGATTTATTTATGAATGTAGTTAAAATCTATTGATTACTCCACTCTGCCGAGCCCGTAAATACCTAACCAAACGAAGCGGAAAAATGAAGGATAAAAACGCGATTTCAATCGGAAAATATTTTTTCGAACTTAAACGAGAAAATTTAGGAGGTGGTTCTCCATAACAATATAAGACGAAAATGAAGAGTAAAAAATTATGATTTGGGCTAGATAGTTATTCACAATTAAAAATCCGGCTAAAAGGGGGGCAACCCGGCCAACAGAGGTGTACATTGCCTACGCCATAAAAGCTCGCGACAGTCACGTATCAAGTGACACATACTCCGCGTGCCTCGCTAGAAGTCATCTGACAAGAATTCGGCGTGTATACCGTCCGATTGGGTGATTCCACACGCATTTTCGGTTCTAGCCGAATTATTGGCTGCAGTGTGTGACGTCAAAGCCTAACCATTGGGTGCGAGCGAGGACTCCCTTCGATACGTGACTGTCGCGAGCCTCTATGGCGTAAGCAACATACACCTCTGTTGGCCAGGTTGCCGCATTCCAGGCGGATTTTTAATTGCTAATAACTGAAAAATGACGCCGAAATCGCAATTCTTTTATTCTTCATTTTCGTCTTATATTGTCTTGTAGAACCACGCCTTAAATTTTCTCCCACCTGTAGTCGAACACTCTGTATACTAGCCCCACGGAAAGTGATTTATTAAATGCTTCTCTGGATCAGGAGACGGAGCGAGTGCTCGTTGGAGGATCATCGGAGAGACGGGCAGAGCTGGTTTAACGATCTGCGAATTCGCAGGAGGAAAATGCGCGGTAAAGTAATTGGCGTTCGCGAAAAGCGTTGCTTTCCCGTCGGTTGGCGGTCGGTTTCATCTGCGCCGAAACTCCTCGGGGCCGAGAGAGTCGAAAAGGGACTTTGATCGAGACTCGGTCAAAGGAGTTCGACTTGAAGCGGTTCGGCATGGGACGGTGAGGGGGGGGGGGGGAAGAGAAAGAAAAAGAAGAAGCAGGATCACGAAAAGAGGTGGAAGCTGCGCTTGGCCCCCGGCTCCTTTTCTCTCGCTTGTCGGTCTGTGTTCGGCAGTTCTTGTGCTCTTGCTCTCTTGTGCTTTTGCTCTCTCGTTCGCTTCCGATGCTCAGGAAGAATCGGGAAGTTCAGCGATGCCCGGGAAACTTGGCGAAACTGTATTTATTCACCGGCTTTTCGTCCCGCGATAAGGGTCTTTTCCTGGCTCGCCAAGCACCGTCCCAACGCCGAGAGAGTATCTTCAGAGACCCGCTTTCTCCCCTCTAATAAACTCCGTCTTATCTCGAGCAATCCGGCTCGCTAGCTTCGTCCCGGAGCTGCGAGAAAGCTGCAATAAAACTACACTTTCCCAAAGGTTTTTCCGCGGTACACCGGTCCCGCGACAGACAACACCGTTTTGCAATATGTTACGGAAACGAGCACGCGTCCGTCATTGAGCGCGACTCCGATAGATCGTTGCGTGAACATCTACATTTTCAATTGGGACGAATTGGAAAGATCTTGTAACTCGCGTACAGTGTCCCTCGATAATTATCAGACCGTGGACTTTTGCTAGCACGCCGCACAGAGGTCCCAAAGCCGGAAAACGTGGCCAAAACCTAAAATATCAACTTTCAGCTAGGTAAGTTTTAAGTATGGGGTTGGTTACTCTAAGAGTGTTTCTGAGTAGGGGTAAACAGCAAAAAGGTCGTTTTCTTATACCTGACCAACAGTCACAGTCCGAACTTCGAGTTCATTAGACCATACCTTTTTAAACTTGTGAAGCACATTGCGAATTTCAAGTGCACAGTGTACAAATTGTGTTGAAACGTTTCGATTTTAATTGTGCATTATGGATGCTGTTTGTGGAGGTAAGTTGCATAGGTTTTAGTGCCAAATGTTTATTGTTAACTGATAACTGTGTATGCAAAGAAAGAGTAAAAGTGAAGGCATACATTTTTACGATTTAGAGTAAAAGTTGAAAGTCCCACCAGGTCCCACGCTAAAACTTGTTGGAGCTTCTACTACATAGTATTATCTTGCAATTCTAAAAAAAATTAGCTGCCCCTAGGTGCCTCTGCGGTCGTAGCACTGGTATATATAGCACAGGTATTTTATGTGCTTTCCTTGCATTTCTTGTCAAACTGTGAGACATATGCACTGTCTTTATGTAAAATTTAAACAGATTTTGAATAGAATGTCAGTTTTTTTTATAAAAAATCATATATTCGAAATTTTTCTGTTCATTTGAAAACTTTGCAGCCGAAAAGTATAAAAAATATTAAAAAAGTGTAAAACACGAGTCCAACGCAGTATCAGTTTTTTATTTGGATGGCGTTTTCAAGGTCATTTGAAGGTCAACTTTGTTTTTTCAAATGGAAACCTATATTTTTTATTATGGGATCTTATTGTACGTAAAAAGACAATTCTTCAATTCTTTCATCTTTGGGAACTATGAAGTGCGAATAGAATACCTACTTTATACAATACAAAGGGAAGAGTTTGCTAGTACAGGATTGTTTATAATGGGTGATTTTTGGTTATTTAATTTTTTATTCTTTGGCGAGGTTACAACCTGGAACTCATCGTCGGAGGGAGGAGTATTTATCTCCTGGGACGTTGAGTCCTGGGAGGAAGATGGAATGAGTTGTGGATGCTTAGACATGTCTAGAATTGAAGTTACAGGATTGTTTATAATGGGTGGGAAGAGTTTGCTATCCGGAGAATTAGTGTTTCCCCTCGGTCAGGTCAATATGAGACAGCGAATTTTCTAATTTCAAGTTCAGATTCGTGATCAGCGACCCCAAAAACAGCCTAATACCAATTTTCAAGCAGAACCAATAATTTTTTAATGAATTGTGAGGTTTTGACCACGTTTTGGCGATTTGGGACCACTGTGCGCCGCGTCAAAATTCAGAAACGAAAGTTCATTGTTTCCGTTTCAATTAAAATAGACAAGTTCCGAATGACTTAGTGAAAATGGACAATATTAATACCAGCGGTAGCGAAAGGTTCAATTTAACTTATCCAATTCATAAGACGAAGATCGCGTTGCTGGTAGGTCTGGAAAAATTGGGGAACAAAATTCGATCGCGTCTATTCGTTCCATTAAAAAAAAAAATCTTGATAGGTTCATCGAAACATACGACATATAGAAATGACAGCACAGAAATCGACAGATTAACACCGGTGGTATCAGACAGTTCAATGTAACTATTCCAATTGGGGCAAAACGGAGAACGCTGTGCTAGTACGTCAGGACAGAATGGAGATACAAAAATCGATCCCGGAGAAATGAAACTATCCAAACTAAATTGACACGAGTCGGAACACTACCGTGGAGTATTCAAAGTCCGCGAGTCGGTTCGAACAAAGCTCATCGAAACCACAGCGCGCAGTCTTTACCGCAATATTTTATTCGGTTCGCATCGGCATTTTCGGATTGTGTCGCAGCGTGTGCCCCCGTTGTTTGCCGTGATCCCTTCCTCCGGCAGAGGATCGGGACCGTCACCGGAACCTTTCCGCTCGACTGCGAGCTTTCGCAAACATCCGGTGTACACGGAAACGATTTCCAGGGAGCCGTTTCCGATTACCCATCGTCGACAAATATCCGGAACCGGCGTCCTCCTTTCCGCGTTCGATTTTTACCGCCCTCGCGCACGCGCCCTGCACTCTTCCAGCGAGCGACAGATGCTGCCGATCCTCCGTTTCCGGTACAAGCGATGCTGGATCTTTGGGACCGAAGGAAACAGAAGAGACGCTTCGAAATAGCGTAGAAAAGTTTTGAGATATGTCTCTAGTTTTCTATTTGCCCTTAAATCTTTGCGCTCTGAACCTTTTTTGAATTTTGTTTCCAACAGTTTCCCTATCACTTTCAGGGTTTCAGTAAAAAAGGAACTTCGAAATGCTGTTCTGTGATGTTCCACAGCGTCCCTCCTGTTTCCTTCTATCCCAAAGATCTAACATCGCGTACACCGGAAGTGAAGGATCCGAAAGTTTCGAAACGTCTCCAGTGGTTTATTTTTCCATCAACCCTTAACTCTTCGTGCTATGAGTTTTTACCCAATTTAATTTTTAGAGTTTTATTTCAAATTGTACTTCAAAACACTTTAACGCTAGACTAGAAATAAATTTTATGTATTATATATATATTATATACAGTCGAGGACAAAAAAAAGTGGACAGTTAGTGGACATAGGTAAAAGTGAAGTTTACGCGAATGAACATGACTGTTACAAACTTAAGTTATATTTATTGTATATCCTTATAGTGTATAAATTATTTAGCGAATAATTGAAGTTCATATTTACATCTTTGTATAAACACGCCGTACCATAAGGAAAATGTCAATTATTCATCAGGAGACAAAAATAAGTGGACATTTGGTTATAATGTTATTGTGAGGTAAGAAATGTATACAAACATTAGGCACAGGTCACGCTTACATGCAGTGATCACCATTAAACTTATTAGTACCAATTCAGGCTTCGTACAAGTAAGAATATTTATACAATAATTGCAGAATGCCAGAAACAAAAAAATTTCATATCAAATTCGCCATTCAATTGTATCGGACTGCTGTAAGAAATGAAGTCACCGCGTAATAACTCGCAAGTGCAACGTATTTAAAAGTGCAATAGGAAAAATTTATAAAAAATATCTAGTACATAAGACCGTGAAAAATTTACCAGCGTACAAGAAGACCGTTGAATTTTTCGTAAAATTCGAAAAGATCCAACGCTTGCAGCAAGAAGTATTGCAGAAATAGTGGAAGTAAATGTTTCAATAAAATAATAAAACAAAGACTGTACGAAGCTGGCTCTAGATGGTGCAAGGCTAGACGTAAGCCACATATAGTGGGGGTGCTTCTTGCGAAACGGAATTGGTACGTTAGTACAAATTGACGGAATTATGAATGCAGATAAGTATAGTAATATACTACATGAAAATTTAGAAGAGGCAGTGGTAAAAATGGGTTTGCGACGACGAATTTGTCTTTCAATAAGACAATGATCCTAAACACACTACTAAGAAAACTAAAAAATGTTTTAAGGATTTCAATATTAAATTGCTTGAATGACCGGCCCAGAGCCCTGACTTGAAACCTATTGGGAACTTATGGAGTTTACTCGGCGCAAAAGTTCCACTAGACCAACGAAATAGTAAGGTCGATTTTTTCAAAAGGTTACAGTTTGAATATGAAAAAATTAGTAACGATTATATTGAAAAGTTAATACAAAATATTCCTCGACGTCTGGAAGCAGTGATACAAGCAAAAGGCGGCAATACCAAGTATTAATTTTGTTATGTGTTCCATTTATTACGCATTTCATTGAGTGTTCACTTATTTTTGTCTCCTGATAAATAGCTGTCATTTTCGTTATAATACGGCGTGTTTAGACACAGATGTAAATATGAACTTCAATTATTCAAATTATTTAAATTCATAACAGTCACGTTAATTCGACTAAACTTCATTTCTACCTGTTTCCACTAACTGTCCACTTATTTTTGTCTCCGACTGTATATATAAAAATTATATATTATATATACAGGGTGAGTCACCTAACCAACTGTTTCTCCAGGTTTCAACAACTCAGAGTGAATTATGCCACGACGGTCCCACCAAATTCACAATAACACCTTTCTAAGTGATAAGCTAGGTTTAGGGGATGATATTGCGGTTTGATTTGCAGAAAACCATTGCTTGGAACGCTTTATGTTATAGTAAAGAATCTATTTTTCATCTCCAGTAACAATTTTGCTAAGAAATGCATCTCTACGAAATCTGGATAGCAATAAAGTGCAAATTGATCGACGAGTATTCTTATTGGTCTCAAATAATTGATGCGGTACCCATATTCCTTGCCTATATGCCTTTCCCATTTCGTGTAGGTGCCTTTTTATAGTTGACCGTGTGGACCCAAGGCTTCTCGATAATTCTTGTATACTTGATTTTGGATCAGCTCCACTAGAGATTTTAAGGTGTCATTATCAAATTCAACTGGTCGTCCACTTCGAAGCCTGTCAGAGAGATCATAATCACCAGCAGCAAACCTTCTGAACTAACGTTGACACTTGTTGACCTCAAATACATTTCCATAAACATTGCAAATTTTCTTTCTTGTTGCCGTTACATTAAATCCCGCATGAAAATGAAAAAGTATGCAATGACGAATATGATACTCGAATGGTACGGACGCCGCCATTTTACTACAGGATTGTAAAAAAAATTATACTTTTTAGAATATTTTGAACACAGGCTGCTTTACCGAAAACTGTAAAAGAATACGTGTTTCCTCTTCAACGATCGGTATAGAATTAAAGGCAAAACAAATTCTTTGAAAATAATTAATTAGTTATGGGTACCCCTAATATTACAGGAACCGCACAAAGTCCAAGTAAACTCAATCTTGTCATTTGTATAAAGCAGCATATAACCAGTTACTTTTAAAACTCGGTAGGTAATTTCAAAAGATTTTAACTTTTAATTTTGTAATTTTTATATAACGACATCTATTAATCACTCTTCGTGGTTCGCTGTACCATTAATTTGACTTAATTTCGAATATGATTGTTGCCTCTACTTTTGAGAGGACATTCAGTAATGAACTTTGGAAAGGCAATACCTTAATTAATTTCTTTAATGAAAGTGGTGAATTTAAATGAATTTCGAGTGCCGGATCGGAGGCGCAGTAAAATGATAAAAGTTTCTCTAAATTTTCAAATAATTACATTGGTATTAAACAATTACCAGGATTAATAGGAAGCTTCAATATTCCATTTAAGAGCCAATGCGATCGTTAAATACAATAGACTTCGAAACGTTCTTCTAAATGAAGAGCAAAACCACATTTTGTACATCAAGCAAGCGTATAACAATATAGCAAAGAGTCCAAGAAACCTAACCAATCTCGGAAACTAAAGAAAACAAGTAGTAAAACAAGCGCAGAGCTTAATGGCTGGTCAAGGCTGAACCTATTCTACTGATGCTGCCGCTGAAGGAACTGCACGTGCAATTTGCTTACAGAGTAAATAAAGCTTGAGTCAATTCTCCAGTTGCTCACGGAATCGTGGAGCTTGCGTACATATCTCCGATTGTGAAATGTAATTCATCTTGAAACCATCCGGCATTAAATGTTATTATTTGTTTCTCTAACATGCTGACCATCAACTGAATAATCTCACAAATTGGATAAAATAAAAGTAATTTATATTTACAGTACTCTTTCTCTCTCTCTCTCTCTCTCTCTCTCTCTCTCTCTCCCTCTCTCTCTCTCTCTCTCTCTCTCTCTCTCTCTCAATAGTTCGCTATACTAGGAGAATATTTTTCCAAGAAATGCAGTACTGTTCGTGCCTCACAAGAAGTCTCGCGGGACGGCACACAGTGGTCCGGATCGAGGAAGTTGAGGACATTTAGTCTATAGACCTCGAAAATGAAGAAATTAATGATATTGAATAAATATTTTAGTTACTATGATCATTTAAGGTTGAGCGTTTTGAAAGTAGCATAGTTCACCAGGCAAAATTGCTTAAGTTCTTTGCGATGTCCTCATCGTTTCGTACCATATGTTCTCTTAGTTTTTTTTTTGGTATGCTATAGAGCATCCCTTCCCAATAAGAATCATGTATTTTTTAAGTAATAACTAATAATAATATATTAAAAAAATAATGTTGAATGATACATGACAGATTAACAAGATTTTGTATATTTGTGAAAAGATATCTTTTTTTTCCCAAAACATCTCAGGCTCTAACAGAGATGAATATTTTCGGTACAACTTCCTTTAAATAACCGTACAAGAATCATTTCCTACTTTGTCCTACTTTACAATTTTCAATTTTTACAAACAATTTTTTTTTCTTACAATTTTATTTAATTGAATTTTTTTTTTTTTTAGAAAAGAACACATTCAGACACAGTTCAAAAAGAAAATGGGTTTATTAGTTGACTTGGTCAAACAAGGGTGTTCATCAAATGACGGAAATACCGCAAGACGATTTTTTTCCAACCCAGAGCTTTCGTCAGAAATAACAGGAGTTGATGTAAATAAATTTCATGTAATACTTCAAACAATTTCCTTGCCTTATGAAATAGACACAGATAAATTTGAACAATACGCACAAAGCACAGCAAAATATATTATTGACCACTACGGCCAGCCTCCATTCATAAATTATTAATTCATGGAAAGTAAATAATACAACACGCATTACTTACGATTATCTGAAGTGGTTAGAAATAAAGTGGACATATGTCCGAAAGTGCATCGGAAAGTGTGCCCACATTGAGCCCGGAATACGAGCACAATCATTAGGACGTATTCGCGTGAGTACATAATAGCGTGCTGTGGACTCGACGGAAGAACAGAAGATTCTGAAAAATTTGTAAGTATACTTTACATTGGTATTTTATGGTCTAGGATTAGTATTCGTACGTAGAACATTGGATATAGGGTTTCTTTTCATATTTTGCAACTTCAAATACATGATCCTAATGGGTAAGGAGACAATGACATGGTACAGGCCTAGCGACGAATGTTCCCTTAAATTTCGTTTGTCTCTCGGGGCACGCACACGATGATATTCTGTCTCATCGACACGGTCAGGCGGACTGTAGTAGTAGACTTTTCACTATACGTATAACTCCACACAATCAAAATTTGCAGAAACTTTAACAGCTTATATCTCGATAACAATTTGTTTGCAACATATGGTTCTTTTCAAACTTTTTCTTTTCTCGATGTATGGAAGGTGTTGATGTAAAGAAAAACTTACACAACAATTTGCTTTGTTACAAACGATTTTGCGGCAAGTTTCTTCGACAAATGTCCATCGATTTAGAGGTGTAGATTCACTCTTAGGACGGATGACCATTACTTTTTATACATCCTGTAAGGTAAAGGTACCAGTAGTTGACCAGTTTTTAGAAAAACATAAAAAATAAGGTTTTTATAAGTTGTGCACTTTTGATGAAAGTGAGCCTCAGATGCCACGATATCTGGTGATTGAATTTTGAAACAATTACATGTGAAGTGAAGTATGCATAGTAACAACGGACGTCTAAATTCATTGAGATAAGTACTATACCGTTATATTTCTATTTCCTTAACGTTTCTGTTAAGAACAGCTTTACGGTTCAGGTAAAAAATTCATACGTTGTGAACTTTTCGCGACTGAATTATTTACTTTTTAAATTTTCACAGCGTTTTATAAGTGATAAATGTTTTCACGAACAGAAGGTCAATTACTAGTTTTTTCATTTTTACGAGTGATCAACTTCTGAAGTAACTAATGAATTTTTAAATATGTTTTTTAAATTTGTATAAGTAAACTTTTTTAAAAAAGTGGTCTTGCTACATAATCTAAATGACTTCAAGAGTGTCTTCAGGCATCGACTCTCGCTGTTTGATGACAGAGCAAGTGGTTACTATTGTTCGCGTGGAAGACTTCTCTTAACTGGTCAACTACTGGTACCTTTACCTTGCATACCAGAGAAAATATGTCTTGAACGAACTATTGAGAGAGTCGCACTTGAAATACGAATGCGAGGATGGTTGCTCAGTATTTGAGGAACGGTTCGGACGTGATGTAGGGGAAGGCGAACTATTGAGAGGAAGAGAGTATTGTATAATAAAACAAAAATTCAGAAATTCAAATCTCTGATTTATTATACACATTCAATCTATCAATGTTAGATCTGAACGAATTACCTTAGAAAATATTAGGTGTACAAATTAATTCGTGGCTCTCACAATTAATCAATTGTATCTTCATCTTGATCCTCTCACACGATACTTAAGATTGTTAGCAAAAAAAAAAACAGAACTGTAACAGTGCAGACTACACAATCGATCCCAGAAGAACTTCCTCAAGATTGCACTCACCAAAAATCATTAAAAAATGAGTTAGTGGCAAAACAGTGTGAGCAAACAGCGCTGCAATTACGCAAGGGCGTTCGTTCGATCGAAAGCACGAGTTTATTATAGTCGTACCGACGGCACTCCGAATGAGTGTCATTTTTAATCGAGTACACGATGTATCGATTGAACAACAAAATTCAGTTTAATCGCCGGTGTTTTAACAATGCTGCGGGCGGGGGTGGGTTCATCAGCCATAGGCGTCGAACCGTTGAAACGTTCGGCGTCCGGAGAGTTCTCGTGTTAGGAATTCCTGAAAACCGGCGTGGCGCGGCGTTTCTCTTCCGGTTGCGGGAGAAGGTGGATCGGTAGCATCCGGCCGAAACGTTATCCGCCGACCTGGAATTGGAATATCAGTTTTTCCATCGTTCTCCCCGTTCGCGTTCTCCAGCGCTATCGGCGCGGAGATAAGAAGAACCTTATTGCTCGTCGGTCCAACGAACGCGATCCTTCGGTATCGATCGTTGCCATTTACCATGATATCGATCGTCCGTGTTCCATGGTCCGAGCCTGGGGATCGATCGGCCGCCTCGCTTTGACCCTTTAGCGTCTATCTGATATGTCCTTTCGATGAAATCGGCTTCGTTTTACAATATGCGATCGTTTCTTTAGCTTTTCATGCTGGTAACGCGTACATATGCACATTCATAGTTTTTGGTTAATTGTGTTGGAAGTTGCTGTAAAGAATCCTTTACATTAAAAAGGTTGCACAGTTGAACATCATGTTAGCTGTACAGGGTGTCACAAAATTATATATCACGGCCACCAATGCGTGGTTCTCTCTCTTTTGAAAGAAACTATTTTATATAACAAAACATATCTCCCATCCTTTGTACTAACATTTTGGAAAATATATCCTATGTCTCCAGATATCCCGACTCCTGTCATTCCACAAACAACCACCGCAATCCTTTACGTTACAGTGCGTATTAATGGAAGGAGATTACGTCCAGCAGAAATTCCAGATCGACGCGATTTTTAACGACTAGATCAACAATTTGGTGACCAAGAAGTTATATTGCGGAATCTAAACCCTCATCGAGGGGCAGGACGACCCCGCAGTCATTGGCGCAAAGAGGAACAAGTCATCGCTCTTGTTCGAGCGTTTCCACTAATGGGTTTACGCAATATAGCTCGACGAGTAGGATTGAGTCATGAGACGGTGCGACGAATAATTCGAAGAGAAGGTTAATGACCTTATAAGATTCGCCGTGTTCAAGCACTTTATCCAAATGATTATGCTGCTCGACGAAGTTTTTGTTTTTGGGTGCTACGCAAATTGGAAAATGAACAACACTTTCTAGAACGTGTGTTATTTTTCGACGAATGCGGCATTTGAACCATTGCGTGTGGATTTCTATAAGCCCAAATTCTGGCATTTTGTTGATTAAGGATGCTACTACTTGAGAAACTACATTCGTCTAGAAAGTGTTGTTCATTTTCCAATTTGCGTAGTACCCAAGAACAAAAACTTCGTCGAGCAGCATAATCACTTGGATAAAGTGCTTGAACAGGGCGAAGCATTTCGTTATATTTCCCGAGCTAAAGCATAATTCCCCGCTGCTTTGTCAATAGTACGCTATTTACTTATATATTGGCGCTGGATATAAAAAATTTACAAATAAAGTAACTGCAAAAATTATAAGAAATGCAACATCATTTTTAAGAGAACGGTTGAGATGCGACCCACGGTTTCTTTCACAAAGTTAATCCTTATGACCAGTGGAACACGATGAAACAAAAAATTTTTGTTTTTTGTCCTTGATTTTCAAAGTCAAGGTCAATTTTGCGGGGAGTTTTTTATGTCAATTTCCACCAAAACATAGGTGAAGAATCACACTATGGTGGCCGTGACATATAATTTTGTGACACCCTGTACAAATGGAACCCTTCCTTCGTGAAGTTGATCGGACAAGTTATAAATTATTCTGCTACTCAAAACAATCACCGTCACTGTCTATTTACTTACTCCTATAACTAATTAATGGAAAGATTCGAACTCAAAATGAACATACATGCAATTGAATAAAATTGAGGAGTATTTCAAAATTGATTACAGAAGGTTAGGTCGTTTCTGCTTCCCGGAATTTGAAGATGACTAGAGAAAATATTAAACAGTCTAAAACACCAAAAGATTATTGTAACATCCGTAATATTACATAACGTCGACCTTACAGATGCAAACTAACCATCGTCGTTCCTGCAGCATTAACACTATGTTCACGGAGCACTAAAAGTGAATACAGTCAACCTGTTTTGTGCGGTCCTTTTTTATGCGAATTTTATTTTGTGCGATTTTTTTATGCGGTATGGTATATAAATGCCAACGGTGTTGGCATTATAACACCCTTGTAATGTTCTTATCACAAGAAGATGCGCGTTTTGCGGATACTACGACGAGTAGTATTGAATTATGTGCATTTTAAACATTTCTCCATGTTTAAAATAAGAAATTAAATTTTTTTTTAATATTTCCATGTGTAATTCAATTATTTATTTTGTTTGGAAAGCACTTTCTCGCTATTTCGTAAATCTTTGACATATTTTCTAAGTGTGACTTTTTTTATGCGGTCCTTCTCCACCGCATAAAAAATTTTCTTTAATATGTTGTAAAAATTTGTTTGTTATAGCTATTTATGAAGTTTCTGAATATTTTTTTTGTGCGGTTTCTTTTATGCGGTCCCTATGTACCGTAAAAAACAGATTTGACTGTATTTCACTTTATTCAAGTAACGAGAATGTATCTGTCTAAATTATAAGTCATTTTTTAAATAATATATACCCAAAGATTTTGAAGTAGAAGAATTTTTAAGGCATAATGAATAATAAAAAAGATATTAAATTTTTTCATTAAAATCAGTTGATATATATGTCATATATTTCTTTTTTAATATTCATGATGCTTTAGAAATATGTATGATTAATATAGGCACAGTAATTGATACCCCCACAGTAATTGGATCCTTTAACCTAGTGGGGATAATTCCGTGACATTTATCATCCAGGTCTTGGCGACATATACAGAGAAATCGCTGTAATCGCAAATTAAAAATATTAGAACGCGCTATTTTGACGCCTTCCGTAAACCTAGTGTTAATATAGTGTTCGAAAGATTTCAATTCCAGAGAAAGTTACACTGCTGTTTGGCTAGTGCTTTCAATTACCTAAGAGTTGCAACTTAGGTTTACTATAAACTACATCAGGGTTATCCCAACTGTTCAGCCCTAAGATGAAACCTCAAACAACCATTCAAAGATAGGAAAACTCGAACTCGAGACGGTTGGCGTGTCCGTGTCCACCGAAATTCATGTTCGGAAGCAACGTGCTCATCAAACAACATTCCGAACATTCACCGAACGGACTATCGTCGAATCGGATCGTATCGAATCGAATCGAATCGAATCGAAACGAATCGAATCGGTTCTTGGAGGATCGAGTCGGTGGTCGTGAAAGGGTCGGCACCAACGTAAAAGTATTACCTGTCGTGGTCCCGGTGTAATCTGTTTCGGAAGACGATTTCTTGGGGCCCGTCCCAGGTCTCTCCGATAACGCAACGACCGCTTCGCTTGCTTTTGTTTCGGTTGGCCGAACGAAAACGTAATAGAGAAGGGGGGAAGGAAGAAGGAGAGAGAGAGAGAGAGAGAGAGAGAGAGAGAGAGAGAGAGAGAGAGGGAGAGAGCGAGAGGGAGGGACAGGAAAAGAAAAGCGGCTGTCGAACTTGGCTAACAGTTCTTTCGCGTTTCCCGTCGACACCAAGGCAAACTATTACCCGAGAACTTACCGGCTGTCGCGAACTTTGCGACACGGATCGACGAGACCATCGAGAACTTCCAATTTGCGGCATTCGCGTTTTTCCGAATCGGTTGACCCCTGTTATTCCAGCCTCCCTCTCCACCCTCGACATTATTCACTTCGTCAGTCTTTCGTTTCGTCACCCATTTTGTCGGATTTCGGGAAAAAGAACCCACTCGACACAAACTAGCCACTTAACCCCTTGCCCTTGCGACCTTGCGCTGTCGACGATTTGCGACTTGTGGGACGCGACGATCTAAGTGCGCGGACGTTGATGAGGATTATTGGATCTTCATGCAAAATAAAAATGTTGACCGTAAGGAACACGAGTTGAATGACAACGTACTTTTTCTTTTATTAATAAGTCGAGAATAATAGAATTCTTGAAATTTTGTAATGGCTGCACAGTTTTGTATTGTATGCAATCGTTTTATACGTTTATAATAAAAACGAGTTGGTACAATTTGAAATAGTAAAACGATGCAGTAAGTTCGACAGTGTTAGTGTACCATTGTCGATTTGTTAAGATTGTTAAAGAAACTTTTCAATGACTACCGTGTCTCTTGCAGTTCATTCAGACAATTTTTATTTTGCATGGAGATCCGCAGTCCTGTGATTATACCTGCTGCGATTTTAGATTACTTAGGACCGGGTTAGTTACTCGTATTTGTTACTACGTGTTTTTCAACGATGGCTTAGGTTCTTCGTAATATTGAAGCTACCAACGCCTTTACCATTGACCGGTCCCATTTATTTTAGAATTGTTAAAACTGTAAAGATTTTTACGTGGGAATGATTGTGTGTGAATAAATTTCTCAAACTAAAAATTACTAGATAAAGTTTATATAGACTTTTTGCTGTTTTTACATCTATATAAATTGAATCTTGTAATTTTTATAAAGCATTGCTTGTTACTTTTAACCCCTTAGCCTACAATATCGAGTCATACTCGTGATGAAGATTTTGAACAGAGTCTAGTAAATACGTGTGTTATTAATTTCCTTTAAACCGAAATAAAATTTTATTTTGAGCGTTGTTAATATAATTGAAGAATAATTAATTAATTGGAGAACATACAGGCATACAATAGATATAAATTGTCTCCTTTTTTTTTTAGGAAATTTCGAATTACAAAGTAATTATGGTGTCATATGCTGTCCACAGATTTTCTGGTTTTTGTTAATAGATGTCGAGCCAATCACTATAATTTAAACGGTTCATTGGCAAGGGTTAACTTTATAGCTAACAGTGCTTGCCAATGCGGAGCAGAACTCCAAGACCTAAATCATGTCATATGGCAATGCCCAGACTATGAAAACGAACGTAATACATTGGAAACAAAGCTCCTCAAAGGCCAGTACTCTTTCCCCCTTTGTATTAGTTCCTTCTTATGTAAACCTGATATAAAAGGTCTGAAAATAATTTATAATTTCCTTAAACAATGTTCCATTAGAATTTAGAAACAATATAAACCTATTTAATGTAAGCCAAATGTAATAATACTGTACTTGCTATGTAAACCACTTGGTTTAAAGCAATAAATAAATAAATAATTATGGTGTCAGTCACTGAAACCGTAAAATAAATCGTAGCGCAAGGGGTTAAAGATCGCACACTTCTCTAATTCTTGTCGTAACTTGTACAACAAGTAACTCGTTTTTATAAACTATATTTGCTGCTGTTCGTGTTCAACGTACGTGCTGTATCCGTTCACTCTAATTAGACTGCGGATCATTATCCATTTATAATGTGCGCACATTTTTCGAGTACAGGAAAGAATATTTTCTTGTTTGCTTCATATTGTCCGCCACGAGTAAACCGCGGATTTTTATGTAACATAAAAATTGTCCAAGTCTATCGTAGGAGACTGAAGTGAAATAAAATGATATTTTCTCGTTTAATGATCTTAAAAAGTCGAAAACAACAATACCCTTAAATCCTTCGGATATCTTTTCAATTTTTATCGCGAACGCATAAAGTCCGCAGTCTGAAAAAGCTTTCAATGACCTCATTTTAAACAAAATTACAGGACACAGGCTTCCATCAGCATCGAAACCATCTTTTCCCTGTTATTATTAAATTATTTCGCTCGTAAACAACTTAAAGTGCCCATCGGCGAGCACCGCCGCGCCGGCAGAATTGTCCCCGGGAAAAGTTTCCCGAAAAAATCGATCATGCTGCCGGCCAACTAGAACCGGAAAGTCGCAGGGTGGTGCAGGGAGGTGGAGGGCTGTACATATTTTCCGGACACGCGACAAAGTTCCGAATTAATAAATGCATCGCGCTCGGGCTCTGGCTCGCGTGAAAGCGTGCTTAGCCAAACGAGATTTCGAGCGAGCCACGAGTCCCCGTCGCACCGTGGCCGGGAACAATAAAACTCGATGGAATTTACAACGAAATGAGACTTTTTTATCCGTACACCTTTGACCGCGCGCGCGTGCAGCCCTCGGTTACGAGCACACCAGCACCAGAACCAGAACCAGAACCAGCTCTAGCAGCCAGCAGTAGCGAGCAGACGAACGAAGTATGGCCCGTGAGTGCTCGCGTACCATCCACCAGAATGGAAACTTTTATTCCGTTCTACGAAATGGAAGGTTACATCGCGCCACTTTTCTGCCACCTCGTCCTTCCTCCTCGCCTTCATGCCGCCCGTTTCTCGTATCCATCACACCCCCTTCTCGCTTTATTATCGTCCTTCTCTGACGCCCAGCTTGGGATTTCTCTGCCGCGCGTCAAAGTTTTCTCTTATCCTGCTCTCTCTCCCTCCCTCTCTCTCTCTCTCTCTCTCTCTCTCTCTCTCTCTCTCTCTATCGGCCTTTGGACACAGTACACTTCGAACCGCTTTGATTCCCGCGCCATTTACTACCGCTTTCCGCATTACCTGCCCTCGCGTTTCGATTACAAGTCCCTCCCTGCGCTACCTGCGCTTCCGTTGCAGCTGTCGTTCCTCTGTTACATTCGCTACAGTGTTCTCTCCGTAACTGTCGTATCTTCGGGTTTGCCGGGCGACAGTTCTAGAAGAGGTAATACGTTCCTTACAGTGTGCCAAACTTAGAGAAGGATAGAGGGACTGTGGTTCAACGTTTCGACTCTCTGCCCCTCTATTTGTTCCGTACGCCGTCCTCTTTCACGCCTGAAACTTTAATCGGTCATTACACGAGCAATTATAATCGTATTTCTATTGTCTTGGATATTACCTTAACCCCTTGTAGTACGACTAGTTTTACGGTTTCAGTGATTAGAATTTTTTTTGTAATTCGTAATGTCCTAAAAAAGGAGAAAATTTATATCCATTGTATGCTTGTACACTGTCCCACGAACTCTGTCCACTTGAATATCTTTGTTATTTTAAACAATACGAGAAAATGTTACTTACAGAAGTTGTAGGGTTTAAGAAACTACATAATATGGTATAAATGATATTCTTGGAAATTGAGCCGTAGAGAAGATATAGACGTCACCTTTGCTTTTTTAAATGGAATGTCCAATTTTTTATGCTCGATTTCGATAGATTGGCACATTCTGAGTATAAAAGTACTAATTTGTGTTTGTCCTAAAACTTACCGTTGCTAAGATATTTGACAGTTTTCATGAAGAATGTTCGAAATGTCGGCCATCTGCAGAGATGCAATTCCGGAGTTGTTGGTGCATCTCGATACACAATATTTGTCGATGTTCTCCACAAGAAAAAATCTAGGGTTGTTAAATCTGGACTTCGTGCTGGCCAGTAAATAGTGCCATCGCGTCCTATCCATCGTTTTGGGAATATTTCATTAAGTGTACTTCTCACCCTTCGAGCGTAGTGTGTTGGACATCCATCGTGCTGATACCACATTGTCTGACGAACGCTTAGTGGCACGTTTTCTAATAAATTTGGCAATGTATTTCTTAAGAATGTATCATATTTTGACCAGTAAAAGTGCCGTCAATGAAATAAGGCCCAATTATTTGTTGCACTATGATTCCACACACATTAATGGACCAGCGTCTTTGATGATCAATTTGTCGTAGCCAGTGAGGATTTTGTACTGACCAATAATGCGTGCTATGTAAATTAACACGCCCACTGCTGGTAAAAGTAGCCTCATCGATAAATAGTATTAAAGAGAAAAAAAGTGGATTGATTTGTTGCTGCATTTGAGCCCATCCACAGAATCCAACACGATATACAGGGTGAGTCACCAAACGTTAGCACCTCAAATATCTTTGTTGTTTCTAAAAATACGTAAAATATGGTAAGGACAAAGTTGAATAGTACAATGGGGCTGACACGATGCAAAAAAAATTTTGTTTTTATGTCATTTTTTTTGGAGATATCAAGGTCACCTTGACTTTTTTAAATGGAACCACCCTTTTTTAAACACCTACAATGATAGTCCCTTTCATTAGGAATTCAGTGACTATAATTAGTCCAAGGTCATTCAAGGTCAAGGACAGAAAAAACGTATAAAACTAAAATATGGAAGCAGAATACCTGTATTTTATAAATGTTCGAAATGATGGCCGTATGCGTCGATACATTGTTGTAAACGAGCTCTGAAGGAATGTTGAACTCTGATAAGTGTATCCGACGTGATATTCGTACATGCTGTGATGATACGCTGACGTATATCTTCAACTGTTGTTGGAGCATCCGTGTACACGGTCTCTTTTAGCAGACCCCATAAAAAGAAATCCAGTGGATTTAAATCAGGCGAACGTGCTGGCCATGAAACTGTTCCGCCCTCGTCCAATCCAACGGTTTGGATATCGAGAATCCAACGTTTCTCTTGCTACTCGTGCATAATGAGCAGGACAACCGTCATGTTGGTACCACATATCGTAGCGATTTTGTAAAGGGACCTCTTCTAACAAAATTGGCAGATCTTCTTGCAAAAATTGAGCGTATTTCTGTCCCGTCATCATTCCGTTAACGAAATATGGTCCAATTACTTTGTCGTTCAAAATACCACACCACACGTTTACGCTCCGTTGTCTTTGATGATCAATTTCTCGCAGCCAGTGCGGATTATCCACAGACCAATAATGGGCGTTCCGTAGATTAATTGAGCCATGATTAGTAAATGTTGCTTCGTCCGTAAACAAGACATTAGAGAAAAATGAATGATTTTGAAGCAATCCCCATTGACAAAAGTTAATTCTATTTTTAAAATCATTCCCGTGCAATTCTTGATGGAGCGATATGTGTAACGGAAGCAATTTATGTCGGGCCAGAATTCGTATTACGCTACTTTGACTTATGCCTGCTTCCCGGGCAATTTTTCTCGTACTCACGTGAGGATTGACAGCTATAGCTGCTAAAATATTAATTTCATTGTCTTCATTAGTCGTGGGATTCTTCCGTTTGTACTGTCTTGCATGTACACTTCCAGTACTTCGAAACAACCTGTACGTATTAGTGAAAGTATGTCTAGAAGGAGTGTTTCGCTCGGGGTACCTTTCTTCATAAAGTAGTCGGGCCTGCACTGCATTTTTTCTACATTCACAGTAAATCGTGATCATATCACACTTTTCAGTCATCGAATATAACATAGCGGAATCGCGTTTGGAAACATACTGATAGTAAATAAGAATGCTGAATAACATTGAAGGACCTTAGTATGTTTACTTTAACTACGACCATAGTATGTTTACTATTTCCTACAAGTCTCAACCGTGATGAACGTATTCTGCTTCCATATTTTAGTTTTATACGTTTTTTCTGTCCTTGACCTTGAATGACCTTGGACTAATTATAGTCACTGAATTCCTAATGAAAGGGACTATCATTGTAGGTGTTTAAAAAAGGGTGGTTCCATTTAAAAAAGTCAAGGTGACCTTGATATCTCCAAAAAAATGACATAAGAACAAAATTTTTTTTCTGCATCGTGTCAGCCACATTGTACCATTCAACTTTGTCCTTACCATATTTTACGTATCTTTCGAAACAACAAAGATATTTGAGGTGCTAACGTTTGGTGACTCACCCTGTATATAATCCATGTCATGTAATTTCTGGTGAAGGCTAATGTGGTACGGATGATATTTGTGACTAGTGAGAATTCGCGATGCACTTCTTTTGCTGACTTCAGATTCGCGCTGTATCTGACGTATACTGATATGAAGATTATGATGTACCATTGCAACAACATTAATTTCATTATCTTCATCACTACATACAGGATTCATCTTACGAACAGCGAGACTTTCAGTTTCTTTTCATTTTTTACACAATTTTTAAAAAATCATGTGTGAAGGGCATATGCGGTTTGAATATCTTTCACCGTACAGATTTCGAGCCACAATTCCGTTTCTCTTACTTTTTCCATACATTAGAAGCATCTCTAATTGTTCTTCGAATGAAAATTTCATATTGACTATCTTAAGTTCTCTAATTGAGAAACTGACTGACACTGAGAGACGTCGAAAGCCGGCAATGTTTATATTTGACGTAGTGAGCATATCCTTGAATACGTTCCATAATGAAAGTAATGAAATGAAGACAGTCAAATATCTCAACAACGATAAGTTTTAGGGCTAATACGTTTTAACACTTTTATACTCAGAATACGCCAATCTATCGAAATAGAGCATAAAAAATTGGATGTTACGTCCCAGGCGGGACGGATTATGATGTTTAGGGGATAGGACGCAGTTTCGAACGTACCTGCATTCACTGGCTACGGTTCGGGAAATTGAGGTTTATTTAAATAAGCTTGTACTCTTATTTTCAAAAATAACAAAATTATTGATTTATTCAAAATTAGGTTCTTAATCAGATATTTAAAGTTTGATTTTTGCAAATAGGGATTATATAGCTGGCGCATATACTAGAGTGCTGACAAGTATTTCGCTTTATAACAATAGTATTAGTTTTACCGAGTCGCTGATTTCTGGAATCGCCGCAAGTCGCAATCATCGCAAGTCGCAATCGCCGCAAGTCGTGGTTGTTCGCCAAGTTGGTCGGCCACTACACCACTTCGCGGAACTTATGAACCGAAACTGGATTTACGAAAAATATATTCTTGTTGTGATGGCGCGACGCGTTTAATGCACGAACCTTTACTGACTGAACTACTGAAATTGTTGGAAATGTTCTTTAATAGTACGTTATTCGGCAAACTACACTTTATTCCGTATATACTTTATTAGTATTATAAAGGTGTTGGTATAAATAACGGCACAATGTTTCCGCGTATCGAGTGTTCAATCCTTATGTAAATAGTGTAAGTGATAGCTCTTTCTAAAGTTGCGACCTGCACAGGCTAGCTGCTTCTACCAGACTGACTAACAGACTACGGTCTCGACTTTATGACCCCGCCTGAGTCCTTCTGTCCTTGGGAGAACCGCCCCTTACGCCTAAATCCTTATGCTTAAGACGCTATGGTATCGTTGAATTTCAACACCCTTCCTCAACGATAACCATATTTCCGCATGCAATTCTTAACCGATTAATCCGCAACGTTCCGCAATACATTTTAACTTAACTCTACCTAACGGCTTAGTTAACATATCCGCTAACATGTTGTCAGTAGGGCAATACTCAAAATCTATAGTTCCTCGCTCCTTTAATTCCTTAAGATAATGAAACTTAGTATCTATATGTTTAGTCCTATTACTAAATTTCCTATTCTCTATGAGCTTGAGGCAACTTTGATTGTCCTCATAGATCACTGTCGTATCTTCCGTTTTGCCGTTAAAATCCTTCAGTAGATTTCTCAACCAGACCCCTTCCTGCGATGCTTCTGCGAGTGCAACGTATTCGGCTTCGGTGGACGATAATGCCACACACGACTGCTTTCGACAGGCCCAGCTGATTGGTGCTCCAAAATACAGGAATAGATAGCCACTGTTCGATTTTCTATTTGTTGTATCCTGTGCCCAATCTGCATCTGCAAAGCCTATTAAGCCTGTCTTACCGTCTATTTGACCGAGTCTTAGTTCGTAGTTCATTGTTCCTTTTAAATAACGAACAACTCGCTTTGCTTCTGTCCAGTCAACCGTTGTTGGGTCCTTATTGTGCTGGCTCAAAATCGCAACACTTGCTGAAATGTCCGGTCTGCTGTTAACTGCTAAATACAACAAAGCTCCAATTAGTTTTTGGTACTTATTATTTTCCGGCATGGATGGAAAGTCTTGTCTGCCCTTTATGTATCCTAAATCTAAAGGTATGCTAGAGTCTTTTGCGTCCTGTAATCCAAATGTGGTTAATATTTTCTTAATGTATTCCGACTGTTTGATACAATAAAAACCGTCCTTATCACGCCTAATTTCCATACTTAAATAATACCTTAATAATCCTAAATCGCATAGATGAAAATACCCTTTTAAACGATTCGCTGTTTCATCTATATCTGATACCTTTTTAGCCGCAATTAAAATATCGTCTACATAAACAATTATATAAACTATTTTCTTTCCGTCACTCTTTATGTACAAACACGGATCTGTACCGCTCTGTTTAAACCCTTGTTTCTTTAATATGCCATTCAGCTTATCATTCCATACCTTCGCTGCTTGTTTCAATCCGTAAATGCTTTTCTTGAGTTTACAAACGTAATCCTCTTTACCTGGTATGCCATAGCCTTCGGGTTGTTCCATATAAATTGTTTCGGTGATGTTTCCATTCAAAAATGCCGTTTTTGCATCGAAGTGCTTGACCGACATACCTTTTTGACCTGCTATGGTCAAAAATGTCCTAAGGGTAGTCTGTCTGACAACAGGTGCAAAGACCTCGTCGTAGTCGGTCCCATATTTCTGTGAGAACCCCCGCGCGACGAGTCGAGCCCTGTACTTTTCGATGTTTCCCTCGACGTTTCGCTTTGTTTTGAAAACTCACTTGTTAGTGACAATGTCCCGATCTTTTGGTCTTTCTACGATGTCCCATGTGCCATTTTCCCTTAATGATTTAATCTCATCCTCGATGGCAATTTTCCACTTGTCCTTGAGTGGTCCTGTTAACGCCTCTTGCACACTCCTGGGTTCGCTGTCCTCTAATTTTGCCTTTAAAGACGCCGCCATATACCTATTCGGTGGTACGCCTTTGTTTGACCTTTCGGAACATCTTCTTTGCGACTGAATTGTTCTGTTGCCTAAATTCAAGTGAAAGTCACTGTCCGTTTCGTCTGCAGAACAAAACCTGCCTTCGCTATCGTCTTCCGATGACGATATTTCTTCCGATGACGATATTTCTTCCGTGATGTCTTCTTGCACGCTTCCTTGATTTGCTGTAACCGTCGTTTCGGCCCTTGAAATTGTAACCTCATCGTGCATTAAATCTTCTGTATCAATTCTCTTTTCACGGATCCCATCCAGAAAAATTACGTCTCGACTAATTTTTACTCGATTTGTTTCCTTACTTAATAGTCGATATGCTTTTGACTCCTCAGAGTATCCGACAAAAATAAATTTCTCTGCTTTGTCATCTAATTTTTGCCTCTGTTCTTTGTGAACATATACATATGCTTTACATCCGAATACATGCAAATTGCTTACGTCTGGTTTTCTCCGATACCACAGCTCATACGGAGTCCTTCCTGTTGCTCTGGTTGGCAACCTATTTTGCAAATAATTTGCTGTACATACCGCTTCGCCCCAGTATTTCTTTTCAAGATTTGCATCCAGTAGCATGCATCTTGCCATTTCCAGCAAAGATCTATTTTTCCGTTCTGCTACCCCGTTCTGTTGTGGCGAATAAGCGGCTGTGAATTGAGACTTGATTCCTTGATTCCTTAAATAACTTTGCAAATCTTCGTTAATATATTCCCTACCTCGATCCGACCTTATTACCTTAGGTTTCTTATTGAATTCTGTTTTCACCATTTCAATAAAGTTCTTGATGAATGTAGCTGCTTCATTTTTCCGACTCATTAGGCAAACTTTCGTATATCTAGAAAAATCGTCTATGATTGTTAAAATATATCTTTTATTACCTGGAGTCATGGTTTGCATAGGTCCGCAAACATCGGTGTGTACAAGGTCAAAAATTTCTCGGCTTTTATTGACTGATTCTTTGGGAAAAGGTATTCGTGCCATTTTACCTTTCACGCAGCATTCACAGGTCTCGCGCGTCTTGCAGTCCTTCACCCTAATTCCCGTCGCTAGACCTTTTTCGGCCAACTCCTTAATTGCGACCGGGTCTCGGTGCCCGAAACGCCGATGCCATGCATGCTGGCAATCCTGAGTGTGGCCCTTATTTATGACACTGTTTACTGCACAGGCTTTTTCGACCGTCTTGAGCTCGTACAGCTCTGGAGACAGACATACGATCGCCTGCAGTTTCCCATCTTTTATAATTCGACACTTCTGTCCCTTGAAGTCAAGCCTGTATCCGTCCTTCGTAAGCCTCTTGACCGATAATAAATTACAGTCAAGGGTCGGAACGTACAGCACATCCTTTATGTGTATTTCTGAAACATTCCCAGGAACGTCGACGTACCTGATTATCCCTGCACCCATGCCTTCCACTCTAGCCATTTTTTCTTCGTCTGCAAGGCAAACGTGTCCCTTCCTGCCAGAGTCAAATTCATGGAAAAATTCCCTTGTTGTCGCCATGTGGTTTGTCGCACCCGAATCGACAACCCAAGAATTTGCTTTCCCTTTGGTCGTCTTCGCCCCGAAACACAATTCCTTAGCCGTTCCGTCCTTTGCGTAAAAGCAATAATCCATCGAAGTTTTTTCTTTCGAAACTTTGTTTGCTTTTTCCTGTTTACTTTTCCAGACCTTATATTTAATACATTCGCTTTTGAAATGTCCTGGTTTTTTACAAAAGAAACAATCCTTCTTTGATTGCGCGCTAGTGTTTCCCTTATAAGCAGTTTTCATAGCTGCTTCTTCAAAATTGTCTTTAGCATCTTTCGCGCCCTTTCGTCTCTTGTACTCATCTATTAATTTACTCTTTACAAATTGAGTACTGAGCTCATTTTCGGATCTACTCTCTAAAGCAGTTACAAGAGTTTCATACGATTCTGGTAGACTTCCTAATAAAATTGCTGCCACAAGATTATCAGGCAATTCCTGTCCAAGAGCTGCCAGTTGGTTTATATAATTTGAAAACGTCGTGATATGCTCTTCCATATCCCCGCCTTCCTTTAGAATCATTCTGCATGCTCTTTTTAATAAAAGTACCTTACTTGTCAGCGTAGCCTTTTGGTGATAGCCTTTCAATGCTTCCCATGCCTCTCGTGCTGTTCTCGCGGTCCTTATGTGCTGTAGCTGGTTGTCTTCCACCAGCAATCCAATTGTAGCACGCGCTTGGTCATCCCTTTTTGACCATGCATCATCAGGCGTAGTAGGCTTATCTTTCTTTATGACATCCCACAAGTTGTCCTTTATCAGTAGGAGTTCCACTCTGTAGCTCCATACTGGGTAGTTCTCACCATTTAACTTTTGAATAGCGAAACGAAATCCCGCACTTTCTGCCATTATGATTTCACTTTATGTTTCGATCTACTTTAAAAAATGTCTTTAGATGTCTTTATGCAAACACTTTAGTACACTATTTAACACTAAACACAGGGTCCTGGGCCCATAACCTGTTGGAAATGTTCTTTAATAGTACGTTATTCGGCAAACTACACTTTATTCCGTATATACTTTATTAGTATTATAAAGGTGTTGGTATAAATAACGGCACAATGTTTCCGCGTATCGAGTGTTCAATCCTTATGTAAATAGTGTAAGTGATAGCTCTTTCTAAAGTTGCGACCTGCACAGGCTAGCTGCTTCTACCAGACTGACTAACAGACTACGGTCTCGACTTTATGACCCCGCCTGAGTCCTTCTGTCCTTGGGAGAACCGCCCCTTACGCCTAAATCCTTATGCTTAAGACGCTATGGTATCGTTGAATTTCAACAGAAATAACGTAACGACGTAACGAATCGAGCTGAGCAAAACTCTATAACGGAATGAATGACTTTGGGGGGTTGGTTCCCTTTTATAAGATGGACAGTTCCTTGTTTCACAAAGATGCTGACTCAAGAGTCTCTACGTTGCATTTTTAATCTTCTAATCTTCTTGATATTTTCTGGCTAATGTGTCGTCACTCTTACCATGAAGTCAGCGTCCGTTCTTGCAACTTAATATAATTGGACACCCTTTCTGTTTGTTCTCAGGGTGTAACCGATCTTCACTGCGTGTCTTGCAGGAAGATAAATTGGAATCGTTTTTCGCGCTATCCAACTTCATAGAATTTTTAACGCGTATCTTAATCCTATTTGTTTTTTCTCCTCGCGTGACATCATTGGGTTTGAACAATAGTTCATAATATTTCTTTATCTGAGGTTTATTCATTAGCGGTCGAACCACCGGACGTGACATGGACATTCCATATAAAAAAACATAAGTGCCCCTGTATCTTCTCTACGCCTCCACTTGCAAGAATATCATTTAAACCACATTATGTAGCTTCTTAAACCCTACAACTTCTGTAAGTAACATTTTCTCGTATTGTTTGAAATAACCAAGATATTCAAGTGGACAGAGCTCGTGGAACACACTGTATGATCTTCAATAGCTGTACATTAACAGCGTCGAAATAGAGTTTTATTTCGGTTCAAAGGAATTTAATAACGTACATATTTATTAGTCTCCGTTCAGAATCTGTGTCACGAGTATGACTCGATATTGTAGGGCAACGGGTTAATAAGAAAAAGGAGACGATTGTGATGGTAAAAATTTCATAAAAAAGACACTAGAAAAGTTGCAATCTTTTGCTTCGTTTGCATTAGTGCGAGTCTCACCGATACTCGACCTCTCGCTGGCTCGATTGGTTCCAAGGGCGATCCCCCCAGTGGTGAAGATTAAGTTTTCACAGTTACAGTAGAGATCTTTCCGACAGTTACGGAGAGAGCACTGTATGCCTTCGTTTTAAAACTGTTATACACAAGGATTCTGATTTTAGCAGTTCAGAATAGCATGAGCTTAACAAGAAATAAATGTCTACCGGAATTGCAAGAAAGGCGACTGATATTCATTTCTAAACGACGACACGTATAATTTGATCGAATTATTCAGCAATATAAAACACAGACTTCTACACAGGACGCATACGTTTCTATTATGATATATTTTGCAATTTCTCCAAAGGATGTACGATTTCGTTGGCTATTCTAGGAACATTTGTTCGGTATAATCAGTATAGTTCAAGCGTCGCGTTGTCCTAGCGTGTTGCTGGGGACAGCATTATTTTCGCATCAACCGTGGTCACGATTAAAAAGTTTCTGCAGGACCGCGGGCTCGCGAAATGTTTCATCCCGGAGCGAGATTTAATTGGCAGTAATGGAGAAGCGGACGAGGTGAATGGAAAATCGTTAGCTGTTATGGCGGCGGCGGCGCGCGTTGCGTCCAGCAGCGTTCCGTTCCGTTCCGTTCCGTTCCGTTCCGTTCTGTTGCAAGACGTAGAAAATGAGAAATTCAAAACGCAAGTTCAAATGTAACCCGAGTTTGGACAATTCTGTTGCTGCCCTTAGACTACCCGGCGATACTCGGCATTACCCACGTAACCGGTTGAACGACAAAGTTGAACCGTTACCGGAACGAAATCGCGGAACACGAGACGACTTTGTTGAGATTTTGGGATGTTCTCTTAGGTGTCCTCACACATGTTCTCTCCTACTAGTACTCTTGATAGATATTTATGAATGTTAGAGGGGGATGGCTTTCTAAAAATCTATAAAAATTCTGGAACAAGTATTGAAGTCCCTATTTTACCATGTTTTTATTAACTCGCTTTCCTGTCTGTCTGTTTGTCTGTTCGGTAAAAACTTTGCAATTGATTTGAAACTAACTTCCCGATGAGCTAGAGACTTGAAACTTTAAACATAGCTCAGAACTGGATGACAACACACACACACACACACACACACACACACACACACACACACACACACACACACACACACACACACACACACACACACACACACACACACACACACACACACACACACACACACACACACACACACACACACACACACACACACACACACACACACACACACACACACACACACACACACACACACACACACACACAAGTCTAAAAAGCAGAAAATAATTATTTAAATAAAAAAACGTGGAATATTAAAATTTCTTTTTTAATTTAAATATCAACATTATAATCGTTGGAACGTTAAATGTTTAAAGCATTAATGGGAGAAAGCAAATATTGTCACAAACGAAATTGGAGAGTGAAATTTCGTTCCGGACCATCTTGGTTGTTTACAGAGGGTTAATTAGGACAATTTTTACTTATCAACGAATCCGGCAAATCCGTGTCTCCCAGAAACGATCCTGCAGTTAGCCAGAGCAACTTCCTTTCGGTGTCATTATCGTTGGAACCTCGGCTCGAATCAGCTCGAAACCGGAAAAGGAGAGGCCCGGTACGTCGCACAGTGGGCAAATTGGACAAAATCGGATTCAAAATCAAGGAACTTTCGATAGGAATGAAGTAGAGCGATGAAATCTTTTTTAAATGAAAGCTGCAACTTTGTAGAATATGGGAAAAATAGAGAGATTATTACCATCCAATCATTTCAACGAAAAAATGACTTCATTAGTTTTTGTCACAAAAATCTATTTTTTGCAAAATCCTGAGGTCGTAGACAAATTTTGAGACCAGATTTGAAATCAGCGTGAAAAAATCTATGGTAAAATGATGTATAGCATGTTAAAAAAAAATTTTTCCGCGCGTGGTATTGGAAAAACTAAAATTTTCTTGAATTTGTGCGCGTTTAACGAATTTTCTCGAGGTTAAAAAACGTTCGTACCACAATCTCTCTATTTTTCCCACATTCTACAACGTTGCAGCTTTCATTTAAAAAAGATTTCATCGCTCTACCTCATTCCTATCGAAGGTTCCTTGATTTTGAATCCGATTTTGTCCAAATTGCCCACTGTGCGTCGCATCAGCGTGGTCAACTAGAATTTTCTGTTGCGGGCGCAGGGATGCGTTTGATTGTGGGGCGGGGAGGGGGGATGGCTCCGCAGTTTGCTTCGTTTTTCAAATACGAGAGGGTTCGCGCGATGCTGCTAGAGGCCGGCTTTGCTTTTTCCGCGTCGATTGGAGTGCCGAGAATTCAAGGGGTAAACGGGGTCCGCGTAATTGCAGAGTTGGGCAAAAATTTATTTTAAAATTTCGAATACAAATAAATGAAATCTATTTTTTATTCGAACTTGTTTCTCTCGGATACATATTCACCGCAGTCTATCCGTCGGATACTTTTCACGATTTTCATTTGTCGTCCGTGGGTCATCCGAATTGCGGAGCAACGGCTATGCGTATCCGACGCCTCTAGCGGCGAGATTTTTTATTTGAGAGAATGTATCCGAAGATACAGCTGATGAGTTGGAAAGTATCTTTGATTTTTATTCGATAGTTTTTAGCAGCGCCCCCATGTATTCGACGGTCAATTTCGTCAGATACTCGCAACTCAGAATGTATCTTAGATTTTCGACGTACGATTTTTGCGTGGCCCAGAGATTTATTCGGATGGTCGATGTAGGGAAGATGATTTATTCGATTTTTTATTCGAGACGAGCATGAGGAATAAATGAAAATCAAATGTATCTTTTATTCGAAATTGTATTCGAAGTTCGGATAAAAGACCGAGCGACGTTGCCAAATCATAATACTTACGTTGTAATATGCAAGTACGTCCTATGGTATAGTGACTCCCATTAATATTCAAACACTATTTATTAATTAAACGATTGTTTAAACCAATGAATTTGTATTATTTAAACGAATGTTTAAACACATACATGTTCATTATTTAAACGATTGTTTAAGCAAATAGATTTGTATTATTTAAACAGATGTTTACATAGGTAAATGTTTATTATTTAAATGACAGTTTAATAAATGAATTTTTATTATTTAATCAGATCTTTCAACCGATACATTTTTATTACTTAAACGTTTGTTTAAACAAATAAATTTTTATTATTTAAACAATTGTTTAAACAAATAAATTTTTATTATTGAAACAAATGTTTAAACCAATACATTTTTATTACTTACACGGTTGTTTAAACAAATAAATTTTTATTATTGAAACAAATGTTTAAACCAATACATTTTTATTATTTAAACAATTGTTTAAACAAATAAATTTTTATTATTGAAACAAATGTTTAAACCAGTACATTTTTATTACTTAAAATATTGTTTAAACAAACACATTTTTATTACTTAAACAATTTACGTCACCTTTTGCAATGAGTAAAAGTCTTTATAATAAAAGGAAATGTCATTGGGTTTCACCATCGGTACTCTGCTGGATATTAAGGTATTAAGACAATTTTATAAAGAACTCTTTAGATTATGTATTATGTACAGGTATACGTACATAGGCATTGCATGCTATGGCATTTTTCTGTCTACGGTTCTGAATTACAGACTCTGTAGAACATGCAGAAATTTAGAATCAAAGACATCGATGATTTAAATTATCTGGAACAGTACTAAATAAATAACAAGTTAACCATTGAAACAATGAATTAAAAAATTATTACTGAAAATATATATTTATGACGACAATTATCAGTGGATAGGCATAATTTTTTAACGAAGTTTACTGCAAATTTCATGCTGATATCTCTTACGGTTCAACATTTATTGTAAAATGTCACGAAATTTCTCGACCCAGCACAGTGTCCGGCCGTCCAAGGCTGTGTATCGCGATGCAGCATTCGCTTCAGATAATTTTAATTTCGTTAATTTTAAAATGTTCATCTTTTTAAAAAACAGGTCTGTAAAGAGGACACTTGGGGCTATATCCTCATTTTTTTGCAAATTTTTAAAAAGTTCCCTTCTATGAAAAGATTGCATTTGTTGAAAACAACGCACACCTTCGGCCAAAAAGAAAGTAACACATGTTTCGTTCTTCTACTCTCGGAATCATTCGGCAGGGATCGACGTCTGTCGTTGCACACATGAACATATGTATATCGTCGCCTGTGATTGCACATATATATGCATATATTTGTAGCCGCTTCGACTGCGGCGAACGTAGATAGAAAAGGACAGCATGCAAACACGGCCGCGTGGCCGAAGGCGCTAGAAAAAGGCAGCACAACCCGATGATATTATTATTCGATTTGTACCATGTTTGGGCTTATTTTGTTCAGGAAAACATTTTCAATCGGTAGGTAATGATATCATTATGGTAACGTTAATAAGAAATAATATTAGATATAGTTGGTAAACGCCAATACGCTACTGGTTACAATGTTGCCTCTGATACTGAATCACGACCATATGGAGCGTCGCGTCATGTGCCGCCTGGAGACAACAATGTAAGCGTTTCACCATCACTTATTAATAACAATAAAATGTGTGTTACAATTCATAATTCTGCCATGGGAACATTATTAATCGATTGCAAATAGTTTGCTGATGAAAACAAGTCTAAACACGTCACAAATCTGATAAGTTAGACGGTGCCAGTATTGAAACGTTTCCTTCGAAGTTTATCAACGAATTTTATTTCACTAGCTGACCGTTCCATTTCGATAGAGTCCGCTGCCGTACCAGAGCATGTTCTACAGAGTCGGTAATTCAGAACCGTAGACAGAAAAATGCAATAGCATGCAATGCCTACATATGTACGTGTACCTGTACATAATACATAATCTAAAGAGTTCTTTATAAAATTGTCTTAATAACTTAACATCCAGCAGAGTACCAATGGTGAAACCCAATGACATTTCCTTTTCTTATAAAGAGTTTTACTCACTGCAAAACGTGACGTAAATTGTTTAAGTAATAAAAATGTGTTTGTTTAAACAATATTTTAAGTAATAAAAATGTACTGGTTTAATCATTTGTTTCAATAATACAAATGTACTGGTTCAAACATTTGTTTTAATAATAAAAATTTATTTGTTTAAACAATCGTTTAAATAATTAAAATTTAATTGTGAAGACTAGCGTTTAACTAGTAAAAATGTACTGGTGTAAACATTTGTTTCAATAATAAAAATTTATTTGTTTAAACAATTGTTTAAATAATACAAATTTATTTGTGTAAGCTAGCGTTTAACTAGTAAAAATGTACTGGTGTAAACATTTGTTTCAATAACAAAAATTTATTTGTTTAAACAATTGTTTAAATAATCAAAATTTATTTATGTAAACAAGCGTTAAAAGTTTAAACGATAAAAATTGTTCGATTATTAATGGTAGTCACTGTACCGTGGTACGTATTTACGTATTATGGCTTGGCAACGTCGGATAAAAAAGTCGGCCATCCGACCATCGAATACAATTTCGAATAAAAGATACATTTCATTTTCATCTCTGCCAAATACTCGTCCCGAATAAATCCTCAAATAAATCGTCTGGCCACATCGAGCTTCGGATATCGAATAAAAGTTACGAATAAATTTCGCCGCGACATCTGCCTTCGAATACATTCTGAAATTAATTTTTATTCGACGCCTAAAATCGTTCGGATGGTCGGCGGACGCCGAGTATCTACAAATAAATCCGTCGAATAAATGGGGGCGTTGCAATCGACCATCCGAATAAATCCTGACGTAGCCAGAAAATCATCCGGAGGCACATCGAATACAAATCTCGAAACCAGACGCTCGTCGAATAAAGATACAAATAACTGCTCGCGATTCATCCGACTTCGAATAGAAACAAAAGAACAGAGAATTTGTATCCGAAGGCGCTTCAAATAAATTTTTCATCGGATACTGCCCAACTCTGCGTAATTGGCAGGGAACATGGCGTGCGCCGTTGGATTGATGAAAAGCCAAACGGGAAAGCGCTAAACACGATAGTGCAGAAGAGAAAACGCCCGGACACGGAAGGAAAGTGGAAAGTCGGTCGGGATCGAAACCGTCTCTCGCAAATACCAGATCGAAACTGGTCGCCGCCTGTCGGCACACGCCCCGTGAAAAATTCGAGGAAGCTGGAGGGAAACGCGTCGCGCAATTTTTGTCGAACCCGGGCGCGAAATTCCGCCGGCGATTCTCACCGCGCGAGCGCGCTCGTTTTGTTTTCCTTTTTCTTTTTTTTTGTTCGTTACTCTGTCGACGAATTTCAACGAGACCCGGAGTCTCGGCAAGAGATTATTTACGATCGGTGGGCTCGCAGTCCGCGGTGAGTTAAACGTTTCCAAAACAAAAGGGACGAGAGTTACGGTACACCGAGCGACGCATTATTTTCGGAGTCGCGGCACGCGGCCGATGTTTCGACAAAGCCACTTGTCCGGAACAATATTTTGACGTTGTAACACACCGGCGAACAACGCGAGCGATTGGAAAGCCGACAAGCTTTGAATTTTTCCATGGGAATCCGTGCCCGACCCGCCCCGGCGTCCGCCGCCACTGTTGCTGCTGCTGTTGCTACTTTTGTTTTGCTTCCTTTCTCTTCTCGAGTTTTATCCGAATATCCGCGTGTCTACTTCGTTAACGCAGGACCAGATGGAACCCGCGAGCCGACGCTAATTTTGGAAATTTAAAATCGGTCGGTTGCGAGCGGTAGCTTCAACGCATTGTTCTTCGGTCAGGTTTCAAAATTAATGTCGCAGCGTTATTTATTATTCCTTCATGGTCACACTTATGTTTCGCATCTTCCGTAGGCATACTGGGGCGTTTATGTCCAGAGCTACATATTTTCTTTACTGGTTTTCGGCTTTCAAAAAATCTGAAAAAATTCTAGTTTGATACTGTTATCGATAAAAAATAAAAATTTTATCGATTAAATTCGGAAAAATAAAGGCCCCTCTCGTTTCTCCTCGAAAGGATTCAAAAATGAAATTTTCGTCTAGATATAAACAACCCAGCGTGACGGAGGGTGAAAACAACTCTTCAGCTTTATGGGATGTAGGACACGCCATACTGAATTAAACAGCCTTAGGAAACACAGGTTCAACGTGCGCTTAACATGTTGAACGCTATGTCAGTCTTCGTGGACCGATGGCAATAAAATTTACAAAACACTATGCATGGTGAGTCAGTCAGAATTACTATCTAAAATAACTCGGTGTCTATTGGTATAAAACAAACTTGTTAATGGATTATGTAGCATTTTAATGAACGCATCGAATTTTTCTGACATGTCAAGGTCTCCTTGAGTTTTTTCAAAGTCAATGTAAATTTGGTTCAATACCACGTTGGTACCGATGGAAGGAATTCAGCGACCTAGAATACGATGACCTTGAGTTGACCTAGAAAAAACCTTCGAAAATACTCAAGTTCACCTTGATGTCTCAAAAAAAAAATGTGATATAAGAAATCAAATTGTACTCATTCAATACGTCCCTTAAAATGCTATGTAATTTATTTAAAAGATTCATCCTGTACATCCTATTATGTATTTCATAGAATATTAATATTGCACTGCCTTAACTCTTTCAGCATCTCTCAGAAATGGGAGACGGAATTATTTGTCCAGATTTCTGAATTTATTTTCGTACATTTTAACTTCTCGATTCGATAAATAAATTACTATAAGTGTATGGTATTTCTAAGGCTGCTGGCTTAGCGCTCAAAGTGTTGATAGATTTGATGTGAATTCGAGATGTAAGAATCTAGAGCCGAAAACTGGAGCGAAAGTCAGGTTCGACAGACACGCAGCGTCAGAACGACTATTATTTACAGAAACGTTGCGATCCGTTGTGTATCATTCTGGCCCAAGTCGTTTCTCTTCGGCGTACACGTGCTCGGCAGATGTTGCCGGGAGAAAACTCGGTGGGAGGGATTCACCCACGCGCGCGTTACTTGACAATTAACGTAGGGATCTCGTATGCCGGTGGAGACAGACGCATAACACCAGCAGGTTCACTTCGATTAGAAACAGAATGGGAAAGGCGGATCGATGCGACGACGTTGAGATCCTCCTCAACAGGTAGCATGCCTGGAAACCGATGAATATTAGGGGTACCCATAAGTAATCAATTGTTTGCAAAGAATTTGTATCACCTTTACTTTTGTGCCGGAACGTTGAAGAGGAAACACGTATTCTTTTACAGTGTTTGGAAAAGCAGCCTGTGTTCAAAATATTCTAAAAAGTATAATTTTTTTTACAACCCTGTAATAAAATGGCGGCGTCCGTACCTTCCGAGGATCATATTCGTCATTGCATACTTTTTCATTTTCATGCGGGATTTAATGCAACGGTAACAACAAAGAAAATTTGCGATGTTTATGGAGATGTATTCAAGGTCAACAAGTGTCAACGTTGGTTCAGAAGGTTTGCTGCTGGTGATTATGATCTCTCTGAAAGGCCTCGAAGTGGACGACCAGTTGAATTTGGTAAAGACACCCTAAAATCTCTAATGGAAGCTGATCCAAAATGAAGTATACAAGAATTATCGAGAAGCCTTGGGTCCACATGGTCAACTATACAAAGGCACCTACACGAAATGGGAAAGGCGTATAGGCAGGGAATATGGGTACCGCATCAATTATCTGAGACCAACAAGAATATTCGTCGATCAATTTGCACTTCGTTGCTATCCAGATTTCGTAGAGATCCATTTCTTAGCGGAATCGTTACCGGAGATGAAAAATGGATTCTTTATGATAACATAAAGCGTTCCAAGCAATGGCTTTCTGCAAATCAAACCGCAATATCAACCCCTAAACCTAGCTTATCACTTCGAATGGTGTTACTGTGCATTTGGTGGGACTGTCGTGGCATAATTCACTTTGAGTTGTTGAAACCTGGAGAAACAGTTACTACTGAGTTGTATTGTCAGCAATTAGAACGGCTGTATTCAGAACTATTGTAAAAGAGGGCATATTTAGTCCACAGAAAAGGTGTAATACTGCAAGTTGACAATGCCCGGCCCCATACAGCGAAACTCACTCAGGAAAAAATCGAAGAATTTCAATGGGAAGTTTTACCGCACCCTCTGTAGTCACCGGATATTGCTCCTTCTGACTATCATCATTTCAGTTCTCTGGAGCATTATTTAAAAAATAAAACATTCATTTCTGTAGAAGATGTAAGGAGACACCTTGAATTATATTTTGCTTCACGAACCTTGGATTTCTACAAGAGGGGGATTGAAAATTTGCAGGAAAGATGGCAAACTGTCCTTGATAATGATGGCGATTATATAATAAATTAAGAAATAAAAACTTTAATTTACTACAAAGTTTGTTTTAGATTTCAAAATAATTGATTACTTATGGGTTCCCCTAATATGTTCAGGCCTGGTGACCCCATAATGCTACGCGACCGTGGTGCTATATTGGCCAATGCGAACGCGTTAATTGTCTGGGGTGTTTTTGTCAAACAATAGGTGAGTATTCGTCGATTATTCAACTCTTTGCGCTCTGTGAGAATTTTGAAATTTTTTCCCCCAATCTCCAAATTTATTTTCGCAGGAAATGACATATCTCAGTCATTCGTTCTATTCACTCTATTCTCTCGATTCGTTCCATGTTTGCAATTTATTCACTGTCGTGTTAATATCGTCATGTGCAATCGAAACTGTTTACAATTGCAATATTAACACTTTCGGTAATGGAGGGATATGTATTATATCTCAGTTATGTTCCCCTTTGTGACAATATGCGTCACATGTACACATTACATCGCACTCAGTCAGTCTGTTTGACTGTACACTGCTACCTCTGATTAGTAGCTATGACAATACATAAGGCATCGATGCAATGTTTGTTATAACTGGACTGCGGATTTCAAGAATTTGTAGCACAAATGAGTAGGAGAAACACAAAATAGAAGAGACACCAAATAGATTTAATATTATAGGCATATTATTTACAATCTATCATAGTTATTAAAAGAGGAAATTAATTTTTACATATCACCTTTATTCGACAGAGCCAAAGTCTTGTTGTACAGGACAATCTACATTCACAGCGATCTGAGCCAAAGCTAGGACTAGGGGACGGGCAAGGGCCAGGAGAAGAGCTGAGTCAAGAGCAAGGGCAAGGGCCAGGGCGAGAACCAGAGCAGGAGCTGGAGCTCTTCTAGACTTCGATAGAACCAAGGTTCAGTCGCGCAGGACAATCTACATCCACCGCCACCTGACCTAAAGCCGGCGCCAAGACTGTGGTGTCGCGTCGATCCCGGAATTGGGAAAAATCGGATCGCGACTAGGTAAAGGTTGACGGCGAATGATTGTAGAGTCAATCTCCGGAGAACATGAATCTTTATTTTGCCAGATGCAAGACTTGGCTTGCTTTTGGTCGTTCGGTGTTTGAAACAGTTCTAATCTTGTTACTATGATTGGTTGAAGGGTGTGTTTTGGAAGGTGTTGGAAGTGGTGGAAAATTAGGAAGAGTAGGAGCAGAGGTACATTTGGTTAGAGGCGGCTACGGCTATAAAACTATAAATTTCGGTACGTTAACGGTTCGCAGTTCAGCATGTTCTCGTCAGCTGAGTTTTATTCGGGTTTTCAACTACGCTAGACTATGGTAGGTTTTTTATGGCGGTCATGGTCATTATGCCGCGGGTGGCTAGTCTAATTGACCTTCACGGTCGTGCAGATGTCCCTTCGCAGAGGGTTTTTACGACGGAACAGAGACGAAAAATTGGAGCAAGATTCAGAGAGTTGAAGCTTTCGTAGATGTCGAAGGAGCCAAGCCTCGCCGCAAAGGGGAATCCGTGCGCGCAGCGGTGAGAGCCGGAGCCGGGGCAAGAGCCGGAGCAGGAGCAGGAGCAGGAGCCGGAGCCGATCCGCACCGCGGCCGCAGCCGCAGCCACAGTTTCGGCACGCGTACGCCGCATGCCGTACGGTACACGCATGCCTGGCAAAATAGCTGTAGAGTGGGAGGCACGGCGAGGCAGCGGCGCGATAGACGTCGGCGTAAGAGGAGACTGTCCCGCTCGGATCAGTTCAGTTAGTCGCAGTGACGAAGCGGCGGCGAGTAGATCGTCACGCTGTGTTCTTCTCTAACTACCCTGTCGTTTACCTCGTCGTTCGAAATTCGGTCTTCAAGAAATTCGCGCGCAACCGAACACAATCTCTGAAGACCAGCCTTCCGACAGTGTCTGACCATTTTCACTCCTTTCCACTTGCTTCTCAACTTTTTCTCGACACTCCATTGTCCAGCAGCCAGTGACAGTGTGCGAAATCTACGAAGATGAAGCGGCACGGTGAATTTTGTTCGATAGCCGAGGGACTGACCGCTACGTGATTCTGCTCCGTCCACAATTAACGGGCGATCGTCGACGGTGTCGGACAGTTTTCCCGCGCCCGGCGGACCGCAGCGTCGACGAACATACTAACCGTGGCCCCGCGAACCTTGACCGTGAGAGACTGCCCGGAGGTTTCCTCAAAACGACCTATAAACCCGGTGTATTCTCGTCTCGACCCACGGGACCGCGATGCGCTCTCGCCTCGCATCGAAATACCTCGGGTGGACGGGGAGGACGCGGAGGAGGAGGAGGACCACGAGCACCAGCCATCTGTTCTACAGAATGTAGAACCGCCGTCGAGCGTCGCGATCCACGCATCTTCTGCTCGAAACGGCTCGAAATCGCTCGATCCTGCACTTCGACGCGTCCGAACTTCCAGGCGAAAATATCTCAACTTGCGTGGATGCTTCTCTTGCTTTAGGACCAACCGCGGAGCAGAAACAGGTGGGGAAACGGCTAAGTAGTCGAGAAGATTGACGAAGTGAAAGTGGAGAGAACAGAAGGAGAGAATTGTCTCCGAGTGTGCCATCTTCAGCTGGAAATCCTTGAATCCTGCGTCTCAACGCACTTGAGCTTCCTCCAAGAATTGACGACTTGCGTTGCTACTTCTCTCATTTTGGGGCAGTCTGTGGAGTTCAAACCACTGGGAGACGACTCCTCGTTGACGAAGAGAAAGAAGAGATAGCAGAGAGAGCTGAGAGAGAGAGAGAGAGAGAGAGTGGAATCGTCTCTGAGTGCCGCGATCCACGAATCTTCCGCTCGATCCTGCGTCTCAACGCACCTGAGCTTCTTCCTAGAATTGGCGACTTGCGTTGCTACTTCTCTCATTTTGGGGCAGTTTGTGGAGTTCAAACTGCTAGGAGACGACTCCTCGTTGACGAAGAGAAAAAAGAGAGAGCAAAGAGAGAGAGAGAGAGAGAGTGGAATTGCCTCTGATTACCGCGATCCACGAATCTTTCGCTCGATCCTGCACCCCGGCTCACCTGATCTTCCTCTAAGCATCCTCAACTTGCGTCGTTGCTCGCCTTTCTGTGGAGCAGTCCGTGCAGTCTAAACAGTTACGAACCGACTTCTCGTTGACGAAGAGAGGGAGAGAGGGAGAGAGAAAAAGAGAGAGAGAGAGAGAGAGGAGGGGGGAAAGATCCCGGGTATTATTGGAAGAGACGCAGTAGAACACAGTAACGCGAGTTTCAGCGTGCGTGGAGCATCGGTCGGGTTCGACGATCTTCCCACGGCAGCTGCCAGTTTTGCGAGCGTGCGCTAATCATGCGCGAGTAAAGTGGAGGTCGAAGCCGAGGTAACCAACGAGGAGACAGGCGAGGAGGAAGGGAGACCGACAGCCCGGTGAAACGGAGCAGACAAAGAAGGGAGGGACGCTTTTAAACCGATGAGATGACAGTGTTGTGCGTGCTGTGGGCAACCTTGTCCACCGTGGCGTCGATTCTAGCCTGTTCCGGATTTTATCTGCCTTACTGGATTCAGGTGAGCGATCTACCGCGCATGCACCGTCTGGATAATCGCTGATTAGCCTGCGATCCAGCGATCTTGCGCTGCCGACGATTTGCGACTTGTAGGACGCGACGATTTAAGTGCGCGGACGTTGATGAGGATTATTGAATCTTCATGCAAAATAAAAATGTTGATCGTAAGGAACACGAGCTGAATGACAACGTATTTTCTCTTTTATTAATAAGTCGAGAATAATATAATTCTTGAAGTTTTGTAATGGCTGCACAATTTTGTATTGTATGCAATCGTTTTATGCGTTTATAGTAAAAACGAGTTGGTGCAATGTGAAATAGTAAAAAGATGTAGTAAGTTCGACAGTGTTAGTGTATCATTGTCGATTTGTTAAGATTGTTAAAGAAACTTTTCAATCACTACCGTGTCTCTTGCAGTTCATTCAGTCAATTTTTATTTTGCATGGAGATCCGCAGTCCTGTGATTATACCTGCTGCGATTTTAGATTACTTAGGACCGGGTTAGTTACTCGTATTTGTTACAATGTGTTTTTCAACGATGGCTTAGGTTCTTCGTAATATTGAAACTACCAATGCCTGTGCCATTGACCGGTCCCATTTATTTTAGAATTGTTGAAACTGTAAAGATTTTTACGTGGGAAATGATTGTGAATAAATTTCTCAAACTAAAAATTACTAGATAAAGTTTATATAGACTTTTTGCTGTTTTTACATCTATATAAATTGAATCTTGTATTTTTATAAAGCATTGCTTGTCAGTCGCTTTTAACCCTTTGGCCTACAATATCGAGTCATACTCGTGATGAAGATTTTGAACAGAGTCTAGTAAATACGTGTGTTATTAATTTCCTTTAAACCGAAATAAAATTCTATTTTGGGCGTTGATAATGTACAGGTATTGAAGGACATACAGGCATACAATAGCAATAAATTTTCTCCTTTTTTTAGGAAATTTCAAATTACAAAAAAATTTTAATCACTAATACCGTAAAATAAATCGTACTGCAAGGGGTTAATACACGGTAGATTTAGTGTTAAGCCAGGGTTACAAACATTGATGCGTCAGCGTTTGAACAGAGTTGTGGTTGCCATAACATCGTCAAAAGTATCCACCTTTAATGCGTCTCGATGGCTGTTCGATGGCTCGATCGCACACAGACAAATATAGATCGCCCCGGTTTGCCTACGCATGTAGCTCGATCGAATTCATCTCGGTATCTTCGTGCAACGATTCGATCATCTCGGATTGTTGCGAAAATCTGTTAAAAATGCATTGAAACAAATGAGCCAGTATAAACATTTAGGAGAGCTATCTGTCACAGCAACCAAGATTGAAGAACAAACAAATAATGTAATGTCCAATATAGTTACATCTCAACGATGGAGATCATCGTGTTTACGTCGAAACGCTGCGAATCGACGAACTCGCGGTGTCGTTAGTCAAAATAATACTCTGATGTTCTGTATTGCGATCGTTCTCTATCGTTTCACTCGCTAATACGTTTCTTTCTACCGAAAGCGAGACGAGCATGCGAGCAAAAACCGCGTGGATCAAGCTCGATCGCCGCCACGACGACGCGGGAGGAACATAGCGATGCGAGAAGACTATGTTTTTATGCTTCGATTCCAAATTGGATTCGGGAGGAGGGGGGATCGGTATAAATTCGAACGCAATCGAAAAGAAACATTGCGACGGGTTGATGCAGTTTCTTAAACCTCACTCTTGGAAATGCACAATTCGATTTGATTTCGATTTAACACTAGAACGACCGGAGCAGCCAAAATGACTGCTTCCTAATTTTTTCTTTTACAATTACTGAAATTGTAAAAATGTTTTCATCGGAAATTTTTTAATGAACCTCTTCATTGAAGCACATATTACAATAAAAGTTGTATGAAGTCTGAATGGGCACAGTCTTGTTACTGTTACAAAGCAATATACGTCAGTCGCATTTATTGCTCGGTCGTTCTAGTGTTAAGGGGAAACTTGGCAATCATTAGACTTTTTCTAAAATGTTTTTATGACAGTTCAACGAACCCAAAAATCACGATCATAGACATTTTACATGTTCTCGTGCGCTCCACTAACTCCAAGGTTCTGCATTTGTAAGCAACAGAACAGTGTACGGTGTACGTACATAATTTTCCTCGTACGTGCATTGTACTCGTGTATGTGCAATTTTCCTTTCATATCTATACGCGATACGGTCTTCTTTAGATACCCATATTTACATAACCGTAGGTACATGCACGATCTTCTTCATGTACTCACATATTCGACTATGGGCGCAACTACCACGCCTATAAAATCAATTATAGTTTTTCAGCGCAAAGATACAGGTACACAGAAAGACAAGTGAAATTGCGATGACCTAAATGCTGCCACAATCAACATAAATACAGTGTAGCTTAACCCTTTGCACTCGGAGCTACTTTAAATCGAAATCCAAACATTTCTTCCGACCTAGAATGCTTCATATAATGCGTCTGTGATGTAATTTGCTCGTACAATACTTAACACGTTCGCGGACGTGAATGCTACGGCATTCATTTTCATAGTGATGCAAAATGACATGAATGCTATAGCATTCAAATTTTAAAGCCAATTTTTACTCATTTAATTTTATACAACCTTAAGTTTTTGTAATTAATATACATTTCAAAGTAATGACCAACTGTCATTACTAATGACAGTTAACTTATTATTATTGTTTATGTCTAATCAGATTTCGGATAGTACGACTGGTTTCAAGAAAAATTGCCTGTCTATTTTTGCAGCTCACTGAAATTTTTACTGTCCGTGAACGTGTTAACCCCTTCCACTACGATTTTACGGTCGCCATGACAACAATAAAGTAAAATTTTATTTCGATTTGAAGGAATTTAACAAAATATTCAGTAGAATCTGCTCGAAATCTTCATCACGGGTCGGGCTCGATGTTAAATGTTCAGTAATTTATTAAATATGAAAGAACTTAATAATGCAGAGAATATTTTGAATAATGATGTAGCAATTTTTAATATAGCCTCAGAGTCATCACTCGAGTTAGGGTTAACGCCAATGTAGACCCTATGACACAATGAAGTGAAAGAATTATTGAATCCAGAACATTGTGGGAAGCGTATTGATGTATTATATGGTTCTCGAAAATTAACTCGTCCCCGTCAAATGAATAAGCATTGACAATGAGGGAATATTTCCAAGTTTAATTCAACAAGCATTATTCAAAAGAGACTATGCGTCGGATCGACGGAACTCGTCGACAATGAGGGAACATTTTCCAGTTTAGCCCGACAAGCGTTATTCAAAAGAGACTATGCGTCGGATCGACGGATCCAATCGACGGATTCTGTCGATTTCTCGGAACGACACTGCGGCTCGAGAGCCATAAGCGATGCGGGCAAAAGCGAGTGCGTGCGATGCGTACATCCACGCGTGTACACATGTTCTTGCATATGAACATGCCGCTTGCACATGCACGCTGTACGTGCACACAAGCGCGGATGAATCTGGTGCCTCGAAGGGCGGCGGGAGGAACGCGATATCCGACACGATAAAATCAAATTTTCAATATCGATCGTATCGCGCGCGACCGGAGCGGATATCGTTCGTGGAGTGTTTTCGAAATTAAACACGGTCATTTGGCGGGATTAATAAACAGCCGATGCAAATTGTTCTTTCGGGCTTGGCGGGGATGCGAGGCAAATCTCTGTATTGCGACGTTTCGGATGAACGCGCCGCGATTCACTGGAACGCGTCCGTTCGATGCTCACCGATCCGAATCTCGCGCCAGCTTTTGCATCCTGTATCCCGGGCTCGTATACATACAGGGTGAGTCACCTAACGTTTGCACCTCAAATATCTTTGTTGTTTCTAAAGATACGTAAAATATGGTAAGGACAACGTTGAATGGTACAATGGGGCTGACACGATGCCAAAAAAATTTTGTTTTCATGTCATTTTTTAGAGATTTCAAGGTCACCCTGACTTTTTTAAATGGAACCACCCTTTTTTAAACACCTTCAATGACAGTCCCTTCCATTAGGAATTCAGTGACTATATTATGCCAAGGTCATTCAAGGTCAAGGACAGAAAAAACGTATAAAACTAAAATATGGAAGCAGAATACCTGTATTTTATAAATGTTCGAAGTGATGGCCGTCCACGTCGATACATTGATGTAAACGAGCTTTGAAGGAATGTTGAACTCTGATAAGTACATCCGAGGTGATATTGGAGCATCCATGTACACGGTCTCTTTTAGCAGACCCCATGAAAAGAAATCCAGTGGATTTAAATCAGACGAACGTGTTGGCCATGAAACAGTCCCGCCTCGTAAAATCCATCGGTTTGGAAATCGAGAATCCAACGTTTCTCTTGCTACTCGTGCATAATAAGCAGGACAACCGTCGCGTTGGTACCACATATCATAGCGATTTTGTAAAGGGACATCTTCTAACAAAATTCGCAGATCTTCTTGCAAAAATTGAGCGTATTTCTGTATCGTCATCATTCCGTTAACGAAATATGGTCCAATTACTTTGTAGTTCAAAATACCACACCACACGTTCACGCTCCATTGTCTTTGATGATCAATTTCTCGCAGCCAGTGCGGATTATCCACAGACCCATAATCGGCGTTCAGTAGATTAGTTGAGCCATGATTAGTGAATGTTGCTTTGTCTGTAAACAAGACATTAGAAAAAAATGAATGATTTTGAAACAATCCCCATTGACAAAAGTTAATTCTATTTTCAAAATCATTCCCGTGCAATTATTGATGGAGCGATATGTGGAACGGATGAAATTTATGTCGGGCCAGAATTCGCATTACGCTACTTTGACTTATGCCTGCTTCCCGGGAAATTTTTCTCGTACTCATGTGAGGACTGACAGCTATAGCTGCTAAAATATTAATTTCATTGTCTTCATTAGTCGAGGGATTCTTCCGTTTGTGCTGTATTGCACGTACACTTCCAGTACTTCGAAACAACCTCTACGTATTAATGAAAGTCTGTCTAGAAGGAGTCTTTCGTTCGGGGTCTACATTCACAGTAAATCGTGATCATATCACACTTTTCAGTCATTGAATAAGACATAGCGGAATCGCGTTTGGAAACATACTCATATTAAATGAGAATGTTGAATAACAATGACATTGAAGGACCTTAGTATGTTTACTTTAACTACAACCATAGTATGTTTACTATTTACAACAAGTCTCAACCGTGATAAACGTATTCTGCTTTCATATTCTAAATCTTATAAGTTTTCTCTGTCTGTGACCTTGAATGACCTTGGAATAATTATTGTCACTGAATTCCTAATGAAAGGGACTATCATTGTAGATGTTTAAAAAAGGGTGGTTCCATTTAAAAAAATCAAGGTAACCTTGATATCTCTAAAAAAAATGACATAAAAACAAAATTTTTTTGGCATCGTGTCAGCCCCATTGTACCATTCAACTTTGTCCTTACCATATTTTACGTATCTTTAGAAACAACAATGATATTTGAGGTGCAAACGTTAGGTGACTCACCCTGTATAGCGATCGCGGATTTTTAATGGAGTCGGCGGCCGACTTACGAGAACCGCCAGCAACACGCCCGGGGAACTTAACGATGGGTTTGTGGCGTTTATGAATCATCTTTCGACGGAAAACGCTCTTCATCGAGGGCAGAAAGAAGTTTGCGAAATGATTGATTATCCCTTCCTAAGAGGACGCTTTTAATTATGGACGTGGCTTGGTTCCTTCAACTTTTTAAGTATCAAATTTCTTTTGTAGATCGTGTTACGATTTGTGTCGTTTCTTCTTCCCCTATTCTGACGTCACTGTTTAAACCACAATTTTTTTGCGGTTATTGCGATTGTAAAGATGCATTTATGAAGAATTGTTCTATGAAGTTATTTTTCTTCGCGTTTTTGACACATTATCTACCGACGATCATGCCATAATTTTGGAAAGTTTACGATGTCTGAGAACTTTTGAACGGGCCCTTCAATAGCAATAGCGATTTCAATCGTGAATCAACAATTTACTCCCAGTGACGTGAATTAATTATTTCTTTTCGGATTACTATGTGGATTACTGAAAATCCTAATAATAAGCTTCCGGTGGATGAAATGTTGAGTGTCAATTTTAATGCAAAATATTAGGATGTTGCAAATGAAATGGCCGTTTTTGAATCTTTAACATAAACTTTTATTTTACGAACTTTATTCATATTCCATTGATCGAAATAATTTCTATCGACATCAATGCACTTCTTCTAATAAACGTGAGGCGACAAATTCATCAAATGCAGTTTTTACAGCACTTTCTTCTTTGAATATTTTTCCATTCAAAAAGCTATCTAGGTGCTTCAAAATATGATAACCAGTAAGTGACAGGTCAAGCGAATAAGAAGGGTGAGGGTGAACTTTACACTTCAACTCTGCTAATTTTTATACAGTTTGTTCCGCAATATGTGGCCGAGCATTGTCGTGAAGCAATAATACACCACATCTATTGACTAATGCCGGCTGTTGAACACGCAGTTTTTCGTACATTATATCAATTTCCTCACAGTATTTATCAGCATTTATGGTTTCACCTTTTTTAAAAAAAGACCACCATTGCAGACATCAATGTCTTGCGAGGATGAAGGTTCGGTTTCGGCATATGTTTTGGAGTTTCATCTGCGTCTAGCTACTGTGCAGACGTCGTCGATTGTCGTAGAGAATCCATTTTTCGTCGCAGGTAGTTATCCTGTTTAATATGCCTTCATTGTTCTGTCGAAAAAGTATCGAAGAACTGATCTCCAGACGGCATATCTTGTTTCTTTCAGTGAGTTCACGTGGGACCCGTTTATCTAACTTTTTTACTTTTCCCAAAGCTAACTTTTCAGATGTCGAGAGACATTTGAATAATGTATATTGGTTCTCTCCGCGATTTGTGGAATAGTTAGACGCGAATCCATTTCAACTATCTCTTTTAAACCTGAATCTGTAATAGCTGCTGGCTGATGACCACGAGGCTCATTTTCCGGATTTGTATCACCGGAACGAAATTTTTCAAACCAACGCCTTATGGTCCGATTACTTGCTATACCTTCACCAACAGCAGCATTTATGTTTTTCGCTGCTTCAGACGCAGTGGGTCCGAGTTTGAACTCGTACAAATAAATTATACGAATTTCCTTTTTTTTCGTGGTGAACAAAAATCGATTTTGAATCACACATACACTATACAATATCAATAAACTGACGCAAATTCGTGTACGAGATATGTACATGTCGTATTGTACAACTTCAACGCCATCTGCCTAAATTGCAAAAACGGGAAGTTTCAAATCTGGAAAACGGCCATTTCAATTGCAACAACCTAGTACTACTTTCAATTTCTAGGTATCTCAGGTCAAGGTCTAGGTGTTTCTTTTTTCCCATAACATTTAAGACCAGCAAACATCGAACAGTTATCGGGGCAATACCGTATTTCGTCCGACGATACGTTCACCGTATCGCGTGCAGCAACGTCGCTATCGTTGCTCAGAGAGGGTAGACGCGTCTCGTTTATTTTCATCCGTAATTGTGCTCACCGGTCGAGTCGCAGAAAGCTGTCGGTCGTTCGGAGTAATGGAGAAGAATGTGCCGAGGTCTCAGGGTTTCTCCTCGTTTGCTCGGTATCGAGATGAACGCGAAACTGTGCACTGGAGAAAAACAGGAACGGCTATTTAAAGCAGCGTCGGCGAGGGAGAGGTCATGCTTCGTGAACGGCGTCGTTCTAGAGACCCTGCTGCATTCCCATGTTAGTCGTCACAATTTAACACACCATAGACCAACAAATTTTGCCAAAAGTCCTCCCAATAGCTATCTCTCAATAATACCGATCGCAACGAACCTTTTTACTCTCTAGAAATCCCTGACAAACGTGGACATTCAGATACCTGTCTGTTGGTTGATTTACACAGAGATGGCGTTGGAGGGCCGGAGCTCTATTTGCCCAACCTGTCTGTTGTGAGAATGAACAATTCCTGAGAGTTGCTACGAATGAGTGGAAACATTTGGTTTCTACAAGCGAATGGACATGTCAGGTTGACACGAGCGAACGGATCAGGTTGGTATGAAAGATCGGTTTGAAAGCGTTGAAAGTTGCGGCGTGGGTTGAGCAGATGTCTAAGAGTAACAAAGTTCCTATGTATATCTAATTTATATTCAAAACCGTACAGTTATTTGCAATACTTTATACTTTAAAGTTTTATATCCAGTTTACATATAAATCATAAGTGAGAGAGTTTTATTTGAACGTGACCTCAAAATAAACAAGTCAAACACTGTCACATCGAGACAGCGGCGATTTTTCTCGATACGTTGTCGAACGTAGTGTTCAGCAACGTCTCCAAGGAATCCACGAAACAAAATGACGTCCGTGATGTTGCGAATAAGCCGTGTGGCGCAGCTCGCGATCCATTGCTGCCAGCTGGCTCCTCGACCGAGACGTACGCGAGCTTTCCCCGCGAATTTCGCGAATTGCTGCTGCCTACGTATCGCGAATCGACAACCGACAGGAACGCCGAATTGTTACTCGTAACGACTGGTTCTTCTGGCCCGAGACCGAAACACAATCATAAAACTTTTACGTCCGTGCAGAATGCTTCCTGTTTGACCTCGAGATCGAAACGCGCGAATTCACAGTGATCCCACAGTCAGATGAAGTTGCCTGATGCGTCTCCTAATTTGATACCTCGGTTTATCATTTGACCACGTGTTAAAACGACTTCCACAATCTGGGAGGTGAAGTTGCTTGATACGTTTCATAATTTGAGACCTCGGTTTACCAAATGATAAAACGAGTCAGGTATTACAGTTTCAATACTTTAAAAATGTGTCTCGAAATGACATAACATTTTAATTTATTAATAAAACGTATTTTTTTTATATTAAAAGTGCGAACGTTGGTATTTTAATGTAAGGTACAAACATGGAGGTTATGCGTGGAACACAATATTCGATAAATGGCCGCCTCGTCCCCGTTCGTAAAGGTTCACTCTTTTGACGAAATTTTCAATAACATTTTGGCATAATTGCGGACTAATTTCATTAGCGGTGCGTCCGATTGCTTGCTTGAGCTCCGGAATGATCTGTGGATCATTGGCATACACTTTTCCTTTCAGAAAACCCCAAAGAAAGAGGTCCAATGGCGTCAACTCGCACGATCTTGGTGGACAATTCACATCGCCGCGGCGCGAGATAACACGACTTTGAAACTTCGTCTACAATAATTGCATTGTTTCGCCCGCAGTGTGGCAGGTTGCGCCATCTTGTTAAAAGAATATGTCTTCCAAGCCGTTCAATTCATTTCATAAAAAGTTGGTTATCGTGTCACGATAATGTATTCTCGAGAAAGTACGGCCCAATCTCTCCTCCAACCCAAAATCCGCACCAAACAGTGACTCGTGGTGGATGCATAGGAAGCCGTTGAATCACTTGTGGATCTTCGGTCCCCTAAATTCGAGAGTTTTGTTTCTTTACGTAGCCACTAAGCTGGAAGTACGCCTGATCGCTGAAAACGAATTTTCTTCGAAAAATCACCATCGATTTTCATCATTTTTATAGTGGATTTTCATAATTTCTATACGTTGTTAGCTATGTTCGACATAAAAAAAATGGCGGGCAATTTAAAATGTCAGGTCATTTTGAGACACCTTTTAAATATTTCCTTAAATATATCAGTGCTTCACAATGTTTCGAAAAAGTTCTGATGACGACTATCAGCTCTTCCGGTCTCGGTAAAGACAATTATCGAGAGCACAAATCGTCTGTTAAAACGAATCAAGTATTAAAGTCTCGATAACGTTCTTTGGAACAGTTTCATGGTCCCCAGTGCGCCACAATGTTCCAAAGCGTTTCAGCTGTAGCTGCGAAGCTTTTCGGTCGCGACGAAGACAATTACCAAGAGTAAAAATCATCTGTTAAAAGGAGGACAGTGCACGTTAGCCAAGATCTCTCTGAAAACCGTGGAAACTCGTAGCAAGCGAGCCGCACGCGTCCCGAGATCGCGGCGGGGCGAGGCGAAGAGGGGCGGATGCACCGAGAAGCAAATGTAAATTTCCTTATGCATTTATTCATCCCGCTACTCGAGTATTTTCAAAGCCATTCAGAGCCCTCTTCTGCATTTTGCCACTCGAACAGGGTAAATGCGTGTGTACGTTTCGGGGGGACGACGCTCGCGAAGAAGGGTCCAGCAGCCTCGACGTCGACGTCCACATTATTCATCGGCTGTTTTGCGCTCGTTTCTTCCGTCGTCGACTTAACGACGATCCCCGACAAACATAAACAATCGGTAGGAAATCACGGTAGATTCCCTCGATTCCCGAAGAATATCGTCGGGAATTGTCTCGTTATCCGCGATATGGAATACCGATGTGTTTGCGAACCTGGTAAGCAAATTGTTCCTTTGCAACAATTCTACTTGAAACTCTCGAAGAAGTTCTACAGGTACATTCGAACTTTTCTATCGCGAATTTCGCGTCTTCCCTCGTACCTTTTGCTATAGTTTCCCAGACCGCATAGTGTTTCGATCGACAAGAATCAAATGGCAGTGTGTATTTTCTTTAAGTATTCTTTATCGAAATGTGTATAATATGGGCTTGGTTTTTTTTAAATAGAACAAAAATATGTATAATGTGGTCAGATTAGTTTAAGAATTTGTCACTACGATTTTCACGATTTTTACTTTCTCCGGGAACCTTAATTGATTTTAACACAAAAAGGACAATCAATATATGGCGAAATAAATTTGGTTGAAAGTATGAAAACGTTCAGATTTTAAGAATTCAGTTATGGTTCATTGTAAGTGTACGTAACTGTGGTTGAAAAGAAGCCACTTGCAGTCAGGAATTAATTGTTTAAACATTTTTTATGTTACAACACAGTATTACAAAGATTAACTGAATTTAAGAGTGTCAATATAAAATGATTGAAAAGGGAAAGAACTTTGTATTGAATTTCGATTCCGTGCAACCGATGCGAAAAATTTTCATTTTGCATAAAGTTTCGCAATGATTATCAGTGTTGCGCACTAACTCTTCAATTATTCCAGATACCACAAAATTTTATAAATCTCTTGTGGAAGTATGTTTGTTCGAAATTTATTTCTCCCGCTCGCAAATATCCAATGGAGTTAATCTCCAGACTTTAGTACGCAATACACGCAGCGTATTATACAATAACCATTCTTCCCAGTCCTGTATGCCTGGAAAAATAAACTCGAGCCATCCCGGTTTTATATCTCGTCCTTCCAAAATTGCATTCAAAAGTATTGAAATATTCATATCGGTTCAAAATATCCTACAAAAAATTAGCGAGATTTCCAATATAAATTCACATAACTATGCGCGGGTATCAGAGTACAATATTTACAGAAAGCAAATTCAGAATTCATTAAAATCGAATCAAATAGGTTAAATTTGCTTTCCTCAGTAACGATCAAATTTCATTTAGGATTTAACTTTACGTCACGCGATTGAGAGCTTAAATTACACCCAACGGGGTGCCCGAGTTTAACGCTGTGCAATAAATAAAGAAACAAATGTAACTAAATCAAAATTTTTCCGGTAGTTTAAGAATGTCTCTATACGTTCTAAGACAATTTATTCCCATATCATCAATATTATTCTTCCAAAACAAAATATCTATATATATGAAGGTACCATCCATTCAGATTCGACAATTTTAGTGAATTTACGAGATCAAGTGTTTTCAAATTTCTTTTTATACAGGTTCGACTACATTTTGAGATAGCATAGTGCCATATTTGTGCAATTACCTTTATTGCTCCCACAGCATCAAATATGTATAGAAAATTTAAAAAACCTGCAACAATGTAGCAATTTTTTTATTACAAAAATTCTCTAAAATCGACAACTCTGAATGGAAATACTCTCTTAAAAAAAAAAACGCACGGAAAATTAGAGCAACGTGTTGTTTGAGAATCGGCCCAATTTCCAACCAAGTCACACAAATTTTCACCTAACTGGAGCACCCTGTTATTCAAGGGTCGCCTGTAATTTCTCCAGTTCTATCAGGCTTCGAATCGTTGGTACCGGATCTCCAGACTTGATCTCTGGAGGCGAAGGGGTTTTGGCACGAGGTCAACGATTGTTGTTCCCGGTTCTAATCGGGGGAGAAAAAAAAAAGATAAACTCGTCGACCTCGTACGAGACCTCGCAAAGGTCTCTGTTCAGGGTGCAAGGTTTCGGCATCTCGATCGACTTGGCGTTCAATTGGCCGTCGAAAAGTTGTTGACCGGGCTCAAAGGGTGAATCGAGGCGAAAACTGGTCGGACGCAAACGGTTTCGCCGTGAAATTAGTAGTATACCTACTTCCGGGGCGATGTTTAACCTCTTGCGGTCCCGAAGCTCTGGTTGGAATCCAGGGAAAGAGGATCCGAAACGTTGAAACTCTCCTACCATCCCTCGAACCATTCCTCGTTGCAACGTTGCACCGTTGCACCCTTCCATCTCCCCTGCACGCTAGCCCGCACACCGTCGTCGAAGGCTTTGTTCTCGTGCCTCGTTCTGTAGACGTGTGTTTTGCATTTCAGGGACGACTGTTGGGAAAAGCGGACGCGTATTTTAGTTCCTTTCGGCGGTGCAACTATCCACGAATAAGGGCGCCGAACACCGCACCCGAAATAGTTTACGAGTGCGCCAGGTATTCCAGGTACGTAGCCAACCCCTATACCCCTGTACACACACCTGTGCACAGTCTCCACTATATGTACATCCCCCTTCACACCCCTTGGCGAGTCAATTGATCCCTGCTTTGTGAAATTGAATAGCTGGATTATTTTTCGCGCGTCGGTTGTTTCAGTTCTATTGGAAAATGTTTCGAACGCTGGTCTACGTGGAAACCCTTCTTTACCGTTTTTCACAGATTTTTCATTGGATTTTAAAACGCTGAATCCAAGATGAAAGATACAGAATAACTGGAAAACTGAAGTTTTAAAACACCATTTTGACGTCCTTGTCAAAATGCAATTTTTATTTCTAAATTCGTATAATCGTCTATCCTTTGTCCCGAAAACTACACAAAGAATCGTTCCACATTTTTCTACAAAAATGTGAATGCTCTCTCAGTAAAAGCCAGCTCACTCGAATCCATCGGCTAAAAATGTTTTTCGAAACTCGGTCAAAGAACATCGTCATTGCATCCACATTGAGGAGCATCGTTTCTATAGATCATCTGTCCTTAGAAATCATCCGAAAAATTTACAAAGTCCCAGTAAACGCATCAGCTAAAAATTGCTTTTCTAAATTCGCTCGAAGCAGATCGGCCATGATCGAGATCGTCGTGTTAAACAGGGGTAGATAAAGATGTTAACGTCCAAGAGGCAAGGACACAGCGATGAATCTCGATCCGCGGGGACTTCGAGACGCCATTGGAGATACGCGTACGTCGAACTTTTCCCTCGATCGCTTTCAGACGAGTAGAGGATCGTGCCCCGCACCGCCTCGAGACCGGCGCTATCAAATTTGTAGTCATCTCGATAAGCGCGAGCCTGCAAACTTCCTGTATCCGGGGTTCTGTACTTATGTACAGTCGCGCTTTAAGTTCCCCTGGCCTCGTTACTACGTCCAAGAGCGGCGCCTTGCGAACCGGGAACGGGAACAGGAACGGGAACAGGAACGCGACGACGCTGTTACACTGTTCTCGAACCGTGCTCGGTTTAATCCGAGCACCGCAGATTGGATTCTTAGTTAGCCGTAAGTTGACAAATTGACACGCCCGTGGAAAGGTAAATCTTTGTTTTGGAACGGCGAGGCGTTCGCACGCCGTTTTAACCATCGTTCGCAATTTCATTGGGATTGGGTTGGTGAACGCATTGTGAACCACGATTATTGAATAATTAACACCCGACAACTGACCAGTGTACGATGTTATTATGATCTTATTAACAAGTAGACCGCGGATTTTATGCGTTTATGACAAAAATTTACTGGGTAGCAAGATTAACACGTTGACCGCCATGCCACCCATATGTGGGTGACGGAATTCTTTCTGCAGGTTTTTAAATGAATTTTTACGTTAATATACAGGGTGTCCCACATAAATGGGAACACCTAAATATCTTTCGTATTTACAGTCCTATCAGAAAATTTCAGAGGACAAAGGTCAACCCGATGTAAACAACGCGCAATCTTTGCTGAAACACGTATGGTTTTAAACTGCCACATTTCAACCGCTTCAACATGATTATTCTTGCTCAAGGTCATTTCAAGGTCAAAAAGGTGGTATCCACTAAATTCAGTTTTTTATTGTCTATCATACTATCGTAAAAAATATACTATTCCATTTAAGAAACCTTCGGTGACTTTGAAATTTCATTAAAAAATACGACATAAAAAATTTTTTTCTTCACCATTATATTACCCCCTGCAATAATGTCACTTTGACCTCTGAAGTTTTCTGATACGACTGTAAATACGAAAGATATTTATCACAACATAATATAACACATAATTTCCCATTTATGTGGGTCACCCTGTATTCATTGTACCAAATTTGATTAGGATCTGTAAAATGCAAGAAAGTTGAGGGACTACTCAATGTCATACATTTAGTTTTTTCATTTTTTATTTCATTAAATAACTTACCTTGATTTTATGGCTTTTTGAGGTTTCTACTATGGCAGTCAAAGTGTTAAAAGAATTTTAAAATATGGAGATATTGTTCGCAACTTAATAAGACTAGAAAAGAGAGAAATAAACAATCCTGTAATTAATACGACCAATTTTCATTTTGCATTAACTTGCACTCTTGGATGGATACGCGAATATAGTTGAATTTTTCCTTTTCCAAGTGGCAGGATTTTATGCATTTATGACAAAAATGAGTGTAGGTGTAATTCAAAACAGTAAAAAGATTAAAAAAGTTTAACAATGTCGATATAACATTTTTAACATATAAAAATTACTAAATGAGCAAAATAAATTTTTACTTAGCTCCTATAGACTGCAATTGATGTATAAACATATTATTTTGTATAACTAATTTGCTAGTTGTAAGTTAATCCCTTGCAATAATATTATTCTGAATGATTTCCTAGTAGAGAAAGAAAATTGCTATTTATTGTATGTTTACGTTTAAATTAATTTACATTCACGGAGTAAACATATGAAGAGCATCGCGTTATTGGACGTCGCTGCAATATTTTTGCTGATATACGGGCATTAAATAAACAATGGTTTCCCCGTCTGAATATGGACTGTTGGTTTTATTAGATATTTTATTCCATTCCGATTTTTCTTTCATATTTGCTTTCATTATAAGTGCCACCGTATGTCCGGAACTTTCTGTTGATTACTTCTCCCAGGCATCGGGGACTGCTGTTAATAAATTATTATTCTTGCAAACAGCGTGCTGTACGCGTCACGATTGCAGCGAACGGCAGTGCGGCAAACAAAGAACGAAACACACTTTCCTCGCGCGAATACATATTGTATATTATCGAATTATGGCAGTTTGTTCGAACGGTACGCTGTGAATAGCGTTGAATGGAACGTGGTTGTTTCTCTACGCGCACGAAATTCCCATAAATACTGCCCGTTCTATGGATAAACTGGAGAATCAAATTTAAAAGCCGATACATAGGGAACACGGAGTTGAACACTGTTTCTGGTGTTTAGGTTTATTTGATCTTTTACTTAGAATGCTAAATGGGCAAAACCATTAGTAAATGAGCAGTACCTTGAGTAATGGTAATGGTAAAATTAAGGCAACTCAAAAGATAATAATGCTGTCAAGTTATTAATTTTACTATTTTCTTTCTTTCGTTTACTGGCGGAATCCTCGAAGTATTAAGATATTATTAACTTCGTTGGCTCGTGTGGAGACTAATTAAGAACCTGTCCGCAAAGTTTCAAGCAAATTGATTGATCGGTGCACCGAGTTATTATATAGTTTCGTTTCGAAGACTGTATTATAGGAAAAGAGTGCAGTCGAAGTTTTAATTCATACCTTTCAGTAATGGACTCGGGATTTTCAAAGTTAATTGAATTATTTCGAGAATGTACGGCACGCCTCGGCTAGAATTAGCATTTTTCTTTTTAAGATAATTTAAACAGCCTAGCTAGAGCCGTTCTAACTTTTTTACCGGCTTGTCGCATTAAAAATCAGTTTGCTCCTCGAAGAAAATTCCGTGGGCTCTGAAATATTGATCCACGGATATATACGATAAAAAATTGATTTTTGAAGAGGTACCTATCCTCTTTAAGCCGACAGACGAAATTTCGGTGTCGCAGGGAATGGTTACGAGGTCAGATAATTTTGTCGCGAAAATAAGACGCACGCTGCAAGCGAAGACAGCATACTTTCTGCACAAAAATTCATAACTATTGTTGTCTCTTTGATAAGAACAAGAAGGTGCACGAGGTACATAAAATGTACTATGATTCGTTAATGTAGTAGAAAAATTGGAAAATTTTCCGAACAATTATTCTAGACATTATTCTGAACACTTCTCGTCATTCCAGACAATTTTACAGACACCTTTTTTTCCAAGTATCCAATGATCCAAGGGTACGGAAACACTGTCAATCGCACAGTAGAGTATAAACTAGACGAGTATAAACATCGACCTTTTCCATTTTCGCCAATCAGCAGCAAGGACTAAGGAGTTATTCTTTAGAGGCGCCTTGGAAAGTAAATTTTAAAAAATCGGCAAATAAATCTGCGAGCATTCGCAAGCATCATGAGCCACGCAATAGGGAGAAAGGTCCCTCACCCACCATCTAAACAACAATCTTTCCCATTTGGTCGACTATGAGCCTCCTGCACAGTGCACCAAGCATCGTAATTCGATATTTTCATTCTCGAACACGGTTTCGCACTAGGCGACGCTCCGCGGGAATCGGCGAGGAATCGCGGCGGCTCTCGAAGGGCGTCTCGACGCATCGTCTTCTTCTAATGGCTCGGTAATGGCCTCGCAAGCATCAGCATCAGCATCAGCAACAGCCGATGGCGCGAAGTTGCCAGGTGCTTGCCGCGACCCGACCGAAGCACCACACCGGGGAACGATGTTTGGAAAGTCGCGATTCGAGCGCGCATCGACGGAAAGGGACAGAAAGGGACGGGGCGCGACTCATGTAATCGGAAACGCGGACGTCGGCGGGCGACCGGGTTTTACCATTCGCTCGAATTTCGTTCGAAGCTCGTTAATTAAAAGTAGTTCGGATCCGTTTCCGCGATGCACGGCCGCTTTTTTCGCGCGACCAGTGTACACGATGCACGCGCGCGCCCGCCTATGTATGTATGTGTGTACTCGCTTCCATCCGTTTCCACCCGCTTCGGGTCGCTTCGGGCCGCTTTCGACCATTCTAATGGAATGTGGAGCAACGAACGCCGGGAACACGGAAACGGTCTTTGTGTCGCCGCGATCCTCCACACCGCGTAAACATGGAAACCCTTCCATATTCTGAACGACGCACGGCGACAAGTTTCGTCGAAATCTAGCCAGAAAATTTTTCCTTTTATTCCAACCCTCTGCGGCCAAACGTGTCTCCTCTCTTTTCATTCAGAACTTGTTACCAAATACAGTCCACTTATGTTCCCATAAGTAGCTCTTTGAACCTATTTAGAACAGAAAAAAATATAATGTTATTGAACACGTTCGCGAAGACATTCAAATTACAGTGATTTCACTATATATGTCGCCAAGGCCTGGATGATAAACGTCGCAGAATTATCCCCACTACTGCGGGGTAGTGAGGGGCCATGGAGCATGAGAGGTAAACATAACACGGCTTGGGTATGTCTCCTGCACGATACACGACGCTGGCAAGACCCGTGTTGTTGACATATATCGAGAATTCACTGTAATTTTATCTACTTACGTATTGAAAGTCACTGTGCACAGCACGCGATGCACGGAGCACGTATTATATATTATATATTTCGTGCATGATCATTATACTGCGGGTCTTTGCGGAAAATAAAAATTACATGCTGTTTTACACTAGAACAACCAAGGGGTGTCGAAATGACTTGTTTGGCATTTCTTCTAATCATTACTCATTTTTAATACATTTTTTTGTAAAAGTTTCTATGACCTTTTCTAAAATATGTAAACAATTAATTCGGTAAAGCAGTTTTCCTTTTTTTTGTCTTTTTGTTGTAAAATTTGATGTAGTATACCCACATATACCGAGACGAGTCATTTTTTTAATTTCTTCATATTGTTCCATGGCCGTAACAATATTTTCGCTTGTATATAAAAACATGTAACGCCTGTATATATTGATATGTTTCTGTTTTCGAACTTACAATTAGTCAGAAAGAAACGTTGACAGAGGAGACGTTATTTTGTGCTATAATACTTTCAGAAAATCGGAATTCTATTTTTTCTCGTGATCTGCAGAAATATTTTAACCCATAAAATTACTTAGAAACTATGGGAAAATTTTCACGAAGCAGTAAATTACTGGAAGAAATAAATAGAACAAATTATTTTGAGCCGTTCGACAGAAGTAGGTATACGTCAATCGTCGGTTGTTCTAGTATTAATGCCCCATTTACATTGTAAATAATGTAAAAAATTGTAAAGATCCGATACAGAAAAAGTTTCCTCTTAGCGGTTGAATTCGGAAAAAGTTTCAATGAAAAGTCGCCGGACCAACACTTCGCGGTACAGTGTTTACTCGATATATGTCCAAAACACGGGTCTAGCCAGGGACATATATCGGCCAGGAGATACTATTCTTTGATCCACGCCGAACGTAGAAAAGAACAGCGAAGCTCTAGAGGCCTCACGGGATATATCCCGCGGTAGTAGGGATAGTTCTGGGGCTTTTATCGCCTAAGCATTTGAGACATATACAGGGTACGGCCCAAATTAGTCCCCACGATTTTTCAGCGCCTTCGGGTGGTCGGACAGAAAAGCGTTTCGTACCAAACTTAATTAGTATTTAACCGACAAGAAATTGCAATATTTTAAATTTAAAAAAAAATCGATTTTCAACAAAAAATCAAGGTCGATGGCATATCTTTTAATGGAGCTGGGTATTTTTAACTTCATAATATTGTAGGCGACGTCGAAACGAATTCAACGACCTGCTATACGATGACTTTTAGATGACCTTGATAGAAAATATCGCCATGAATCAATTGCCAGAATATTTGAATTATTTCGACGGTAGGTAATAGCAACGCCTCGCATTTAGAGGTAAACAAATGAACGTAAACATTGCTTCAGAACTTAACTCACAAAAAACCAAATTTATACGGAGCCACATTGAAAACACACAATACATGTTAACAATAAATGTTAAACGTGTACGTATAATTAATAATTAAATTAAATTTTCGAATTGCATCCCATCTTGTGTAACGCAAAGTTCTGCTCTTTGTAATGAGAACTTCTTTTTACATTTCTACACGCTTGAATGATGCGTTCTTGAAGGTTTTCCATATTTATACATTTACGGTGGCTACGATGCTTTTCATCTTGAAATTTTCCATTGACACATAGGTAACATTCAATATTACGAAATGTTTTCGGACGTGGATGATTTACATCCGGATATTGTTCCGCATATAACATTGCAGCCTATTCATTTGCCTGTGCATTTCACTGTTAGCGTACAGGTTCATTGTTATAACGTATCTCACCATTTCATGTAATGAACTAACAGACCTTGCGATACAAACGGACAACAGTTGAGGTAATGAGCATTCACAATGTTTGCGTTCATTTCTTTACCTCTAAATGCGAGGCGTTGCTATTACGTACCGTCGAAATATTTCAAATACTCTAGCAATTGATTCATGACGATATTATCTTTCAAGGTCATCTGAAAGTCATTGTATAGCAGGTCGTTGAATTCGTTTCGACGGCGCCTACAATATTATGAAGTTAAAAATACCCAGTTCCATTAAAAGATGTGACAGCGACCTTGATTTTTGTTGAAAATCGATTTTTTTTAAAATTTAAAATATTGCAATTTCTTGTCGGTTAAATACTGATCAACTTTGGTAAGAAACATTTTTCTCTCCGACCATCCGAAGGGGCTGAAAAATCGTGGGTCTAATTAGCGCCGCACCCTGTATAGAGTAAAGACTGTACAGGGTGTCAAAAAATTATATGTCACGGCCACCATAGCGTGATTCTACACCTACGATTTGGTGGAAATTGACATAAGAAACTCCCCGCAAAATTGACCTTGACCTTGAAAATCAAGGTCAAAAAAACAAAAATTTTTTTTTTAATCGTGTTCTACTGGTCATATGGATCAACTTTGTGAAAGAAACCATGGGTCGCATTTCATCAGTTCTCTTAAAAAATGATGTTGCATTTCTTATAATTTATGCAGCTTCTTTATTTGTAAATTTTTTACATCCAGCGCCAATATATAAGTATATAGCGTACTATCATACAGCGGGTACCATCAGTAAGCTATCTCGTCGGGTATGAAATTATCATAATCATGATACTCCTATTTCCCTAACTACAGCAGGAAAGAAAGAAGCTGTAAAAATTATAAGAAATGCAACATCATTTTTTAAGAGAACGGTTGAGATGCGACCGATGGTTTCTTTCACAAAGTTGATCGTTATGACCAGTAGAACACGATTAAACAAAAAATTGTTGTTTTTTGACCTTGATTTTCAAGGTCAAGGTCAAGTTTGCGGGGAGTTCTTTATGTCAATTTCCACCAAATCGTAGGTGTAGAATCACGCTATGGTGGCCGTGACATATAATTTTTTGACACCCTGTACTTTGAGAATTTTCGGTCGAGCTCCGTTGAAGCAACACACCGACCTTCACTCGCAAATAAATCCCATACGTACGTTTCCTAGCGGTTTGACATATATGATATATGTTATTTAGTACCCCTTTTAGCACGTAAACGACGTCAGAAATTGTCCAGTACATTGTACAAATGCATTGATGCTTTTGAAATGTTTGGAAACTGCTTAAAACTGCGCCTACTGATTTTTGTCATGAAGCCATTAAATTCCCAGTCTAATGATCATAGTACTTTATTGTACACGTGTATATGTACATATATTCCTTGAATCGAAAATTATCTCAATACGTTTCTATTTGAAAAGAAACGTTAAAGAGATCGTTCTCAGAGCTGGAGTTTGCAGATAGTTCGCGAAGGGGGAAATGGAATTAACGAGCGGCCCGAACGGCCCGGATGTGTTCCATAATGGAGTTTCGATTTAATTTCGTGTTACGAGTTACGAGTTACGTTTCCCCCTTGGAGGGTGTGTTCGGCGCGCGAGCGACATTCAATTATTCGCGGAATCCCGTGAACGGGACCCCGTTTTAAAGCCACTCTCTCCGGGTTCGATTCCAGTTTCTGGGACATACCGAGCGCCTGGTGGCAGGCGAGCACTGTCACGATGGGAATCGGCGTCGCGATCGCTGTGATCGGTGCTCTCACCTTGTTGGCAGCCGCTTCCAGCTTTCTGCCGCACATTTTGAAAACGCCGAGGCATACGAGAGTGCTGGGTGGACTGCAATTGCTTGCTGGTGAGTATCAAACCTGTTTCTATCCGAAATCTGCTCACACGCTTTGTTCTTTAACGCGTTGACTGCGACATCGGTCGGTGTGTCGATGGCACAATCCTTCGTTTACAGTCGGGGACAAAATTAAGTGTACACCCCTTTAAAACCTTTTTAAAATTCAATCAAACGATTTTACCTGTACAGTGGATTCTCGATACAATGATTTCTCTACATTTGTCGTCAGGGCCTGGATGATAAAGGTCGCGGAATTATCCCCACTATCGCGGGGTATACCTCGTGAGAGGCCTCGGACGTCGAGGAGTGTAAACATAGCACGACTCCGGTATGTCTCCTGGACGATACACGATGCCGCCAAGACCCGTGTTGTTGACATATATCGAGAATTCACTGTATATGTCAGCAACACGGGTCTTGATGTCGTTTATCGTCCAGGACTCCACTATTCTTTGATCCGTGTCGTACGTAGAAAAGGACAGCGATGCTCGTCCCCGAGGCTTCGGTCGCCGAGGAGTGTAAACATAACACGGGACGGGTACATCGGCGTGAGACCAGAAGACCACTACTAATCCAATAGCAAAATTTTTTTATTTTTCATTATTTTTTTATGGTACTTTCACCAACATATTCGTGGCATTTTTCTAATGAAAATTATACCAAATTTGATATAATTCCGATGATATTTACTTATATAATGAATAGACTGCGGATCTTTATGCAAAATAAAAATTTTCTACCTGAATTGCAACTGACTGGAGTGAAATAGAAATTTATCTTCTTTCCTAATATGTTTAATAGGTCGAAAATAATGTAACAGAATTTTAAAATTTTTCTAATGTTTTTACCGTTTAAAAAAAATACGCCTACCCATTTTTGTCATAAATGCATAAAATCCACAGTCTAGTAATTAACGATGAAAGGTACTTCCCATTACAGTTATGTTAACGAAAAATTAGTGTAAATATGATCCGAATGATATCGTGTTTGGTGTCACATTAATCAGAAAAATTCCACAAGTATGTTGGCGAGAGTCTCATAAAAAAATAATTAAAAATAAAAAAGTTTGTCTCTTTCTTTTCCGTATGCTGTTACATAAGTAACATACATAAAATAATGAAAAATACAGAAGTTTTGTTATTGGATTAGTAGTAGTCTTCTGGTCTCACACCGATATACCCGACCAGTATTATGTTAGACTCCTCGGCGACCGCGGTGTCTGGAGCTTCGTGGCTCCTCACGGGGTATACGCGGTAGTGGGGATAATTCCGCGACATTTATCGGTCAAGCCTCGGCGACATATATAGAAAATTCGCTGTAATATGCTTCTTCTGCACGGGTTAAATTTCGTAATTTTGTTGGTAAACTGTCAAGATTCGTTTCCCGTTCTTGCCCAGTTTATATGCACATTGTACTTCGTCGTTGTTCATTCTTTATCGATCTCTGTCGGCGAATTCTGTCCTTACGGTACGCGGTTTATTCTCGCGGCGCACGTCGAAAATTCAAATATCACCAAAATCGTGTGATCGTAAACGCGTTGCATGTCGAATAATCAGAAACATGCGAGACGAAAACGATCGGCGCGTTTGTGCGCACGGAATGCTACAGTTTTATATTAATTCATAAAAGCTGCGGTTTAACTCTTCCGCTGATTTGAGCGTTTCAATTCGTCCCCCGGTGTATTGAAACGATTTTTTAGAACCATTTTCAATATGAAGGAACTATACATCATCAACCATACATCAAAGTCTTACACACTGTAAAAGGTAAACAGTATGGGCTTGCGGAATTGACGGTGACATTTATTACAGAAGATTGTCTTCAGATTCGCAAATTTGTAAATGGATAAATATAGCGAAACAAGCTAACCCTGTAATGGTATCTGGGGGTCTCTAATGGCCTCAATGAAAATTATACAGAGCAATTGCAAATATCAAAATCATTTAACTTATTTCGGGCATTTGGGTGATGTAATCTTAAATGATACACCCTAAAAGTAATTTAACACTTTGACTGCCAAACTAGAAACATCAAAAATTCCATGAAATCAAACTGTTATTTAATGATATAAAAATTGAAAAAATTGAGTATATGATACTGAATAGTCACCCAACTTTCTTGAATTTTACAGATCCTAATCAAATTTGGTGCAATGAATATATTAACGTAAAAATTCATTTTCAAACCTGGACAAATAATTCCGTCACCCACATATGGGTGACATGGCAGTCAACGTGTTAATAAATAGTAACTACATTTTTACGAAAATCTCAGTGCGGTATTTCTTGAGAAAACAGTGTGCCATAGTGTTCAGAGAACGAAGTTCCCTGATTAATTCGGATAGCAGTTGATTCAGTTGTTCATTAGAGCCAAAAGGCTTTTCAGAACAGACCGTTCGAGCGCGTATCGTCATTCGCGATTATGAATCGATTGAATACGGTAAAATTAGCGTGCACGACCAATAAAGGGCCAATCGCGAATCGGCCGCCTCTATAGAATGTGGGACGTCGTCGAAACGTTTGAGATCCGTAGGACGAGCAGGAAGCGTTAATAGGAACGTCTGCTGTTTGCGAAGCAATGGATAGGGAACGAGTCGCTTCGCATCGTTTCGCATCGCACGTCGCGTCGCGGGAGCAGCTAGACAGCAAACAGTCCACAAAGAAAATGGATATTACTCGAATATCATTCTTCTTTCAAACGTTGACACGTTCCATTTTCTCCGGCGTCGTTCGTCGTCCGTCTCTTGTCGCTCGGCGCTCGACGCTCCGGGGTTATCGCTTTTAAAATAGGTTTTTCACCGAGCCCACCTCTCCTCCGCCGCTGTTATTAACGAACTCACGGGAAACCGCGTGCCGAGTGTAATTTATTTATTAGCTTGGAAAACATAACATCCGTTCATCCCGCTCGTCCTGGACCTCTGACCGCGATCGAATTTACTTTTCCTTGCTCGTTTTTAGCTGGGAAATGTACAGGGTGCTTGGAAAATATAAAATACATATAAATTAACTCCTTAAAAACGAGGCTTTATTCTGGAGATATCAACCATTGAAATATCAAGTCCGGAGATAGGGCTAGCAGTTACGGCATCCTTTCACAACCTATTGCGGTAGCCCTAGAATCAAATCTTAACTGCACCTTAACAATTTCTTAAAAACGAGGCTTTATTCTGGAGATATCAACCATTGAAATATCAAGTCCCGAGATAGGGCTAGCAGTTAGGGTCTGCTCTCGCAGACGCCCTACTGTGATAACCCTAGAATCATCGAGCTTTAACTGTAGATTAATAATTCCTTAAAAACGAGGCTTCATTCTAAAGATATCAACAATTGAAATATCAAGTCCAGGGATAGGGCTAGCAGTTAGGGCGTCTTCTCGCAGACGTGCTACAGTGATAGGCCCAGAATCATGAAGAAAAGAGGCTTCATCTTAAAAAATGGTAAAGAAATTTTCAATTCGTGTTCGTTTTAAGATTATACATATTTTGTCGTCTGGTATATTTCGTAGACACCTTGTACAATTCCTACACGGTTCAATTTCTGAACAGGAGTATTAGAGACGCGAATATTCGAGAATATAAAGGCGCGAGATTTAAACCGCCGACAACGGCGCTGCCATTTTCTTGTTACAGCAGCGATGATATGCGGTGGCCTGGTGATGTATCCCATAGGATGGGACAACAGAGAAGTACGGGAGTCCTGCGGGAAGGGTGCTAACGTGTATAATCTCGGTGAGTACTGTTCTCATAGTCTAGATCGCAAGGACATCTCGTTCCTCGTTCCTAAAATACCTCAAAAATCCACATTTACAAATATTAATGATTAGACTGCGGATCTTTATGCAAAATAAGCACTTTTCCAGTCAATTGTGGACAACAAGGAGTTAAATAAAAATGTGTTCTCCCATTTGATAATTCCAGTAGGTCAGAAATAATATGACATGCTCAAATTCGTTTGACATGTTGAGTGCCACGCCCATAAAAATCACACAAAATCGAGACAACTTATTTAATGATATAGGAACGGAAAAGACAAAGTTTATAGTAATGATTTTTGTAACATTCTCATACCTCATAGATGTCAATAAAAATTGATTTTCAAGTTTAGCAAAGAAAGTTGTGTCGGTCATATATGACCGACGTGGCACCGGAAGTGTTAATTTCTTCACAGTTTTGTATTTCTCCCATTCATTTTTATTATAAATGCATCACATCCGCAGTCTACTAATGATCTGCTCGAACGACCTCGGGACAATTCTAGAATTTTTTTCGTTCGAATCTCACGTTTTCTAGGCGAGTCTGTATCGTGAGCCGCTTCCGATCGTCCCGTCGAATACTCCGACGTCGATCTGTTTCAGGAAAGTGTTCGGTGTCCTGGTCGAGCCACTTGCTGATCAGCTCGGTGGCGTTGCTGATGTTGTGCTTCGGGCTGAGCTTCTGCGCCGCGCGACACAAACCATCGAACCCTCGCACCGATCCGCTGCGCATTTGACAATCGAGATACTCGCAATCGATTGACGCGTACGCTTCGCCGAAGAAGACCACTCTGTCATTCGTGACCGTCTGCTGATCCTGACGATCTGCAGACCGTGCTTCCTGGCCGGCTGGCTGGCCGGTTCCTCTCTCCGTTGTCCTTTCTCTCCTCTCCTCGATGATCCTCTCTTCCTACACTCATAGATGAACGTTTTCGTGTGTAGCGTAGCGGAACGAGATGTGTTCGCCGACGATACATTTCGTCTCCTTTTCGGAACAAACGCGCGAGACGAACGCTACCGGTGGATTCTTCCGAGGAAGAACATAGCAAACACTACCATAGTTTCCCTGTGACGGCTGGTGGCTGGTTTGGAAGGTTTCGGTTTCAATAGTTCCATTCATCGTTCAATCTATACTTGAATTCATAGTCTCCTCATGGTTCAATCTTTTTTTCAATTGATAGTTCAATCTATACTTCAGTTCACAGTCGACTCATAGTTCAATCTATATTTCAATCTATAGTTCAGTTCATACTTAAATTTATACTTCAGTTCATATTTCAATTCATAGTTCAGTTCATACGTTAATTTGTAGTTCTGTGCATACTTCAATTTATACTTTAATTCATAGTTCAGTTCATACTTCAATTCATAGTTCAGTTCATACTTAAATTTATACTTCCGTTCATATTTCAATTCATAATTTAATCTATACTTCACTTCATAGTCGACTCATAGTTTAATCTATATTTCAATCTATAGTTCAGTTCAAACTTTAGTTCATAGTTCGGTTCATAATTCAATTCACAGTTCAGTTCGTACTTATAGTTCATTTTATATTTCAGTTCATAGTTCAGTTCATACGTCAATTTGTAGTTCTGTACACACTTCCATTTATACTTTAATTCACAGTTCACATCATGCATCAATTCGTAGGTGACTTCGTACTTCAATTTGTCATTCAATTCACGATTTAAACTGCCTGAGCATACGACAAAGGGATTAAACAAAGGGTTAGATGCAAAGTAAAATTTGCACTCGGCAATGGGGCGGCTCGTGAAACGGCAGGGAAACTATGGCTTAAAATGATTTCCGGCTATAATTCCGCGCGCCGCGCCGGAGGGAACATTTTCGATAAAAACGGTCTCCGGAATCTGCCCATCGATAATCGTCGAACGATGGAACGCGAACCGGGTCGAGTTTAATTCGTTAACCGACTGTGTCGAGCTCTTCGTCTTTGCTCGTGTGCGCGCGCGACTCGCGAATCGAATCGAATCGGCTCGGTTCGGCTCGGCCCGGCCCCGAATCGAATCGAATCGTTTCGCGTTACGAGTTTCTCGACTTGATAGCGAGGATAATAGATTCAATTACGAATTAGACGTAACGCTCGCGCTTCTGGCATAACGGCTCCTCGATTAATTCCTATCGAGGGACTTAAACTCGTACGCCAGTTTCGCCCGAGTTGCGAGAGGAAACTGTCTTAGGATGGAAACTCGAGCCTAACCGACCTGGACGGTTCTCCGATCATTTCTCGCGTCTCGATTCGCATCTCACTAGGAAACGCGAGAAATTTTTCCGACGATTTACCGAGCGAAAGCGACACGGAGAAATTAACGCGTTCCCGCTTACCGCCGATTTTCGCCGATTTCTTTTATAATTGATGCGGTTGACGAGCGAATTTTTGGGGGAATACTGTCCGGTGTGAAATTGTCCAAATGTGAAATTTTGACGTTGCTCCTTTTACTTTACAACGTTGCTCGCTGTCCACATTGCATCAAAGACAACAGCACATGCCGGGGCGTTTCGATGCACCCTTCATTTCCAGTCGAAATTGTACAGGAAGTGAAAATTGATGTTGGGCAAAAGAAAAATTGTATGAAACAGACGTTAAATAAAAGCGTACGTCCTTTTTGAATAATTTTAATCAGTCGAGAATAACGTAACAACGTGTTGAGTTTGACCGAGCCATTTTTACCATAAATGCATAAAATCTGCAGTCTAGTGACGATGGCGCTTCGTGAACGAGTATTCATTAATTACTTTGAATTGGTTGCAGCATTGAAGCGTACGGCGAGCGCCATATTGTTGCTTACGCGCGCGTTTCGACGCAGCTTCAACAAATAAAACTACGTTCACGTTGCTCGTGATGTTAATGCAACGTCAAATAGAATTTGAACAGGAATTGTGAATTCTATAAAAAGTAATCATCTGAATCAGTTTTGTTTACAAAGATTAAATCACTTTGATTTTGGGGGATTTTTTTGGGGGGGGGGGTGATTATTCAATAATGAACACGTTAATGAAATGGGATATTGGCGTTGTATTGAGGCGGTGCCAGGTCAAGATTCGTTCGTTAGTCGAACGTCGGATGACGCGAAAACGCAATAAGAGCGCGGCGACTCTTGGAATTCGGTTTCCGGAAACGTTGAAAGGGAAACCCTCGCGAAAGCAATCGCATTGTTCGGTCTAAATTCTCGCTGTTCGAACAACAGCCAAGGGGTTCGTTCTGGTTGCACGCACCACCGGTTCCTCGCGAATCGATTTCGACGCGTCGGCGTCGGCGTCGCGCGACGTCGTCGAATTGGTCGCGGTTCGACGAGCTCCGCTGTCGGATCGACGCCGAAAAAAAGGATGTAACGCGCGAATGAAAATTCACCGTGACGGAGGGACGCAGAAAAACGGCCAAAAAGATCCTGCGGAAAGTCCTGTGCACGCTTCGGAGCGACGCGGAACGCTGCACCTGCCGATTATGATGCATTTGGACCGAGCTGCCAAATCCTTTACAGAAAATTCATTTGCAGATACTACGTATACTACTACATTATTTTAAATGTTATTGTCCATCACTGAATTTGCCTTTCAATGGAAGATTCTTGTAGACTCGGTTTTATCTCGATTTGCGTCTTCTTTGGAAAAGAAGAGCGAAGTTTTCGACTTTAAGAATTTTTCTGCTTCAACTACTGTGATTTCAACTACTGGGATATCCAACAAAATATTAATTTATAAAAACAAGATTTATATATAGTGTTATAAGCTTAGTTTTGATAGTGTCCGAATATTTTCGTGACATGAAAATGAGCCTACTTTCCATTTTTTTTTTATTATTTATGTAATCACTTATCGTAAATAAATATCTCTTATGTTTTTGTTAACTATACACTGCACAGTAACATACATGAAACCTCTTTTTGTTCTTATTGCATAAATTTCTGAAGTACGGACTATAATAGTCAAAACTATAGTGGTGTCCGAATATTTTCGTGACCGACTGTATATCGAGAATTCACTGTACAATAATCATGCGGATCGTACTTTCCGCGGAACGATTCTTCAGACTCTTCTTTGACTCCATAAAAATTTCTGTTTGGTTACTGTTAGGATAAAGGACCCAATTACTGCGAGGGTACCAATTACTGTGCCTATGTTAATTATACTTATTTTTAAAGCATAATGAATATTATAAAACAGATATATAACATATACGTCAACCCTTAGCACTCGAATGGCGACTGTAAGGCGCCACTAAAAATTTTTTACATTATTAAATTTGTTAGTATTTAGTAAATTACGAAACATTTCAGTATTGTACGAGTAAATTGTACCATTTTCGTATGTAGAACATGAAAAAAAATATATAGAAGGGAAATATTCTAGGTCGGAAGAAATGTTTCGTTTTGGAGTCAAAATAGCTACGAGTGTAAAGGGTTAGCTGACTTTAATGGAAAAAAGTTCAATATCTTTTTTTAATATTCATTATGTTCTAAAAATAAGTATAATTAATATAGGCACAGTAATTGGGTCCCTTACAGAAAATGTTTACTTTGCACGATGGTCAGCAGACTGTAGCTGACGAACGATTTTCGAGAACCAAACATCGCCATTATCGTTTATTCACCATTATCACCAATTTCATTATGGACTCGTAACCTCATTAACGACGGGTATGGACAAATTAATAGGCGAATAAAACCGGTCTCCTTATTACTGCTCCGTTACAAACACGCGAAAGAAAGATGTTCCTGAGCATCTTTTATGGTCGCTCTTATTACTTTCATCGCTCGGTCATAAACGTTGTCTTACAGACAAAATCCCCTGTCTTAGACATCGTCAAGTAAAACCCGTGAACTTTTAGCGAGCTATGAAAAGGACGAGGAAACATTTGCGTCATCAACATTTGACAAAAGAACGCGTTCTGCCTGTTGCACGCACTTTGGATATCCCAGGCGCGCGTATTTTTAAGACGACGAATTAAGATTAACAAACATTAAGACATCTTAATCGGTCGACACAAGTTACGTACATTGATTCTGCACAGATAAATCTCGTTTTGGGTCGACAGTACGACTCGAAACTTTTCCCGGAGGAAATCGAGTCACGGGGACAGCGAGATTTACCGGTGGGGATTTAAGTAACCGGTGTAAAAGAGGATTCATGGCGTGAAACAATCGGACCAAGTACTCGTCCGTTTCCTCGATCCGATTCGATCCCAGTCGAATCGAATCCGTGCTCCGCGATTTTTTGGTCCCTCGCAGTTCTCCTCCGCGTTCCGGAATCACGGCGTGCACGTAAATGCCGAGAAAATTATTACGATCGACTTTCCTCCGTTTCTCCTCTCTCCCTCTCTCATCTCCCGTTTTTCCGCTGGAAAATGTTTTGCCGTCGAACGAAAATCGATCGGTCCATTCCGACCTGTAGTTTCGGTCGTAGCGGAAGCGAACTTCCGAAACTCGATTTACCAGTCTCGTACCCGGTTTTTCTTTCTGCAGCCTCGCCCCTCACCGATTTTCTTCGATCTCACGAAAAATCGCCTCGAAATTTTGAAATGTCCCGGGCACGATGTCTCAGGTTTAACCGAGCGAACTAAGTTCACTGAGATCGATCTAATCTTGCAAAAATAGATCATATTCGGGAATTTTTTACGAGGACACTGGACCAGCTAGGGCTGATCGGTTCTTTGGAATATGTTCAGAAGCGATTCTATATTATAAACAAATTTTGGTTGTGCAGAGATTCAAATCGGTAATCTTCTGAGAAAATCGGGTTCAACCGAGCGGCGAAGTTCGTTCGCTGAGATCCTTGCAAGAATAGGTCATCTTTGAGAATTTTTTAGCAGGAAACTGGACCAGCTGAGGCTGATAGGTTTTTTGGAATACGTTCGGGAATGATTCTGTATTATAAACTAATTTTTTTAATGGGGAGTTTCAGACCGTTAACTTTCTATTGTATTATAAGACAAACGAAATTCTACTGCTGAGAGCTGTCTGTGCACAAGTTAAAATTATTATCTATATTAAAATATATCCTGATCCTTTGATTGCTAGTTGCAAATCGGAGAAGAAGGGACTATGAATTAATTTGTACGCCAAATAGTTTACTAGCTTTTATAGTAGCTGTGATACTAGCAGTAATAAATTCCCAAAAATGATTTTCATCGGGAAAACACGACGCCATTCAATTCTAGTGAAACCCTTTCGGGGAGAAGGAGCTGCGACAATGCAAAATTTTGTAGATATAATGCAAGCTCCAGTAGAAGCAAATAAACTGATTTTATACGAACGTTTTCCCCGAGCCCGAAGAAACGCGAAGCCACGATCGGTTTTTCGTAGCAGTTCGACTACGGTGGAGAATTTGTAACCGTTTCTCGACCATTTCTTCCTTATTTGCATAGAAATTGCTGCACCCTCGGATTGCGCGAAAAAAAGAATGCAGAACCGGTTGCCTCGACGTCGAGGCAGGCCTTCGTATCGCCTCGGTGTCGCGACCACAGAGTTTAATAAATCAACTCTCGGCGGTGGTGTCGTGGCCTGCGATTGCGTCGAATGTCCATAAACTCGATGTGAACGTAGGGAGAATGATCTCGGAGTGCGAATCGAACGAGATTGGGAACGAGATCGACGATCCGAGAACCTCCCGTGGAGGATCGAGCTCGTCGCGGAAAACGACCGTGTGCGAAGTACCTATGAAATCAACCGCGAACCGATTTTCTATCAATTTTCTGCGTATGTGGCGAATCTATCGGTTTTCCCAGGAAATTTTTTACGGTTCGATGTAACACGAATGTGTACACGTTTCCACATCATCGTTAAACCGACGATTTTCTGCACTTCTGCATCAGTGTCCGGAAAATAAAAATTCACAGAAATTTCTATCGGGCTCGTAATTAACATTACTTAAGTAAAATTATCCACGTTTGATTTTATTCCAGTTTTCAGCGTTAACAGTGAATCTGTTGCTAATTTTGACATTAGATTTTCGGATTCATTGGAAAACCGATGTATTTAAGCTTTGGTCTATACATTGTTGTTAAAGTGAGGATTTTACGAATTCATGTGGCGAAAATCAGTGTTTGAGCTATAAGAACTATTCGGCTCCCATTTTCTGGAATACAAAACCGTGAAACAGGCTCCCAACGATACCTTTGCAGTTCAAACTGGTTAACGTTGTCATTGGGGATGAAAAGGGCCATTTTTCTGAACCTTTAGTACTTGAAAAATCCCGAAAAGCACAGGGAAGATTTTATTAAAATTAATCAAAGCACGTGAAATTAAAAGTAGTGGAAAAGTTGGAAAATGATTGAATTCGACAGTTTAGAATGGGAAGAGAATCAAGGTAATTCGACTGGTACTTCGTGTATGGTCGTTCACCGATTGATTTCGCGATGGCATAGCATTCGATCGTGATTCAGAGTGCGCGGACGGTTTGTCGATCGTCGTTTTGTTTCCGGGCGCGTTTTGTGCGACGGGAAATCGTCTCTGGAAGCGAATCGATCGAGAATCAATGGCGAGGACCGGTGTTGGGTTGGTTTTGCATAATTGCGGGAACTATCCGCACACAATTGTTAATGATATCCGTGGAAACGTGACGCTGTACGGTGATCTGGAACTAGAACTTAGCTGTTCGGGCTCCTCAATAATCAGAAGTACAACTCTCGAACTAACTAATTTTATTGCCACAATTGATGAATTAATATATTAATTGAAAATTGAGCGCCATGTTTTAGACAATGAGCACGGTAAAAGTCATACAGATTTTTAGGTTACAATGAGAAATTGGTTTGGTACCATTTATCGATAAATCGAGGTGTCAGCTTTTAACGTAGAAGAATGATCTTCATTTAAGAAAACAGAACTGACAGAAAATATTAAATAGTCGAGGATTTTTTCGGAGACTTATTTTAGTCGTACTGAACAGCGACGGACATTTATAAGGCAATATACGAATTCAATAATTGTTACAATGGGGAAATTTGACTTTTCCAGCAAATGTACAGGTAAATTACAGTTCCAGATTATCAAAATATCGGCGTGTACCTCTAGACAAACGAACCCGAAAGTCGTCGACATCGAAAGTCGTTCGCGTTCTTCCGTGTTCTTTCACTTCGGTAAATCTTCAACGACTGTACATACTGCGTATACATATAGTACGTAAATATTCGACGTGGCATAAATGTTATCTATCATTACTATATATTTTATAATAAAACCTGGAATAAACGAAGAAAAGCGCAGTCTCATTTCGCCCTTCCTGCCGTCTTCGTAGACTGTGGATTTTATGACAAAAATGCGACGAAGTACAACTTTTAAGGATGCTAAAAATCTTACTGTATTACTTACAGCTCATTGAAACGATTCGAAAAAGAATTTTGTCTCGCAATTAATGCAGACTAATTTTATTTCGCATAAAAATCCGCAGTCTAGTTGTCGACAGCTACAGGGTGTTCATTTGAAAACTTTCCAGTCGAATATCTCGAAAAGTATGAAAGATTAAAAAAGTGTAAAATACGTGTCCAAGGATTTCGAGGGGGAAAGAGGGGGGCAGTATCAGTTTTTTATTTGGGTGGCGTTTTCAAGGTGATTTGAAGGTCAACTTTGTTTTTTCAAATGGGAACCTACATTTTCTATTGTGGGATGTTATTGTACGTAAAAAGACCAGCAATTTTCGTAGGATACTGTTTTTTATCTGCGCACTGGAAAGTTTTCAAATAAACAGCCTGTTTAAGTATTGATCATTGTGAGGATTAAGGGGTGCACTCGCAATGATGTAAAATTGCATCCGAATATTATTTCTCGCGTGGTTTCCAGACCATCCGCATTTTTCAATGGAACACCTTTGTCCCGGAAAATAGTTTCGGAGCACTATGCGGCGTTCCCGTCAAGGATCCAGGACTTCTATCATGGCAGAGGAGAATCGAGCCAGTCATAGATCGACCTGACTCGTTCCCCATCGAAAACAAAAGGGGTATCCGTCGATTCGAGCTCGGCCGAAACGAATTCGAGCTTGGCGAACCACCCTATTTCCGCGGAAACCGGTACTGTTCTGCTTATCCATTGTCATCGGAATTCACCGAAAGAGGAGCTCGATTCCCGTGCGCTCTCGATGGTTCCGATCCGGGGCTTTATTTCCGTCTCGCGGTCTACGGAGCCTGTGTTTAGTCGTAATTCTTTCCTAGCGAGCCGCGGAACCATTCGAACGCGTTCGCCGAGCTATTTCTTCGTTCGTTTCAAACTCGAGACGTTGGAACGATGCTGAAAACCATCTGAGGTAAGTGCAACGTGAGTTATCCCTATGGAGATCCCGATCGAACTCGACTTTCGACTTCCAACCCAATTGTTAATGGGAACCTTTGGTTTGATATCGATTTCCTGAAATTTCTTATCTGCAGACTGCAATATGGCTTTTCAAGAAAAAGAAAAATTGACCGAATTTTTCGCAAGGTGTAGAGACTAAATAGACATTTATTTCCGTCTCTGGGACGATGCAGAATCGTTTTGATATAGTATCGTTTCTAGTTGATGTCAGTCTTTGGACATTTTCTATCTACAGACTGCGATATAGATTTTTCAGTGAAATAAAAATGGTCTGCATTAATTGCAAGAAGTAGAAATCAATTTGAAGATTTATTTCCGCCTCTGAGGCGATTCCGAAACGTTTTGATGTCGTATTGTTTTTGTTTACTATCGATCTTTGGACAGTTTGTACTTGGTACGAATTCGTAATACAGTTATTTTTCTGTATATGTCGTCAAGGCCTGGATTATAAACGTCGCGGAATTATCCCCACTACCGCGAGTATACCCCGCGAGGGGCCGCGAAGATCGAGAGGTCTCGAACGCCGAGGAGTGTAAACATAACACGGCTCGAGTATGTCTCCTGGACGATACACAACGCTGGCAAGAACCGTGTTGTTGACATATATCGAGAATTCATTGCATTTATATACTTATCTGCAGACTACAATACACATTTTTTAATCGAATAAAAACTGTCTGTGTTAATTATTTTAATGTTCCTATGTTTTCGAAAGTTTCATTACTCTCTCGTATTTCATTTATTCGTTGCAGTCATAAATGCATGAAATCCACGGGTTACTTATCCAGAAACCTCTACGGAAACCTGTACAAACCTGTACCTGATATCCGTTGTTAAACCGTAACTGCAGATTACATTTGTAATTACTCCGTCGGCTAGTTTGCAGAAAGCAAAATTGAATAGGAATTTGCTCTGTTGAAGGTTCCATCGAATTACGAATAGACGCAGCGCCGTTTATAATTTCAAGAGAATGGCTTCCAGGAGAATTTTCTGGTAAATGTAAGCTACACACCATTGTCTAAAATTATTATCTTGTATTATTGTCTCTGTTGTCTCTCTATTAAATGATTCATGGAGATCTCTGTCAAAGAATTGATCAAATTCCACGGAAAACAACGTTTTATTGCATTTAAAGACAACAGCTTCAATGATCTTACAATATGCTCTGTAAAGATTAAATGATTAACACGTTGACTGCCATGTCACCCATATATGGGTGACGGAATTATTTGTCCATGTTTTAAAATGAATTTTTACGTTAATATATTCATTGTACCAAATTTGATTAGGATCTGTAAAATGCAAGAAAGTTTGAGGACTACTCAATATCACACATTTAATTTTTTTTCAATTTTTATTTCATTGAATAACATGAAACCTCATGACATAACATGATTTTTTTTTCATTTCATTAATTTCATTGATTCTACGGAATTTTTGAGGTTTCTAGTTCGACATTCAAAGTGTTAAATGAGATCATGATCTCTGTCAAAGGGTTCACGTAAAAGTGACATCGTGTTTTATCTAAACAAACACTGTTTAACCCATTACGTGTCATGTTTCCCATTTGGAATTCATGCACATGGATTTCACTAAGTAGTGACAAAAAAGACATATATAGATTCCAAAGATATTTTTCAATTGATCATAACAATAATTAATTTTTCCGATTTAATTTAACTTTTGGCATAAATCATGTGAAATACTAACCACTTTATGTACATATATACTAACCACGTAGAGCAAAAATTAAAAATTTTTCTATTTAATTTATTAAATAGGTATAAGAAAGTAAAATAATGGAATCAAAATTATATATGTTCTAGCACGAATGTACTGCATTTATAAAAAAATCAACCTCATTACGTTTCTAGCGACAATAACAATGCCAAATGTTTCAATCTAATGGACAAACCAAGAGAACTTGTTGCCGCAACAGGAAAAGCACTGCAGGGTCAAAAAGAGATGCAACCAAAGCATAGCGTCCGCGTTCGATGATCGAGATCGTGGAGTTCGATCGAATTAAGAATGCGAGAGGTGATCGCGTGAATGGAATAAGACGGTCTCCTCTGACCCGGACATGCCTTCATCGATCGGCCCGAAGAAGAACGAGAGAGAAAAAGTCTGAAAGAAGAGAGTAAGAGAGTGAGAGAGAGAGAGAGAGAGAGAGAGAGAGAGAGAGAGAGAGAGAGAGAGAGAGGGAGTCTAGCTCCCTGTGGAAATGAAATTTAAAGTCACAGGAAATCCACGTGAAACGTATGCAAGCTAGAGTGGTCTGTTAACTGTGCATGGACTTGTGTGAGTCTGTTGTTTTTTCTCTGATTGCTTGGCAATTTCGCAAACCTCAAATTCTTCACTTTTCAGTCATCCATTAGTCACTGCGCATATACAATATCACTGCAAACGAACAGAGTAAAAGTGCAAAAGATAGAAACATTAGATTATCTCAAAAGTTCTCTTCTTTCGCAATGAGTCTGCTCGTTTGATGTTGTTAGACAACGTTTGATATAGTTGGGCAGCTCTTGATATTGCTGAGCAACACTTGATATTGTTGGAAAATGTTCGATATTGTTGGGCAATATTTGATATTGTAGAGCAATATTTGATGTTGTTAGGCAGCACTTGATATTGTTAGGCAACATTTGATATTGTTGGGCAACACTTTATATTGTTGCCAAACACTTGATATTGATGGGAAATATTTGATATTGTTAGACAATATTTGATTTTGAGAAGAAATATTTGATATTGTTGGGCAATATTTGATGTTGTTAGGCAGCACTTGATATTGTTGGGCAATGTTTGATATTCTTGGATAAAATTTCATATTGTTGGGCTATATTTGATATTGTTGAGCTATATTTGATGTTGTTAGGCAGCACTTGATATTGTTGGGCAATGTTTGATATTGTTGGATAAAATTTCATATTGTTGGGCTATATTTGATATTGTTGGGCAGCTCTTGATATTGTTAGGCAACATTTGATATTGTTAGGAAACACTTGATATTGTTGGCAAATATTTGATATTGTTAGGCAACATTTGATATTGTTTGTCAATATTTGATATTATAAAACAACATTTCATATCGTTGGACAATATTTGATATTGTTGGGCAGCTCTTGATATTGTTAGGCAACATTTGAAATTGTTGGGCAACACTTGATATTGTTGGACAATATTTTTTATTGATATTGTTAGTATTTAGTATAATATTTGATATTGTTAGGCAACACTTGATATTGTTCGGCAATATTTGTAACATTGTAGCTAACGGCTTCGAAATCGACTCAAAGAAAAAGAACAGGAAGATATAGGAGAAGAAGATGTAGATATAACATAGCAAGAAGGTATATCGTATGCTACGACGTTCAAATGATAATTTAGTTCCAAATTCTGAGAGTGAATTACACAGTTGTCGCATTTCTCACGTGACGTAACTGTCACCGTACCAACTAAGGGTTAATGAAGTCAGTTTTGAAGTTGAGCCGCTTCACCGAGTGTCTCGTTTCTCTGTTATGATTTTCATTCGTTCGCGATATTCGCAAGGGTGTTTCGCGAGCGCATCTAAGCGCTCGCAGGTGCATAGGCACCGATAAGTGCCGAGCCCTTGGACGAGGAATCGGGTCGCTGTTCCTCTTTGATCCTCCTTCCCAGATGGTCCCCTCTTAAACATTTCCCTCGTCGTATCTCCTGTTTATTTACGATTCTCTCTGCCTATAAAATTGAGCAGCGAGCAAAGCACGCCGCCAGGGAAAATAGAAAAGCGGGGGTGTCGTTCGACGCGGGGTAAGAAAATGGGCTGGCCGAGTTTCTCCTGCTCGATGGATACGTTTCATCGCTTCCCTTATGGTTGCTTCCTTGGCTCTTTGCTATTACGCCTCGAAGATCAGCATCTTGCAACAATGGCTGCGTACATAACGATGCTTAGAGTTAGAAAGCTTCGTTTAGACAGTCTCTTTAAAAACAGCATGACAAACATGAATTTGAAGCGGATAACCACAGATTTTAACATTTAAGAACAATGTTGTCGAAGATACTTCACATCTTCACTTGTCGATTCTTCTCGTTGTATCTGATTAAACAGCTACGAATTTCTTAACTAATCATCAGAAGCTCAGATCTTTCGAGAGCAGAGATTCCATTGGTAAATTGTTCGAGATGTATAGAACGCGACGGAATCTGGAATTTACGTGCGTTTCCGTTTCGCCCCCCTCCCCCGCCCCTCGAGCTTTCGACTCTGTCTTTCTATCTTTCTTGGTGGAAAAATCGGTAAAATCCAAGGCAACGTAGGAAACGACGACGGCGATATAAAATGCCGGCGTAACGGTTTTACGGTTTAAAATTTAAATTACGCGGATTTACGTCGGCCGCCGGCGAATTACGATGACCAGGTTGCCGGCGGAGGAGAAAGTCGTTTTAGCCACATTTTTTCCCTTCCCTGTTCCAGCCCGGTCTTATGCTTTTTGTTTGCCGCTTCTATTATCCGCCGCGCGGGTATACTCTCGCGCCCCGCGGAGCTTCCGAAGTTCCGAGGCCTGCGTTTACTTCTGAAAAATGATTCGCCGAGGGAACCGGACGCTCGGACGCGAATTAATTTCGAACGCGGGGGTTTTACAGTTTCATTTATGTACGGCTGCAGTTGATCCTTCCCTCCCGCCGATTACAACGGCGTAATCGTTTCATGTCGCGTTCAATTTGAATAGCTGCTTCCGAACAAGCAGATGTTGATATTTCTATCATTTGTAGAATTTGTAAAGGTGTGTTTAAATGCGTAGATGTTAATATACAGTGACTCCCACTAATATTCGGACGCATTTAAAAGTCGTATAACTTTGTTAACATTGCACCATACAACTTGGATTTTCTTAAGAAGTTAGCGCAATTGGTTTGCTACATAAAGCGAAAAAAAAATTTTTATAAAAATTGCAATTGGTCGAAATTGCAAAGAAAATACTAAAAGTTGTATTTTGCAACTTTTTTATGTGGACTTACATTGAAAATTTAGTAAGTACGATTTGTAGATCTGTATCAATTATACATATTCTGAGAATTTTATAAAAATCGGTCAACATTGTAATGAGCTACACATGTTTCAAAACGATCACATAAGGGCGAAATTCCCTGAAAAGGCCAAATTTCTGCGACTTTCACCCTTAAGTTTTTATCGTTAAACTAACGTAGCTCATTGCAGCGTTGACCGATTTAGATGAAATATTCAGAATATGTATAATTGTGTTACGCATGGAGACGTTATCCACGTTCATTTCGATTAGAAGTTCTAATCTCTTTTCTGAGAACGAAAAACATCCCAACAGGCCGCCTTTATTAATGGAAGACACTGTATGCCTTCTTTACATGAAAATCTTTAGACACTCCCTTCTGGCATCCGTTAATTAATATTCTGATAGGAAATAGCCCGGATAACCTTCATTAACCCCTTTTAACGAAAATCTAACTGAGGCCTGGTTTTCATTAGAAGTGACAAAAAATGTGACCGTGACCCTACGTGACATTAAATCTTAAACAGAGTACCCTTTCATTTTCAAGGTATATAAACCCGTTCATTTTCATCCTCTTTGGTTCAGTAGAGGTTCAGTAATCGTGCAGTCACGTCGCGTTACACGCATCAGAGTCAATTCTAGTGAGATCGGGTTAAAGTCCCTCTCGAATCAAACCATAACCTTATAGATTCCATTAGTTCGGTATATATTCTATTTGGCATTCAATAATTGCTCTCTGACCCCGCATTGCCAGTGCGTCAAAACCGTGCATCTTAGGTAACAATTTCTCCAATTGTACGTCCACCAAATTTACTCGCGACACAAACAACAACACTTGTAATTATTTAAATTCAGAATATATTTGTCTTGTTTGTTAACTCGCGTAATCTACAACCCTTAATCATTGCCTAATATCCTAATCTAATAATTGAACGTTCCCACACGATACAATCTTACCGCTCGGATTGCATCAATTAAATTATATATGAGTTACGTGGCTTACTAATCTTAAATTTCGCATTGGGTGCGTCCGCGTACCTAACTAACAAATTAAAACGATATTCCTGGGGTAACAACCCCTTCGCCGGCCTCTCGCGTTGCTCGCAGCCCTGGCTCGTAACAATTGATACAGATGTACAAAACGTACTTCTTAAATTTTTAATATAAGCCCACATAAAAAAGTTGCAGAACACAACTTTTAATACTTTCTTTACAATTTCGACCAATTGCAATCAAACTTTTTTTTCACGTTAGGTAGCTAACCAATTGTTCTAACCTCTCAAAAAAAAAAAATTAAGTAGTATAGTCCAATATTGACAAAGTTATGCGATGTTTAAGAGCGTCCGAATATTAGTGGAAGTCACTGTATCTATCGCGTTGATTATAAAAGCGTGATCGTTCGGTTTCGCGTCAACTTTGATGAGCGACGTTTAAACGAACGAATGTTAGAGCACGTTTCCAGACCTGAGTTTGTTAGGAATTGATTGTGTAGGTCGTTTTGCGCCAGGAATCGTGGCCTTTATTTGCATCGCGAGCTCGTCGGCGGTTATCGCGGTGGCTCGTGTTCGTCGAATCGAAGCTAGGCGAACGAACGAAAGCGCCTCGGAACGCAACGCGGCCGTCTCCGGTTAACGTTCCTTCACAGATCTCTCCGCGCATGGAGCCGTTTGCGAGCGCGACTATGGCCGGTAGTTCCGGTACGTTGCACGGCAACGGAACCAATTCGCTGAGACTACTCGATTCCGAGCTGTGCAATGAGTACGACTCTATTTACGATCCGTCCATGTTCTGTGTTCTATGTTTGCGAGCGTACCGGCTTGCCGAGCAAAGATTGCCCTCTGGGGCAGCTGCCTGACCCTCGAACCGCGTCCATTCGTGGCATTCTAGACGATGAAAACAAAGAAACCACGCCTATTCAAGGGGCTGTATGTATTAGGGTGGACCTTAGTTGCTCTTGTGCAAAATTTTTTTTTAAATTCATTTGATGCGACCCTTGCAATCTGTTCTACTCGGTAAAAAACTAATTCCCTCCAAATTTCAAGTCGATCGGACAAAGGGAAGACGTGTCGCAACGAGTTTGTTTATGCAAAAAATTTTAATTTTGCGAAAAATGAAAAAGTACACATTTTTTCAATCCCACTGGTCATTAAACACTATTTTAATGTAATATTCTTATTATATCAAAGCAAAAATTAAATTGTTTAATGAATTTGTTTAAGCAAAATTTTTAATATTTATTTTTTAAATATAAAATTTGATCTCACATTAATATAAGGAAAAGTGGAAAAAGACAGTTAAATACTTATAATTGAATATTTTGTTTATAGGCCTAATTATAATAAGAGTATAAATAATTTTTAAAAATCTGTACTTAATGTTGTTTTATCAATTTTTGGGTATTTTTCCCTATAATCGGTTACAATTTGTAATATGAATTGTTTTTCTTCTTCGTTTTTGCATAACGTTAAATTATAATCTTTCATTAATTTTACTGCTCTTTCTGCAACGTCATTCACAACTTCTAATTTTGTTATAATACCTATCGCTTCGGTATAATTATTATTAGTTTCCCATAGTGCTGGATCAATTAAAAGAAAATCTTAATTTATATTGAACCGTTTGAAAAAATTATTTGATTCAGATGATACGAAATGTTGTATTTCCAAATTCGCAAGATTTTTAATTTCTATAGTCGTTGTCATGTATCTCTTATAATTATTATTATTGTTTACATTTTGTAGTGCTTGCACCATCGATCTTTTTGTTTCTACTGAAACTTTTTTATCAAAAAACGATAGCGCCGCATTCTCCGGTGACAAGTACCATAAATGGTTCACAATTTTTTTTAATGCCACATCGCTTATTTCTTCGTTAACATTTTTGTAATGAATTATATTTTTGATGAATTCTAGATCTACACGTGGCGCCATAGCAGCCATTGGGGTCAAAATCCACGGCTCAATATAAATGTTAATTAGAAATACACATGTATCTCTAATGCTACTATACTCTTCCTGGTTGAGAGGAAATTCGTTTCGAAAAATAAATATTTTTAAAGTGTATATTATTTTAGCCATCCACCTCGCATGGTGAAATGCGCCAGGCATTTTGAATGAAATGCCACCCAAAGGAATCCCCCCAAGAAAAATTATTGCTAATTCTAAAAGTTCTTTGTAGTCATCTCTTGGGTGACTCATTTTTGTGTAATTTTTAAAAATTTCGATTTTTTTTTGTATATCATTAATATGTTTCAGAACGTAATCGTCGTGCGTTCCCGGGATGTAATTATTTTTATTAATTTCAGGCCAACTATTTTGAAATTTTCTAAAAAGTTGAATATTCGGGCCTGTTGGCGACCGTTTGGCGCGCTCATAGCTCTACTCCGTAATGTAATAAACCAAAATATTGACAATATTGTTGAAACTTTCAAGTAAAATTTCTTATTATACAACCAAAAAATGATATTTTTATGTTATAACAGTAACTCTTATCATTAAAACATAAAATTTGAGTTGCATGTAAAATTAAAGGGAAATTACTGAAATTTTCAAACTTCAAACCGATTGCGACACCCTTTCCTGTTGTCCAATTGAGTTCTTCTTCTGCAGAACTTATTTTTTTTTATCTGGAACAGATCTAGGGGGTCGCATAAAAAAAATCAGATGGTCGAAAAATAAGGTCCACCCTAAGCTGTATACGGGGTGGTCCTATAAGCAAGGCCACCCAAATATCTCTTCAGGTTATTGTGATGCAAAATATATTTGTTATGTAATGTGCATGGTGGCAATGGACCAAATATCTGGTAAGGATATTTTTTTCCGAAGGTCATTCATTTCGGAGTTATCAAGGTCATCGGTGTTTTTTGATACATAACTACATTTTGTTTTTATTGCATCGTGTAATTGATCGGAAAATACATCCAGATATGTATAATAACATAACCTTGAAATGACCTTGATCTTCGAAAATTAAAGTTTTATCGAATATCTTCGGCCACGAATCCTGAACCTGTGAATGCGAAGAAAATATTTTTTATCACACGAAAAATATCGATCAGCAGATGTGCGTGTGTGTGTTAACTGTTCAAACAAAACTCACTTTCTCTTAAGTTATCATCAGACATGTGGAAAATGGTGTCCTTCTACGGTGACACATTTCATGAAACGCGAAATGACCGACTGTACAGATTTTTGAATTGTTTCAGAATTAATATCAGTACAAACTCTAACCATTCGGTTCTTCATGTCCTCTGGTGTAGTTGGTTGTTCATTATAAATTGTTTGTTTCAATTTTCCTCATAAAAAAGTCCATTGGTGTGAGGTCTGGTGAACGCGGTGGCCATCCTACAACTCCAGTACGACCAATTCATCGATTTGGAAATTTTAAATTCAAAATTTGTTTGACAAGGCGTGGAATGATCCGGACAACCGTCATGCTGATACCACATTCGTAAACGGATATCTAGTGGTACATCATGTACAAGCATTTGCAACTCATTTTGCAAGAATGTTGCATAATTTTCTCCATTTAAAGTACCGTTTATGAAATAAGGAAAGTTTATACTCGACGGTCTTGTGGATAGGGTCTATTTATCGTGAACTAAACTTGCTGGCGAACTCAATTTAATCTTTATATATACACATATCGTTCGCGACTGTACAATTTTATGCGAAGTGTATCTCGCGACGACTTCTCACTGACTCCTCGAAAGTCCTGTACAACTTAATTCTAACGCCTTCGTTTGCCCTGGTAAAAATCCTAAACAACCCTGATTGGCTAACCCACGCTTTGGGTCCTTCCAATCAGAGCTGTTCTTTCTTCGTCTCACCCCCGTTCCTTCCGCCCTTGGCGTGTTTGTTTTCGGAACGGCGAGGTGATCGGAGAAGATGATGGGACTTTCCTCCGGGCCACTCATGCTTGACCCAAGTGTCGATAGAACGTTGGGTCCGCTTCAAGTGCCCTTCGGTTCGTCTCTTAATTTATGACGGTCTCAGTTTGCTATTGAGGACTTTGGGACAAAACTCTAATAAACATACTTCGACTAGGTCTGGAAAATGTCCACTCAAAAATAGCTTCGTCGAACGAGAGTCGTAAATTGCGTTGGCCGTTTGCACGAAAGAAAGACTCTTTTGTGTGCGTGCGACCGGACGCTACAGTCTTTATCTATCCACTGATCTTAGCTAGTGTGGATTGTCAATTGACCAATAATGCACCAGTAAATGCTTCTCTTTTAAAAAATGATTCGCCATTTTCGTATTGCTGTCAACCCCACCGAGAAAAATTCATACGATTTACAAAATCTGATCCATGAAGGTCCTGATGTAACGATAGATGATAGGGATGAAATTTTTCTTCTTGAAGTATCCGTATTATGCTTGTTTCAGAAACGCCAGTTTCGCGCTCAAGTTGTCTTATACTCACATGTGGATTTTCATTAACTTTATCTACAATAGTTAGTTTGCTTCTTTCGTTCCCAACAGTTCTGGTTCCTATTCTTTTTCTCACAATATTACCAGTATCACGGAAATTACTGATCACCTTTGCATAAGTACAACTAAGTACAACTAATAAGTGATGGACATTTACGGTCTGGAAATTTATCTTTGTACATTCGAACTGCTTCCCTTAAATGATGATCAGCTTTACCGTAAATGAATACCATATCAACTTTCTCTTGCATTGAGTAATTCATTTTAAACGGTACGTCAATTGACTGATAAATTGAAACTGATCGGAACTTCAAACCGTTAGGTATCATCAGTATTGCGACAGTAAACATGTTTATTTACATTCACTCTCTTGATTGTAGAGTCTTGGTCATAGTCTACGATCTCGATAGACATCAGTTCTAGGTAAAACTTTAATTTTCGAAGATCAAGGTCAGTTATTATACATACATATATGAATGTATTTTTCGATCCCCTATATAAGGGCAGCGAATTGCAGAATTTTCCGGGAGTTCAGACACTTTCAGGGCAATCTGTGTACAAGCGGCAATGAAGCCACGCCCATAGGGGACTCTACATATGTAGTGGGGACAAGGAAACTTCAATTCAGGGCACTGTATAAAAGAGGGAACGAAGGTACAAATTTTCAGGGCACTGTACATATCGGGGCAATTAAACCACGCCCACAGAAAAGTTTACGCGGTGAGGACAAGGGAGCTACGCCCACTGGGGGTACTCTACGAAGTGGAGACAGGGAAACCATGCCTATTTAGAACACTGTCTGAAAGTACAATTAATTTATACTTTCTCAGCGTACTGTGTACAGAGGGGACAATGAAACCACGCCTACAAGAAATTGTACAGAGTGGAGGAAAGGTAGCCACACCTATTCAGGGCAGTCTACATAAGCGAAACCACGCTTGCCCAGTTTACTGTGTGGGAGCATAATGCGATTGCAGCCTCTAAGAGCACTCTATGTAGAGCGGTCAATGAAACCACGCCCACAAGCAATTCTACAGAGTAGGAACGAGGAAACCGCACCTGATCAAGCCTTCCTGTAGGAGTGTAATGCAATTACAGGTTCTCAGGGCACTCTACATCGAGGAAGCATTGAAGCCACGCCTACCAGCATGTTTGCAGAGTAGGGAGAAGGAAGGCATGCCTACTCACGGCAGTCTAGATAGCGGGCACAAGGAAATCACACCTGTTGTGGGCACTCTACAGAGAAGAAACAACGAAACCACGCCTACTGGGCCCAGTACATACAGACTCGGTGCAACTAGGCCTTCTACTTCAGCACACACTGTACACTCGGGGCAAGGAAGCCACGCCTTCCGAGAGCACTCTACACGAAACTACACCTTGCTGTCTCAAGACACACTGCCGATAAGAGTCAAGAGACTATTCCATTGGAAAATAGCGAGTCTCCTGATGACTGACGCGACGCGAAGCGACGCGGAGCGAAGACACGTCGCGTCGCCGCGAGGTCGACGAAAGCCGGCGAGCGGGGAGCGATCGTGTCTCGACTCCACAGGGGATGAATATTTGTTCGGCTCGGCCCTCCGGCTCGCGCGCCGCTATGTCGGCTATAAATACTGCTTTGTATGCATGCTGGGTGAGCGGACCGCCAAGCACAGATAATAGGAAGGAAGCCCCCGAGAAGCTACTTTGTCTAGCTCCTTCTCCTCTCCGCTCCTCTCCTCTCGTACCGGCGGTGTTTCGCCCTTATCCTGGCCGTCGGCGCAACCTAATAACGCCGGACCGTTCTCGACTCGCGGCAGCTACGGGAATAATTACCAACGCAACGACGACGAATTCGAATAACATCATGCCGACCAGAAATTGTTTCGACGCTTCCGGATCCTCGCGTGAACAGACCAATTCCGGACGGGCTGGATCTTTCAAAGGAAATTGCGGCTCTGCGGTGACTCTGATTCGCATTTTCGAGTCTTCCATCTTCCCTGATGAAAATTGTGCTGGTGGCCACGGGACCGTCGAACGTTCGCGGTGAAGAAGAACGTTGGTTAATAATAAGCAGTCTGCGTATCTTTATGTAAAATGAAAATTTTCAAAACTTTCTTAACACTAGAACTACCGAGCCCTAAACGTGACTTAGACTTACCCCTTTATAATAACAGCAAGATTGAATTTACTCAGGTTTCATACGATTTTTATGGTAACATGTACTCCAAAGAAGAGATATGTTAAAAAATTTCTCGTGAAAACGTTTTCATAGTTTCAGTAATCGTGAAAGAAGAAATCATCCACCAGTCATTTTGACTGGTTCGGTAGTTCTAGTGTTAATAAGTTTAATAGGTTGAAAATAGTGTAACAGCATTTTAAAATTTTTCCAATGTTTTTACTGTTTTCAAATACGCCTACCTATTTTTGTCATAAGCGTATAAAATCCGCAGTCTAATAATCAAAATTTTCTACGATATTCAATTGCACTTTATAGTTCCGACGCATATTTTTATGCCTTAAATGTAATGTACTTAATCTGTGATCGCTAGACTGCGGATTCTATTCATCCGTGACAAAACTGTGAATATATTGAAAGAATTTAAGAGCACTACTGTGCCATTGGTGACATATTAAAATTATTATAAGAAAAAGTAAATTCCTGTTTCATTCCTGTTTCATACAGCCGACATAGAAGGTGTGCATTTTGCAGCAACATTAAAGAAGTTTTAAAAAGAAATTGAAAATGGGTACCCAAGTACCCAGTTATTCACCTAAGGGTTAATGCGGAACAAGTGTGACCTCCGCGGATCTGCTTTCTGATGCAGAGAATTTTTATTTTGCATAAAGTTCCGCTAGCATTGACCGTTATGTCAGTGTCATGTTCAATTTTCTGAACAGTGCGCAGGATTTAGCAAACGTTCAGACGATATAATTTTGCCGAACGCGTTCTTCCAGTTCCGCTAGAACCAACAACACCTCTTCAGCTCTTTCCAGCCTCCCCGTTGTAAAACTATACTTTACTCGGACAATGCAACTCGCCCACTAGATCATCGACACGTGTGTTGTCCCGCGAGATTCGATTTACCGCCGAAGGGAGAGCGAAAATCGCGATCCGATCCGATCGGAGGGTGACTTGCTCCAGAGAAAAATGTCGTCGCCAGACGTTGCGACGGGTAAAGAGTATGATTAATGGGAGTTTGATGCGATCACGGAGAACGTTTAGCGTCAACGACGATGAGGTACGATCCGCGGGGTTTGCGAGCATCGCCAATCTTCTTCCAGCTCTTTGAGAGACTCGAAAGTTCGCGAGAGAGAGAGAGAGAGAGAGAGAGAGAGAGAGAGAGAGAGCTCCACGATATTCCGGTGTGATAAAAATTCGACTATCGGTGACAACGAGAAGAACGAAAATGTTTTTCGCTGGCTGAGAATTATGAGCCTTCTGCGTCCGTCAACGCTGGGGACAACAGCTCACGTGTCGCTCAGCTACAAAGGGCGCGGCGATCGACAATGCTCTCGCTTCGCCCGACGAATTCCATCCGAGGAATATGAATTTCATACTGGCAAACATCGAATAGTATGGCAGACATTCTTCTCTCGGTTATGGTCCTTTTGATACGTGTTCAAAGATATATCCTTGAAAAATCACGGCGCTCGCACGTTCCTCCTCTTGTATTCATCGTTGCTTCCAAACTGCTTCTCACAATTGCACGAAAGAATGTGTTCAATTTAAAAAGAAATGCTGAATACGCTCATATGTGACCGTATAATCTCGTAATTTTTGACGCGTGGAATATTCGTTGTAATATGTTCCTCAATGAAGAGATTCAATAATCTCTTCCGAAGGAATCATTCTAATTTCAATAATTGCGAGATAAACGATCCGATGATCAGAAAAAGTTTGAAGACTTGTAACAACCATGAGAAGCTCCCAAAAGACAGGGCCCTGGTTCGATTATCAAAATCATACCGCTTCCATCCAGATTCGCAGACGTAGGATTGGCCGCGAGATTCGGTGGCGAGCCAATCAACGTGCAAATACGGCTAAACCGTCAGTGTTTACGTTTTTCCGGGGCTCGGCCCTCTCTGCGGAGTATTTCCCGATGCAAATTCGTCTCGGTTCCGGCGCGTTATACGATTTCGTCTGTTTTTATCCTGGCCGTGAAGCGCGAACACCGTTTCGAAGCGCGAGAACGCTTCGGATAGTGGCAGCGCTGGGAACGTTCGCCGCCGGTTGCGAAATGAACGCTCGCAATTTGCCGAGTCTCTCCCGTGCGGAGATTATTCCGCAGCCACCACCACCGCCGCCGCCGCCGCCGTGAACCGCCCCCATGGTTTCTCGAAGAAAGTTGACGGTAAAGGCGGTGCTTTCCGCTCGCAATTTCGATGAGAGGGCCGTTACGGCCCTCTAAACGCGCGTAACGGTTCTAATCCTCGTGAACGGTCTCTTTGCTCCTCTCCGCGGAATTTTCGTTCGGTAGACCAATTAGGCGACGAGGCGGAATCGCCCAAGAAGACTATGAAGTCCTGGAAGACTCCCGGGCCTCCGGAAAATCCTCGCGGCGGCGAACATCCTGCGAGACAACGCGCTCGAATTTTGCTTCGCTCAAATTTTGTTTTGCTCAAATTCTATTTCTCTCAGATTCTGCACGGAAGCATGACTTTCTCAAATTTTGCTTCGCTCCGATTCTGCTTCGCACAAATTTTGTTTTGCGGAAATTTTGCTCATTGTTAGCTCAGATTTTGGTTCGCCCAAATTTTGCTTAGCTCGGATTCTACACCGCTCAAATTTTGATTCTCCCAATTTTGTTTCGCTCAAATGTTGTTTCGCTTGGATTCTGCTTCGCTCAAATATGGTTTTGCTCAAATTCTATTTCTCACAGATTCTGTACAGAAGCATGTCTTGCTCAAAATTTGCTTCGCTCCGATTCTGCCTCGCACAAATTTTGTTTCGCTGAAATTTTGCTTATTGTTAGCTCAGATTTTGGTTCGCTCAAATTTTGCTTAGCTCGGATTCTGCTCCGCTCAAATTTTGATTCTCCCAATTTTGCTTCGCTCAAATTTTGTTTCGCTTGGATTCTGCTTCGCTCAAATATGGTTTTGCTCAAATTCTATTCCTCTCAGATTCTGCACGGAAGCATGTCTTTCTCAAATTTTGCTTCGCTCCGATTCTGCTTCGCACAAATTTTGTTTTGCTGAATTTTGCTTATTGTTAGCTCAGATTTTGGTTCGCTCAAATTTTGCTTAGCTCGGATTCTGCTCCGCTCAAATTTTGATTCTCCCAATTTTGCTTCGCTCAGATTCTGCACGGAAGCATGTCTTTCTCAAATTTTGCTCGCTCCGATTCTGCTTCGTACAAATTTTGTTTTGCTCAAATTCTGCATGGAAGCATGTCTAGCTCAAACTTTGCTTCACTCAAAGTTTGCTTAGCTCGGATTCCGCCCCACTAAAATTTTGATTCCTCGAATTTTTGCTTCGGTCCGATTCCGCTTCGCTCAAATTTTGTTTCCCCCGAATTCTGGCTCGCTCAATTCCTGCCCCGAGTTCCGGGTTTCCTCGTTTGTTTCTGCGCCGATCCTTTTCCCATCGATATTCGCGGGTTTATTCGAGAGACACAGCCCTCTTTCTCTACCACTGTTCGCTTTTCCCGCGATCGGATTTATTTGAAATTAAAATCAATATCCAACCCAGCCACCTTCAACCACGTTTATTGAAACCGCGGCCACGGTCTCCTGCAATTTCGCAGAGCTTTGCTTTAATCCCGCAGGACATGTCTTTACTCGTTCGTGTCTCTCTGTCCTCTACCTTCTGACCCTTCTAGTGTGATTCGTTTTCTCGCACTCGCTTCAGCCTTCGTCCCCTAGATTCTGATCGCGATGGACAACGAGATGCGTGCGTTTGTGTGTTGGTTTTAGCCCCTAGGCCGCCCCAACTCGTTACTCCATAGTTTCACAAGCTATTTGGATTGATGCGCACCCTTTACGGTTCTTTTTATTCGAAGGACCCTAAGAGCTAACTGTTTGTGGCGGAATTTTCGAGTATGCTCGGTACATCTTTAACCCTTTACACTCGAAGCCATTTTAACTCCAAAACGAAAAATTTCTTCCGTAATTTACTAAATACAAAGAAATTAAATAATGTAAAAAATATTTTGAATAATGGTACAGCAATTTTTAGCGGTGCCTTACAGTCGCCATTCCAGTGCCAAGGGTTAAATGTTGACCTTCATATGATCATCAGAATTGGTTGAAAGATTCTTCTGTGGTTCTCAATCATTTTAATTTGACTAATTCTGTTTTATTCATAATCTCGTATTATATATTACTCTTGTCGTTCCTCGAAAAATAATTGTACGAAGGATATGCTTCTAGTTTTCACTCATTTTAATTCGACCGTCTGTGTTACATTCGTATTGTGACATATTAAACGAACACTCATAGAGGAATAAGCAATATTGTAGAATTTAAAACAGAAAAGTGGACGAATTTTCACCTGAGTTAAACCGGTGATGAAAATTTCAAACAGAATTTACTGAATACCAGTGTTATTCATTTCTTTCGAATTAAAATGAAATCCTGGTTTTCTGAGATCAATATTTATACATCAAAATGATTGCAGAAAATAGAGAAAAGTAGCCTTCAACTGGTGAATGAAAATTTCAGACAGAGCACTTACGGAATACAAAACATTATTCATTTCGTTGATGTTGCCGACGTGAAATTATAAAGCTCGATGGAGACGAGTGAAAATAATGATATGGTTGATAATGAACGTTAAAATAATATACGAAGGGGTTAATAAGTTCGATGGAACATTTCTTACCACATACAACAATGCGTTGCCATAACAGGTCCCATCAGGCTCATAATCGATGCTGGTCAACTTTGTGTCTTTCATCTCGACATTTCCTGACAGAACCATAGTAACATGCAATAGAAGAAACGCGACTTCGATACGGAAAGGAAGTAATTAACGGGAAAAAGACGGAGCACGCAGTTGTTTACAATGGAAACAGGAATAAAAGATAAGAAAGTGTACGAACAACGTCGAAAGAGAAAAAGAAAAAAGAAATATGTTCAAAGGTGTTTCCGCGAGATTCCACGCGCGAATCGGTTAAACGGAAGTTAAACGGAAATAATTTGCATTCTATGAAAACTCGGAAAGAGACCCGTACATTTCCCATCTTTGAATTACAATCAGGCATGTTTCATTCTGGAATTATTCGTACACAATGGCGACTGCATAATGGATTAAATAATGCAATTGTTTTATGAAAAGCACTGCTGAAGTTTCCGTTGTTATCTTATATTTGCAACTGCACGGAAAATTATAATCGAAGAGTATTTATAACAATGTGTTGCGCGGTCCGCAACGATATGGTGGATCATTAATCTTGCACATTATTCTAAACGCCGAAGAGATGGAATTGTAATTAACGAAGTGTAAAAGGATTAATATCGCAATAGAATCTACTAAGTACGTATGTAATTAATTCCCTCTAACCGAAAACAAAAATCTATTTTGTTGTTGTCGATGCAATGTAGCCATTGGGGAATTACATAGGCGTACAATAAATATAAACTTCTAAGAAATCATAAACGAAAAAGAACTTCTAATCACTAGACTGAAGATTTTATGCATTTATGACAAAAATGAATAGTTCAAAACGGTAAAAACATTAAAATAATTTCAAAGAACTTTTATTAGTTTAAACTGATTAAAATTATTAACAAAAAAAAACTGTCGCTGTAGCTCCGGTAGCTTGCAATCGATACAAACAATTTTTATTCTACAATAGAAATCCGCCAATCACGCTAACCATAAAATACATCGCAGGAGGTTAACAATTAGAATGCGGATTTTATTGATCCAGAGAAAAAGACATTCGCATGTTCTCATGAACATGAAGAAAAAAGAAGAAGAAAAAGAAATGGCTAAAATAAGTATGCTAATTTTGAAGAAGGGGTCCTATTCCATAATCCTAACGCTAAGAAGGGTGTTTAAGACAAAATAGTCCTTGAACCACAACGCTGTTAATTATGTCAGTGAGAATAGTGAAAACACGCAATTCGGTTTTATCTGTCCTCTTTCGCTCCGAAATAAAGTGATTTCTCTATATATGTCGCCAAGGTCTGGATGATAAACGTCGCGGAATTATCTCTACTACTGCGGGGTATACCCCGTGAGGCCTCGGATGCCGGGGAGTGTAAACATAACACGGTTCAGGTATGTCTCCTGGACGATACACGACGCTGGTAAGACCGGTGTTGTTGACATATATCGAGGAGTCACTGTACGGAATAAATTCTTTATCCGAGCAGCGTTTTCGGAAATCTTTGCGAGATTATGTTCTTCAGCTCGGCTAACCATTCTGATTGCTCGTTCCCGAATCGCCATTGGATGAGGAATTTCTCTCTCTCTCTCTCTCTCTCTCTCTCTCTCTCTCTCTCTCTTTCGTGGCCCTCCAAGCACGGTTTTATTATTTTATTATGGGCCTCGGGTGCGGGCTAAACCGAATGGAAGCGAGGTCGTGGGCGCTCGAACAAGGAAAAGAGGAAGAAGGCCGAGAGAGCTAAGTGGGTTATAGGGGTGCGCGGCTGAATAATTCTGCTTTACGATCGACAGAAAAGATTGGCTCTGATCGTTCACGTTCTTTGCCGCGTGTAAACGGAACCATGAATCCGGGGAAACGTTCGTTCGGACCGCCGCACATGAGCAATAAACGGCCGCGTTTTCTCTTCTGGCGATCTTTATTCACTTTTACTGATTTCCCTATCTTTTTAATCAAAACCCACTAGTATCTCCATAACTTTCGTATCGTCGCACAGTGGTCCGAAACCGTGAAAACACGAACTAAAGTCGAATTTTCAATGCCGTTGAAATTTTTTGAAATTTTAACTATAAATTCTTACACGTCTCAAGTAAATTTTGACATGCATGTGGGTGACTCTAGGTCACTCAGAATTTTTTATAGAGTGGAGAGATTATACAGTGGGGGACAAACATAAGTGGACAGTTAGTGGACATAGGTAAAAATGAAGTTTACTCGAATTATCATGACTGTTATAAACTTAAGTTTGATTTATTATGTATCCTTATAGTGTATAGATTATTTAGCGAATAATTGAAGTTCATATTTACATCTTTTTATAAACACGCCGTACCATAAGGTAAATGTCAGTTATTCATCAGGAGACAAGAATAAGTGAACACTTGGTTATAATATTATTGTGAGGTAAAATATGTATAAAAACATTAGGCACAGGTCACGCTTACATGCAGTGATCACCATTAAACTTATTAGTACCAATTCAGGCTTCGTACAAGTAAGAACATTTATACAATAATTGCAGAATGCCAGGAACGAACAAAATTTCATATCAAATTCGCCATTCAATTGTATCGGACTGCTGTAAGAAATTAAGTCACCGCGTAAAAACTCGAAAGTGCAACGTATTTAAAAGTGCAATAGCAAAAATTTATAAAAAATATCTAGTACATAAGACCGTGAAAATTTTAAGAGGTCGTGGACGCAAACGCTGTATGTACCACCATACAAGAAGACCGTCGAATTTTTCGTACAAGTCGAAAAGATCCAACGATTGCAGCAAGAAGTATTGCAGAAATAGTGGAAGTAAATGTTTCAACAAAATAATAAAACGAAGACTGCACGAAGCTGGTTTAGGATGCTGCAAGGCTAGACGTAAGCCACATATTAATAAAAGGAGTATGAGAAAACGTTTAGCGTTTGCAAAAACATATGTAAATATGCCACTAGCATTCTGGAAAAATATAATTTAGAGCGACGGAAATAAATTTGAGTTGCGGCAATTAAAAAAGAAACACAAAGTCTGGAGAAAAAAACATGTAGCGTATAAAAGATCATTTATTACACCCACAGTTAAATTTGGCAGTGGATCATTAATAGTGTGGGGGTGCTTCTCGCGAAGCGGAATTGGTACGTTAGTGCAAATTGACGGAATTATGAATGCAGATAAGCATATTAATATTAATATAAATGAAAATTGAGAAAAAGCAGTGGTAAAAATGGCTTGCGACGATGAATTTATCTTTCAACATTTTTAAGCATTCCAAAATTATTAAATTGCTTGAATGGCCGGCCCAGAGCACTGACTTGAATCCTATCGAGAACTTATGGAGTTTACTCGACGCAAAAGTTCCATTGGACCAGCGAAATAATAAGGACGATTTTTTCAAAAGGTTACATTGTGAATATGAACAAATTAGTAACGATTATATTGAAAAAGTAATACAAAGTAATCCTCAACGTCTGGAAGCAGGAATACAAGCAAAAAGCGGCAAAACCAAATTTTGTTATGTGTTCCATTTATTACGCATTTCATTGAGTGTCCACTTATTTTTGTCTTCTGATAAATAACTGTCACTTTCATTATGGTACGGTGTGTTTACACAAAGATGTAAATATGAACTTTAGTTATTCACTGAATAATCTATACGCTACGAGATTATATAATAATTAAAACTTAAATTTATAACAGTCATGTTAATTCAATAAACTTTATTTTTACCTGTTTCCACTAACTGTCCATTTATTTTTGTCTCCGACTGTATGTTCAGCTGAAATCGATGTAGTTGGTCTCACTATATTGTGTGATTGATCGGTAATAGTTAAAATCTACTCGCGTAGTGCCAACGAGCAACCTTTTAGCTACACATATACAGGGTGAGTCACCTAACGTTTGCACCTCAAATATCTTTCTTGTTTCTAAAGATACGTAAAATATGGTAAGGACAAAGTTGAATGGTACAATGGGGTTGACACGATGCCATACAAAATTTTGTTTTTATGTCATTTTTTTAGAGATGTCAAGGTCACCTTGACTTTTTTAAATGGAACCACCCTTTTTTAAACACCTACAATGATAGTCCCTTTCATTAGGAATGCAGTGACTATATTATTCCACCGACATTCAAGGTCAAGGACAGAAAAAACGTATGAAACTAAAATATGGATGCAGAATACCTGTATTTTATAAATGTATAATTGGGCCATGATTAGTGAATGTTGCTTCGTCCGTAAACAAGACATTAGAAAAAATGAATGATTTTGAAGCAATCCCCATTGACAAAAGTTAATTGTATTTTGAAAATCATTCCCGTGCAATTCTTGATGGAGCGATATGTGGAACGGAAGAAATTTATGTCGGGCCAGAATTCGTATTACGCTACTTTGACTTATGCCTGCCTTCCGGAAAATTTGTCTCGTACTCACGTGAGGATCGACAGCTATAGCTGCTAAGATATTAATTTCATTGTCTTCATTAGTCGTGGGATTCTTCCGTTTGTGCTGTCTTGCATGTACACTTCCAGTACTTCGAAACAACCTGTACGTATTAATGAAAGTCTGTCTAGAAGGAGTCTTTCGCTCGGGGTACCCTTCTTCATAAAGTAGTCGGGCCTGCACTGTATTTATTCTACATTCACAGTAAATCGTGATCATATCACACTTTTCAGTCATTGAATAATACGGAATCGCATTTGGAAACATACTGATAGTAAATAAGAATGCTGAATAACAATAACATTGAAGGACCTTAGTATGTTTACTTTAACTACGACCATACTATGTTTACTATTTACTACAAGTCTCAACCGTGATAAACGTATTCTGCTTTCATATTCTAAATTTTATACGTTTTCTCTGTCTGTGACCTTGAATGACCTTGGAATAATTATTGTCACTGAATTCCTAATGAAAGGGACTATCATTGTAGGTGTTTAAAAAAGGGTGGTTCCATTTAAAAAAGTGAAGATCACCTTGATATCTCTAAAAAAATGACATAAAAACCAAATTTTTTTTTGGCATTGTGTCAGCCCCATTGTACCATTCAACTTTGTCCTTACCATATTTTACGTATCTTTAGAAACAACAAAGATATTTGAGGTGCAAACGTTAGGTGACTCACCCTGTATAAAAGATGAAAGCAATAACAATAATTTTAACCCTTTCAACAATATCCTTTCCTCAATCCCTTTTATTTCCTACTTTTTAAAATTTAACTAGACCTACAAAAAATAATTAATCCTCGGTGACGATGAATCTTGCACGGATGTATTCGTTAGAATCTATCGAAGGTGACTGAACAAGAATTCGCTGCAGCCGCTTGCAGCTTTATAATAATATTTGTGCAGTCACTATGCCGAAATTTGTGGCGCGCCGCGTGAAGTGAAAAACTTGTGGGTCATTGCGTGCCAAATCGATCGATTCTGCAGTTTTTCGGACCCAAATTTGATCAGAAGATAAACTACATATTGCATTCTTAATATTAAAGCAAAAATTAACACGACTACGGGCAAATATCATAAGTATTTCATACAACAAACTTAAAAATGAATCTCTTGAGACCTCCTCGAGACACCTCATCGAGATCTCGTATTCGAGAACTACACATATATGAAAAACTAACCGGTAAGGTCATTATTTACAGATTTAGTTCACATGCATTTACAGTAGGTATCCTTGCGTCGGGTCTGCCGAGCGACAGTTCTAATAGAGCTGCTACATTATAATGTGCCCAATGTAGAGAAGGATAGCGATCGAAAAAGAAACAGGGATCGAGGTTCGACGCATCGGCTCTCTGACTCTCTGTCTGTTCCGCTCGGCGTTCTCTTCCACGTCCGGCACTTTAATCGCTTATTATAGTCATAGTCAAAAAGCAGACGATTGCTCTGGTAAAGTTTTCATAAAACTAAAAAACCAGAAAAGTTGCAATCTTTTGCTAGAAAAAGAATGGCTAACAACTTGGATACACCTCATTATTTTCATAAACTAATGCAAAACAAACTGTCACTCTTAGTGCCCTTTGAGCCTAGCGTTCCGAAAGTTTTCTATTTCACTGCCGTTCGTTGAAATTCCGAATATTTTTATTTCCCATTAAAAATTCGCTGTCTATCCGAAAGTGGGTCAGTCCGGACCCAGTGTTCGCCAGGCAAATGCGAACGAACCTGAAAATATCGCGCCCTCGAGGCAATTTCAGTCTTCGGCGTTCAGGTTCGCGATTTTCACGATCACCGGGGGATAAAAGCGGCTCGGAAAGTTCTCGCGAATAAGAGAGACAGCGCGGCGCGATAGAAAAGTTGGACGGCCGGTAAACGAGCATACGATTCCGAGACAATCTTCGCGAGGTCCGGGGACACGAACAACCGCGAAACTCGATCGGAAGACACACGGGTGCATCGTCGCGACTCGAATCTTAAAACTCGCGGGCATACGGTACATACAACACGAGTATGCGAGGTTTCTGCTCGCTGGAAAACGCCGCGCCGGGGCTCAGCTTCTCCGAGAAGTTTGTTCTTCTTTCTCGAAACTCGCGCAAACTCGTTACGATTTCCTTTCTTCGCGCGCGAGACCCCCCACCCCCTCGCACTCTCTCCCTTCGCTTTGCATTTCTTCCGTGTTTTTTTTCCCTAACATTCTGGGACAGCTGAGTTCGCGAGGCACACGCCTGAACGACTATCGTAATTTTCTCCGTATACATACATTCGCGGAGAGCCACAATCCACGGGCTCGACGAGTCACTCGTTTTTCCTTGGCTCGATGCGTACAGGAAACTGCGAACGCCACGGAATTCCGCGAGCCGAAGAAACGGAAAAGACGCGGAAACGTCGTAAAAGAGACTGTGGTATACCGTGGTATACTCTGCTGAGAAGTTTGCGAGACGGATCAACTTTCCTCTCGCGAAACAAAAGCTGTATGTGTACAGACCGCGGTTGTTGCACTCGCGATTTTGGATCCTCTGCACAGTACCCTGGTCTTTGTTAATTGTTGTCGCGGAATGTCAATCTACGGTCTTTACTCGATACACAGTCGGTCACGAAAATATTCGGACACCACTATAGTTTTGACCATTATAGTCCATACTTCAGAAATTTATGCAATAAGAACAAAAAGAGGTTTCACGTATGTTACTATGCAGTGTGTAGTTAACAAAAACATAAGAGATATTTATTTGCGATAAGTGATTATATAAATAATAAAAGAAAAATGGACAGTACGCTCATTTTCATGTCACGAAAATATTCGGACACTATCAAAACTAAGTTTATAACACTATATATAAATCTTGTTTTTATAAATTAATATTTTGTTGGATATCCCATATGTTTTATGACGTGCCGTAATCACGTTGGCTTATTACAAATTATTCTTTTTAAATAATCTTGCCCAATACGTAGCCATTCTTCTTGCAGACGTCTTTTTAGTTCATTGTTATTGTTTATGGGAGTTGTTCGAATTCGGCAATCTAATTCATCCCATAAATTTTCAATGGGATTCAAATCTGGCGATTGCGGTGATGGGTGGAGGACATTCTTGCAAGTGTATAATAAGAATTCTTGCACAATACGCGATTTGTGCTTTGGGTCGTTATTCTGATAAAATTTTATCCCACTTTGGAGTCCTATATCATCAGCACTTTTTTAAAAATTGTTTTGCAAAATGTGCAGATACCTATTTTTATCGAGGATGTCGTCGATAAAAACTAATTCGCCTATTCCATGAGCCGAAATACAGCCCCACACGATCACAGACCCACCACCGTGTTTCACAGTCGGCTACAAATGTCTCGGATTTAATTCTTCTTTCGATTTCCGCCATACTCTAATTCTTCCATCGCTTCCATAAATATTGAATTTGGACTCGTCCGCGAAAATTACGTCTTCTCACCACTGACTTTCCTTTGAAATATAGTTTTTTTGCAAAATTCAGTCTCTTCATCCTGTTGTTCGTGTTAATATACGGCTTTTTTCGAGCTATTCTTCCATTATAGCCCTCTGATCGTAACACTCTTCTTATGTTTTCCGGATGCACTGATATTCCACGGTCATTATTTAATTCAGCTGCTAACTTTGGAGCACTTATCTGAGGATCACATATGATTCTCCTAATTATGGAGCGTTTATCACGAGTATTGAGGATCGGTTTGCGTCCGCCTTGAGGGATAGATTCAATTCTATCTTCGTTCTTGTAACGTCGCATAATATCCCATACCGTGCTCTTACTAATATTTAATAAATTTGCAATTTTGCGAATCGATTTCCCTTTTTCCCGATGAAAAATTACTAATTGTCGCATATCAAACGACGTGTTCTTACTTTTCCGATCCATTTCGCACAAATTTTGAGCAAGACTGACAAATATTCGATCTCTAACATACTCTGTACATAATATGAATGATATGTTTACAAACATTGTTTCAGTCAGTTCTTGGAACCTGGAAACTTGAGAAGTATAGCAAGTGTCCGAATATTTTCATGACATGAAAACGAGCGTACTTTCCAGTTTTCTTTTATTATTTATGTAATCACTTATCGCAAATAAATATCTCTTATGTTCTTGTTAATTATACACTGCATAGTAACATACGTGAAACCTCTTTTTATTTTTATTGCATAAATTTCCGAAGTACGGACTATAATAGTCAAACCTATAGTGGTGTCCGAATATTTTCGTGACCGACTGTATGTCCCAAAGATCTGGTCGATAAAAGTCCTAGAACTATCCCCACTGCCGCAGGGTATACCCCGTGAGAGGGCAAGAAGCTTCGCTGTCCTTTTCTAATCTTCTAGCCGATATATGTCCCCAGGTAGACTCGCGTTGAGGACATATATCGAGTGAACACTGTATTCGGTTGTTACACATGAAATGTCCTATTTTAATGAAGATTAAACAACCGCAACTTTTTTCTAAGTAAACCTATCGATCAAAGAAAGCACCATTGTAATCAACGTGTACCATGAATTACAAATTTCTTGATTGTATTGCGGTAGAAATGTAATTGTTTTTGGTCATTCACGTGCTTCGCAAGATTGTGAATTCTGTAGATTTTCTTACTATCAACGAATAGTGTGTTGATTAATCACTGAATAAAAATACGCTTCTAACATCGTGTAATCGTGTACACTACACCTACCAAGCGGAAAAGTGAGTGGTATATATTGCTTCCTGAGAATAGCAGCATTAACCCTTTGCACTACAATTTATTTTGTGATTATAATGATTAGAAATTCGTCATCGTTCAGAATTTCATGGAAAAAAAAGATAGTTTATATTTATTGTATGCCTATGTATTCTCCAAAGGATATATACAGAGTGGCCCACATAACTCTGAACAGCTCAATATCTCGAAAACTATGCCATCGATTTTAAAGTTCTTAGTCTTAAATTGCATGGAACTGAAGGGCCTTTCTGACTACATAAACGTAACGTGGCCTCCCTTCCCCTTTAACGGGGCGGGGTACCTTTGTAATTTTAAATGGAACCCCCTATAAAATGTTACATATTTAGATTCTACCGGAAAAAACAAGTCAATTTTGTCTGAAACATTATTTTGTCAGATACTTCCATGATGAGATATAACAGTTTGAAGTTTCGAGTTGTAGATACTTGAAGCGCTCCGAAATAGCGTTATGGAATTATACGCGCTTGAGTCCTCTGCTTATTCATGAAGAAACACAAACAATAATATTTACAATTCTTGAGTTTGACTCACTTATCTATGAAAACGTTTTCAGTTTAGAGCTGTTATTCAAGCAATAACATTGTGATTATGGCTACTTTTGACACAGAAGTGAATATGTTATTAACGTTAGGTGAATCCCAACAAAATTATCGGCGTGCAGCAGTGATGTTTTTTGAACGTTATGGGATCAAAAAATGTCATGCAACATTTCATAATTTAGAAAAGCGGCTTCGCGAGCACGGCGAATTGTGTAAAAAAACTCGCAATAAACCTAAAGTTGTCACTAATGAAAATAATAGTGCCAGTATTCTTGCTGCAATTACATTAAATCCTCATATTAGTCAACGTACACTTGCACAAACATCAAATATTAGTCGTTCATCAATTCAACGAATTTTGAAACGGCAAAAGTATCATCCATATGACATGGTTTTATCACAAGAGCTTTCGATAGCAGATTACGATCACCGCGTAAGATTTTGTGAGTGGCTACAGGGTGTTGTGGAAAACGACTTTTTGTGCAAAATACTTTTTTCCGATGAGGCCACTTTTATGAATTCAGGGCATGTAAACAGACATAATATGCATTATTGGGCCGTGGAAAACCCAAATTGGATGCGATGTGTTCCCTTTCAACATCGATGGTCTTTAAATGTTTGGTGTGGCCTAATAGGAGATTTTGTGATTGGACCTTATTTTTTTCAACAAACTGTAACATCTGCAAGTTATTGTGATTTCTTAAAAAATCATTTGCCTGCGCTTTTGGAAGATGTGCCACTGCACGTTAGAAGAGAAATGTGGTTCCAACAAGACGGCGCTCCTCCACATTTGGCAATCATCACCAGGCAATTTTTGAACGAAAAATTTGGGAACAAATGGATAGATCGTGGGGGACCTCGTCAATGGCCTCCTCGATCCCCCGATCTAACACCATTAGATTTTTTCTTATGGGGATATGTAAAGGACAAAGTTATGTTTGAACCACCGACGACAAAAGAGGATATGAAACAAAGAATACGTGACGCTTGCGCTTCAGTGACTCCTGAAATGTTAAAAAATGTTAGAACAACTTTGATGTTTCGAGTAAATAAATGTTTACAAGCCCGTGGTGGACATTTTGAACATTTAATTTAAAGTACAACTCGAAACTTCAAACTGTTATATCTCATCATGGAAGTATCTGACAAAAAAATGTTTCAGACAAAGTTGACTTGTTTTTTCCGGTAGAATCTAAATATGTAACATTTTATAGGGGGTTCCATTTAAAATTACAAAGGTACCTCCCCTCCCCCGTTAAAGGGGAAGGGAGGCCACTTCACGTTTATGTAGTCAGAAAGTCCCTTCAGTTCCATGCAATTTAAGACTAAGAACTTTAAAATCGATGGCATAGTTTTCGAGATATTGAGCTGTTCAGAGTTATGTGGGCCACCCTGTATATATATATCCACTACAACAAAATATAATTTTATTTCGTTTTAACGGAAATTAATAACTAGACTGCGGATTGTATGCATTTATGAGAAAAATGGGTAGGCGTATTTTAAAACAGTAAAAACATTAGAAAAATTTTAAAATGCTGTTACATTATTTTCAAGCTATTAAACATATTAAGAAAGAAAATAAATTTCTATTTCACTTCAGTTTGTTGCAATTCAGGTAGAACATTTTTATTTTGCATAAAGATCCGCAGTCTATTAATAACATACGTATTTATTACACTCTGTTCAGAATCTTCATCGCGAGTCTGACTCGATATTGTAGGGCAAGAACAAAAATTCTGCGCAATTTCCGTTGACCTTCAACAAAGAAAGCTGTTCAATAATTTCCCATGAAAACGTCTTCGCAATTTTATTAACACTATTCCTACCGACACTTCACGTATACCTATTCCTACCGCGACCGGTCAAATGACCGGTCTTTAGCACAACTTATATTTTTTAATATAGAATGAAGATAATAGCCAATCAATAATCAGAGAAAATGCCGTCATAACTTTACCTTTCGTAATATTTCGTTTACTATACCCTGTTGGGCCTGATGTTCCCCTTGGTCTTCCAGGATTAGACTCTTCTTTTACTTCTTGCCAAACAGTTCCGTTTACAGCAGTTTCGATTACATCTTCCTCATTCTCACTATCGGAACTAACTAAAAATCTCATTCTCTTTTGTCCTCTACGTACGTTCGAAACATTTTCTTCGTCTTTATCGGTATTCGAGTCGGTCTCAAATATATCATAATTTTCCGCATTGTCATTTTGAATATCAAAAATTTCCTGATCATCTTCGGAACACTCTTCATCAATATTATTTATTTTCTCTAATAATAAATTTACACTCTTTGAACGTCTTGACATTTTGGGAATGAATATTCAAGGGATAAAATAAAAACTAAAATATAAAAATGTAAATCAAGATGGATAAAAAAATGAACAAAAGATAAAATGTGAAACTTACTACGAAGTATTGTTGGTTTGTTCACTTTTTTGAAAATGACACTTATAACACGTAATACAATATAGAATAGAAATAGAATTATAATAGAATAAAAATACAAAATAGTAAAAGACTGCCGAATATGCTCCTTGTAACTTTCACGTTTTGATGCTCTCTGTTCAGGTCACAAGATCTTACTGATTTGAATTTGTGAGAAGACGTCTAGGCATCTCCTTCGACTATGATTTTATTTATTTTGCAGTCATAGTAGATAAGACGGTGTAAGAAAATCCGAGGTTCTGGACCGCTTGGGATACCGATCAAGCAAATAAACACCGCGACGCCGATAGGCGAGCGAGAACTGTAAACACTTTGAAGTGCCGTAAAGCAGTCCCTGGAAAGCACTTTTCGGCTAAAATCATGCCACAACTGCATTACCTTTCGTTTGTAGCGACTTTATAGTTTCGGAATTGAGTCTTTGAAAGAATACTATTACAAAAAGATATAAATCGTTCTACCGGTGAAATGACCGGTCGTGGTAGGTAAGACAGACTACAAATTTTTCTCAGAAAATAAACAATAAAAAAAGAAGTGAATATTGAAAAATGTATTATACGCATATTTTAGGAAAAGTCGTGAAGTTTAAAGGCGATTCAATTACGTTGTATAAAGGAAATTCTAATCGAAATTTTAAAAACGGTCATTTGACCGGTCGCGGTAGGAATAATGTTAATTGTAAAATAAGGTACCGGTGATTTGACCGTGGTAGGTTTAGCCAATAGAGTACGCTGTCTATTCAACACTGATTCCCCGCCGAATTGATGAACAGGACGAACATGCATTTGCATCCCGGGAAACGCGCACGCGAGCGTTAAAATTCATAGAGAAATTTTCGAATAAAAATGCAGGGAGCAGCGTTCACGTAGAAAAGCTAATAGGTTCTACGCTCGATTAGCGAGAGAAAGCAAAGATTGCGTGGAATGGTACGGCTGGAAAAATGATTAAAAGGGAAACAGGGTCCCCCGCAGGGTGGTGGAGCGATTAAGGTGGTTCGTTATCTCGGAGCGGTATCGCTTGTTCATTCGCTTCCGAGCCCCGTAAATATTCGCCGTTCGAAGCGTTTAAAAATCACCGCGGAAATTTATTCGGTTCACGTTCGCCGATTTTTCCTCGAGAAAATGCACGCTCGGTGTACATATATTCCCTGGGCGAAACCGACCGGACGACCGAGCGAAAAGCTGGAATTCGGAGAACTGGTGGGTCTCGCAATTATTCTCTCGCGAGCCGATATTCCCGAAGCGTACGCGTTTTCGTCGGCCGGAACAGTGTGTTTACGAGTACGTCGAGGCGGACGCACCAGTTTCCATTATTTATCGTGTTCCTGCGGAACAACACGGCCGTTCCTTTCTTTCTTTCGGGTTCGACGTCCCGCGTCTCGGAACGAAGCCTTTTTTCTTTTTTTCGTTTTCTTGCCGTTTCCGTCCCTGTATCGTGTCTTGCCCGGCAGAATCCGCCAACTATTTGCAATTTTCCGCTCGGCCTGCCCCCTCCCCTGCCTCTGCCCTCACTCTGCGAGGCAACTCCGACATTTTCCGCCACTCGCATTCCCCGCAGTCGTCGACGCGTGCAAGATAAATCGAGGGTTGCGAACGCTCTGCCATTGCGCGATCCTCCACCACTTCCTTCGAGGAGGTCCGAGACCTGCACGCTCGCCTCCCTAATTAATATTTGCGGAGACACACGCTCGCCACCGGCTTCGACAATCTTGATATACGATGTCCCAGCTAGTGTTCCTCGACTATTTTTCTGCGTACTTTTGTCGAGATATTCGCAAAAATACACTGGCACGCTAGATGAAGAACGCGCTCGTAAAATTCATCTAGTTCGAACGATTCTGGAGACGCTAAACAATTTTTCTGAGCAATGAAATTAACAAGGGTTTGAAGAGTGGTATCTCCCCTTTGGAACTACTTTTGAAAGTACATTTTAGTGTACGATTTTTTCTCGCCGTGTTATCGAATTTTGAATGGATCAAGTACTTTGAGCGAAGTATCGACAGAAAATGTTCGACAGCGGACGAACCTTCGCTTCTCCGCCGTTGCACATAATATAGCAACGCCTATGATAAAATCACCAAAGGTCTCTGAAAGCGCAAGCTTCGAGCTTTATAATGAGCCTACAATGATGGTCCTGTGATCCCTTATCACAAAGTTACAACAGTTTGAATGTCACAGACGATAATTTTCAAATATCTAAGTACGAGGTTATAGTGGAGCGGCGAGGCGAGCATAACGGAGAAAAGAGCTGTGCGGTGAGCAAAGCGATGCGGTGAAATATCGTCACGAAGACTTCGAAAGCTCATGTTGGCCGACAATATTCTTACTAAATATTATATATTAACTTCAAATTGTGTAAGACGCAGAATTAGGAAGTGCTATTCCGTCCTATTAATAAAGATAAAGAAGAAAATGGGGAATTTACTCGTTTATATTTTAAATTGAGGCAGCATCCCGATAAATTTAAACAGTATTTTAGAATGTCGATCGTAGCATTCGATCAGATTTTAGAATTGGCACGTCCAATGGAGTAATTTTATTCAGAATCCAATCAATATTGATGAACGCTTAGTTATTACCATAAGGTAAGTAAAGCTAATTCCGTATTATATAAAATCATATTTTTTTATATTTCAATAATTTCTATTCATTAAAATTTTAATACATTCGTAATATAAATAATTAATGATACGGATGAGGATTAAATGAAATTCCATTTCTTTTTTGAAGAACTTGTTTTTTACTATTTTTTTTTTATAGATTCCTTGCGACATTTAAACTTGGCTATACTACCGTTAGAAGAATTATAGAGTCAATTGTAAATTTATTATGGGAATGTCTGCAGCCCATTCATATGAAATCACCAACTTTGAACGATTTTTTGGGAACCGCATGTGATTTTTATAATAGTTGGAATTTTCCGAACGTAATTGGTGCAATTGATGGGAAACACATACGCTTGAAATGTCCATCAAACTCTGGGACAATGTATTATAATTATAAGCATTTTTTTTCACTTGTTCTGGAAGCGGTTGCAGATGCTCGTGGAAAATTTATTATTGTGAAAATTGGGGGATATGGAAAGCAAAGTGATGGTGGTATTTTTCGGTCATCAAAACTCTTTGATTTAATGGATAAAGGAAATTTAAATATTCCTCGAGATTCGCCATTGCCAGGAACATCAGATCCAATGCCTCTTGTATTTATCGGAGATGAAGCTTATCCACTATTAAGGCATCTGCTAAAACCATATAAACGACGAAATTTGGATCCAGAAAAAGAATATTTTAACTCTTGCCTTTCTAGAGCGAGATGTATTGTTGAATGTGCATTTGGAGTTATGACTGCAAAATGGAGAATTCTTTGGAAGCCAATTGAAACATCGCCTGAATTTGCTGACAATATTATCAAATGTATATGTGTTTTGCATAATGCAATTATCGATATGGAGGGAACTGAATCCTTCGAAATGTACGAGTATGTACAGGAAAATGATAGAAATGCTGTTGCTTTAAGAATACTTAATGAATCAAAATATTGCCATGAAGATAGTGGCTCTGTATGATCCAAATGATTGTCAGCGTCATTTAGATTTTCGTATCCTTCAGTTCCAGCTCTTGACCTTGGTTTTACTTTATTTAGCATCTCGGTCCGAAATGTATCACGCAAATTTTTCCATTTGCTTCTTACAATTTTACCTTGAAGTAAAAAATTAATGTTGCAGTATGCGTCGAAAATGCGAGCACATGACGCGGGCTATTTATTTATTCCTGTCTTGAAGAATTCGCTTTTTACTACTTTTTATTATGCGCTATTAAGGTATCTGCTAAAACCATATAATCGAATAAAGCAATTCCGTTTTGCATACTGCAAAACAAAAAAAAAAACATAAAAATATAATGATTTATCTTTTGTGTATGTATGTACGTTATAATTACTTGTAGATTTCATTTCTTTTGCTACTTCTTCCCATAGTTTATCCAGCACGTATCTATTGTCATGATTTTTGTACTTTTGATCCCATAAAGGACTATTTTTAAAAATTAAACTAATTAATAAATTAAGCGACTTGGTACAGCCGAATGCCTCCGAACCGCGATTGTCTCCGTTATCAGAAACAAACATTTTTGTTTCTATGTGCACCGCTATTATGCGCCGCCTTGCTCGCCGCTCTCGTCACCGCTCCACTATATAAAGTTGCATTTGATTACATTGGTTTGATTTTGCCGCGATGTTCACCTCGTTGCTATCCTGGATCTTCACCCCTCCACTATAACCGCACCCTCAATGCCGAGCGACGCGACGCGCGACAGTCACGCGCATAAACGAGAGCACGATCCCTCGTTCAGGACCGTGCCGATGAAATTCAACATGTTTCTAGATCACCGGAGATCCTTTTTTCGAAGTGGAAGGTTGTGCAGGAAATTTCGAGGGTCTCGTTATCTTCGGTTTCCGCTTGAGTCGTGGTCGATGACGCTCCAATCCCATCTCCGGAAGAGGAACTTCCGGAATGCGCGGGGGATGGAAAGTTCGAGGCGGAAGGGATTAATTCGAGGTAGGTTCGAGCGGGCCCGATACACCCTCCTCGTCATTTCCGGCTTTTTTTTCGAACGACCGGCCGGAAATTAAAGTTTCGCTGGGTCGAATCGGTGATCGACGCGGCCGCGCGTTCACTTGCGCAAGGTAGAAGCCCATGAGAGACTGGAGAGAGTTGGTTTCGTCGTAGCCGACTCGTTAATTATTCGAAGGCAGTGCTGAGCCTCGAGTCACGGTAAAATGGTGGACGAGAGAATGGATCACAGACCCGTGAAGTCGAATCCTCCGTCTTCGTTCACTGGGATTGATGGGATCGCGATTATTGACGCCGAGGATCCTGGATCTTGTATCTTTGTGATAAGTATGTAAGGGATTCGAGGGACTGCGGCCCATGAGGACCGTAGCTGAGTACCGTAGACCAGTCAGGGACGCAGTTTATGTTTATGGTGCGGACGTGACTTTAGGCTATTTTTGAGATTTAGCGGAACTTCCTGTTTTTCGGTAATTTACTAGAGATGTCGTATTTTAGCTAAAGGTCTCAATAGCCGTGACGTACCATAAAACATCTGCGAACCAAACGCGGACCGTTAAGGGTCCTACGTAGACGACGAAGAGGGTGCAATAGAAGTAGCCACTTACCCTTACCTCGCCGCCTTTTCGAGGGCGTATATGAGGCTCAAAGCCTCTCGCGATTGGTCTCCGAAAAAGCGACCGCCCACGTCGAAAAACGATATAACGAGCAGAAGAAGGAAGGATGCGTTTGTTGTACGAATAGCGCGAACGATTTAAGATACTTGTGAAATAAACATACTTTGTGCAAAACCTTGTTTAAGCTCATTTCGGCAGATCCTTACAAATTCAGAAGTGGGATTGTGAACAGAAATATTCTTAGTGATTCAAATTTACGTTCGGCTAACGACAACCAAGACATTCTGAGTGAAACCTATGTGAAATTCTCTGTGACAATTCTGTGTGACAATTTTGTGTGACAATTCTGTGTGACAATTCTGTGTAACAATTCTGTGTGACAATCCTGCGTGTGTAGGTTATTTGGTAACTTTCAAAGTGACCCTCTTGTGAAAAAAAAAAAAAAAAAAAAAAAAAAGGGGGAAAATGTCTCAACTATCAGGAAAGGTGCAGCGTGAGATCCTCGTTCCTCAGTTAAAGGAAATATTACGTCGTCATGGTCTCCCTACATCGGGAAACAAGGCAGAGCTGATCCAGAGGCTGGACGAAAATTTCCCGAACAGGGCTTGGGAAAATGAAACGTCGGCTGGAGAGACAGAGCAAGAAGGCAATGTCGAAGAAGACAACACACCACTTAACAACAGCATTCTGCGTGTAGATGCACCGTCGTGGCACCCAGACGAGATGTCAAGAAAGGTGACGGAGCTGTTGGAGCGAGAAAGGGAGCTGATGGCAAGGGAGATCGAGCTATTGCGAAGGGAAAACGAGCTCCTCAGGAACTCGCCCAGCTCGACGGCCAGTTCAACAACAAATACGAACATCAGGTCAATCGGGGAGCTGATCAGCGACTTCAGCGGGGAAGAACAGAATTTCAAGAACTGGTCGAAACAGCTTGAAATACTCTCCACCACCTACGAATTGGACGAAAATGCGACCAGGCTATTATTGGGACAAAAATTGAAAGGGAGAACCCTGAATTGGTTCCACTCAAGGAGTGAGCATTTAGAACTCCCTACAGACATGCTCCTATATAGAATGGAGAGTATGTTTGGGAACCGGGAAACCAAAGTGGAGCTAAAAAAGAAATTCGAGAGTAGAAAGTGGAGAAACACTGAGCCATTCGAGCACTACTATCATGAGAAAATAGTGCTAGCTAACAAAGTGCCCGTACCAGAGGACGAACTAGTGGAGTATTTAATAGATGGTATACCTGACAACGGTATACAAAATCAGGCGAGGATGTGCGAATTCAAAACATCCTCGCACATGCTGAAAGCTCTCAGAAGAATTTCGCTTCCCAATGGATCGAGGAACTATACCAGGTCAACGGCCGAGAAGAATCAGCAAGGCCCAAATACAACCAGGGGATCGCCGTCAGGTAGCCGTTGTTATAACTGCAACCGAGTAGGGCATCGTGCAGCGGACTGCCGACTACCTGCGAGGGAAAAGGGTAGCTGTTTCGGCTGCGGAGAAATGGGCCACCTGCTACCAAACTGTCCCAAGAAAAACGTCACGCGGGTACCCAAGAGACAGGTCACCTACACGGAAATGGAAATCCCGGAGGAAGACGACTACCACAAGAATGTACAGTACGTAATGAATGAGAAATGTATGATATTGTATACTTTGATTGATAGCGGTAGTCCTGTCAGTTTCATAAAACGATCGTATGTACCGGGTAGAATAGAAAATATCCAAAATAGTAATGGCGTGCGTTTAGTAGGAATCAATAAGTCTCCTCTTGGTTTGTTGGGTACAGTAGAGGCTTCAGTTGAATTGTCGAAAGATGCTAAAGAAACCATGACCCTGTTGGTAGTGCCCGATCAAACAATGTACACTCCGGTAGTTCTGGGTCGTGATGCGTTGCGATTATTCGCAATGAACATAGTACAGACGAAAAGGGACCCTATTAGCCAGCTAGAGATTCTCAACATAATGTTAGATTCAGACGATTTTAATCCCGCGGATGAGTTAAACATAAATGAAAAAATAATGCCGAGTTGAAACTAACTTTAAGTAATGAAAAATCATTTAGTACCACACCTCGACGAATTTCTTATGCGGAAAAGGAAAAATTACAACTAATTTTAGACAGTCTTTTGGAAAAAGATATTATTAGGCCGAGCGATTCGGAATATGCGTCACCAATTGTTTTAGTAAAGAAAAAAAACGGCGAATTACGTATGTGCGTGGACTTTAGAGAATTGAACAAAATCCTCGTTCGAGACAACTACCCCCTACCGCTGATCGAGGATCACTTGGACATTGTCGGAGGAAAAAAATATTTTAGCTTAATTGATTTAAAGGATGGGTTCTTTCATGTTCACATGGCAAAGGATTCCTTTAAATACACCTCTTTCGTTACCCCGTTAGGTCAATTTGAATACCTAAGAATGCCTTTCGGATTGAAAACTGCACCATCCCGATTTCAGAGATTCGTCAATGATGTCTTTTCAGAACTAATTAGATCAGGAGATGTGGTTGTCTATATGGACGATATATTGATAGCCACACAAACAATAGAGCACCATCTACAAATTCTAAACCGCGTTTTCACATTGTTGGTAGATAACAAAATGGAAATGAGATTAGACAAATGTAAATTTCTATATAATGAAATCGAGTATTTAGGATATCTTATAACTGAAAAAGGTTTAAGTCCACCAAAAACTGGGATACAGGCCGTTGAGAATTTCCCCATCCCGCGAGGCGTCAGGGAAGTACAAAGTTTTCTAGGGCTTTGCTCTTACTTCCGTAAATTTATCGAGCAGTTTGCCCTTATTGCTAAACCTTTATACAGTCTGCTAAAGAAAGACTCAAAATTCAAATTTGAAGAAGAAGAACTGCAAGCTTTCAATAACTTAAAAAGAAAATTAACCGATTCACCGGTGTTAGCCGTTTATAATCCTAAAGACGAGACTGAACTCCATTGTGACGCCAGCGCGGTAGGATTTGGTGCAATCCTCATGCAAAAAAAAAATGACCTGAAATTTCACCCCGTCTTCTACTTTTCAAAACGAACCACGGAAGTCGAAAGCAAATACCACAGTTTTGAGCTCGAGGTGCTGGCCATAATTTATGCACTAAAACGATTTCGAATTTACTTACAGGGCATTAAGTTTAAGATTCTAACAGACTGCATTTCTCTTCGGCTAACGCTAAACAAAAAAGAAATAAATCCACGTATCGCCAGGTGGGCACTAGAACTACAAAATTACGATTTTGAAATAGAGCATAGGCCGGGAATACGTATGATGCACGCGGATGCGTTGAGCCGATCTACGAACATCCTAATGTTAGAAAAAAATTCCTTCGAACGTGACCTAGCATTAATGCAAAATAGAGACTTAGAAATTTCGAAACTACGAAAAGAATTAGAGCATCGGGAAGATCGATTTTTTGAAATGCGTAACGGTTTGCTGTATCGGAAGCAGAAAGAAAATTTATTGTTTTATATCCCTAAGATTATGGAAAGCCATGCGATCTACAAATATCATGATGAGATGGGGCACCTAGGGGCGGATAAAGTATGTTCCACAATGCTGCAAAATTACTGGTTTCCAAACATGAAACAGAAGATAACCGAACACATAAAAAATTGTTTTAAATGTATAGCTTGTTCACCACACACAGGAAAAATTGAAGCCACTTTACATAACATACCGAAAGGAACCGTCCCGTTCAAAACACTCCACATTGACCATTATGGCCCCGTAGATAAAGGCACCGCCGTGAAAAAATACGTATTTTTAGTTGTAGACGCGTTTACGAAATATGTTAAATTGTATGCGACCAAATCAACTGCGACAAAAGAAGCCATTGCATGCCTGAAAACGTATTTTTCGCACTATAGCATACCCGAAACGATGGTATCCGATCGCGGCAGTTGTTTTACTTCCAAGGACTTTGAAGATTTTATGAATAAAAACAATATCAGGCATGCAAAGGTAGCTACTGCCTCTCCACAAGCAAACGGGCAAGTGGAGAGGGTAAATCGGGTGTTGGGTCCGTCACTTGCAAAGCTGACAGAAAATTGTCCGGGGAAACGGTGGTATGAAGTCCTGGAAGATATCGAGTACGCTTTGAACAACACCATAAGTAAATCTGTTTCCGAAACCCCTTCTAAGTTACTATTCGGCGTGGATCAGAGGGGCAAAACCCCTGACAATTTAAAAGGATATATCCACGAGTGGACTAGTAGAAAACCGGTAGACCTAAACGCATGCCGCCGTAATGCAGCGGAGAACAATATCAGAGCACAAAATTATAATAAAGCATATTTCGACAAAAAACATAAGCCACCCTATACATACACAACAGGAGACTACATTATGCTAAGAAACTTCGAAAGTACCCCGGGAGTATCCCAAAAATTATTACCGAAGTACAAGGGCCCATATGAGATAACCAAGGTACTACGAAATGACCGATACGTCGTATCAGATGTAGAAGGATTTCAAAATAGCCAGAGACCGTATAAAGGTACCTGGGCATCCGCAAATATGAGGCCCTGGAGAAAAACTAACGAACAGTAGTTACTAGAAAATAAGTTTAGAAAATAGTTTTCGTTCGTATTTAGAATATAAGAATCAAAATTTGTTTTACAGTGTTTAGCCGGGGCGGCTAAATTGTCAGGCTGGCCGAGTTGTAAGGGATTCGAGGGACTGCGGCCCATGAGGACCGCAGCTGAGTACCGTAGACCAGTCAGGGACGCAGTTTATGTTTATGGTGCGGACGTGACTTTAGGCTATTTTTGAGATTTAGCGGAACTTCCTGTTTTTCGGTAATTTACTAGAGATGTCGTATTTTAGCTAAAGGTCTCAATAGCCGTGACGTACCATAAAACATCTGCGAACCAAACGCGGACCGTTAAGGGTCCTACGTAGACGACGAAGAGGGTGCAATAGAAGTAGCCACTTACCCTTACCTCGCCGCCTTTTCGAGGGCGTATATGAGGCTCAAAGCCTCTCGCGATTGGTCTCCGAAAAAGCGACCGCCCACGTCGAAAAACGATATAACGAGCAGAAGAAGGAAGGATGCGTTTGTTGTAGGAATAGCGCGAACGATTTAAGATACTTGTGAAATAAACATACTTTGTGCAAAACCTTGTTTAAGCTCATTTCGGCAGATCCTTACAAGTAGACTATGAATTTTAACAAGTTAAAAAGATTTGAGGGCAGAAATTTCTATTTGACTCTTGTCTCTTGCAATTAATGCATTTTTTGTCTCCCGTAAAGATCCGCAGTCACCGGTGACCACACTATTGTATAGCTTAAGGGCCCGGGATAGGCACGTGACTTTTTAATTGACAATTTCCATTTACAGCCTTCAGACTCAGACTCAAGATCCGTCTTGGTCTTGATCCGACGAGTCTTAAGTCTGTGACTAAACTTGTCACATTTTTTGCTTTTGTATTATGGATATTATGAATTCTGACGGCAGAAACGTGCTTCAAGTTTTTGGCTTTGTTTCGCAGAGAATCAAGACAAAATATAGCTCAATTTGTAGCTGAAGATACATTCTAGTGTGCGCTGCTCTCGATATCATCCAGGAAACTCATCCAATGGCATAAAAATGCTTGGATTCCACGGCATGCGCATCGTCAATTTTTGGCCTACTTCTAACGCTTATATTACTAAATATCTGCATAATCTCGGTAGCTCCTGACCAGCGCGCACTAGATTGAACCATCCTCTTTTGAATGAGCCCTTTACCAGCGACAAAATATTCTCATATAAGGACGAAAACTTGAGGCACGTAAAACCATTTTTTGACGGTAATGTAGTCACTCTATCTTATCGCGAATGTACGAAGACCGGGCCCTTAAAAATAATTGTCATAAATAGACTGCCGGATTTTATGCATTTCTTCTCTTCAACACTTAACCGTTTACTATGTCTCCTAACCCATTGTTCGTGTCGTCGCGTCGCTGGCGAACTCGTGAACAACTCCGTTCTACAACGTCGCCGATCTTACTTTTTGACCCGGCCACCGGGTGACGCGAAAGTCGATAGGACGCGTCGATATTATCGAAAACACAGCGCGGAGGTGTCGAGTTCCCGCGGAAGATGAGTTTCCAGTCGGTAGTTCGCGCGTGTCAACGCCACATAATCGACGAACTGCCATCATTATGAATCGTGCCGGAGGCAGCCGATAGCGCCGGAAGATTAATAGACCGTCGGATAGTTATAAAACTTCATCACCGGCGCTGAATATTCATGTCGCGTCTTTTTTTTTTACCGCCCGAGTGGTCGCCCGTCCATCGTTTCATCCGCGCGACACGACGGACTCGCTAAAAATTTACTTTTCCTACTGTTTCCGCCGGTTCGCGAATTTCGTCCGCTGCATTCTCGTTTTTCCGGTTCGATCGCCTCAATGCCTTAATATTAGGCCGACGCGAACATGGCCGTGTCAAAATGACGCGTTCTAATATTTTTAGAACGAAGGGAGCATTGGTTGAACATGATTAGTAGACTGTGGATTTTATGCATTCATAGGAAAAATGAGTAGGTGCGTTTTGAAACAGTACGGAGATTAGAATGATTTAAGACAACCAATGTGCTACTTTCAACTTGTTAACATTGTCAAAATAAGAATCACATCTTTATCTGGCCCCTGTCACTCGCAATAGAAGCAGAAAATGTTTATTTTGCATAAAAATCCACAATCTAATGGTTAGTTATTAAGTATACTGCGGATCTTTATGTATTTATAGGAAAAATGAGTAGGTGTGTTTTGAAACAGTGAACTTATTAAAATGCTCAAAATGAGAATCTCTAACTGGCTCCCGTCTCTTGCAATAGAAACGGACAATTTTTATTTTTTATAAAAATCCACTGAGATGAGTCAGTTAGTTATCGAGTAGAGAGGATCTTTATGCATTTATGACACAAGTGAGTGGTTGTAATTTGCAACGACAGAAAGACTAGAAGAATTGGAAATGATCAATACACTCATTCCAATTTACATAAAGTATTAAGAGAAGAAAGACATTCCTAAGTGGCCCTAGCTTCTCGCAACAGATGCAAACAATATTTATTTTACATAAAGATCCGCCGTCTAGTTATCGAGTTATCCTACACGCCAATTTAGTAAGTACAACTTCGAGAAAACCGCCCTTAAAGTTTTGTACACTGCAACTCTTACAGTCCCCGTAATTTTGTCGCTTCACTGAACTACAGTATAAAACTTTGGGAAAGCATTTTTAACGTCCTATACCTTTAAAATATGCAATTAAAAAATCGATTTTTTGGACCAGTCACACGGGAATCCCTCCGTAACACGTTCATCACCAGCATTAATTTTATTGCTCATAGTCATCGATGGAATTTTCCAGTAAACGTAATCCTATATGGAGTATTAAAACAATTCAGCAGAATATGGTCATGGACTCTCTGGATACAGTGAATTCTCGATTTTTGTCAGCAACACGAGTTTTGCCAGCATGTATCGTCCAGCAGACATAACCGAGCCGTGTTTGTTTACACTCCTCGGTGTCCGAGGCCTCTCGTGCTTCTTGGCCCCTCAGGGGGTACACCCCGCGGTAGTGGGGATAATTTTGCGACGTTTATCATCGAGGCCTTGGCGACATATACAAAGAAATCTCTGTAATATGCTGTGTTTAAGCAATAAAATGTATAAAATTAATGTGGGATCAGGTCTCCTAACAACAGCTGGAGATTAGGAAAATGGAGGTTCCCGTGTGCTTGGAAGCTGATCAGCTACAAATCTGGAGTGCCCTACTTGTTCTTTTGTGTGTCCCCTTTTCCCTAAAATCATTTTCCTACATTAATTTCACCATCTTTAAGTGAACAGCAAGATGGCAGACGTCGCATATCTGTAACTTCCTCGCTGCAACTGTGGGCCGATAGATCTCGTGCCCACAACTAATAAACGCTGTTCGCGTCATGCTCGATTGCGTCCCAGTGTAATCCAGGATCGCGAATACGATTGTAGGCAGCGGTGCTCGGTGGAACAGGATACATTGGCGCCCGGAGGCTGCCGGCCCCTCGACTTTGACTCGCGACGAGTTAGCAAGCCAAGGATATTCTCCGCGAGCCATTCGTCCGACTCACAGAGACAAATATCGCGAGTGAAAATGACAAACTGGCACATTAATTTCGAGAATTTCTTGCGCGAACGCGTCGCGACCTCTTGCTTCGCCGCGCCCCCCGGCCGCGAAACCAACCAGAACGATTGCGCCAGCACACCGGTGTGCATCGTTGCACCAACACAGCGCGGCGCGGTACAGTGCTCGTCGGTGATGTTGTTCAACGAAAACGGAACAGGCACAGGTCCAGAACCGAAGTTCCCGGACGACGGAGTATAGTTTTGGCCGGCCCGGCGACGGCAAACACAAAGTTTAACGTTTTTCCGTGGTCGAGCTCGTTTCACAGGCATGCGAAATTCTGGCGAAACGCGACGGGTCCCGACGGATACGAGCGAGTACGGGCGAACGCGGTTCGGGGAAACCGTCGCGATAAACTAATTAACGAGGCGGCGAGACCTTTGGTCCTCGCGGAGCCCCGGCTAAACGAGCCGACGGCAAATCGTAGGTCGGAAATCGGATTACGGCCATCGCCGACGATGACTGCACGCCGCGCGTCGGGTTTGCATGGTTTGCACGGTTTGCACGGTTTGTACGGTTTGCACGGTTTGCAAATCAGCTGCACGCGCGTCGACGCCGCGCCGCTCCACGAGTCTGGAACGCGTGCACGCTCGGACACTCCATAATTCCGCAAGCGAAACTTACTGCGGAACGTCCCGCGATCCCGGGAATTCCGAAAATTATGAAACCTAGGGAATTTGCAAAGTATACGCTGGCATGTTTATGTTATCTTCTTTTGTTGGGAAAATTCTCCCCATCCCGTCGGGGGACTATTGATCCCTGAGAGATTGGATTCGGCGTTCTAAATTGTGGAATGCGAGAGATAGAAGGGTTTCACAGAGAAATTGATTCGGTTAGTTGGATCTGTGAAATAATGATTAGACAGTTGATTCAACGAATGGAAAGAATATCTGCAGTCTTTGATTTTAATCTACGATTCTGTTTCAGTCTAACAATTCAAATTATCGTACAATCTTCTTCAAGGTCGCAATGGTTACAGCTTCCGCGTCTCCGAGCCACTAATAAGTCAAATTTAATATAATGAGGAAAAGAAAGTTTACATTTATCGTAGTCTACGTCTAATTCAATGCAGGGACCATAACTGTTATAACCAAAAAGAAAAAAATCATGAAATAACAAGTATTTCATCGACTAAGATTGTATTAGTTACAAATAAGGATTATAAGTAACCGAAAATTTGTTCTCTTGTTGGTAAAAGTTATCGTTGAAAGAAATTCATTTCGATCACTCATAAGTTACCAATGAGAGAAATTTATTTCGAATTCTAATAACAGTTATCGACGGGAGAAGTTCATTTCGATGGATTTAAACAGTTATTCATGAAGGAAATTTGTAATAGTTACTATTAAATAGTAAAACTTTCAAATGGTAGACAATCAATTATTTAATAAATTTTGTATTCATAAAATTAACTGTTACAATCAAAATCTGTTGAATTTCTCACGGTACACTTGCGCTCGATTTGTTAATAAACATGTACTAGAGCTACTTTAAAACTTATTTAGTAGTTTAAACGTTATTAATACAAAATAATATAACTCGAGGACTAAATAATAATACTGATATTTCCAGATCACACACTCAATTCAATATGACCGTTACGACGCTTTTCACTCAACCGATACAAACACACACAACTTATCCAGTTACCAACTAGTCACAAACCGGCTCAGGGGTGCCAACTTAAACCTAGATAATGATTATTTTTCACAAAATTTAATGTGACAAACATGAGTTCTTCCAAATTTTTTCCTGACAAATTATATCGCAAATCATCTAACGTTAATTTTAGAGCAGAAATGGTTCATTCAACGCTAACCTGAGTGGCGAATACAGCGTGAATTATGCACGCTAGTTTTCATGAATACGGGAGTCTATATTTACGATTTTCCCAGTTGAAAAAATTTGGATAAATTTTTTTCAGATTTTGTGTTGTTCTTATGGTCTGTTGATTCGTCTTGTTGTACGAAACCTTCTCAATGAATTTCATAGGCTTGCTGCATCCGAAAAAGAGTAGACAACTCAGTAATTAAAAAAATAAGAAACTGAAATGAATTTTTTCATGAATAATTATTATGAACGAGTGAAAAGAAATTCCATCATCGATAACTGTTATGACTCATAACTTATGAGCGATCGAAATGAACTTTTCTCATTGATAACTGTTGTGATTGAAATTAACTTCTCTCACTGGTAAGGGTTATCAGTGATCGAAATGAACTTCTCTCATTGATAACTGTTGTGAGTGATCGAAATGAACACCTCTCATTGATAACTGTTATGAGTGATCGAAATGAACTTCTCTCATTGATAACTGCTTTGAGTGATCGAAATGGACTTCTCTCATTGATAACTGTTATGAGCGATGGAAATGAACATCTCTCATCAATAACTGCTTCGAGCAATCGAGACAGTTTTTCTTTATCGATAACAGTTATCGAGGAGGATCCACTTTTTTGGACACCAATAACTGTTATTTGTAACAAAAAAAAGTATAAAAATCGATAATTTTTAATCATTTTGTTCATCGAATTTTTTTCTTTATAATTTGTGTGGATTATCTTAAATTTAAATAATGATTAACTTTTTATTATTGATATGATTCGTCAAAAATTTGGGAATAACTGTTATTTTTGGTCCCTGATTCAAATTATCGTGCAATTTTCTTCAGGGTCGCAATCGCTACAGCTTCCCCGCCTCCGAGTCTCTAATATGTCTAATTTAATATAATGAGGAAAAGAAAGTTTACATTTATCGTAGTCTACGTTTAGTTCAATGCTTAAATATTGATAATAGAAGAACAGCGCAATGAACCACTGTGAAAACATCAAATCAGCGCAGTTAAAATTTCATGTGAATTTTTCAGTTATACCTAGTGAAAACAAAAATTACTTTCTATTTCATTACTGTCTCCTGAAATTGCTTTGGAAACCCAGTACAGTTTTTAAACAATGCATATCACTCCAGGGACAATTTGCTCTTCAACTCGACGTCAAAGTGTCATTAAATAAAATGTCGAAAAAATTGATTTACAAATTGCTGCGATATAAAAATCGATTGCTGCGATTTCCCCTAAACTGTTATTCATTGACCCAAAAAAAAAAAAAATACCTACAATCAAATGTTCCCGAGTTGCTTTCAAAGCGTTAGAGTGTTAGTTTCGGGTCCATAAGAGAGTCGAAAATAAATTAATTGCCAAAACGCTGCGCTATAAAACTCGATTTGACTACATTTCCGCCGAAACAGTTATTTATTGGGACACTTACATCCCATATAACAACAATATTCGTCGAGCACAATGTTCCCCGGTCATCTCGGAAAGGTTAAATCTTTATTTTCGCGTTCATAAAAGCGCTCGTTAAATTCTTCAGCGCGACATTCAGCGAGCAGAGCTGCAGTCGTCCATTTCTGACCGTTGTCCGTTGCAGTTTCCCGCGACGGAAAATCCCGAGTCGGAAGGAAGGAAGGAAGGAAGGAAGGAAGGAAAGAGGGAAGGAAGGAAGGAAGGAAGGAGGGAAGGAAGGAAGGAAGGAAAGAAGGAGACTGAGCGAAAGAAAGAAAGATAGATAGAGTTCTCAGGGTGGCAGGAAGCCGCACAGGAATTCGGGTTCGAGGTCGGCCCTTTCACCCCCGGGGGGTCAATTCAAATTTCAAGTTCCGCCTCGAGAGTTCTTTGACGACGTAGCGAAGAGTAGTCCAGGGCCTTTGTCCGTCGAGCAGGAATTCGGGAAGAATCGAACGGCTGGAAGGGAGAGAAAATGGGACGGAAAAACCGGAGGGTTGCCCGCGTCCGCTTGAAATCGCGTCTTGGACGTCTCATAACATTCCTGCGAGAAAAGTTCGGAGCTGGCGAAACTCGCAGAAACCGCGTGACAGCGAGGCATCGGAGGGAAAGGATGGTGCTATTCGGTGATCCCGGACGATCCTCTGAGATCTTAGAAGACCTTTCGAGTCGGCTATCTGTTCGTCCACCTCCGCAAAACCTTCGAATGCTTCTCGAAGGGCTCTCGTTCTCGCGTTCGCAACGTCCTCGCAACGACGGCGTTCGATGGAGCGTAAAGTCGCCTCGGCCACGTTCTCGCGGGCTGCGAGCAGAATCTCTTTGCACGGTCTTCCGTCTCGGGCTCACCGACAGTGTCGATTTCTCTCGGAACATAAATCTTGGCATCGGCGGCCTCGGTATTTCTTAATTCCTGCCTCGCCGCTATCGGTTTTCGATTTTCGGCGCGTCGAACCGCTCTCACGGCGTAACCTTTTCCTTTTCTGAAAGCAGAAGACGACTGCGTGGCTCGTCCATCGATCTATCCACTCACTTATCCGTATTCTCGTTCACCTGTCCCTTCACCTCCCCCTCCATTTCCCCCGTTTCATCCACGGTTAGCTGTCGGTCCGAGACAGTCGAGAGTCTTATTGCTCGAATTTCATCCGTGCGCGAGTTTACGGACAGCTTAGAGCCACGACTGCGAAATTCTGCGTCTCGGTCGGCGAAATTGAATCCGACCTCCTGGGAAATGTTCCCAGCATTTGCCCCCGTCCAGTCTCTACATCGGTCCAAGAAATTTGATTACCAAACGCTCCGAGAAACCGTCGCGGCAGCGCGAAATCCGCCAATCGTGACCGCCGCTCGACGAGAACTCGTGAAACACATGTTCCCGCGCGGGGAACCGCTGAATTATAGTAATACTGATTCGGGTTTATTACACGCCTCTGCCGGGAAGCGATAAACACGAGAGAAAAGGGGAATGTCGGTGCTGAAACGAGATTCGAGACGGTTAACCGCAGAATCTGGAAATGGCGTGTCTTCAACGTTGGGTCGTGTTGTCTTGTCAAAATAATTCGATTTCTACATTACGCCTAATGTTCTGCTGTTAGTATCTACGGTAATGCTGCAAATATTGTTTAGTCGGACGGGTTAGGATACGTACGGATTCGATTGATTTAGTGAGCCTGTTGCGAGTGTCTGATTTGTTGAATAAGTGGTAAGAAAAGTGTGCTGAATATTTTGATGCAAAATAAAATTGCAATAAATTTCTTTCTTTGTTTGGTAACGTCGATAAGCTGACAAAGCAATATGTATCGAAATTCTTTAAAAAATAGCTTTATGGAGCACTAAATAACATGAATGTATCTATCAAATTTGTAGGTATTTTTTAAATAATGTACATATAACCAAAGAAATCAATTTGTTAAATAATTCCTCATAGATGCATCTTTACAATCTCAATATTCGTAAATTAAAAATATTAGAATCCGTCATTTTGACGGGTCAAAATATAAAAGATATTTCTATTAGGCTTCTATATTTTCATTATGAAATATATATTTTGAACAAGCATAAATATTGTTTAGCAACGGGACAAATCATGGCTCAGATACAAGGTTCAGAAAGTACGTATCAACACCGTCGAGCCCGTCAAAATGACGGATTTCAGATTTTTTCTTTCTGAATTCAAGAAGTTATAGAAATGTTTTCTTGAGAAATGTTCTAATATACTTATTTATTTAAGTACATGTTACCATAAGAATCCTGTGAGATCTGAATGGATTCAATTCTTTTAATATTATAAAGGAATTCAGTCTCCGTTAGGGCTCGGTAGTTCTAGTGATAAAATTGTCAGAGCAAACAAGAATTTTCAATCGGGCTCCTATCTCTTCGATGGAGAAAATGATTTTGCGCAAACATTCGCAACGTAGAATCGGCAAGTAATCTCGGATAAGGTAGAAAGCACTCAGAACGTAGTATGAAACATTTGAATCAACGAGCTCGCTGTATCAACGAATGAGGAAGCGGACCAAGTGGAAAAGCAGTAGTAGCGACACAGTAGTTTCGCACCGTATCGTCCGCGACAGTAGAGCGTTCCGACCAGAGTCAGACCGCGGCGAACGACCGCGATGCTTTATCTCTATTTTCCATCGTGGCGTCGTTATCGCCGGAGCCAGACTGGCGTACGATTATCGTTACGAGCCGTACAGCTATCTTAACAAACGCATTACAATTTCTCTTAAAGGTCGGATCGCACGCGAATAACCGTTTCCTCGTGGCCTGTCGAAACTAGTAAAAACAACCTGAAAATATCCGCCAACCTTCTCTCGCGAGCTCTCAAACCTTTCTAACCGGACACTGGCTACAAACCATAACGCGATTTCAATATGAAATCGACAGAAGTTATTGTCTTTATTAATATTTTGACTGGCAATTTTGAATCATTGACATTTATATAATCTTGATATTCTTGACATTCTTTCAGAACTGAGTAAAATCCTGTTTTAAACGGTAATTAATCGATTTTATCTGAAATCGCACGTGCAATTTTCAAAATAAAATATTTTATTATTAGAAAACATTTTAAAATAGTATTTTACTTGAACCAATTTCAAAATAATTGGAATTTTATTTATTTCAATTTACTTTCTATTTTCTTCGCAACGAACAAAAATTATTTCTGAAAATATGAATGTACAGGGTGTACAAAAAGTAATGATAAAGATTAAAAAAAAGACTGCGAAAATGTCCTTGACCTTGATTTCCAAGATCAAATGTTTTCATTGCATTTGTGTGGTACTCTCTTCCGGGGAATTTTATTCTATACATCTACAGAGTGTCCCAATATTGAGTACAACGGTGGAGAGGGTAATTCTATAGGCGAAAATTTCAAATACTTTATTTTATGTTTTAGATTATCAAAATAAAAATATTTTACTCTATGATTTAGACTATCAGAATAGAAATATTTGATTTGCGGAAATTAGACTGTTTATTATAAACTAGTTTTTTACTTGAATTATACAACGATTATTTAAAATGGTATTTGGAATATATTTTCTCCAAAATTTTACCCAGCTCTGAACTCTTCTACAGTTTTATGTTTCGTCTACTGGGTTCCAAGTTGATTTTTCAGCACTTTTTCAAAAGCTCAAATTTAAATAATCCTCGCAATAATAATCCAATTTGCACGGTTTTGCTTAATTTCCCTAAAATTAGGTTGCAAGGGGGACGCGTTTCCATCACGCGCGACGCAACAAGGTGCTCGTTAATTGGTTCTGGTTGCGTCGCGACGCGTCTCGACGCGCAGCATCTATACGCCGACTGTTCACCGAAATAGTCGGTCTTTGGACGTGAAATTCCGGCAAATAAATCGCGAAACTTTCCCGCGGCGGCGGATGCAAGAAAATGTAAACATCCGCGCTTCTGATCCGTTATCCCCGCGACAGACGGTGCCCGACTCGTAAAAACGAGCTTCCTTTCGAAAAACTCCCGAGCAAAGTTCCTTCTGGGCGAAACGGATGGCAGGATGGCTGGCAGTCTGGCGCTAGGAAACCGATATTTCCAGCGGATATCGGGCGCTACCCCCTTTCCTATCGCATAAGAGATTCCTTTGAATGCTAGCTGCCGGCAGAAAAATTACAATCCCCACCGCTCGTCGCTGCCGCTGCCTGCCAGCCTGGCTGCTGCCTCCGAGAGAATCTCTTGCTCAAAGGTAGACGGAATATCCTCGCGACGTCCGACGACGTCTCGGTTCCCGTCTGGAAGCCTCGGCAGGCTGGTCCAGCTGCTGCCGCAACCCTAATACGATTTCAAAATCCATTTCGGGCGGACACGCTCCTCCACCAGACTTGCGCGACGAGTTCAGTCGCGAGTTCTTTTTAGACGTTTCTGAAACGGTACGTCACGTGTGGACTGTTGGAGATGGTTAAACAGTCGTCAACCAAGGTTCACAGTTGTTATTTCTGCGTTTCACTTGCCGGTGACGCTCTGAGCACGTCAAACACGGTCAAACAGCTACCAAATGGGATTTTATTGGCATTATTACTTCGTTTCGAACACTTGTCAACTGGGATTCACAGTTATTATTTCGGTGTTTGACTTGCCGGTGAAGCTCTGAGCGCGTCAAACACGGTCAAACAGCTACCAAATGGGATTTTATTGGCATTATTACTTCGTTTCGAACACTTGTCAACTGGGATTCACAGTTATTATTTCGGTGTTTGACTTGCCGGTGAAGCTCTGAGCGCGTCAAACACGGTCAAACAGCTACCAAATGGGATTTTATTGGCATTATTACTTCGTTTCGAACACTTGTCAACTGGGATTCACAGTTATTATTTCGGTGTTTGACTTGCCGGTGAAGCTCTGAGCGCGTCAAACACGGTCAAACAGCTGCCAAATGGGATTTTACTGGCATTATTACTTCGTTTCGAACACTTGTCAACTGGGATTCACAGTTATTATTTAGGTGTTTGACTTTCCGGTGAAGCTCTGAACACGTCAAACACGGTCAAACAGCTGCCAAATGGGAATTAACAGGATTTATTACTACGTCCTAAAGATTTTAGGCACTCGAAACAGTTCAAACATCTGTCAAATGGACTTTTACAGCCATTGCAACTTGGATGTGAAAGTCGTTGGTACTTTAAACTGTTCAAACACGGTCAAACACTTGTGAATTAGGATTTAAGTCACTATTACTGATCTAGACTTTCAAGATGTTTGTGACAAACAATAATTTATAGAAATATTTTGTCCATAGTGAATCAGCAGCCGTCGTCACAAACATCTTGAAACATGCTGCAACAAGAAAGAAAGTGTGTTGTAGTCTTGTTGATCGTTCAGTACGGATATAATATTTCTTTAAATTATTGTTTGTCACGTACATCTTGAAACATGCAGCACCAAGGGATGGCAGGAAATGTGTCTTCTACTCATGTAGTTAGTACAGTATGTACACGCCTTAACATTTCACGACAGACCTACACATCCAGTCCCAGCACATCCATCATCATCAGCTACTCTATTCAACACCTTTATCGCGAGAAGCACGCTGCATACCAGCAGAGTTTAACACAGTTTTCTTGGAAAAGTAGCAGTTTCCCGGTACCACGAGACGTCTCTCGTCAGCAGCGATTGCACGCAACGTTTGCTCTCGCCTGCGAAAGAGGGTGTGCACCTCCGGCACCCTTTGGCTCGCGTTCATTTTTAATGCGGCTTGGTCGCAACAGGTGCGTGCACCCTGTCGCACGATCCAGCGGCGTCGCGTCCTTCTTTTGTCGTCGAACATTTGAAATTGAAATCGAGATTTCCATAAAAATACGTCTCGGTTCGAACCGCGGGCAAACGAGGGAGCAAACGAGAGTAAACGGTGAGCCGTCGCGCGATGTATCGCGCCGTCAAACGCGAAACCTTGCTCGCAAATTCGCGGAAGTTGATTTTCGACGGGCCACCCGGCGCGACCCGGCGGTTTCTCCAACGACGAAACTTTCCCGGAGAAAACGCTGGGAAAGCAGAGACACGGGAGATGAACGGGCTGGAGGGAAGTTCTCTCCTCGAGGACGTTGTTTCTCCTCGGTTCTTGCCTCTTCGCGAGGTCTCAATCTTTCACGCGTCGCGCGAGTCGATCGTTATCGTTTGCTTGCGGCCGACCGTGGCCAGACTACTTTAACACTGTTCCGGAATCACGGATCAAAGAAACCGGGCGACAAATCCTCCCTTGAACACTGTACAACCCTTCCTCGATTTACGCAAATCGCCCGCTTCGCAAGCCTTTTTTGCGCGGAGCAAAAACGCTTAAAGGGACCCTCTGGTCCAGAGCGTCGGTTGTAAGCCTTTTTTGAACATTATTCTAGAGAAATCGAATGACCGTTCGGTATTCACATTTTGCATGCATATTTTATATTATTTGGAGTATACTATAGAATTTTCTCAAGTCAAAATACTCAAAATTGTAGAAGCTATGGGTCCTTAAAGAGGGACTTTACTAATTCCTTCAGGAGGTCTCGTGATCTAAAACGTCATTTGTAGGCCTTCCTTGGAAATTTTTATAAAAAATCGGAGGACTCGCTCGGTACTCACATTTTGCATGCATATTTTTTATTATTTGAACTATACTATAGAATTTTTTCAAGTCAAAATATTAAAAATTGTAGAAGTTATTGTTCCTTGAATAGGGACATAACTAATTCCTTTAGGCGGTCTCGTGATCTAGAAAGTCATTTGTAGGCTTGTTTGGAAATTTTTATAAAGGATAAGAGGACTCGCTCGGTATTCATATTTTGCATGCATATTTTTGATTATTTGTATCATACAATAGAATTTTTTTAAGTCAAAATGCTTAAAATTGTAGAAGTTATAGTTCCTTGAATAGGGACATAACTAATTCCTTTAGGGGGTCTCGTGGTGTAGGGCATCATTTGTAGTCGTTTGGAAATTTTTCTAAAGTCATCGGACAACTGTTCGGTGTTGACGTTTTGCGTGCATATTTTATATTATTTAGACTATACAACAGAATTTTTTCAACTCAAAATACTTAAAATTACAGGAATTATAGTTCCTTAAAGAGAGGTATACAAAATAAAGTGAAGTATTGATTAACACGATTATAGTTATGGCATGAGCCCAAAGAAATAAAATATCTCATAATTTAATAAAATGGTTAATGATAAACTATACTATTTGAGACCTGAAAATAGCAAGTCGAAGTTTGAACAAGATCTAGGTTGTCTAAATATTTCTTCTGATTTATTCGTTTATCGAATCGAATATTTGAGATTCTAAGCGCAAACAATCCGGCAGTTTTTCCTGGTAAACAGTTTCCACATTTCTTCTAGGGTTGCATGTTGCTGAGGAAGGTATCCAGTAAAAGAAACTTTTGGGTTATGAGCCAAAAAAGGTTGGGAAACTGCGGACTTGTTGCAAGATGTCGCTTAATCTTTCTGGGTGAGCCGAGCACCCTGAAAACTGGCGTTTCAGCAAATCCTTTCGATTTATCGGGGGAAAGCGAAACGATGAAATTATTCACCGATCTAGAAAGAGGCAGGACCCGTCGGTCGACGTGTTTGGTCAACGAAAACCGTGCAAATCGGAGATTTTCGGAGAGGCAGCTGGGGGCGGTCTAATTGAAACGGTGGATCATCTTTAATTCAAGAAAATAATCTGGCCATCCGTTCATCGAAATAAAACCAGGCGAATAATTTGATTGCTTGACCGAGTCCGCGGCATGGATTCAATTCTCTCTCTCTCTCTCTGTCTCTCTGGCTCGTTTGCTCTTTCACGATTTCCTGCAAATTCCCCAAGTTTCAGCACTCAGAGGTTCGCTAAATCCGGATGGTCGTTTTTCGTTGCAAACACAACTGGAAACCGCGGGTCCACGGTCACGATGCAGAGAGCTCGCTCGATAATTTTCAATGAGAACAGCGGCCGTTGCTGTGTATCGATCTCGATTCGATTGGAGCTCGCCGACATCGCGTTTGTTCTTTCCTGACGGAAGTTTTGTGCGCGTTTCATTAAAACTCCACTCTGCTCGTTCGTTGAAGAGGCGGCCGGTTTAAACCGCTTAAAATAAGGTGATTTTCTAGATTTTTTTTTAGACCAACTATGCGGACGTTGATTTCAAAACTTTACGGATAATTTATCTTGCAACCGAGCATCGTGTACAAATTTTTTCACTAAAAAATGTTCACTGGCAATGTGCGTACGCTTACGTGTTTTCGGGGGTGTTTTGTTCCTGCTCTCTCTCTCTCTCTCTCTCTCTCTCTCTCTCTCTCTCTCTCTCTCTCTCTCTCTCTCTCTCTCAATATTTCGCTTCTGAATAGTGAACCTTCCCCTACATCGTGTTCGAACGCTTCCCCCACTACCGAGCAACCGCGTTCGCGTACGTATAACAAATGATACACATATTTTCTACGGTATGTACACGTTTTATTTAAATTGCTAATCAATTACACGTTTAAAATGTTGAAAGACGAAGATGTGTAATTTATATCATTATCTGGTTCATTATGTGTAGGATATATTGGTTGATCTTCGTCTACTATATTGTTATCATCATTTTCGTTACATTAATACTCTTCCCGAGATACTAAAAGTAATAATACTTTCATTAACAAATAAATACGTACAATGTTGCAACTCCGTAATTTCATTCTTCTTAGGCAATAAACAACATACTTAAAAACTTCGTTGCGAACTATTGAGAGAGGTACAATGCAAACACATAGGTCGTCGGTCCACGCGTCGAGAGCAATTGGTAGGAGTGTTTCATTTCTTGGAAAAATATTTCCCTACAGCCCCGTGCAGCGAACTATCGTGAGAGAGTACTGTACGTATTAGAGTTTGAATCGCAATGTAATAGTTGTACTAGGACACGATTCGTTATCGACACGAAAAAAAAAATTGTACAAAGGGTAAACGCGACAAATTCAACCAAAGAAGCGTCTTCAAAACGTCGAACACCTTGTAATCGTTGTAATTGTCAGAAAAATCGTGGTGCGACGCGATGAATTCATCGACTCGGTACGTTCAGTTGCAAATGGCGCGGGCTTCGTTTTCGCAAATATTTTCGCAGGGAAATCAGCGGAGCCCAGTTCGTTTTGTACGGCGCGACGCGTACGAGTGAAACAACGGGATTTTCGAAACGGTTGTTATGTACAAAGATTTTCCTAACGAGAGGCACTCCGGTACGACGAACTCGTGCGCCTCGTCAAAGTACCGGCACACGGGGCACAAAGCAAACGGGCAGAAGTCTCGAGGACTCGAGGAGAATCCGTCGTCGAGGGAGGTAAACATCGAGTATGTTAATTCGAAGCCGTGGGTTAATTTAAAAAGCAATTATTCTCGTTGAATATAAACAATAAGGATGCAAAGCAAAGTAGAGCCCCGGGCGACGCGCGATGGAATGGCGAAGAGTAGCGAAACGAGGCTGCTTCTTGTGCCTGTGCTTGTACCTGTGCTTGTGCCTCTCTCTCTCTCTCTTCAGCTGTTATGCGTTTCAATTGTCTTCGGGGCAAGGGAACGCGTATTTAGATCAGGAGCGCCTCCTCGATCTGTTTTGCTTTCCTCCGGTTGTCTGTTTGCGATTTCCATCCTGTTGAGCGTCCTGGGAGCACGCCTCGCCCCTCTTTCACTTGTTATTACATCCAACAAACAATTTTTAACTTTATCCTTCGCGTCGCGGTAATCAGGAAATGATTCTTGCCGGTCCCCGTCCGCTGAAGCTGAATTTAAAGTCGTTCTTCCTCGGCACCCCCGTTGCAAAATTTAGTTTTGACAAAAGACTTTCGACTTACAGAATTTTTTTCTGTGTTAACTGTAAGAGATAACGGGACGACTCTTATGGAGAACGATTCTGTAGACTCTTCCAAACGCAATGATATTTTTTTTGGTATAATATTATGGACGTTTAAATATAGTCACACAATATTGAACACATTCGCATCGTTAGGCCTTTTATACACGTAACCATGTGTACAAATGATTAAAATACGAAGTGTTTTCTTACTTTTTGACATTTTTTTTGTTGGTACAACGGCCGAAATAATGATAGGTTCACTAGACGCATCGGCAGATTTAATGATTTTGTTTTTGTTTACGTCACTGGAAGTGTAGTGCGGTAGTTGTTATTATTTCGCTACAATGTGTTCTACACACTGCGTAAGAAGACAGTCGTCGACTAACAGTATCAGTGGAAAGATGTACTTGATACGCCTATTATCGAAAATTATCGGGTACAAGATACGTAATAATCTTAGGTTCACGGTGAAATATTTAAAAATTACTATTGGTAGTGCAATTTTTTGAATGTTTTTGCATAGTAAATACATAGATTTATAAAGTTTAAAAATTTGAAAGAAAATTTGCAGGAAAGATGGCAAACTGTCCTTGATAATGATGGAGATTATATAATAAATTAAGAAATAAAAACTTGAATTTACTACAAAGTTTGTTTTAGGTTTCCTTATGGGTTCCCCTAATATTTTGTTAATTCTATTAGAATGAAGAAATAATAATAAGTAAAATCAAAAATACCTGCATTAATACAGCATTATTGTTATGTCAAAAACTTGAAGCGAAAGTGATCTATAATTAAAAAGATTGATAAAATTATTTTTCACTTTTCCTTACGACGTAAATGGTTAGGAGACCGCTTTGACACGCCAAGTTAGTCAGGTGTTTTTCAATTCGTATTTAAATCGACAATTAATATTTGAAATGTCGCAGCTCAACCGGGGACCGTACAAGGACCCCTGGTCAAACTCTGGTCGCCGATGATTCTATCGTCGCAAACAACGACAAAATGAAATCGCGATCGGTCTTTCCGCTCATCGATCGCGGGACTCGCGCGATAAGTTACGAGGAGCCGGAACGTCGCGGTGGGGAATAAAAATGCGAAATTTCGCGCATTCGTTACACGATGTCCGGCACGTTGTCATCCGGTAGCACCGGCGTGATCAGCACCGGGGCGATTTTACGATTCGCTCGATTTTATTCGCGAGTCGCGTGGTCCGCGAACGAACGGGTCACGCGAGTTCAACCATGTTTCCCATCGGCTTCGATCACGATCGCGAATTACCGTAAACACGAGGAAAGGGGGGATCGATGGGGCCTTTTATACGGTCGTAAATCGGTTTACATCTTTTACAGACGGTGGCCTTGTAATTTCACTTGCTCGTAAATCAGCGCAGGCTTAGTGCTCGTTCCCGGGCGTTTTATCACTCGGAATTGCCAGCGTTTAATCGGTTATTACCGGGCGAATTCGCCATATCGGTCGCTGGTAATGGTTATCGGCGTGTTTCGAGCGAAAGATGAACGTAAAACCTTCCTTCTACTCTACGATCCCGTGTTCCCGGTCCCGTGTTCTGCTTCTCCCGCAGGATCCCGATGGGTTTCGTTTTCGTTTTCGCGAGGTGCGTGCGAGAGCGCCGCGAAAATCAGAACGCGTTATTACGCAACAGACAGCGAGAGACCGTTAATTAAAATCAATATCAGCTTTTTCAGCCAGTCAGCTATTTTCTGTGTAAACGCTCCGCCTACCTACCCCTCGCTCGAAAATATAGAACGAATCCAGAGGAAAAAGCTGCATAATGAAAATCGCACGGTTCGCCGACCGTGGGAAAATTGAGGATCCCGGGAGACCTGCTCTATAATAGATTCGCACTGTTATCGCGGGAGTTATGGGACGAGCCGGCAGCCATCGCTTTCGAACTTGAAGAGGAATAGGCCTCAAAAATATCGGGCATGTCGGTTCTAGGTTACGCTGCTTATTAAAGAAAATATTCTCTATTAGTACACCGTATACGCTATTATGAATTCGATATCGTGAAACATTACAGTTAGACTGCGGATCTGCGTAGAAAATATAAATCGTTCAAGTCAATTGCTGGAACAGAAGTTGAATATAAATGCATTTCTTCTTTTGATAATTTTATTATATCGACAATAATGTAATAATATCCTTACCCACCGGCGCACAGCGGTTAGAAACCGTGAAAACACGAACTGAAGTCGAATTTTCCATGTCGGTGAAATTTTTTGAAATTTTAACTATAAATTCTTATATGTCTGTAGTAAGTTTTGACATGCATGTGGGTGGCTCTAAGTTACTCAGAATTTTTTCCAGAGCGTTGAAAACAGCGAAAAAAAGAAGGATTATATGTCCAGCTGAAATTGGCGTAGTTGGCCTCACTATATTTTATGACTGATTGGAAATAGTTAAAATCTACTCGTATAGTGTCAAAGAGCAACCTTTTAGCTACACGTATCTAAAAGATGGAAGCAATAACAATAATCTTAACGATTTAAACAATATCTTTTCCCGGACCCCTTTTATTTCCTGCTTTTTAGGATATAACGATAAATTTAAGTCACGATAAATCTTAGATAAATTTTAGTAACGATAAATCTTGCACGGATGTATTCCTCGGAACCTATCGAAGGTGACTGAACAAGAATTTTGTGCATCCGCTTGCATCTACGAAAGTTATAACAGTGTATGTGCAGTCACTACGCCGAAATCTGTGGCGCGCCGCGTGAACTGAAGAACTGTGTGCGCCATGCCAAATCGATCAGTTTTTGACGTCACCATCGTCGATTTTGTTCTAAACGAAATATGTTGTACTCCATGTGAAATTAGGGGGGGTTTAAGTCATCATTTTGCCGCTTTAGAATTTAGTTAGAAATTAAAGGCCTTGCAAGTTTCCAGTTTTTGCCAATTTATACGAAAACGGGCTTCACTTACGAATTTTTATCTCGGGAACTGTTCGTCCGATTGAGCTAAATTTTCTTTTGTTTGATTCAGAAAGCATTGAGCTATTGTAAAATAATTTTTTTATGATGTATACGAATGAGCATGAAAATAAACTTTCTCCTTTAAAGTTCTCCACGCAGAAAGACCAAGTGTCGGAATATTTCATATTTTTGTTTATAACGTATTAATAAAACGTTAAACAACCTATGTCTATATAACATTTTTTTCTTGTTTATGCCCATAGAATATACTGACAAAGTTTGGCACTTTAAAACCTGGGTTACCCTGTATAAAGGTGGTTTATAATAGTTGTTATTTATCGTAGTAAACAAAAAATAAGTCTAAAATCAGATTCGACGGCTGGATCCTCTTTGAGTGTATACAAATCGTCATTTAATTGTTTGGCTATAGTTTATCCTTCATTTCAATTTTATTCCGTGTCAGATTTTATTCACATCTTTCCTTCGCTGCCCATTTCATCAAAATCATTTTCACGTTTTAAAATTCTGCCAAATCCACGATCAAGAAAGTGAGACATAATTAGAATATCGATGCGCTCAAGTTCCAGTCAACCAGATTTCTTCTACGTTTATCCGATCCGTTCGAAGTTCTCACCACAAGCTTACAATTCGCCTTTTCTAACGAATACCGTGAATATTTCCGTTGACCTACCGTCGTTACGAGTATCGCGAATAATCGATATCCCGATGTCAGCCATGTTTCCCGTGCATCGCGCAGTCTATCTATAATTTAACTTCTCTAATCTTCTTACCGGCCCGCGAGATTAAACCGACGAACGCGCTGGAAGTCGATTGCTGGTCCCACCCAACGATCGGTGATCCGCCATTGCTACCCGCCAATTTGTTTGACATGTCGAAATAAGATCCTTGTAACTGTTTAACGAACTTAAAATATGTTTGCTCGACGTCAGTGAAATCATTTTCGATAGACTGTGCTGATACCCACATTTCATATATTTTTCGACAGGCAGTTCTTGATCCGACGGATCTTAAGTCTGTGACTAAACTTGTCACATTTTTTGCTCTGTATTATCGATATTATGAATTCTGACGCCAGAAACGTGCTTCAAGTTTTTGCCTTTATTTCGCAGAGAATTAAGACAAAATATAGCTCAATATGTAGCTGGAGATATTTTCTAGCGCGCGCTGTTCTCGATTTCATCCAGAAAACTCATCCAATGGCATAAAAATGCTTCCACGGCATGCACATTCGTCAATTTTTGCCCTACTTCTAACGCTTACATTACCAATTATCTGTATAATCTCGTCAACTTATGACCAGCGCGCGCTAGATTGAACCTTCCTCTTTCGAATGAGCCCTTTCCCAGTGACAAAATATTCTTATATGAGGACGAAAAGTTGAGGCACTTAAAACCATTTTTCGCCTATTTTTGTCGGTAACATGGCCACTCTACCTTATCGCGAATCTACGGAGTCTTGGCTCTTAACAAAATATTAGGGGGAGCCATAAGTAATCAATTATTTTGAAATCTGAAACAAACTTTGTAGTAAATTCAAGTTTTTATTTCAACAAGGACAGCTTGCAATCTTTCCCGCAAATTTTCAATCCCCCTCTTATAAAAATCCAGGGTTCGTGAAGAAAAATATGCCTCAACTTGCCACCTTACATCTTCTACAGAAATGAATGTTTTATTTCTTAAATAATGGTCCAGAGATCTGAAAAGATGATAGTCAGAGGGAGCAATATCCGGTGAATACGGGGGTGCGGTAAAACTTCCCATTGCAATTCTTTGATTTTTTCCTGAGTGAGTTTCGCTGTATGGGGCCGGGCATTGTCAATTTGCAGAATTACACATTTTCTGTGGACTAGAGATGACCTCTTTAATAGTTCTGAATACAGCCGTCGTAATTGCTGACAATACAACTCAGCAGTAACTGTTTCTCCAGGTTTCGACAACTCAAAGTGAATTATGCCACGACAGTCCCACCTTTCTAAGTGATAAGCTAGGTTTAGGGGTTGATATTGCGGTTGATTTGCAGAAAGCCATTGCTTGGAACGCTTTATGTTATCATAAAGAATCCATTTTTCATCTCCGGTAACGATTCCGCTAAGAAATGGATCTCTACGAAATCTGGATAGCAATAAAGTGCAAATTGATCGACGAATATTCTTGTTGGTCTCAGATAATTGATGCGGTACCCATATTCCTTGCCTATATGCCTTTCCCATTTCGTGTAGGTGCCTTTGTATAGTTGACCATGTGGACCCAAGGCTTCTCGGTAATTCTTGTATACTTCATTTTGGATCAGCTTCCACTAGAGATTTTAGGATGTCATTAGCAAATTCAACTGGTCGTCCATTTCGAGGCCTGTCAGAGAGATCATAATCACCAGCAGCAAATCTTCTGAACCAACGTTGACACTTGTTGACATTGTTGCATTAAATCCCGCATGAAAATGAAAAAGTATGCAATGACGAATACGATCCTCGGAAGGTACAGATGCCGCCATTTTATTACAGGCTTGTAAAAAAAATTATACTTTTTAGAATATTTTGAACACAAGCTGTTTTACCGAAAACTGTAAAAGAATACGTTTCCTCTTCAACGATCGGTACAGAACTAAAGGCAAAACAAATTCTTTGCAAATAATTGATTACTTATGGGTACCCCAAATATTATAAGTTGAACGCCACGTAGTACGGAAAACTGAAAAACTGGCCATGTTTCCTCGGTCCCGACTTTGCCGTACGATTTCCTATTTTCGAGGAACGGATAATCGATCGAGAATCGACTGAAGCGAGAATCGAGTGGGGTAACGCGAGCCCTGACCCGCGACCCGGTATTTCCGGTTGCTTTGTTCGCAGGCCGTGCACGTCTTCCGGCGAATTCACGAGTTAACGAAGCAATCCGCACTTTCGTCGGGCCAGAGGATTTCTGGAACCGCTAATTCTATGTGTACACGGGATCCGAGGGTCGGCTGGAAAGCGCTGGCCGACCATACAGAGGGCCGCGTCCTCGTCGTTCGGCGTCGCAAGCTCGGTTTGCATCTAACTCGATCAGCGAAGCCGTGCAATCAGCAAATACGCCGGCGTCGTAGTTGCACTCTATACGTGCACTCGCTGCACTCGCTGCTCCGACCCTCTCTTAAAGCCTTCACCTCGGCCGAGTTGTAGCCTCCACCTTGGGTCACCGTTTTCGACGATATGGCGTGTGCTTGGGGAACACTAGTGTTAGAAAACACTCTACTAAAGAATAAACAATGGATTATTCTTAGAAACAATTCTATTAAACAATGAATTAAGTGTTGCTCTTAGAAACAATTTTATTAGACAATAACGCTCTTCTTAAAAAATCAAGAAATTAATAAAAATAATAGCTTTTTATAAGTTTATAAATTACTTGACTGTTTTTCTGAGAAACAATATTTTTGCACATTATTTTTTTAAATTTTTACCATGCACATTACGTAACAAATATTTTTTGCATCACAATAACCTGAAGAGATATGTAGGTGGCTTTACTTAAAAGGACCACCCTGTATGTTTATAATAGGGGTGTGCGGGTACCCGAGCCTCGGGTCAAGTCGGGCAATGATCGGGTCGGGTCGAGTCGGGGTCCCGAAAGTTTGCAATATTCGGGTACCTGAAGTTAAGTTGTATTTATATATGTAAGTATAATGCTGTTTCATGATTTTTCAGTTCAATCTTTTATTTTCACTGGCAGGTTCAGAATGATTTTTGTATTTCCCATGTAATCGGTTCTCGAACTTCGCGACGAAAAGAAATAATTTCGAATACATTATGTGAAATAACAGTATTTTATTTTAAATTTGCGTGCAGGAAGCATAATTGCTCTACTTTTTCCTATACAAGTTTTGTTCTCGTGGTTGAGACAATATTTCCAGCGTCAGAAAACAATCGTTCGCTGGATAATTGAGTGGCAGGAATGGTAAGGTATTGTCTTGCTGTTTCTGCAAATATAGGTAGTCGTTTACAATTGTATTTCCACCATTTTATTATCTCAGTGTTTCGAGATACAGTGCTTTCTGAAAAGTAAATTTGGGATGCTGTGGCGAGAACAAAACTTGTATAGGAAAAAGTGCAGCAATTATGCTTTCTACACGCGAATTTAAAATAAAATACTGTTATTTCACACAATGTATTCGAAATTATTTCTGTTCGTCGCGAAGTTCGAGAACCGATTACACGGGAAACACAAAAATCATTCTGAACCTGCCAGTGAAAATAAAAGATTGAGCTGAAAAATCATGAAACAGCATTATACTTACATATATAAATACAACTTAACTTCGGGTACCCGAATATTGCAAACTTTCGGGACCCCGACTCGACCCGACCCGACTGCCATTCCGGGTACCCGAAGTTTATAAACTTTCGGGATCCCAACCCGAACCCGAACAAATTTCCCGACCCGACCCGAACCCCCAAATTTCGGGTACCTGCACACCCCTATTATAAACATACAGGGTGGTCCTTTTAAGTAAAGCCACCTACATATCTCTTCAGGTTATTGTGATGCAAAAAATATTTGTTACGTAATGTGCATGGTGTTGATGGACCAAATATCTGGTAAGAATATTTTCTTCTGTAGATCATTTTTTCGGAGTTATCAAGGTCATCGGTGTTTTTTTATACATAACTATATATTTTTTTATTTCATCGTGTAACTGATCGACAAATACTTTCAGATATGTATAATAACATGACTTTGAAATGACGTTGATCTTCGAAAATTAAAGTTTTACCTAGAACTGATGTCTATCGAGATTGTAGATTTTGACCAAGACTCTACAATCAATAGAGTGAATGTAAATAAACATGTTTACTGTCGCAATACTGCTGATACCTAACGGTTTTTTGCATTACAATAACCTGAAGAGATATTTAGGTGGCCTAACTTAAACGGACCACCCTGTATATTTAGTACGTCATTTTTATTAGACTATTTATTTATTATTATTAGTATTTATTAAAATGAGTATGTATATTGCAACACACAAGAGCAACATAATACGTTTATTTGTTGTGAATAATTTTAATGGGCTACAAATAATACTAAAGTATTTTGATAATGCTCACATATTTCCACTGTCTTGCATCTAATTTTATTTTTATTATAAATGTTGAAGGACCTGCAGGTCTACCGGTCATTTATGGACACGTTCCTATCCTGTCTGACCATGGTCGAATATTCTACTCACGAAACCCGTTATACTGTCAGCACGTTTTTGCTCAAATTCCTTTGCACTCGTTCATTTGCATCTTGTATACTTATTCCTACCGTGCGCGGTCAAAATGACCGGCCCTTGAAATAAGTTATTGTTAATGTAATTAAACGTAGATAATAGTCAGTTTGTTGCTGACTGAATTAGTAGATGAACAACTTCCATAAAATGACGATACAAATTTATTTTTATATAATTTAAATTATATCTTCTCGATTTACAAAATTGTACTGTGCCGTCTACCTTTGCGGCTTGGATGTACAGTGATCTTTCTATACACGGTGAATTCAATAAAGCAGGACACCTAAATGTCTCCGTTACTTTTCGTTGTACAAAAAAACTTCGTAGGACAAAGTTACACTGTTTGAAGGGCCACATATAACGGTGTAAGGGAAAAAAATTTCAATGTCATTTTTATGAGATTTCAAGGTTATCGATGCTTTTTTAAATGGAATGATATATCTTCGTTAACGTAATGTTGTAGCTGACAAAATAACGAATTCATGCATGTAACACAATATGACCTTCAAATGACCTTCAACCCAGAAAAATGGTATAAATAAAATTCAACGTGTAAGATTCATTTGATGTATTTCTGTTACGCTAAATGTTCAAAAATACATCCCTTGAGCTGCTATACATTCAAATGTATCGCAATACGTAACATAATAACATATTCGGTGTTGACAGGAGGACAATTATGATATACCTTCACCTATACGTTCGTACAGAATCGTGTTTATCCACTACTAATTACTCAGAAGACCTTCTAGCTATCAGATTTCCACAGTTTCTAAGATTTCTCGATCAGTTTATCGATGAACGTTTCACAATGCGTTACTCGATGGAAGATAAGATTGATATGATTTTCATTTATGGAGAAAGTCGACAGTGTTTAAGAGAAGCCGTGAAGTTGTACAAGGTCCGATTTCCTAATCGTAATTGTCCATAAGTTTCCGTTTACTCCAATTTGATAAATAAATTCTGTGAAACTGGTAGTGTCGAAAATAAAAAACGTACAAAGGTGAGGACTGTAAGGAATGAAGCAAACACAATTAATATTCTGGCAGCAATGAATACAAACCCTCATGCTAGTACGAGGCAAATCGCACGAGGAAGTGGCATTAGTCAAAAATGTGTAGTGCAAATACTTCAGGAACACAAATTTCACCTCTTTCACCTATCAATTCATCAAGAACTTCATGGTAGAGACTTTGTAAATCGTGTAAACTTTTGCCAGTGGGGATTGAGACAATTGATAAACGATAGAGCATTTTTGAATCAAGTATTATTTACCGATGAAGCTTCGTTTACAAATCAGGGGCAAATAAATTTAAAAAACCTGCATTATTGGTCATCTGAAAATCCGCGGTGGTTACGGACAGTCGACAAACAAAGACCATGGTCCGTGAATGTTTGGTGCGGAATTTTAGATAACCAAATACTTGGGCCTCACTTTATTACCGGAACATTAAATGCAGAAAAATACATTGCATTTTTACGAGAATCGTTACCAATTCTCCTGAAAAATACACCCTTGAACATTCGTGAAAATATGTGGTATCAACATGACGGATGTCCGGCCCATTCTTCCCATGTCGTAACACAATTCTTAAATAACAAGTTTCCAAATCGTTGGATTGGACGTAACGGACCCGTATTATGGCCGCTCGCTCACCAGACCTTACACCCCTTGATTTTTATCTATGGGGAAAACTGAAAGACGATGTTTATAGTGAACCACCAACGACTATGGACGACATGAAAGAAAGAATCGTCCAGACTTGTGCGTCGATTTCCTCAGCAATGAATTACACAGCAGTACGTTCTGTAACTTCACGGCTGAATGAATGTATAGCAGCTCAAGGGAATATTTATGAACATTTGGCGTAACAGAAATACATCAAATGAATGTTACACGTTGAATTTTATTTATACCATTTTTCTGGTTTGAAGGTCATTTGAAGGTCATATTGTGTTACATGCATGAATTCGTTATTTTGTCAGCTACAACATTACGTTAACGAAAATATATCATTCCATTTAAAAAAACATCGATAACCTTGAAATCTCATAAAAATGACCTTGAATTTTTTTTCCCTTACCCCGTTGTATGTGGCCCTTCAAACAGTGTACCTTTGTCCTACGAAGTTTTTTTGTACAACGAAAAGTGACGGAGATATTTAGGTGTCCTGCTTTATCGAATTCACCCTGTATATGTCGCCAAGGCCTGGATGATAAACGTCGCGAAATTATCCCCACTACCGGGACTACCGCGGACTATACCCCGTGAGGGGTCGCGAAGCTCGAGAGGCCTCGGACACCGAGGAATGTAAGCATAACACGGTTCGGGTACGTCGCCTGGACGATAAACGACGCTGGCAAGACCCGTGTTGTTGACATATATCGAGAATTCTCTGTATTTGCCATGAAATGTGCGTAACTTGATAGCGTCGATTTATTTTCAATTGGCCATGCCACATTGAGAATAGCCTTTCTTTTATACTGATTGTTTAGTTCTCGAAGAGCTATTAAAGTACAAGAGCTATTTAAATACCATATTATCTCGTGCGGTCAAATTCATCGGCCGCTGTAGATAGGACAGGCTACAAATATTTCTTGGAAAAAAAAATAAAACTAGGAGAAATAAATACTGAAAAATACATTACATACATACTTTAAGAAAAGTCGTAAAGATAAATAGCGATCATGTTGTATGTATGAAATTGTAAGCAGAAGTTTGGAAAGGTCAATTTGACCGGCCGTGGTAGGTTTAGTGTTAACATACAACAACGACATGTGTCTCTGTATCTCGAACAAGATATTTTTTGGTGTTTCCCTCCTGAAGAGACAGCGTCGAAGGTACAGATCCAAAGAGGTCCCGAACCGTCCCGTCACACAGAACCGGAAACGGACCGCTGCACGGGAAAGCTCGACAATCGGCGGCAACCATTTATCAAATTGAACGGTAATCTGGGAGCGGACTCGACTCACTCTGCCTCCCCACCTCTCTCTCTTTCTCTCTCGCTCTCTCTTTCTATCTCTCCCCCTTTCTCCCTTTCTCACGAAAATTGAAAGAACGAGTGCTCGAGTAGAAGTCGAACGAAGGCGAACCGGATTGTGAGCGAAAGCTGGAACAACTATTTGTAATTACGTTTCTTTCCAGACCATCCGCCGCCCAGTCGAACTCTCTTTCTCTCTCTCTCTCTCTCTCTCTCTCTCTCTCTCTCTCTCTCTCTCTCTTCATCTCCTAACAGTCCCGGGACTGTTTATCTCTTCTTTCCACCGACCCTCGTCCTTTTTTCTTTTCCTATTTCCGTTTCCGTTTCCTTTCCGGCATCAAACTTTTCTTTCTTTCTCTCGTTAATGACTATATCGGGTTACTTGTGGACCAATAATTTTGAGATGCTTGATCAGATTGTTTTCACGAAAACTCACAATGTTAACTGCTTTCACATACAACGCATATACAATATGTATATGCGTATATGTATATACGCATATGTATATTTGAATTGTCAATTTATTTTTAAAAAATTACCTCAAATAATTACCTGTTGACATAAGCTTACAAGAACGATTTATTTTTTATGACTGAATGAAAAATACAATTTTCTTCCATATAAGACGATAGCTCGATACCGGCTTCCGTCGTAATTCAGATGAGGGTACCTATTTGGCTTGACTGTGTTCTTGAGTATCCCGAGAGTTTAGGGGTCCTATAAAGTTGCCCGGCAGTTTTTTCGTTGGAAAAGGACAGAATATGACATACCCTCTGATACTAAGCGGTGTCTATCAAACAACATCAAATGCAGAAAGGGGGTAGCGATTTTCTTATTGCGAAATATTCGTCGTCGTCTTATATCGAGATAAAACTGTATGCTCCACACTGTGCCGTTTCGAACAAAGATTCCCGGCACCGAAATTTTTCAGTACACTGTCGCTGATTACACCAAGATGTTCGCCAGCGAACAGCAGTTTCGCGAAAAGCAGTTATCGATCGTGACGCGTGCGTTCGTCGACCACAGTAGCAAAGTTATTCCGAACGGCTGTTGCGGTAAGAGGTTGCTCGTTCCTTCGAAAGCTTATTGTCGACTGTTTACGAACGACAGGCGCAACAGGACGACGTCAACGACAACGAGTCAGCAACGATGCATCGGCGTCATCGACGACACAGCGTGTGCTAGCTGCCGAGAGATACGACAGCCGCCCTCCAGGGCGAGTGCATTGTCGGTTCGCTCGGTTAATAAGAGGCTTCTCTATTAATTTCGTAATGGAATTTCGCTCTGTAGCCATGTTACGTCGGAGCTAGAATAGAATACCCAACGTTGCGCGCCGGTCCCTCGCTCTTACTTACTCGCGGAATCGGAGAGACCGATCCAATTTCCGTGAACGCTTCCAGCTCGTGACGTCGGGAGTCGTCAACGGTCGCGAAACTGCGCAATGTTTGCCGTTCGACCACCCGTCGGACTACCAAGAATGCATAGGCAGTGCCAATCAACTGCCAGTGGCGAAATTACTCGAGAACGCGCCTGAACACCGAGGAGAATGAATAAACTGCTCTTTTTATGTTTCGGTGAAGAACATTTTGCGTTTTTTTTTTCTTCATGGGAAGCTGTGACTAACTTGGGGCTTTATGGAGATTTTTAATGTACTTTGACCAAGTTTTGTGAATTTTTCAAGTTCGATTTACTCGGAGATATAGTTTCTGTCTGACGGAGACTGGAACACGAGTTCAGCGTTTGGTAATCTGCTGCCTTCCTGTTTATTTTAAGTCAAACATTCCCATGAGGTTTCTACTACGTATTGTCCGACTTACAATCAGCAAAGAGGGATTATTTTGATCTTTAATAAAAATTATCTGTGCAAACATTGCAGTCAAAATCGCATCAAGTAACATCGAGCGTACTTACTCGTGGAATTTTGGAGTAAAAAATACTACAAGCAAGGGGATCTTTGAAATTTTTTGTTAAGAAATCATACGGTAATTCTTTTTGAAACTTTCAGGATAATGTATACCATATTCAAGAAGTATATACTCATTTTTTTATCGAAAAATATTTAGTAGAAACAGACAAACAGTCATGAAAAAAGAACATATTCTCACTGCTGCTAGACTAGCTTTGAATTATACAGTGTGTCCCACGAGCTCTATCCATTTGAATATCTTGGTTATTTCAAACAATACGAGAAAATGTTACGTACAGAACTTGTTGGGTGTAAGAAACAACATAATATGGTATATATGATATTCTTGCAAGTGAAGGTGTAAAGAAGATATAGAGGTCACCTTTCTTTTTTTAAATGGGATGCCCAATTTTTTATGCTCGATTTCGATAGATTGGCCTATTCCGAGTACAAAAGTACTAAAGTGTATTTGTCCAAAAACTTACCGTTGCTGAGATATTTGACTGTTATCGTGAAGAATGCAACGTTGTAGGTTTGAACTATTGCGTCTCTTACACGTCTTATTGTTCGAGCGTCTATTGTAGCACACGCTGTGATAATTCGTTGCTTCATATCTTCCGGAGTTGTTGGTGCATCTCGATACACAATATTTTTCAATCTTCCCCACAAGAAAAAATCAGGGGCTGTTAAATATGGACTTCGTGCTGGCCAGCAAACAGTGCCACCGCGTCCTATCCATCGATTTGGGAAAATTTCATTAAGTGAACTTCTCACCCTTCGAGCGTAGTGTGTTAGACATCCATTGTGCTGATACCATATTGTCTGACGAACGCGTAATGACACGTTTTCTAATAAATTTGGCAATGTATTTCTTAAGAACGTATCATATTTTTGACCAGTAAAAGTACCGTAAATGAAATAAGACTCAATTATTTGTATCCCTATGATTCAGCACCACACATTAACGGACCAGCGTCTTTGATGATCAATTTCTCGTAGCCAGTGAGGATTCTGTTCTGACCAATAATACGTGTTATGTAAATTAACACGCCTAGTGTTGGTAAAAGTAGCCTCATCGGTAAATAGTATTAAAGAGAAAAAAAGTGGATTGATTTGTAGCTGCTCTTGAGCTCATCCACAAAATCACACAATTTACATAAATCATGTCATGTAATTTCTGGTGAAGGCTAATGTGCTACGGATGATATTTGTGACTAGTGAGAATTCGTGATGCACTACTTTTGCTGACTTCATAGTCGCGCTGAATCTGACGTACACTGATATGAGGATTATGACGTACCATTGCAATAACATTTATTATCTTCATCACTACAGGCTTTTCACGATTGATCTTACGAACAGCGAGACTTCCAGTTTCTTTTACTTTTTTACACAATCTTTCAAAAATCTTGTGTGATGAGCATATGCGGTTTGGATATCTTTCACCGTACAATGCTCGAGCCACAATTGCGTTTCTCTTACTTTCTCCATAAATTACAAGTATCTCTAATTTCATATTTCCATAATTAAAATTTCATATTGACTATCTTGTGTTGAGAAACTGACTGACACTGAGAGACGTCGAAAGCCTACCAATGTTTACGTTTGACGTAGTAAGCATATCCTTGAATACGTTCCGAAAGTGATAGAATGAAAACCGTCAAATATCTCAGCAACGGTAAGTTTTAGGACAAATACACTTTAGTACTTTTATACTCGGAATAGGCCAATCTATCGAAATCGAGCATAAAAAATTGGACATTCCATTTAAAAAAAACAAAGGTGATATTATGCCATTTCTTAAACCCTACAACTTCTGTAAGTAACATTTTCTCGTATTGTTTGAAATAACCATGATATTCAAGTGGACAAAGTTCGTGGGACACACTGTATGCTGTGCGTATGAATACAAGTAAAATTCCTGATTCTTATGTCTGCAACAGAGTGTACAAAAAAAAAATGAATTCAACAGGACTTTATGCTGTTAAATTATAAATAGACTGCAAATCTTTATGCAAAATAAAACTGTTATCAATTGTAGGAGCCAAGTAAAAAGTTCTTTTTTTCTTGAATCATTTTAGTAGGCTGGCAAGAACACATCGATGTTCCTAAATTCTCTTAACCGTTATAATATTTGAAATTGGACCCGTTTTCGTTCTAAATAAAATCCGCAGTGTAATTACAAGTTGCACAATGAGAGCTGTACCCACACTCTCGTTGATGTCCGATTAAAATCCACACGAATCCAATCTCCACACGCGCCGCAATCGCTGCGAACGATTCCTCAAAGTTAATAACCGATTGAAAGATAACGATTGCAATTTCTATCGGCGCTAAACCGCCATGGCACCGCTGACCTTGTTTCGCGGGTAACCTCACGGATCGTTCGAACGCACACACACTAGCCGGGGAAAAAATCTCGCGGATGTTAAACAATCAAGCCATTAACCGGCACGGTGTTGTTTTAACGGTTTTATTATAACGAACGTTGGAAACCGGGTGGAAGATGACACGGTGTAAAATAGGAGGAAGCGTCAGCATCGGCCGACTCGTTTTTATTTTTTCGGACTCGTCCGACCGTGCTCGCGATCGTTATCGGTGTTTACGTTTCTTTTCTGTGCACGGCGGGAAAGAGAAAAACGGCCTGGAACATGGAAGCTAGTTCGCCGTATCGAACCGGAGCCTGAAAAAGAATGGCGTTTCGCTACGGAACGTTGTCCATCGCGAGCGACACATTTTAATATCGCAGCTCGTGTGAAATATCGCGTGACGCTTTGATCTTCGCCGGCAACGTTTAGCCGCGGTGCGGGCTCCGTTCCGCGTTCCAAATGGACCCGACCAAATTGCGTTCTCTCCATATTCGCGACCCTCGTCCCGGCGAATTCGCGAATTAAGACGGGAACCGAAATTTCCACTGTACCGCGCGCGACTACCGAAAATTAAGATTTTATATAGTACGGTTTAAAATTCGTGTTATAACGCGGCGGTGTTTCTGCATGCAAAAATAGGTCGAAAAGAAGGACCAACGTTTTTCCATTCGACGCCTCGTTTTCGAGATTAGTCAGTTTGAAGGTCCGTCGGATTCGAGTGCTCTACTACTTACGGGAAGTAGTATCGGCCGGTTGTGGTCAGACGCAACCGCCTCTACCTATCGAATAGCTACACCACGAATATTTATGCAAAAAAAAAAAATTGACCGCATCGATTGCAAGACACCATTTACGAATTTTTTCTTCTTTCAACTGTTTAAAAAAATTTTTAATTCCAACTCGATATGTTCATATGTAGAATCACCGTCTTAGGCACTTTTATGATTTCGGAAACACCCCGAGTGGTTCAAAATTGGTGGTAAAAATAATAAACGAGGGTGCGACTCAAAATGAAAATTAAGAATAATGAAATTGCGTTTTTCGTTTGAGATAAGAAGGCAACTAGAGATCATCCTAATACATCGATATTTTTTACAGGGCGTGAACCATTTAAAACTTCGAGCGTCCCGAAAAATTAGGCTTAGGAAATTCAGAGTTGTGCTAATTCAGTTACGTTGTAATTCAATTGCACAATTGAATTACATTGTATTTCAATCATATAGTAATTCAACTACGTTGTAACTGAATTACATAATATAAACCTTTCGATTAATTCAATTACTAATTATTTTAATCAGATGTGTAATTGAAATACAATATAATTGAAATACAGCCAGAGTTGTACTAATTCAATTGCACAATTGAATTACATTTTATTTCAATTATATAGTAATTCAGTTACGTCGTAACTGAATTACATAATTCAAATCTTTCAATTAATTCAATTACTAAGTATTTTAATCAGATGTGTAATTGAAATAGAATATAATTAAAATACAGCAAGAATTTCCTCGACCTGGTTCGTAATACGCCAAAGTGATCATATTATTGGTTAGTGGTAAGCTAAAAACGTTCCCTTTTTCAGTTTTTTGTTATTAGATAATGTATTTCATTTTACTTACACATAATATTAATGTTTGTTTAATGAGTCGCATTAGATGATTGTCGTTATTTTTTCCTTTTAATATATATTGTAACCTGGGTAAAGTAGAGACATGTTTCCTTATCCTGCTTTTTATATTTATGTTTGAAATTTAAAAAATTTGTAATCCAGAAGTTATTTCTGTTCAGATATTATTAATTTATAAATAATAAATTCCTTCTGTTTGAAACCTTCACATGGATTTTTCAACCTGTTATTACCTATTACATTATTATTCTTTAATTTTTAATTTTAATTTAATTACATCGTAATTCATAATTGATGTAGTTTAATTGCAACGTATTTTGTAATTGTACTCCATTGCAATTACGAATTACAATGTAATTTAATTGAATGAAGATCCGAATTATAAATTACAATATAATTGAATTATAATGTAATTATAATTCCTGGTGTAATTCAATTGTAATTCTGCACAACTCTGCGGAAATTCCGGATCAAGACGGACGCGGACACCGTCCAGAGGCAAACCACGTGGATTTTCTGCCGATCCAGAGGATTATATTCATTTTCTCCGGGCCGGAGAGTTCGAGCTTTGAATTCCTCGAACGGAAAGTTCGAAGTTTCGGGGTGGAAACGTTCGTCGAACTTTCTTCAAAGAAAACTACGAGCAGAGAGAAAGATAGCGATACGGGGGCATACCGACGAAGGGAGCCTCGCAAACTTTTCCATAGATTGGGAACTGCGAGGAGGTTTAAAGACGGACGGGGAGATAAAGGAAGAGGGAGAAAGGCGGAATAGCTCGGGAGACGAGGTTAAACGGCGATACAATCGATGTCACAGCGTCTCGACGTCTCGGCAAGTTTCCTTCCCGAGGATCCCTGGTAGTTTCCAGCATTTTCTCTTTCCGTCGCACATTGTTTTGCGCGGGGATACCGGTTGACTCCGGCCCGTTTCCGGATCTAGGACCCCGGAACGAAATCGCAAATTCGATGGAGAAGTAAACTCTCCACTCCCCCCAACCCCACACTCTCTGTCTGGGCGAGAGTTTGCTCCGCAAAAATTAGTTGCAGGACGAGCAAAGATTCGCGCCACGAAGGATCGTTTGTCTTTCCAACCGGCGACGTCCTTTTCATTTCGAAGCTATCCCCCTCTTTTTCTCTCCTTTTCCCGGTCCGCTGGAGCTCGTAAATCATCAAACGGAAAGGAAGGAACGAGGAACTACCGAACGATCGCGAACTCGTTGAAATCTTGATCCGCTGCGACGGGCGAGCAGGATAATTTCTTCCACCGTTGCTGATTACTACTGGTACTTGCGTGCGAAATCTGGGGACGTAGAAACTTGCCTCTGTTATTTATTATTAGTCGTACGAATTAATCCGTGGCGCTTTCTTCATTTTTTAATCCCCATCGTTTTCTCTGCATTTACTTCACCTTAGCTGATGGATTTCCTTAGAAAAGGGTAAGGCACGACGAAATTATCAATTCCATCTTTTGTATCTTCTCGCATGTTGTAGTGCGTGTACTTAAAAGGTAGTTGCCGAAGAAAATTGTTTGATTCACAAACAACGCCTCGACTTACAACGATGCTACTCTAGTATATTTAATAAGTAGACTCCGGAAGTTTATGCGCGATAAATATGCAAAATGCATATGACATTTATGCACGAAAAACATGCAAATCTGCACGAAAAATATGCAAATATGCACGAAAAATATGCAAATATGCTCGAAACATATGCAAATTTTTCCGATATTAATTATATATTACATTAAGTGTTAGGTACAATATTGAGTATTAACAGACATTTCACAGTTGTACTGGAGTATCATAATTCGAATTACAATAAATTACAATCATTTTTTCTAAATTTGATGGCGTCAATTGATGGCGTTCGTCGATCAAAATTAATTTATACGCCGAAGATGACCGCTCCACATCACACGACGTTATCGGTGCATATTTAAAATTACTTATACTGTGTTGTGGCGTACATATTGGATCTTGTACAAATTCTCCGCATAAAATTCGTACAATGCTGCCCATATTGCTTGACCACTATTTTTTGTGTGTATGGAAGTATTAATATGTTGAATTAATTGCGATTTTCTATCGCACTTTATACTTTTATTGCACATTTCACAGTAAATATTATTTTCATTATTTTCGTCAATAATGAAATTGGGATCGCCTTCGATCCAGCTTTTCATCAGTAAGACCCTACTTTTCCGAACTTTCGGCATTTTAATAATGATCGCACGCACTCTCACAAAATTCGCCTTACCACTTCGAGTATTAAACTGAACTGTTCGAATTATAAATACCAACAGCTACATGTGTTCTTAGAGCTGATTCAGTAAGCAATATAAGGTTGGAACATCATAACTTGTTGACGCTTTTTCAGTATTATATCGGCGTATCACTATTATCGACGCTATTCGGTTATGATACGAGTGCTTATTAATAGATTACATAAATTTAACAAGATAAATGATTCATATGTGCATGAGATACGCATATACACGGAAAATAATATGTTTCAGATATTTCTCTTTGAAAAACATATGCAACAATATATTGCATATGTTTTTCAAGACAAATATGCAAAACATATGCATTATGCAAAAAGTGCAAAATAAAAAACATATTTGTAGAATCCTCTAATCGCAAAACATATTTCTGTTTAAGTCCCATTGCTTTTATCAGTCTTCTGTATAAATATGCATTTGTATAAACATCCGCAGTCTATTAATAAGTAATTTTGTGTTTAATTCCTGTAATTATAGACTGGGCTAGTACGGGCGTATTTCGTTGCCGGAACTGTTCTATTATACGAACAACTCGATTTTTCGAACTGCCTCGATCCCAATTACTTTGGTTGATTAAGCTAAGTATTGTATGCTAGATAAAAATCCTCAAATTGAAAAAATTTTAGAATTGGAAAGAATATACATATACACGCTCTTAAATTCTTTCAACAGAATTCTTTTTCTACTATTATGCAGGGTGAGGCACTAACAGAGATCGATTCGAACCTCGATAGAGTAATGAGCAAAGTGAATTTTTACGTAGAAAACCAGTAATAGCTTAGTTTTGAACTTTTTCTCGGTTTATTAAGTAAGGGTACAGTTCAGTAATAATTGTACGAATTATTAATTATTGCCGGGAATTAAGAAGAAAAATCATAAGCCGGAGTTTTCAGTGAGAATTTACACGCGAAAAACGCGAATTTTGCAATAAATACTCGCGAGTTTTGCAAATAGTCACAAAATAAGACGAAAATTTTAGTATTTAGTGAACAATATACGTGGTTAACGCGAAAAACTGGACAATAAAATAAAAAATTGGAATGAAAATAAATAAAAATTGAGTAACGACGTGAGAATATTCGCGATAAAAGTGTTGGAATCAGTGAGCAATGAACATAATTTAGACTATTAAAAAATTAATTAGTAATTATAAATACTCGTTAAGTGATTTATACTTCAATTAATTGGACAAAATAGTTGTAAATAGTAAATTGTGCACGTGTAAGGACTTGAACTTTTTGGAAAAATACCCGAAGGGACCTGTGGAGAGAGGAGTCCAAGTTGCGAAGGGTCGGTCGGAGTGAAGTAGTAAGTCGATACTCTGTAAAATAAAGGGTTAACATCCCGGATTGATATAGTGGTATACCGAAAATGCTCCGATTGGCTTGAAATTTTAAACGTAGATATTACAAAGGGTAGCGAGTAGAAAGGGTCCGAAAGGGAGATATTTCTCCCGGGTGGGGAAAACTTTTCGATCCCCCCCCCCTGTTCGGAGATACAAGAAAATAAATACGTGTTTCGAGTGATAGAGGAAATAGGACACGATAACGGTATTGCGTTTAAAAAGACCTATCCAACGAGTCCTCGAACGGCCCGATCGGACAAAGTTTAAGAAACAGATATACCGGGTGTCAAATTAGTTTTTCATAAACTCGAGTGAAACTGAGTACGTGGAGCCCCTTTGAATAAAAATACAAGAACTAAGGGTGGGGAGGGGTTCAGGGAAACCCCGTGGTGGGGGAAAAACCCGCCTACCCCCACTTTTTGACCAAAAATCGGGTTTTTACATACACAAGGAGACGTTTTTTGGAAAAAATTTGTACAGGCCGAGTAACCGGAACGTCCAGGCCTAAACGAACATATAATAAAAAAAGGGGGTAAATTATTCAAAAAAGGCCACTTTACTCTTGGTCCAAAGCCAAAAAAGGGGCTTTTTGAGGGTATTTCCCGCTTAAACTTAGGTACAAGATATATCTTCATATACAGGGATAGAATACCGTAAATTAACATAGGTCAGATAATCAAAATAAAATTTTTATATGTACAGAAAAGTGCGACGTAGGCTAGTTCGATCTCTTATTATACTCTAAGATACTACTACTACCTCCCGTTACGGAAATTAGATTAATTATTATTACCTTCCCTTCGGCCATACAAGCCAGGGAAGCCGATGCGTAATTTTAGAAATAACTTCTTTAAAATAGGATCAGTATAGCGTAGAAACTAAGAAAAAAAAAAATAGATTACTTTATTCTATAGATTAATATATTAATAAGTAGTTAGCCGCGAGCGATTAGACGCCTAAGGAAAATTTAGAGTTAAGTTGAAAACCAGGCGAGCGTAGCAAAAGCTAAGCTACCTAGAATAAAAAATAAACTATAATCATCATTTTGTTACAGACGCTAGGACAGTAACACTTTCCTCTCTGTTACATAAGATAGGTTAGACAAATCGTAGTTTTATACAAATCTATTTTTAAAAATACAATCAGGATAGAAGCGAAGAAATAATAAATAAGTTATCCGTCTTTATTAGGCGAATAAAATAATAAGTAATTAAAGTAAGTTGCGAGCTATTAACCAGATAATGATATTTAGGAACAAATAGAATATAAGCGAGCGAACCAAAAGCAAAGAACTCGAGAAACTGAAATTAAAAATCAGAGACTTTATGTTAACATGCGAGAAAAATTTAGAACCAGCGATTTTATATGAAATTTGAATTTTTGATTTACAGAATATAGACAAATACTCCTATTAAAAAAAAAAAAAAAAAAAGGGTGAGGCACTAACTATTGCCACCCACAATAACTCCGAAAGTATGATAGTAGCAGAAAAGTTTTTCGAAACAAAAGATGCATGGGACAACAGAGGCTATAATATGGCGTTAATCTTTTGTTCCTAAGCGGAGCCGCTTCAGAGATGTGAAGGTCACCTTTTTTTTTTTAAATAGAATACTATGTTTTGGTACCTGTTTTACGATAGCGGTTGTTGAGACGAATCCAACGAGGTGCGACATTAAGATCTTTGAAGGTCAGCAAAGGTCATTTGACAAGAAAGGCGAAATAAACTTGCATTTACAGAAGGTGGTCAAAGTGATTGCCATTCGTATCAATGCAATACTGCAATCTTCTTATCACGGACTAACAAGGGAACATATTCAGATGCGGAAATCCGATTTTGATGAAACTTATGGGTGCTTATAGTTCTTTGAAAAATATTTGACGCGTGTTTTTTTTATCGGCAACCATTCACTTTGAAGGGGTGAAAACAGCCGTCAAAGTTGGGAGTCAAAACCATATTTTTGGAGATATCTCGGAAACCAGAGGTCGAAAAAATTTGAATTTTTTTTAAATTGTGTGTTTTTAATGGGAAATGTAGTCGCGCAAGAAAATGTTAACAAAAGTTTTTTGTTTAAACAATATATTAAAAATTTGATTTCTTTTACAGTTTCTCTTATTTATTGCTAGTTCATTTTAATGTAAACTTGGGTGTGTGATCTTTGATCCAAAATAGGGGATACATGTTTCAGGATTTTCTTTTTTTTTGCCATTTAATAATAATTATGCATAATGCAAGATAGTCTTCTAACTAAACATAGCATTCTATTTAAAAAAACAACCTTCACATCTCTGAAGCGACTCCATCTAGGAAAAAAAGATTAACACCATATTACAGCCCCTGTTGTCCCATGCATTTTTTGTTTCGAAAAACTTTTCTGCCACTCTCATACATTCGGAATTATTGTAGGTGGCAATAGTTAGTGCCTCACCCTGTATATAAAAATTGTCTTCGTCAAGTGCAACAAACAAGAGCACAAACTCCATTCTCTTTAAAAATGTCAGCGAATTGGAAACAATATAATACACGCTCCTAAATTCGTTTAATCTGTTTGAAATTTCCTTTAGTCCTCGTAAATTCATCAAATCCTCAATTTAGCCAGGAAAGGTTGCAGAATAATACTCTCCGTGCTCGCGAAAAGTTATCGAGCGAGGCTCGCAGCGTGTCGCCGCGATTTCGCGAGGATAGTAAGCGTATCCCATAGAATCGTGGACACTCATCCGCGCCTGGAAACGCCGTGGAATTACTTTGACGCAAACTCCCCCGTAACTATGTTGGTCGCGCCGTGTGCCGTGAATGCCGAGGCCGCGGCAACTTTCAAACGATCAGCTTCCCGTCATCCCCGATGGCAAGTTATTACAAGTTATTATCCGTTCGCAACTTTTCTTGTTTCGCCGAAGCGACGCGACGTTGTTCCGCTGTTTGACGGTACGTCGGGAACGCTTTGCCGACGGTAACGCGTTTTCGATTCTTTATGTTTCGTCCGGCGAGCCGCGGAACGGAATCGGAATGCTGTCGACGACACATTCGGAGGCAGAAAGAGACAGGGTATATGGGCACATTTAACCCTGTAGTATTTTTCGTGACGGAGTACAGCAGCTGTCTGTTGCAATGCTGCACGAGGATTCGTTCCGTTTCCTAGGCGAGCTTGTAAAATATGTAAGTGTATGCTTACAAAGTTTCAGCAGGAACTTGCTCACTTTGACGTAAGTATGTAAGTACTATGTTTATGCTGTTGAATATGCTGGGTCTCTCGCAATGGTACCTGGAAACTTCCTGGAGAACGTTTAAACCTGAGGAAACTTCTTGGCGACTGCACAATTGGTTAACAGTGACACGAAGTATGTTCGCATGTACTCTACAAATTTTTATTGGAAACATTTCTCAAGTTGCCTTTCTTCTACTTCATCTTCTCTTTGATCTTAGTTAACCCCTTGCCCTACAATATCGAGTCAGACTCGTGATGAACAGAGTCTAGTAAATATGTATGTTATTAATTTCCTTTAAACCGAAATAAATTTCTATTTTGTTGTAATTGATATACAGTCGGGGACAAAAGAAGTGGATAGTTAGTGGAAATAGGTAAAAATCAAGTTATATTTATTATATATCCTTATAGTGTATAGATTATTTAGCGAATTATTGAAGTTCATATTTACATTTTTGTGTAAACATGCCGTAACGTAACGAAAATGACAGCTATTTATCAGGATACAAAAATAAGTGGATACTGAATGAAATGCGTAATAAATAGAACCATAACAAAATTTGGTTTTGCCGCTTTTTGCTTGTATTACTGCTTCCAGACGTTGAGGATTACTTTGTATTACTTTTTCAATATAATCGTTACTAATTTTTTCATATTCACAATGTAACCTTTTGAAAAAATCGTCCTTATTATTTCGCTGGTCCAATGGAACTTTCGCGTCCACTAAACTCCATAAGTTCTCGATAGGCTTCAAGTCAGTGCTCTGGGCCGGTCATTCAAGCAATTTAATAATTTTGGAATCCTTAAAAATGTTGAAAGACAAATTCATCGTCGCAAGACATTTTTACCACTGCTTCTTCCCAATTTTCATTTATATTTATATTAATATACTTATCTGCATTCATAATTCCGTCAATTTGTACTAACGTACCAATTTCGTTTCGCGAGAAACACCCCCACACCATTAATGATCCACCGCCGAATTTAACTGTGGGTGTAATAAATGATCTTTTATACGCTACATGTTTTTTTCTCCATACTTTGTGGTTCTCTTTGAATTGCCGCAACTTAAATTTACTTTCGTCGCTCCAAATTATATTTTTCCAGAATGCTAGTGGCATATTTACATATGTTTTTGCAAACGCTAAACGTTTTCTTATATTTCTTTTATTAATATAATATGTGGCTTACGTCTAGCCTTGCACCATCTAGAACCAGCTACGTGCAGTCTTTATTTTACTATTTTCTTAAAACATTTACATCTACTATTTCTGCAATACTTCTTGCTGCAATCGTTGGATCTTTTCGACTTGTACGAAAAATTCGACGGTCTTCTTGTATGGTGGTACATACAGCGTTTGCGTCCACGACCTCTTAAATTTTTCACGGTCTTATGTACTAGATATTTTTTATAAATTTTTCCTATTGCACTTTTAAATACTTTGCACTTCCGAGTTATTACGCGGTGACTTAATTTCTTACAGCAGTCCGATATAATTAAATGGCGAATTTGATATGAAATTTCTTTCGTTTCTGACATTCTGCAATTATCGTATAAATGTAAGAACATTTACTAGTAAGAACTTGTGCGAAGCTTGAATTGGTACTAATAAGTTTGATGGTGACCACTGCATGTAAGCGTGACCTGTGCTTAATTAATGATTATATACATTTCTTAGCTGACAGTAACATTATAACCAATTGTCCACATATTTTTGTCTCCTGATAAATAGCTGACATTCTCGATATAGTCCGGTGTGTTTACACAAAGATGTAAATATGAACTTAAATTATTCGCTAAATAATCTATACACTATAAGGATATATAATAAATATAACTTAAGTTTGTAACAGTCATGTTAATTCGACTAAACGTCATTTTTACCTGTTTCCACTAACTGTTCACTTATTTTTGTCCTCGACTGAATATCCTCTGGAGAAAACATAGGCATACAATCAATATAAACTGTCTTTTTTTTCATGAAATTCTGAAAGATGTAGAATTTCTAATCATTATACAGAGATTTCTCTATATATGTCGCCAAGACCTGCATGATATGCGTCGCGGAATTATCCCTACTACCGCTGGGTACACTCCCTTTGGGGCCACGAAACTCGAGAGGCCTCGGAGGCCGAGGAGTGTAAACATAACACCGCTTGGGTATGTCTCCTGCACGATACTTGACGCTGGCAAGACCAGTGTTCTTGACATATATCGAGAATTCACTGTAATCAGAAAATAAATAGTGGTGCAAGGGGTTAACCGTGAAATGACCAGTTCTTTTAGCAGAGAACCAACGACTGTGAACGTGGACGATCCGAAATAAATTTCTCAGCTCGGATAAGTCGAGGGCTCGCGGAACCAGCGCGTTGCAGCGCGTAGCAGCCGCGGTGCATCCGAGGATAGTCGAAGCGGCCCGCTTAATAAGGCGGGCAAAGTTACGTGGGAATCTTGTTGGCAGTGTTTCGCTTCTATCGGTAGTTCGGAACTACGAGGAAAGTTTCGTATCTCTTTCGGTTCGGCCGGTTTCCACCCCCGGTTTCCGGCATCAGAAGCAGAAGCCAGGCCCCTGATTTATATAGCCGCGCCAGAGGTGTCGTGTTTGCAGTTTACTCGCCACTGCGAGGAGCTGGCTCTCTTTGCTACTTCGCCGGATTTATGAACGCGCGATCCCCGACGCCCACGCCGACGCCGACGCCGACTCCGACGCCCGGCGCGCACCGAGTTACAAAGGATCGTTCGTCGATAATTAAGCGTCGTAACTCTTTAGACTCTCCGAAGAAACTTCTTGCGAACCGGAGCTTACTCTTTCCGCGAGCTGCCGGTCAGGTTGTCTGCTTCGCAACCTCGCTGAACCCCCCCTCTCGCGAACACGTTTAACCTCCTCGATCATCTCGAGCATCACGGGGATTCGAAGCGTTCGCTTTTATCCGTTTTGCTCTCAGGGTTTCGGTGCATGTTTTTCACACTCGCGTAATTGAAAGTGAGAAGCTCCTTTAGACCCTTAACCCCTTGCGCTGTGATTTATTTGACGGCTGCAGTAATTAAAACTTCGTCGTTCATAATTTCTTACACGAGGAAAGTTTATATTTACTATGCGCTAATATATCTTTGAATAGAAATCGACCACGGCAAAATAGAACTTTTAACACGTCAAGTCGGACTTTTATTTTGACAAAAAATGTTTAATTTCGGTTTTTTTTTTTTTTGTTGTTTTCGACGTACTCTCGACGTCACTGGTATCTCTACAGTCTTTGATCTCGTTCCTAAACTTTGGATTATGTTAGCAGAAAATTGTTTTTGTTTTGCATAAGATATACCTTTTCTCAGGAGCTACTAGGGCTGTCTTCAAGAACTCTTTTTCGTTTGATTCCTTATTTCCTTCTCTATATTTTGACACGAGATTTTTTCAAAATATTGCTTTCTTCAAAAATTATTTAGTTGTAGGTGCAATTTTTTTCAATTTTCTAAGAACCAAATTTTGAAAATTTCGTCGATCTATTTCTATTTACCCCTTATGCACTTGAGAATTAATTTAATATTTATATTTTGTACACGTTGTATGCAGGTTAAAAAACTGGATTTTCATTGAAATTCTCGAAATATGAATGTCCCAATTTTCCGAACAGTGTACAAGGCGTAACAGCGCGCCCATTCGTCGAATTTTCAAACTCAATTTCCACGAAAACGGGCCATCAAACAAAAAAAGTGTTATTTCTCTTTTTCGTCGAATTTTTACATATAGAATCACCAACCAGCCGTCTGTACCATGATTTCGGTGACGGCCTGTATAAACGTGATCGAAATTGAAAACGTGTGTGTCGCACCTGGCGAAAGCACACGAGTCGCTGGCATTAACACGTCGACCGACGAACAATTGCTTTTAAAAAAATACATGAGGTCAAGGTAAATCATTTTCCTACCAAATCTGAAACTTGTGAGTCGAAACCTATTCCCTCAATCAAATTAATACTGCGGATTGTATGCATTTATAGCAAAATTGAATAGCTGCAGTATGAAACAGTATCGAAATAAAAAATAAGCTAAAGAGTGATACAATATTTTCGACCTCCTAAAATTATTGAAAAAGAAAGATGTCCTCTATTCCTTGCAGCAAATGCATATAATTTTAATTCCTCACACAGATCCATAGCCTATTAATCATTGATATCCTCTACACCCCAAATATACATTTATAACAAAATTGAATAGCTGCAGTTAGAAACAGTGTTAATATTAAGAAACTTAAGGAATGATATTTTCGACCTCCTAAAATGATTGTATTAAATAAAGAAAGAAAGTCTCAAGTAACTCCTGTTCCTTGCAACAAATACATACAATGTTAATTCCTCACAAAGATCCATAGCCTATTAATCATTGATATCCTCTACGCTCCAAATATACATTTATAACAAAATTGAATAGCTGCAGTTAGAAACAGTGTTAATATTAAGAAACTTAAGGAATGATATTTTCGACCTCCTAAAATGATTGTATTAAATAAAGAAAGGAAGTCTCAAGTAACTCCTGTTCCTTGCAACAAATACATACAATGTTAATTCCTCACAAAGATCCATAGCTTATTAATCATTGATGTCCTCTACGCCCCAAATATACATTTATAACAAAATTGAATAGCTGCAGTTAGAAACAGTATCAATATTAAGAAACTTAAGGAATGATATTTTCGACCTCCTAAAATGATTGTATTAAATAAAGAAAGGAAGTCTCAAGTAACTCCTGTTCCTTGCAACAAATGCATACAATTTTAATTTCTCACAAACATCCATAGCCTATTAATCATTGATGTCCTCTACGCTCCAAATATATATTTCTAACAAAATTGAATAGCTGCAGTTAGAAACAGTATCAATATTAAGAAACTTAAGGAATGATATTTCCGACCTTCTAAAATGATTGTAAAGAAAGGAAGTCTCGAGTAACTCCTGTTCCTTGCAACAAATACATACAATGTTAATTCCTCACAAAGATCCATAGCTTATTAATCATTGATGTCCTCTACGCCCCAAATATACATTTATAACAAAATTGAATAGCTGCAGTTAGAAACAGTATCAATATTAAGAAACTTAAGGAATGATATTTCCGACCTAAAATGATTGTATTAAATAAAGAAAGGAAGTCTCAAGTAACTCCTGTTCCTGTAACAAATACATACAATGTTAATTCCTCACAAAGACCGTACTCCTCTCTGATCCCTTCCAGTCCCCACGGACTGCAACGAAAATTTCGTTTCCCTGAACCCGGCCGCAATAAAAATGAACAAGCAATTCCGTGGAAAGGATAGCATCAGCCATACACGATCAACACAGCAATCAACGCGTTAACCAACACAGGACCGGTGGCAATAAGAAAACGAAGCGGTAGATCGTCTCGATTAGGTTCGCGGGTGCCGCAAACGGATATAAGAGCGCGGCGCGGCGCGGCGGCGGAATCGATACGACAGGAATGGCTCGATAAAACCCCCCGCCGCTTTCGTTTCAACTCATAAATTCCCCGGAGGCTACTTTTAAAACGTTTTTCCGTTTTCTCCCCGAAAGGCAACGTTTCAACGGGGAACGGTCCGATCGGAGAGATCGACGAGAAAGGATGACGTCGACGTTCGCGTTCTCGCTCTCGAACCCGGAGAACGACTTTAATCGAGAAACAAATGATTCTCGCTGGGTCGGAGGGTGTATATAGAGGTTCTCTTCGTCGGAAGCCGGCGAGAAAAGAAAACGAAACAAAGAGAAGAAAAACGCGCGAAATAAACCGTCCGCGGGCGCGTCTGGCTAAATGGAAGTGGAAGAGAGCGTCGGGGATACACTTTGATCATTGTATCGGGGAATTTGGAGTTGATTAACTTCGATTGGAAGAGACTGCTGCAGCTACCGAGTTAGGGTAGAAATGGCCCCGAACCCGCTTTCTCGAGGGAAAGACGAGGGAGAGCGCAGAAGAGGATCAAGTCCGGACGGTTCGGCCGATTGCTGCCGCGCGGTTCGTCGACGGAATAGAAGCTGCAGCTTTTCGCGTGTTTCAAAGTAAACATTAAACACCTCCGCGGAAGGTAGGAAAGCCTCGCGACAATACCTGTCCAGAAACAAAGGCCGCTTCAACCTCCGTTTAGATTCTTTTTCCGCTCGGAAATAATAACACTTAAATTCTCCCGATATCTCAACAGTCTCGTAATCTATATACCTATTCGTTTTTGCCACAAACGTGTAAAATTCATAATGGCATTTTATACGAGAGTTGTGCTAATTCAATTGCACATTCGAATTACATTGTATTTCAGTTATAATGTAATTCAACTACGTCATAACTCAATTAAATAATTCAAATCTTTCAATTAATTCAATTACTAATTATTTTAATCGGATGTGTCATTGAAATACAATTTAATTGAAATATTTTAATCAGATGTGTAATTGAAATACAATATAATTATAATATTTCAATCAGATGTGTAATTGAAATACAATATAATTAAAATATTTCAATCAGATGTGTAATTGAAATACAATATAATTAAAATATTTCAATCAGATGTGTAATTGAAATACAGCCAGAGTTGTGTTAATTCAATTACGCTGTAATTCAATTGCTCAATTGAATTACATTGTATTCCAATTACATAGTAATTCAACTACGTCGTAACTGAATTACGTAATTCAAACCTTTCAATTAATTCAATTACTAATTATTTTAATCAGATGTGTAATTGAAATACAATATAATTAAAATACAGCTCTTCAAATTACTGTGGCTCACGAAAGTATTCGAACGCGTACGTTTACAAATTTTAATGAATAAAATAAGATGTACTAAACTAATCTGTATAGAACAATTTGGTATCTGTAGTAAGGGGGAAGTCTAAAGATTATGTCGGTAAAATTTGAAAAGGATTCAACAGCGTAGGCAGAGGCTATGATATATTTGTTAGAAACGCGCGTAATAAGTAACTCACAAAAGTATTCGAACGCTGTAACGCTGTTGATATGTTTTCATCTTTCTTAGAAAGGAATGTACACATAACTACTAAATGAAAACATTGGTACGTTCAGTTGATGTTAAGGCATCGTTTCCGTAACAGCAACGTAGAACTGTGCACAGTAGCAGTTAAAATGAAGACTAAAAAGTCAGAAACACAAAAGTGTGAAAGAGAAATGATTCTTCGATTGCATAAGTATGGAAAATCGTATAAGGAGATTGCAGGAATTGTAAGCAGAAGTAAGTCTACAATACATTATATTATTAAAAAATCAAAAAATGAAGGAACAATTGCGAACAACGCTCGATCAGGTCGACGAAAGAAATTAACTGAAAGAAAACAGAAAATTATCATTCGCGAAATGAAAAAAGATCCTACTATATCCGCTCCTAAACTCACAAATATGGTAGCTGATATGTTTCATACTGAAGTTCATCCCGAATTATGTCGACGAATAAATAATTGTACTCCAGTTGCAATTACGAATTACATTGTAATATAATTGAATGAAGATCTGAATTATAAATTACAATATGATTGAATTACAATGTAATTCAATTACTTTGTAATTATAATTCCTGCAGTAATTCAATTGTAAATCTGTACAAGTCTGGTCGTAAATCGCAATTAATGTAATTTAATTACAAAGTATTTTGTAATTGTACTCCATTGCAATTACGAATTACATTGTAATTTAATTGAATGAAGATCTCAATTATAAATTACAATATGATTGAATTACATTGTAATTCAATTACTTTGTAATTATAATTCGTGGAGTAAGTCAATTGTAATTCTGCACAACTCTGTTTTGTACTTACCGTCTGAAATTCGAACCACGAAATGGAGACCACTACTAATCCAATAAGAAAATTTCTTTATTTTTCATTATTTTTTTATATGACTTTCACCGACATATTCGTGGCATTTTTCTAATGAAAATGATACCAAATATGATATAATTCCGATGAAATTTACTTGTGTAATGAACGATGAAAGTTTCTCCTCATCACAATTATATTACCGGAAAATTAGTGTAAATGTGATTAGAATTGTACCGTATTTGGTTTTGTAATCAGAAAAATTCAACAAATACAGTAGGGGACAAAAATAAGTGGACATAGGTGGTTAGTGGAAATAGGTGAAAATGAAATTTAGTCGAATTAACATGTTTGATCACCATCAAACTTATTAGTACCAATTCAAGCTTCGTACAAGTAAGAACATTTATACGATAATTGCAGAATGCCAGAAACGAAAGATATTTCATATCAAATTCGCCATTTAATTATATCGGACTGCTGTAAGACATTAAGTCACCGCGTAATAACTCGGAAGTGCAAAGTATTTAAATGTGCAATAGGAAAAATTTATAAAAAATATCTAGTACATGAGACCGTGAAAAAATTAAGAGATCGTGGTCGCAAACGCTGTATATACCACGATACAAGAAGACCGTCGAATTTTTCGTACAAGTCGAAAAGATCCAACGATTGCAGCAAGAAGTATTGCAGAAATAGTGGAAGTAAATGTTTCAACAAAATAATAAAACGAAGACTGTACGAAGCTGGTTCTAGATGGTGCAAGGCTAGACGTAAGCCACATATTATATTAATAAAAGAAATATAAGAAAACCTTTAGCGTTTGCAAAAACATGTATAAATATGCTACTAGCATTCTGGAAAAATATAATTTGGAGCGACGAAAGTAAATTTAAGTTGCGGCAATTAAAAAAGAACCACAAAGTCTGGAGAAAAAAACATGTAGCGTATAAAAGATCATTTATTACACCCACAGTTCAATTTGGCGGTGGATCATTAATGGTGTGGAGGTGTTTCTCGCGAAACGAAATTGGTACGTTAGTACAAATTGACGGAATTATGAGTGCAGATAAGTATATTAATATAAATATAAATGAAAATTGAGAAGAAGCAGTGGTAAAAATGGCTTGCGACGATGAATTTGTCTTTCAACATTTTTAAGGATTCCAAAATTATTAAATTGCTTGAATGGCCGGCCCAGAGCCCTGACTTGAATCCTATCGTGAACTTATGGAGTTTAGTGGACGCAAAAATTCCATTGGATCAGCGAAGTAATAAGGACGATTTTTTCAAAAGGTTACAGTCTGAATATGGAAAAATTAGTAACGATTATATTGAAAAGTTAATACAAAGTTTTCCTCGACGTCTGGAAGCAGTAATACAAGCCAAGCCGGCAATACCAAGTGTTAATTTTGTTATGTGTTCCATTTATTACGCATTTCATTGAGTGTCCACTTATTTTTGTCTCCTGATAAATAGCTGTCATTTTCGTTATGATACGGCGTGTTTACACAAAGATGTAACTATGAACTTCAATTATTCACTAAATAATCTATACACTATAAGTCTATATAATAAATAAAACTTCAATTTGTAACAGTCATGTTAATTCGATAAACTTCATTTTTCCCTGTCCTTCCACTAACTGTCCACTTATTTTTGTCGCCGACTGTATATTGGTGAAAGTCCCGTAAAAAAATATTGAAAAATAAAGAAGTTCTTAAGATTCGCTGTCCTTCTCTACGTTCGGCACTGCATCAAAGAATAGTAGGGTCTAGTTGGCAGCATTTCCCCGCTGTGACTTTGACAGATAATTCATAGGAGACACGAATTACGATTTGTTTACCGACCGTGGCGAGCTATAGGTGGCGGTAGACTATCGCTGTCCTTTTCTACGTTCGGCACTTCATCAAAGAATAGTGCCCCTGGGCACGACAAGACCCGAGCTGCTGACATATAACGCGGATTCACTGTATTTAACATTCGAGTAGCATATACGCAGTTCCGTTTATCGAGAACCAAAGTTTTTTGGCGAACAGCGATCGACGGAGCAACGATGTTTACTCGCAACGAAATAACTGGATTCGCAAAGCGATTTACGTCGGAGCGTTCCCGCTAATTAACTCGCAGCCGGAGGAATCGAACCAGCCAGCAATTACAACGGCCGAAACCTTCGGTATTAACGGTTGAATGCGGACGGGATGATATCGCCGGGCGAAATCCGATCGGCGACGGATTAATGGATATCGTTTTAGCGTTTTCAGCCACGTTTTCGGCCTCGTCCATGCGAGACGCTGATCAGCCGCAATACTCTTTTCGGCTCGTTTCATCTCGCGGAGAGGAAACGCGGTCGAATCGTTGCGATTTCCCGACGCGAATCGCCGCGCGATCGAGGCTCGCCTACTGCCACCATATTTCGACGATTAAACGTTTTCAACGGGCCTGCTCGGACCGAGAAATCATGCGATTTTTACATAGTCACTGGCATTCAATTTCGACGAAATTCTCACATACATTTGACACAGGTTTGCAAAACGTACTGTTTAAATTTGCGAGATAGACCCGTGTAAAAATAGTTGTAAAAATCATCTTTTAGTATTTTATATGCAATTCGAACCAATACTTTTCAAAACTTTTTTCACGTCGTGTAGTCAAATAATTGTTCTAACTTCTAAAAAACTGTCCAAGTCGTATTGCCCAATATTAACCCTTTGCACTCGAAGCTATTTTAACTCCAAAACGAAACATTTCTTTCGCCCTAGAATATTTCCCTTTTATAGATGTCTTTTTCATGTTATATATACGAAAATTTTAGTAATTTATTGAATGCACACAAATTTAATAATGTAAAAAATATTTTGGATAATGATACAGCAATTTTTAGTGGCGCCTTACAGTCGCCGTTCGAGGGCTAAGGGTTAACACTAAACTTACCACGGCCGATCACATTGACCTTTTCAAACTTCTGCGTACAATTTCATACGTACAGCATGATCGCTATTTATCTTTACGCCATTTTTTAAAGTATGTATAGAATGTATTTTTCAGTATTTATTTTTTGTTGTATTTCTTTTTTTGCCAAGAAATATTTGTAGCATTTTGTAATTTTGCAATTGTAGTATTTACATAGCTCTTTTATTTTAATAGCTCTTCTAAACCTAAACAATCAGTATAAGAGGAAGGCTATTCTCAATGTGGCACGACCAACTCAAAATAAATGAGCCGCCTTATTGAATGAGACGCTATCGAGTTACGTACGTTTCATGGCAAATAAAGTGTTAAGTATCGTCCAGGCGACATACCCCGAACCGTGTTGTGTTTATACTCCTCGGCGTCCGAGGCTTCTCGAGCTTCGCGACTCCTCACGGGGGATAGCCCGCAGTAGTGGGGATAATTCCGTGACGTTTATCATCCAGGCCTTGGCGACATATATAGAGAAATCACTGTACATCCGAACGGCGAAGGTGGACGACACGGTACAATTTTGTAAATCGAGGAGAAAGCATCGCAGTATTTTTTATATAATTGAAATTATGTAAAATTAAATTTGTATCGTCATTTTATGGAATTTGTTCATCTACGAATTCCTTCAGCAACAAATTGACTATTATTTACAGTTAATTATATACAGTTAATTAGTTACGTCCCTTTGCACTCGAAGCTATTTTAACTCCAAAACGAAACATTTCTTCCGACCTAGAATATTGCCCTTCTATATATATTTTTTCATGTTATACGTCCGAAAATGGTGCTTCTTACTCGTACAATACTGAAATGTTTAATAATTTATTAAATACAAACAAATTTAATAATGTACAAAATATTTTGAATTATGATACAGCAATTTTTAGTAGTGCCTTAGAGGCACCATCCGAGTGCTAAAGATTAAAAATGACTTTTTTTAAGGACCGGTCATGTTGACCGCGCACGGTAGGGATAGATATTCAAGAAGTGTCGGTAGGTTTAGTGTTAAAAAAAGTCCTCATAAGGGCGTTCGAATATTAATGAGAGTGACTGTACGCTCACCTTAGTGCGAAAGAAAAGATTCAAAAATTGTTCGTTGAAATTGTGCTTCCTTCCTCGTGCAATTCATTTACACAAATATCGAAAGCAAAGTCATTATTGAATTGTGAAAAAGACTAGGTGAAACACGAAGTAGAAGAAGCATGAGATGAATTTAATATTACAGGTGTATCATTTACACCCAGACTGCGGAACTTTATGCAAAGAATAAAAATGGAAAAAATTAAAAATTGTTTGCATTCATTGCAAGCCGTGGAAGGTAACTAGAAATATATTTCCGTCTTCAGTAGTTTCATTAACCCGTAAGAAATGCGTTGGTATTAAATTCGTTTAATCTTCCCAGCGTTTGAAATTGCACCGATCCATTTTTGCTGTAAATACATAAAATCCGCTGTTGATAACCAAAAAAATCAACATTAATAAACATTTATAAATATTGGTAAATCAGCATTTGTCTCTTTCTCGTGATTGTTGCAGACCATTTTGATTCCGCACGAAGATCCACAGCCTCGAAGATCGATCACCCGTTGCAGTTGATCATTTGAACTGTCAAAAATTCATAATTCACACCGAACGTCTCTGTGTCCTGGTGAAATAAAAAATAATGAAGCATTGCCGAAGAGGCGATAGCGGGATTTGTATGCGGTCACGTAGCTCAACGCCATCAAGCCGAATTATACTTTTCTGGGAGAACAATCTATGGAACATTCCCATTTATTTATGGTCGCCGTAAACGCATAAAATCCGCAGTCCAATGATTCCGGCTCGCGTGCGACGGGAAAATCGGCGAGACTCGATTATCGCGGGGAATCTAATGGAGAAGGAAAACTCGGTCTCTCTCTCTCTCTCTCTCTCTGTTTCCTGAAATGGTAACTTCCTCCAGGAGAAATTAACGGCTTCTGTGAGAAGCGAAGTCGGCCGTAGACCTCGGTGCGGCGAAGCAAGACGAAACTCGATCGCGATCGAGATCGGACGACGCGAGAAGCGAGAGAAGAATTCCCCGCGATAAAAGTAAATGCTTCGGAAAGTATCTTAGAAACCGTGCGACGGTGCTGGTGCACCGGTGGCTGAGAAAACACGGGACGAGGAGGAACGGGAGCGAATCGACGCGACGGCGACGGTTTATTCTATCGCTTAAAACTGCGAACCTCTTAGAAATGTCGGAATCTGCCGTTCCCCGATGTTAACACGGCCCTGGGTCGCTGAACGTCTTCTGGAAACAACGGTTCTTCGTTCGGTGCTGCTGGAACGTGTGAGAATGGTTTTCGCACGGCGGAGTTTGTTCAATTCTTCGATTCTGTGATGACAATTTTGTGCCTCTTATATTTCTCATTATTCTAAAGCAAAAGAAAAGACTCCGGCTTCTTCTCTCTCGCATTTCCCTCTGCCGATATTAATCTTCCAATACTCTGCAGGTCTCAGTTTGTTGTCTGTTTGGAGAATTGATGTAGTATTTTATATTTAATTTTGTAAAACGCTAATAATTGCGAACACCTGTCACTCTCTCCCAACTAATATAACACCATCGGCTTCAGTTTCTTCTCGACTGTCGTCTGTGTCAATCTTGATATTTTCTCGATAATCTCTACACAAACTTCACATTCTTCCTTCTTCCTCCATTCTCTCTTTCTTGTGATATTTGTACTCTCGCGCCACTCTTACACCTCTCCATTAAATATAGCAATAGACTCAATTCATTTAGAGAGAATATCAATTATTAGACTGCGGATTTCATGAATTTATAGCAAAAATAGGTGAGCGTATATCATACGTATCAGGTTCCATAAGAAGATCAACTAGGTACCAAACCAGTCGCTACTAATGCTGGCAAGTTGCAGCATTAAAGAAAACTCAACAGGCTTTTATTCACTTTTATCTTGATCCACTTATGATAAAAACAGTAAAAGCAGACAAATTTTAAATTATCATCGCACCGTTTTTAACTCTATAAACATGTCAAGAAACGAAGTACAGTGAATTCTCGATATATGTCTAGAACACGGTGTTGTGTTTACACTCCTCGGCGTCCGAGGCCTCTCGAGCTTTGGGGCTCCTCGCGTGGTATACTAATTCCGCGACGTTTATCATCCAGGTCTTGGCGACATATATAGAGAAATCACTGTAAATGTCTATGTAGCCCCCGATACCTTGTATCAATATACAATGTTTATTTTACATAGAAATCCAGAAAAATTTACTGTACAGTTTACAGAAAAATTCTTCCACACCTCGGCCAAAAGCATGATCGTTCGTAGATCATAAAAATACGAATAAAAGTAACTTTGTCCAAGAGTTGGAACCGTTCTGTTAGCGACTGTTTCGTCGTACAGGGGGAGAGCCTAGTTCGAGTGTCGCAAATGCGAGGCATTTTTCCCGGGCTCGGCCCTCGTAGAAACAATGTGTGCCGGGGTCCAAGAATAATGCGCCGTTTTAGTGAAAAAAGAGAGGTCACGAGCTTGCATTAGAGCGGTTTATCCCCGCAGGCTCGCGCTTCCAGGCGCTTTAACCGGTCGCCATTAAGTCGATGTTAACAGGACCTCTAGCAAAAGGCTGCACGGAGACTTCGTGGACGAAGGAGAGCGTCGCGACGTTGCAACCGCGTTGTTCGGCGTCGTTTTGCAGGTTCGATCCCTCGGTGACTAGGAGGAGAGGCTATGCGGCGGTCGCGTCCAGGGATGCTTCAACGACAGCTTCATCGATCTCGTTAAAGCTTCCCGTGGTTGCTACGACCGTGGTTTCTTTTCCTTCGCATTGACTGAATCGACGGCACGCTGGCTGCCCTCTTCCCGGCCTCCTTCACCTGCTCGCCCCGAACTTTCTACCCCCAATCTTTATCCCAAGATGCACCCCAAACCCTCTTCTTTCTTTCCCAAACCCCTTCTCTGCTCGCAGAACCCCGTTTTCACCCTGGCGAAACTTCAGCTGTAATCTTTGCTCCTCGCGTCCTAGCACCCTGTGACCCGGGGAGGGTTGCCAAAATTGTGTCAGTCAACTCATTTTGGTTCTACGGCAACGGGGGTGCTTGTTTAAGAAGGACTCAATTTCCTTTAATGATAACAGCGAATCTGTGAGGAAGAAAAGGTTTGCTTAAATGGGGCAGTTTTTGTAATGGAGGAGAGTCTCGAGGTAGTATTTTTTGATATTTCACGACCCTGAAGGTCGGGATTCTTCAACCCGAAGTCTTTCGTAGAACAGGCGAAAGTTTTGCCCCAACATTTACCCGAATTACTATCGCAGAAATCAGGGAACATGCACGAGGTATTAACCCACTGACGGGAGAGCCTGGGTCATTTAAATCGACGTTTAACTACTCAGGTTCTAGCAATTGAGTGAAATGAACAGCTGTTATATCAGTACCAACGGAAAGGTCAATGTGAGTACAAGAAGTACCACAAAAAATATGTTTAAAAAGTTGATAAACAAATCAGTAAAAAGTCCTGAACCTCGTCAATGATAAAATTATAAAAGTGGTCCGCTGTCCGAGGATTGAAACAGATTTTTGGAACATTAGACCATTGCATTTGGCTTTGTCGTTCACAATGTCAAGAGTGAACTTTTCGCGTTTTCAAGATTATAGGGTAAAGTGGAATGTGTACAGTGCCGGACAAAATGATAGGACGATGATGTACAGTGAATTCTCGATATACAGTGTGTCCCACGACTTCTGCCCACTTGAATATCTTAGTTATCTCAAATAATACGAGAAAATGTTGCTTCAAGAAGTTATAGGATTTAAGAAACTCTACGACTCTTCTCTACGTCTAGAGAAGATATACGTCTTGTTCTCTATATCTAGAGGTCATCTTTATTTTTTTAAATGGAATGTCCAATTTTTTATGCTCGATTTCGATATATTGGCGTATTCTGAGTATAAAAGTACTAAAGGGTATTTGTTCTACAACTTATTGTTGCTGAGATATTTGACTGTTTTCACTCTATTATTTTCATTATGGAACGTATTCAAGGATATGCTCACTACGTCAAATGTAAACATTGGTAGGCTTTCCACGTCTCTCAGTGTCAGTCAGTTTCCCAGTTAGTGAACACAAGATAGTCAATATGAAGTTTTCATTCGAAAAACAATTAGAGATGTCTGTAATTTATGAAGAAAGTAAGAGAAACGCAATTGTGACTCGAAATTTATACGGTGAAAGATATCCAAACCGCATATGCCCTTAACACAAGATTTTTGAAAGATTGTGTAAATAATTAAAAGAAACTGCAAGTCTCGCTTTTCATAAGATGAATCATGAAAAGCCTGTGTGTAGTGATGAAGATAATGAAATTAGTGTTGTTGCAATGGTACATCATAATCCTCATATCAGTGTTCGTCAGATTCAGCGCGAATCAGAAGTCAGCAAAAGTAGTTTTCTCACTCGTCACAAATATCATCCGTATCACATTATTCTTCACTAGAAATTACATGACATGATTTATGTAAATCGTGTGATTTTGTGGATGGACTCAAGAGCAGCTACAAATCAATCCACTTTTTTTCTCTTTAATACTATTTACCGATGAGGCTACTTTTACCAGCACTGGGCGTGTTAATTTACATAACACGCATTATTGGTCAGTACAAAATCCTCACTGGCTACGAGAAATTGACCATCAAAGACGCTGGTCCATTAATGTGTGTGGAATCATAGGGCAACAAATAATTGGGCCTTATTTCATTGACGGCACTTTTACTGGTCAAAAGTATGATACGTTCTTAAGAAATACATTGCCAAATTTATTAGAAAACCTGCCATTAAGCGTTCGTCAGACAATATGGTATCAGCACAATGGATGTCCAACACACTACGCTCGAAGGGTGAGAAGTACACTTAATGAAATATTCCCAAATCGATGGATAGGACACGGTGGCACTTCCTCCTGGTCAGCATGAAGTCCAGATTTAACACTCCCAGATTTTTTCTTGTGGGGAACATTGAAAAATATTGAAAAATATTCAAAGACTACAACGGTGCATCGCTGCAGATGGTCGACATTTCGAACATTCTTCATGAAAACAGTCAAATATCTCAGCAACGGTAAGTTTTAGGACAAATACACTTTAGTACTTTTATACTCCGAATACGCCAATCTATCGAAATCGAGCACAAAAATTGGACATTCCATTTAAAAAAAAAAGGAAGGTGACTTCTATATCTTCTCTACGCCTTCACTTGCAACAATATAATATTATACCATATTATGTACTTGCCTAAACCCTACAAGTTCTATAAGTAACATTTTCTCGTATTGTTTGAAATAACCAAGACAAGAGTTCGTGGGACAAACTGTATGTTCGCAATCGCCGTTGATTAATTATAATGATTGGAATATACAGCCGCCGCCAGTGGTGGTGAAAGACTTTACCGAAGAATTCAATAAAACGCGATTCGTCGGGACGAAAGCGCCGCGGATCGGGACGTTGAACGTTTTACCGTCGACGGGACAGCCTGGGTTTCGTGTAAACGCCTGCGACATTCAAGTCCCTGTCTGAAAAGCTCTGTAAAGCGGTGCTTAAGTCCGCGCGAATACCGGAACCTCGCCGTCTGTTCTGTTCTTTATTGCGGCGGTTAAACAAGCGGCCTTGAATATTTGATTGGCAATTTCACGCTGCCACAAAAGATCAGCCCCCGGACCAAGCTCGCCGGTCTCCCGTGGGGTGGCTGGGGCTCTCCCCGTAGCTCGCATAAACACCCACCGTATAATCAAACGTAAGCCCGGTTCGTCAGCCTCAGTCTCCGACCCCGAACGCTTCTCTTCCCTTGTCGTCGCGACGTTCGCCCCAAACGAGTTTCTCTACACACCGAGAACCGTTCCGCGACCTTGAAGCTTCATCCACCCGGTGGAAACTCAATGTCTAAGTGTTTCTTCGAATAGAATTAGGCGGTGGTTCTTGAGCGTCTTGAATTAGTCCTGCACCTTATACAGTGATTTCTTTATACATGTCGCCAAGGCCTGGATGATGAACGTCGCGGAATTATCCCCACTAATGCGGGGTATACCCCGTGATAGGCCACGAAAAGCTCGAGAGGCCAAGGACGCCGAGGAGTGTAAACATAACACGGCTCAGTTATGTTTCCTGGACGATATACGACACTGGCAAGATCCGTATTGTTGACAAATATCGAGAATTCACTGTAATCGGACTACGGAGGTAAAATGTAAAATGGGTAGGCACAATTTGAAGTAGTGAAAAGATTAAGAGAGTTTAGAAACAACAATGCATGTTCGACTTACTAAAATTCGTAAAGAGAGAACTTGTCGCTACTGTTTCTGACGAATGATGCACAAAATTGGTGTTTTACTTAAAGATCTGCAAAGTCTACTTACAATAGTCTGATTGGAATTGGTAGCTATCAAATTGCGTAAGTTTTGAAGATTGGATATTACAAAGTCATCGTATCATAATCGTCCTCTCATGTAGAAGAATAATCATTCTACAGCTCCGTAAGCGCTTCAAACGGTAACGAATGTCCTTGAATGACCTTCGAAGGTCAACGTACCGTTGGCAAGAAAAATTCGCCATGGTACGAGCTACAAGCCTACCTAAATAAAAACAGTACCATACGAAGAGACCAAAGTTCACCTTGAGATCTCGGAAGCGCGTCCACTTGGAGAAGATCTATGACCACCGTAAGAGGTTTTCCGCGATACAGGGTGAGAAATAATTGTATAAAAATGTAACGCCCTCTACAACCACCTATCTTTCTCGGAATAAAATTTAGAGAGGATCGCGGCGTAATAATCGAGCATGGTCGACGAGACGCAAAGTTTGCTCTTCGCCGAGAAGATCGGAGTCGGGAGCCCGCTCACTTCTTTTCCCGCGATTCCTCGCCTCCTCGGAGGCGTCTCGTTATCGGGAATCTGCAAAAAGAGGAAAGGAAAAATAAATAAGAGACCCAAGAAGACGGGGAGGGGGGGGTGTAGTCCCATGGCCCGGAAGAACGAAAATCGCGTGAGCCGCGGAACGAGCGAGCGCCGGGAATACAATAAAAGAATGTCAAATGAGGACGTATCAAAGGAGGCACTCCATTACCAGCCTGAAAGAAGGAAAAACGCGAAACGGATACCTCCTCTGAGAACGAACGGAGTCGCTTGATCCCATCTCGGCGACAGTGGAGTGGGTTTTCTACTTTCAGCAGGCGACGCGACATGAAAGAACGGCGAAGGAGGCCGAGCCTGGGATATTTATCGCTCGCGTGGCTCGATACCGAGACCCTACCCCGTTGGTCACCATGACCGTTCGATTCCTCGGCTCGCTCCGAACGAAAAAGTACTGGGACACTGTGTCGAAAAACCCGATACTTCCGCCGATATTCCGAGTTTTGTCCAGCGATGTTCGAACACCGCGTGCCGCGCCGCTCGTGCTACGTTCGCTAACTATACGGCGACGATAGCGACTGCTAAACGTGGGTAGTTGAAATTTGAAACAGTAAAAACATTCATAGAATCGAAGAGTGTCAGTACAATAATTTTGCCCTGTTAACAGTATTAAAGGAAGAAACAAATTTTTGTTTGGTTCCAGTATCTCGTAATCGACGAAGACAATTTTTCTTTTGCGTAGAGATTCGCAGTCTAGCGATAATCAATGTTGGTGGATGTACAATTCTTATACAAGGTGAATCGTAAGTTATTGTATAAATAGAAAGAACGAGCAGCATGAAACAAGACGAAATGGCGTTGGAGACTGCGATTTCGAGGAAAAACGCACTCGAAGAATTTCGTAGCTTATGAAATCTGCGAGTTGACTTAATGACAAAATGATCTGATTGCTTCACACGTTGCATCAAGAAATTACGTTCTATCTCTGCACTGAACCATGTCGCATTTTCAAGAAATAAGTACATCGTCAGACAGAAACAGAAAAAAACGAAAAGGTCCCGCAATGTCTGAGGGTGCGTGTCCATTTCAAAGTAAAACTGTCGCGGGTTACTCTCGAGAGTGAAAGTCAGTGTACACGCTATTGAGAGTGCTATGGGACAGTTGCACGAAAGGAATAGCACTCTTCGAATTTGACTCTCGAGAGTAACTCGCGACAGTTTTATCCTCAAATGTTCACAGACCGTAAGAAAAGAAACAATGAACTTTCACTCCGAGGAGCATACGATGATTGAAAGCGAACGACGCCGCACAGTGGTCCGCAATGAAGAATTTAGGGACATTTGACCAAAAAGTCGACTTTTCGAAATTGAAAACTAATCAATTTGTATTGCTTTGTAAGCGTCTATAGACCTTGAAAATGAAGAAATTAATGAAATTGAATAAATATTTTAATTACTATGATGATTTAATGTTGAGCGTTTTGAAAGTAGCATATTTCACCACGCAAAATTGCTTAAGTTCTTTGCAATGTCCTCATCGTTTCGTCCCATATTTTCTATTAGTTTTTTTTTTTATGATATAGAGCATCCGTAACTAATAAGAAATCATTATTTTTTTAGTAATAACTAATAAGAATATATTTAAAAAATAATGCTGAATGATACATGACAGATTAAAAAAATTTTGTATATTTGTCAAAGGATATCTTTTTTTCCCAAAACATCCCAGGCTCTAACAAAGAGTAATATTTTCGGTACAGCTTCCTTTAAATAACCGTACAAGAATCATTTCCCACTTCGTCCTACTTTACAATTTATAGAAGCACATTGTTTACATTTTGAATTGACTCGGTTCGATTACTTTAATAATAAAGAAAATATCCCATTACGTAGCATTCACAGTGAATTTATATTCTTTCTCCTTGTTAACGTTTATGACCTTGAACGACCTTGAACGACCTTGAATGACTATATCGTTAAAATTGTCTCAATAAGGGCTACAATCGTAGGAGTTCAAAAATATGTGGTTCCATTTAAAAAAACAGAGATGACTTTCATATCTCCTTGACGCCTCCACCTATCAAAAAACTAGTAATATATATATAAAAGAAAAGAACACATTCAGACACAGTTCAAAGAGAAAATGGGTTTATTAGTTAACTTTGTCAAACAAGGCTGGGGTTCATCAAATGACGGAAATACCGCAAGACGATTTTTTTCCAACCCAGAGCTTTCGTCAGAAATAACAGGAGTTGATGTAAACAAATTTCAGGTAATACTTCAAACAATTTCCTCGCCTTTGAAATAGACACGGAGAAATTTGAACAATACGCACAAAGCACAGCAAAATATTTTATTGACCACTACGGGTGGTATTATATGCCAGCCTCCATTCATAAATTATTAATTCATGGAAAGGAGATAATACAGCACGCATCACTTCCGATTGGCCAATTATCTGAAGAGGCTCAAGAAACGGGACAAAGATTTTTTAAAAATTAGGACCAGAAATACTCGGAAAATTTCTAGAATCGCTACAATTGAAGATACATTTCACAAATTGTTATTAACATCGGACCCACATATTTCATCCACAAGAATAAGATCTTACAAGAAGAAAATCAAACAATTAAGTCGAGAGTCTGAAGAAGTATTAAAAAAATAAAGAAAACAAAAGCCGCTTGTACCTACTTCTTCAACAACAAAATGGTAAGATTAATTAGTATACTTCTTATTTTACCAATTAAATAAAATGTTAATATTACTTTTGCTCGCAATATATATTTGTACCGTTAGATACCTTACTTAATAACTTATATACCTATACATTTTATCATAAAATTCTAATAACATAATTACATTATATATAAGAAAATTATAAGATTTGAATTTCCAATTATTACACAATGGTTTTAATAAGGAAAATAACTGATTCAACAACTACATAAAAATTTATAAAAATAACTAACTAACAAATTAAACAAAAAATATATTCTAACATGTATTATTCGAAAGAGACTATTTTATAATATTTTTTAGTTCAAACCTCATTTCAATATCTCAAACGGTTCAAAAGTTATACAGAAATGTTCCTAAATTCTTCAATCCGGAGCACTGTGCGCCGCCGAATTCAATGAGATTAACGCAGAAGCCAGCAGAAGGTTCACGCTAACTGCACCAACTGATGAAACGAAGATCCCAGCACCGACACCTCCGCAACAAATTCGAACCCGCGACATTCGACCGCAGCGTGCGTTTCGTCAAGCTCTATGTATTGGGGCCGGTTCGCAACAAGCGGGTTCGCGACGGTTCCGCTTCCAACTTGGAAAGTAGCGTTCTGTTGCGGAGCAGATTTTCGGGGTACGTGCAACGGGTCCGCTTTCGAGCGGAACGAACGGAGCGGAGAGTGGACCAGGATAGTTTCGAGCGGAAAGAACCTCGCGAAATTTGCTCGGCGAGGGGTGTCGAGCCGAGAGAGCAAATCGGTCTTTCTGCCGGATGAAAAACCGGTACCCGGACCGGCATGGAACTCGCGGAACTTTTCGTCCTGGTCGAAATAGCAATCTCTGTTTCCCTAGGAAACGGTGCCGTTCGAGCAGGACGATCTAAACTTTTCGCCCTTGTGTCGCGAGATCCGGTTCCTTTCACCCGGTAAATCCATACCCCTTTCTCTCTCTCTCTCCCTCTTTCTCTCTCCAACTCTCTGTTTACGATAGACGCGCCGAGCGTTAAGAATTTGAAGCATCGCAGGCGTTACGACGCGTTTCGACCGTCTACCGAGCTCCACCATAACCGCGAATCGCGAATCACTGCGCTGAAGAGCTGCGGTCGTGGCCGAGCTATTCGCTCGTGAACGACAATTCGCCGATGTCGTGTTTTACGAGCACCGGCGACTAACGTACTCGCCCTGGTTGCGATGATTCCTGCAGCGAGTGCAACCGGAAGCTGCCTCCAATAGCATTTGGTAAGGAGACATTCTGTTCCGCGAGAGATCCGCCGCAGTAGTTTCCCACATACTTTGTAACGCCGCACAGTGGTCCTTTTCATCGATTTAGCTGGCAAAAATTATTTGTAATGTTTAATGGTCACAGAAAGTTTTCAAATTACATGTACACCTATCCCCTGATTTATTTACACGATTTCACTTTTACACGGTTTTTAAAATATGGGATTTAAAAAAAAACGAATTTCTGCAGTCATTTTTTAATTCCGTTCGCTTGGTAACATTGACGCTTACATTTCTAGTCATTTTTTAATTGCATTTATTCTGAAGCGACCGTATTACTAGCGTGTATAAAGTTTGATAGCCTACGAAAGTGATAACAGTAAATAAATTTTTGGTTGTAACGTAAAGGATTGCGGTGGTTGCGGAATGACAGGAGTCGGAATATCTGGAGACATAGGATATATTTTCCAAACACGTTAGTACAAAGGATGAGGAGATAGGTTTTGTTATAAAATAGATTCTTTCTAAAGAGTGAGAGGACAAAGCTAGCAACGATTAATTTAGGAAAAGATTTTATATAATACGCGATACCACCATCGGGCGTCCGGTTTATTTCAACCGTACTCTCCCTCTGGGAATACGACGACGACGCGGTTTCGCCTGTTTTCTCATGTCCGATCGGCGGCCGGCCTTCATGGCCGTCCTCTCCGAAACGTACAGAGGAACCAGGCGTCCCTACTCTCAGGCGGCCAGGAAGCTACCCTGTTCTTTCCTCTCGGCGGGCGGCCGGCCTTCATGGCCGTCCTCTCCCATGTATCCAGAGAGGCGTCCAGGTGCAACCCCTGTCCTCTCCTGGGCTGCTGGGCGTCCGATAGCATTGCTTCGTACTCTCCCGTCCTGTGGGCGGCCGTGGTCTGACTCGTCCTCTCCCACAGGTGCAGCCCTGCTGCTGGGCGTCCGATAGCATTGCTTCGTACTCTCCCATCCTGTAGGCGGCCGTGGTCTTACCTCGTCCTCTCCTACAGGTGCAGCAAGAGTGGCTACTCCGCGGTAATCTACCGATATTTATATGGACTCGTTGCTATCTTTATCAATAACGCGTTACTAGGGGTCTAGAAGGTTCCAGACCCCGCGGTTCCCCTTGAACCGCCGGCCACGCTGCCTCGGCGCAATTCTTCTGTTACATCGGGGGGGGGGGGGGTGACGAGGGGTCTTGACGCTTTATTGTTTCCCCGTCGCGCTACATGGTTAAATTTTTTAATTTATATTTCTTGCTTCTATACGTAAAATGAATTACATACATATACCTTTATATTTTTGTCATTTTATGAATAGACCGTTATTTTTATGTTTTTTTAAGATATATTTAGTTTTATTTTACGTTGAAATAACTGACTGAATTGTGCACATTTTAGTTCGTCTTCGATTTACGCGGTTTTATGTATAAAAATCTACGATTTCGATTTACACGGTTTTCTAAGGAACCTATCTTCAGTGTAAATCGAGGGATAGGCGTGATACCATTTTCTATTTATTTAAAAACATTTTTTAATACTTTTTCAGGAAAATTAGAGTTTCTTAGTAAACAAATATTCGTTCTCTTTTCAACATAAATAAATGCAAATAAACTCTTACAATTATAATTGAAGAAAATTAGAAGAAGAGTACTTGGAAAAAATTAGGAATCCAAGAAATTATCAACAACAGGGAAATTAGGAAACAGAGAAATTGAACTAAAAATAAAATTTAAAGTTAGTTTGTTTTACATACCTGCTTCACAAGATTCCATAATTGTAAATTAGTCTAACTCTTTGTTTATTAAAGTTTGTATAAAATTCAAGCTGCACTATTTCACATAAAAGTTTACATGTCACAATATTCACTATGTAGGTAAGTTTATATTACACTATACACTAAATTAACATGTGACAGTTGTAAACAGCGTATAGCAAATACTTGTACATCAAATATTGTGGATCAAGTCCAATTTTCAATAGAATTTTTTTTTACTATAATTAAAATGGTGTGAAAAACAGGCGGGCAAATTCAGGCAGCCAAGTTTTGTTTTACTATGAAGCTTCGTCATTAAAAATTATTCTCATCTACTGATAATTATCGATATAAATATATACTTTCTGTAGTAATTTTTAAATTAATTAAAAAAATTTTATTGTCTTAAAATAATATTTAAAATGATTTATTTGTTACTTATTTAATACTTCTTCGAGATAATTTATATCATCGATTTCTTTGTGTATTTTCTTTGTATTTTTTGACATTTATTCTTTATATTATGAATGTTTAGAATATGCTGTCTGTCCTGCAAACAGATTTATAAGTCCTACCCGTTCGCGTTCGTGCACGCGGTCGATCCATCAGTTGTCGGTTTTTCGACATACATATGCATCAAAGGAAATGCGCGTGAATTTTTTTGCAGGTTTGGTCGGGATACAAAAGAAAAACGGCGAATGTGCGAACATGCTAAAATTCGTTGAAAAATTATTCCTATTTACTAATAATTATTGTTATGAGTATATACTTTTGGAATAATTTTTAAATTAAGTTTAATGCCAGTTTCAGCCCGATATCTCTTAATTATATCTCTTCTTCCTCATTTTTTCAAATTTTTGAAAAGGCCCTTGCTATGAAAACATTACATTTATTTAAATCAATTGGAATATCTCACTAAATATACAAGAAAGATTATGATTTAAACATTTGCATGAGCCATATGTGCACGAAGATCTTCAATTCATCTATCTTACCTGAATATACCCTAATTTGAAGTTGTGTGACAGAAGATCGGAAATTGATTTGATGCCACTTGCTTGGACCGACAATATGGACGTAATGAAACCAGCGTAAGCGTTGTAAATTACTAAAGCGAACATCAGGTTAAATAATAATATAGTCTTTCCCGTCGGGTTGCGAGGTGTTCGCGCAGAACGTGTATTTTAGAAGTTTTATAAAATTAACTTAAACACTTTACATAAAACATCTGATTCACTTTGTCCTACGAAGATGGAAAAAGTGCCAAATATATCTGGAGGATCTAATGCTTCCGGTGTTTGAATGTAATATATACTGGCTCGCAATAATACTCGGACAGTTTTAAAAGGATGATAACTTTTTTAAGACTGAACCATACGACTTGGATTTTTTGAGGCGTTAGATCAATTAGTTTATCGCCGGGAGAGACAAAGAAATTTTGAAAAAAATACTATTGTACAGAGTTGAAGAGAAAATACTAAAAGTATCTTGTTATCTTACTTATATTTTTTTGGTCTCACAAAATACAGGGTGGGTCGCCACATTTTGCCATCTAGATTTACGTCATTATTATCACGCATAGCAAACAATGTTTCAGATGAAGTTGAATGGTTTTGAGAGAGGCACATTCTGATGGTACATTTTTTTTGTAGGTGGACGTGTAAAGGACATATGAAGGTCATTAATGCTTTTTTTTGTTCACTGTTCGGCGCAGTGTTCGTCGAAATGTTCAGACTGTACGAAGCTTAAGTCCGAACCTTTGCCAATTACAAATATTATTAGCAATTAGCATTAGCATTTGTTAGTAACAAATATTATTTGTATACTAATCATGTGGAAATGCAAATAATTACCAAAAGATATACCATAAAAAGGTACAAAATTGTTGAAAATATAGTCCATACTTACTTGCAAAACTTTCATACTGGAAACAAATGTCTACAACTTACTTGAAACATATAAAAACTGTCACCGAATTTTAGCAACAAGACACGTACTACGAAAATCTATAACTATCGATAAAGTACAGCACTTCATGGGAGCCTGAATGATCAAAAAATATTAGTACATTCTCGCCCGTGTATTAAACTACAGCAAGCAATACAAATTCTACACTGCATGTAAAATTTTTCAAATTGACTTTGGCCAGCTGAATCGATGAAAAGGACCACTGTGCGCCGTTGAATTTGGCGGCTTCATAACGCGTCTCAATTTGGCAATTTTATAAGTCGTTTGAATTCGACGTGTTCGTAACGCGTCTCAATTTGGCGATTTTATAAGTCGTTTGAATTTACCGCTTTTATAGAACATCGGAGTCTGATGCTTTCATAGTGCGGTGGAGTTTGATGGCTTTATAGTATCTTTATACTTTACCGTATCTTCGAATTGGACGTCTTTAGAACGTGTTCGATTTTGAAGATTTTATGAGTTTCGAATTTAACGCTTTCGCAATGTGCATGAAATCAGCGCCTTTGTAATGCGTTTGAATTTGATATCTTTTTTAGACGGTTTAAATTAAGTGCCCGTATAACGTCTTTTACTTTGACGTCTTTATAATGAATTCGATTTTGAAGATTTCATGTGTTCCGCTTTTATATTGTGCTTGAAATCAGCATCTTTGTAATGTGTTTGAACGTGTTGTGTTCGTAGTCTGTTTAGATTTAGCGCCTTTATAATGTCCTTTAAATGGACGTCTTTATACTGGTCTTTGAATTCGACGTCTTTACAATTTCTTTGAATTTCACGGCTTCACAATGTGGTTGAATTTTGCGCTTTCATAATGTGTTTCGAATTCGGCGCCTTTCTAACGCGTTTAAATTTGATGTCTTCATAATGCGTTTCAATTTGACGTCTCTACAATTCCTTTAAATTCGTCGTTTTTCCAGTCTGTTTAACCCAAAAGCGGTACAGAGTTTAGTAGGACCTTCTTAAAATTCTGTATAAATTTTCCGCTATTCAGTATACAGGGTATCCCAAAATGTTGTATTACCTTGAACGGGATGATTCCTGAGGTCATTTGCAGTAACATTTTCCTTTGAGAAAATGTTCTCCACGGCTTTGCTAAAGAGTTATTAACAAAAAAACACGGTCCAATCAGAGCGCGGCTACAGTGGACGGATTCCGACTCGGCCAATGCCAACGTCACGCTAAACGGAATCTGCCGCTGTGCCGGAGTCCGTCTGCTTTCATCGCGCTCTGATTGGTCCGTGTTTTTCGTTAATAACTCCCTAGCCAAGCCACGGAGAATATTTGCGCAACAGAAAAAGCAGCTTCAAATGACCTCGGGAATCGCCCATTTCGAGGAAGTGCAACATTTTCGGGACACCCTGTATAATTTAAGACAAAATAATCCAAATGTTATGAAGGAGTTAGAGAAACTTAATATTTGCAATTGTCTTGGAATATTCGAAATGGTGTGGGGTTCATGAGAAATCAATCGTAAATTGTTTAAAATTGACACCCCTAAATGGGAATACCCCTTTGAAGTAAATTTTCGAGAAAGTTTTCGCACAAAGCCCAAGAAAGAAGTATAGCTTGAAAGTTGCATGATTTAAGCTAGAATAGCCAAAATTCTTGACTTCGTCCCGAAATATCGTGAGATTGTCGAGCTACTCGAGAGTGCATATAACTAGAAATACATCTTGCACGATGCAGCGAATGCACTCGAACCGAAACGTACCATACCTAATATATCGCCGTAGATATTGAAATCGGCGGAGACCTCTCGTTTGGTTCGTTTCCTACACGAACGGAGACACCCACGAGGCCGTAAAACGTATTAAATGGACGTCGTAACCGAGAAGATGTTCGGTCGAGACTGAATCTGTAAAAGTCAACGGCCTGGAAGGGAAACCGCGTTCGATTTGTTGCTCGAATTCGCTGCACGAGCTTGTTTCATTGTCGCGAGAGTGTCGACCGTGGACGAAATTGAAACGAAATCGTTCGATTCCCGGAATCTCACCAATGTTAGTTCGTGGGCTATCTGCACTTTCTTCTAGCGAAATCTTAAAACAATTTAGCCGAAGGAAGTCATAGACTCTCTGAATATGAAGCAGTGTACTAAGGCTTTAAACGACAAAGCGTAGAAAATTGTGTGTACATGCAAAATAATTCTCCGTCTGTAGACCAGATTCAAAACTTCCCAGTGTCTTCAGCAACGTCAGAATGCTGTACCAACGACAACAATTAAACAAGAAATCGCTCATAGTGTGTGTGTGTGTGTGTGTGTGTGTGTGTGTGTGTGTGTGTGTGTGTGTTCGCGCGAAACAACGCTGGAGCGCAAACAACGAATCAAGGCACGGATCGAAACCGAGATCCGCTTCCGGATCGAAGGGAGTCCGCGAAGGGTGGGTCGATCAGAATGCAAAGGTTTCAGGGATTTTGGTTTTCGGCGTAGAATCGCCGCGGCAGACGCTTATCGACCATTCCGACGAAGGTAATTCCCGACGCGCGCGTTCGAAAGCTTATCGAGGGCTTCGCTTATCGGGAATCTCCGGATGTCCGGGATAACGCGAGGCGAAGGGAGGCCGAACGAGGCAAAGCGAGGCACAGCGAGGCGAGTCAAGAAAACGCCAATAACTTTCAGCGTCGCTCTTAAAACGCCCCGTGACCTGTAACTGCGGGCAAAACGACAAAGCTTCGGTTATATTGCGCTTCCCCTCGCGAGTCCTTGGTTCAGATTTGATTCCCGCAAGAACTGTCGTAGCGCGTTCTATGGAAGGCTCGCGGGAACCTCGAATCGCGGGTGTTCCTCGTTTCCCGCGAGCAAATCGAGCAGCAAAAAGCAGAAGTCTGCCGGGCGCTCGCCTCTGTCCAAGTTCGTACGCCGGGCACGAATCTTGTTTACGTCATGTACGCTTTCCCTTCTGATATCGGTGATATTTGTCAGGGCACTGTTCCGAATGGAGAAGCGCTGCACGTAGGTATACGTGCGTCGTGTTTCGCCGAACGTTCGCTTGACACGGCTATTCCCTTCTACGTTTGCTGGATGTTACGCGCTGCAACCGGTTATACCTTGCTCGCGGACCTATTCTGTGACAGATATCCGGTGCGACTCTTCGCGAAATGCGAAATGTGGAACCGGTTTCTTTCGGCTCCGGATCAGGCAGCGTAACAAAGACGGTCTTCGTTTGCTGTAACCCTTGTTGAACATAGTTTCGTATACATCGAACCGATTAGGTAGTTGACCCGACAATATCCGATAATATGATCGCGACGCAATATCAGTGATCTTTCTACATTGAAATTAGATCCTTCGCAACTTCTGTAATGTCTAAACTGCCGGTTTTATGGATTTATAGCAAAACTGACCAAATATCTTTGTTGTTTCTAAAGATACGTAAAATATGGTAAGAACAAAGTTGAATGATACAATAGGGCTAACACGATGCCAAAGAAAATTTTATTTTTATGTCATCTTTGTAGAGATACCAAGGTCACCTTGACTTTTTTAAATGGAACCACCCTTTTTTAAACACCTACAATGATAGTCCTTTTCATTAGGAATACAGTGACAATAATTATTCCAAGGTCATTCAAGGTCACACACAGAGAAAACGTATAAAACTAAAACAACTTGACTAATGTCTTGTTTACGGACGAAGCAACATTCACTAATCATGGCTCAATTAATCTACGGAACGCCCATTATTGGTCTGTGGATAATCCGCACTGGCTGCGAGAAATTGATCGTCAAAGACATTGGAGCGTAAACGCGTGGTGTGGTATTTTGAACGATAAAGTAATTGAACCATATTTCGTTAACGGAATGATGACGGGACAGAAATACGCTCAATTTTTGTAAGAAGATCTGCCAATTTTGTTAGAAGATGTCCCTTTACAAAATCGCTATGATATGTGGTACCAACATCACGGTTGTCCTGCTCATTATGCACGAGTAGCAAGAGAAACGTTGGATTCTCGATTTCCAAACCGATGGATTGGACGAGGCGGAACTGTTTCATGGCCTGCACGTTCGCCTGATTTAAATCCACTGGATTTCTTTTTATGGGGTCTGCTAAAAGAGACCGCGTACATGGATGCTCCAACAACAGTTGAAGATATGCGTCAGCGTATCAGAGTTCAACATTCCTTCAGAGCTCGTTTACGTCAATGTATCGACGTAGACGGCCATCATTTCGAACATTTATAAAATACAGATATTCTGCTTCCATATTTTAGTTTTATACGTTTTTTCTGTCCTTGACCTTGAATGACCTTGGAATAATATAGTCACTGAATTCCTAATGAAAAGGACTATCATTGTAGGTGTTTAAAAAAGGGTGGTTCCATTTAAAAAAGTGAAGGTGACCTTGATATCTCTAAAAAAATGACATAATAACAAAATTTTCTTTTTGGCATCGTGTCAGCCCCATTATACCATTCAACTTTGTCCTTATCATATTTTACGTATCATTAGAAACAACAAAGATATTTGAGGTGCAAACGTTAGGTGACTCACCCTGTATATTCGTGAACAGCAGAACAAAATCTATAAGTGTGCGAAGTGTCAACACAACAAAAGGATTTGAGAATACCTGAAGAGAGAAAAAAATTTCTATTTGTTTCCTGCATCTCGCAAATAATGCAAACGATTTTTATTTTGTATGAAGATCCGAAGTCTAGCAATGACATGTGGTTTATAAAGCGCGTATTCTCGTTAATGTTATTAAATATTGTGTTCGTGTCGTAATACAATTTTTCTATCCATATTTCCCTTCAATTTACCCTGCAGAACTCTAAGGTTCCGACAACCCTTCGCGGACGATGATTTTCGAAAATACTAAAACTGCAGTACAGTGAATTCTCGATATATGTCAACAACACGGGTCTTGCCAACGTCGTGTATCGTCCAGGAGACATACCCGAACCGTGTTATGTTTACACTCCTCAGCCTCCGAGGCCTCTCGAGCTTTGTGGCCCTTTGCGGGATATACCCCGCGGTAGTGGGGATAATTTCGCGATGTTTATCATCCAGGCCTTGACGACATATATCGAGAATCACTGTATTATGATCAGGATGGAATGAGTTGGTTCTCGAAAAGATACCGGAGGTCACAGGATCAGTGAGCTCCGAAAAATCAGCGAGAAGCGGCACGCTAAACGAGACGGTACAAAGGAAAGACGATAACTGCGAGACTATAGAGAGAGATAGAGTCGTTTCCACTTTGAGAAAGCAGTCGGAAAGTGCGATAATCGCGGGAATAGTGGGTCGCGCGTGCCAGTATCGAAAAAAAGGATAGGACGCGCCAGTGGGAGAATAAAGGGAGTATAGTTTTATAAGCGTTCGGGAGGAGCGGCCACGGAATGGCGGATGTAAGGCGGTTACGGGGAATGGAGTGAAGCCGAGCCGGTATTGCATTAAAATTTCCATAATAGCGAACTCCGCTAACCTCCTCCCACTCCGCAGTTGCATTACCCAGCACTCTCTCTATCTCTCTCTCTCTCTCTCTCTCTCTCTCTCTCTCTCCCCCTCTCTCTCTTCCTTTTCAGGCTCGCTCGTGCTGTTCCGAGCACAAACACAGATGTATAATATATTTCCAGCGTTTACTTTCGTCGCGCAGCCCGCGAATTTCGGAGAAGAGTTACTGCTCCGTTTCCCGATGTTCTCCCTCCCATCCCAGGGCGTTTCGTAGCGCTTAATAACGCGCTGTGAAAATTCAAAGAACGTGGTAGAGGTATTATTATCCTCTGACCGACCCTCGAGATGATCCGAGCGGAACTGCGTTAACGTGCGTGCACGATTCACTGTTTCCTCCAATTGTTCTTCTCGAGAGCCTATTGTGCCCTTGTGAAAACTGCTCTTCAGACAGTGATGGTTTTGTTGTCGAGTGGAAACGCAGCATAACGCTGAAGGTAAAGAGACTGCGAACGACAGTCGGGAAAATTTGCTGTCAGCTGAAAAATTGAGAGCAAGCTAGAAAATTTTCGTTCTCCAGTATCCCCTTATCAACAATGCTTTCGCGATAGAATAGTGATAGGTTTGCTGTCGAGTGGAAACACAGCATAACGATGAGGGTAAAGAGACAGTGAATGACGGTCGGGAAAATTTGCTGTCAGCTGAAAAATTGAGAGCAAGCTAGAAAATTGTCGTTCTCCAGTGTCCCCTCGTGAAAAATGCTTTCGGGATAGAATAGTTATAGAGTTGCTATCACGTGGAAACGCAGCATAACCCAGAGAGTAAAGAGACTGCGGATGAAAGTCGGGAGAATTTGCTGTCAGCTAAAAAACTGAGAGCAAGCTAGAAAATTGTCGTTCTTCGGTGTCCCCTCGTGGAAAATAGTTTCGGGTTAGAATAGTGATAGAGTTGCTATCAAGTGGAAACGCAGCATAACCCAGAGAGTAAAGAGACTGCGGATGAAAGTCGGGAAAATTTTCTGTCAGCTAAAAAACTGAGAGCAAGCTAGAAAATTGTCGTTCTCCAGTGTCCCCTCGTGAAAAATGCTTTCGGGATAGAATGGTGATAGTGTTGCTGTCGAGTGGAAACGTAGCATAACGCAGAGGGTAAAGGGAAGAAGGAGACGACAGTCAGGGAAAAAATGGAGCGATTAAAGGCACGTTAGGCGTGCCCCGCGTTGACTGGCGCTTTAAATCGCGGTCATGAAATTTCCCTTTAGCCGCGCTCGAGAGCGGAGACCTCGGAAAGGAATAACCGAGCGTATGGATTAACTCGATCATAAATGATTGACGAGAATGTACGGCCACGAGCCGTCTTAACAACGTACCATCGACCGCGAGGTTTGCGCAGTAACACACAGCCCGATTTTCTTTGGCATACACGATCAAAGCGCACGATACCCTAGAAACTTTCAGTGAAAACACGATTTCAACGTCACTGAAGGAAGAATAGTACATAAATTAGCGAACAGGAAGTTGAAATACAGAGAACTTTTTCATTAATTCCGCTCATTTATACAGAAAGAACTTCAAAAGAAATTTCCCGTCTCCATTTCATTCTGATATTATGTGGAGTAGAATGGTGCACTGTCGTTTTACCGTCTCATGATTCGCTTTATAATTCGTGCGTCTCACGGTTAATGTAACTTTACAGTCCTGTGAAAATACGTTAAAAAATCTAGCAGGTGAGCTTGGACAAGAGAGATTTTGTTAAATGCGTTACACGAGCGACAGGAAGAAGAAATGTTAAGCTTAATTGCCGGAGAGGATTTACTCACGTGATGCCTGCACCGAGTATCATAGGGTCGGTCTATTCACATGCCATGATTATACTCATCAAATCGATCGGACGATCTTATTCCAGTCTGTGGACCATTTCACCTAATAGCCCGGTTAGATGGCTAATTTGGTCACGGCTTGCAATGTTAAACCAACGATATCTAAACCACTCCTGCGGCTTTGAAAATTTCTTTAATTAACTAAAATCACCGTGGATATCAACCACTTCATCTACAATGTTTCTTTAACGAATAACCCGAGATAAACCACACGGAATCAACCACTTGTAGTGCTGGAAACAGCAACTTCCGCATTGAAGGTATTGACAAAAGCGCTTCATGTAAAAATAATAAGTGAATAAAAATAAATATTTCACAAGCAATTATATCTGCACAATTTATATAAGCACAGAAACAATTTCAAAAAAACAATAAATAATACACAGAGGTTAAAAAAAACTTCCTGTCTCGTTTTTCTTCTATTATTCATCGAAATAATCTCCTGTACAAGGGACATGAAATAAAAGGTAAGATGCACAACAAAGTCCCACTAATTTCATCCTATTATGGCAATCTCCCTTTCTCCTCCCCTACTAAAGCGACAAACAGCCTCCAAACAGGCTCTCGCATTTCCCATTAACCGTTCTGATTTGCGAAAATCGTCTGCGGCTCGAATTCCCAGAACGGTTTCTGATTTTTCACGGTCCTTTGATTCCCAGTAACTTTGTCCGTCTGTCTCATGTAGTAGTCATTCGAACGGCATCCGATTCGATGCGAGGGGGTTGCGTTTCCCATCCCTCGAGCGCTTTTACACCAACAAGGGGGGTTGTTTGCGCGCGACTCTCTAATCCGTTCGCATCGCCGTAAAGACTGAAAGAGAACGCGTCGCATTCGGGACCGTTTCGTCCATTGTCCACAAACGTCCGAGACGAACGCGCTCTCCGGTTCGTTAGAGGACGTCCCCGTTCTCGCTTGAACGTCCCGGCTCGCGAGAATCCGCGCAAAAAATCTAACGAGCGTCCGTTTCCGCTCGACTCGGCCGCCGCGCCGTGGACGTAGTTTGATCCTTCGCCGAGGATATGTCCTCTTTTATTCTATCCTTTTCTGCCACATTTCTCGTTTGTTATAGAACATTACGGAGCCGCGAGGCGCGTCGCAACAAATTCCAGTAATAAATCAAAATGCCTGCGTTCCCGATTTCATTGCTCGAAAGGTGTTTAAGGGGGCCGGCAGGCATTTGGCCTTGACTGTCACGCTATGTTACGCTGTGCCTTTCTTCTAGACATTTTACGTCTTAAATAAGTAAGCAATCAATTAAAAATGCATACCACCTTGTTTGTACATGTCTTTGCTACGTCTGTATAGAGCCTTTTTTTCGATACGAACACTAAATCTCTCGAAATTAAGAGAATCTCTCAGCGGCAGCCATCTTGTGACGTCATACTTGCTTCAGAATTCGAATTTTCTGCCGAACATTACAAATTACTCCACGATGAGGTAGAAATTCGCAATTTGGGCTCTATACGGACGTAGATTGGACTTTTAGGAAACACAATTGACCACTTCTAAACTGCTCATTGCAATATTGAAGCGGTAGATTGAAAAGGTTTTGACCCTTGCATACGTATATGGATTTCAAACCATGCCGGCCCCCTTAAGTTCGATTTTTCTCCTGTACGTTCGCGACGTCCCACAGTGGGCCAAAAGCGCCAAAACGTGGCCAAAATGCAAAAAATAAATTTCACGTTAGGGGTATGACTCTTGCCGTTTTGGATTCTCAGGTAATGACTGTATAAGAAGCCAAAGGTAAAAAGGTCTTACTACCTATACCTGCTAAATGGTGGGAGTACAAATATCCCATACAGTCGTCTCGCAGTTTTCATGCAGTGAACTACGTTGTGAAAAAAAAGGTGTCAAGCTTACAATTTTACGGAAATTTAATTTTTTTTTTGTGCGTGTACGATGGATGCTGTTTCTGGAAGCAAGTACTATACATAATAATAACATTGGATTTATATTAATTAGTGTTTGGAATGTATGAAGTGAACGATATAACTTAGTGGACAGATTTTACAAATGTATACTAAAAGTTGTATATTCCACAATATTCCACGGAGATTCTTGTCGAGTCTTGTAGTAGATATTATTATTTAACATTATTTTGAAAAATTAGCTGCCCAAAACTGCCCCTTTCGTAATGCGATCCATTTTTGTGACGCAGAGGTAGTCATGGTACTAGTTACAAGCATGTTTTCTCGAGAAATTTAGAAGTTATAATAAAATTTGTTAAATAAGCATTGTATGGTTCCACTTATAGAATTTTCTGATACAACAATTGTTTTTAACAATAATGTTTTTATTGTTTAAAAAAATTTTATTTTTGTTTTTTGTAATTTTGACATCAGATTCATATTCGCCGGCCCGAAAAATATGGGAATACTAATTTTCAAGAAAGTCCAATAATTTTTTTGGTTATGCATCCGCCATATTGAATCCGCCATTTTGTTTTTTGTAATTTTGTATTAGATTCATATTCGCCGGCCCGAAAAATATGGGAATACTAATTTTCAAGAAAGTCCAATAATTTTTTTGGTTATGCATCCGCCATATTGAATCCGCCATTTTGTTTTTTATCATTTTGACATCAGATGTATAATCAGCGACCCGAGAAACCTATAAGTATCAATTTTGAACTAAATTGAAGTACTCCTTCCTATTTTGGCCACGTTTTGACACTTTTGGCCCACTGTGCGTCCGTTTCCGGACGTTCATTTCACTTCTGTTCACTTATTGCTAGATTGCGAATTTTTCTGCGCCATTTACAGATTACGAGACATTAGAGCAATTTTAAAATGATTATATCTTCAGCCTATGGAACATATCAATAAAGAAAATAACTCTATTCCATTGCTGTTTGTTGGAATTCGGGTAGATAATTTTTATTTTTCATGAAGAAGTCTACTTCTGATGTTATCGATAGACTACGGATTTTATGCATTTTGAAAAATAATAATGGCAAACAAATAACGGATGAAATTTAAAACAGGAAAAATATTAGTATTTCATAATCATTGAAAAATGAATGAACCTTTTATTTGGCTTCTATATTTTGTAACTGGTGCTGAGAATTTTCCATTAATATCCGCGGTTCCGTAGTAATCACATACAACGAAACTAATTTGATTTTATTTACGTAAATTATAAAATCTTCGTCACAAATGTATGAACCAAATCATCGCCAAAGGATTAAATATCACAGACGAAAATTTTCAACAAGTATTCAACGCTCCTATAATCTTGCACGTCAGCGTATATACGAAAACTGTAAAGTTTCCAAGTTAGTTTAAAGTTTGGGGTTTAAAGTCACGGTCAAATTGTAAACTTTCAACAGAGATCCTGTTAAACAAACGGCAACGTCCCAGCACCCGTTGTTCTCGATTCTCGTGTCTTAGTTCACAGAACCTCTCGGTGTTCTTTCGAACCAGAAGTCTGGCGTCGCGGAAAATTGCTACCGGACACGTACCGATACGTTCCGATATGTTTCCGTACGTGACCGGCAGCTAGAGCTAACGCTTAACTCGTTCCTCGAACGAGGGTGACTCTTTTAATATCGATAAAGCCAACTTCTTATCGTTCGATGCTCTCGCACATGAACCACGGAGAGAATTGCTCGTCGCTGCTGCAGGTTTTCGGTGCTCGGCCAATAACGGAAGTGCTCGTATGTACACACACGAAACTGTCAGTCGCAACAGACTCGATGCACCACGAGCTGCATCTGTCAGTCGGGTTACGCTCGCCCGCAGCCTGCACCGTGCGTGCACGCGTTGCGCGAATTTTTCCGAATCTTTGTCGAGCCCACTGTATTTTACAGAGCCCGATCGATTCTGTGCGTGGCTGCAACAATGTACAGTAATGAATAAATGCAATCCTCCTGCAATCCTTCCTCTGTGGATATCAATTTTTGTTAATTAATTATTGGAGCCACAGTATGAATAAGGAATCATAGGGACTGATCATGACAATCGAAAGGGATTAATAAGGATCATTTAAGAACCTTATTCAAACATAACTCTTTACACTGGATGCAATTTTAATTCCAAAACCAGAACATTTCTTTCAACCCAGAACATTTTCACTTTACGTAATCTTTTTCACATTATGCACATAAAATTGAACCTGTTTTCTCATGCAACGCTTTACAGAATACATACGAATTTGATAATATGAAAAGTGTTTTGAATAATGGTATGGCAATTTTTACTCAGAGTCGTCATTCGAGTGGAAACAGTAACATAATAAATAGAAGATCTTTCTGTATACAATATTCTCTTGTATACCGCTTATTCATTTTTCCCATTTTGAAACACAAATATTCTTTCTTGTCGCATTTTGAACTCTTACGAAACGGTGTAGTAGAACGGGGAGGTTATGAAAGGACTGTTGTACCAAAACTCAATGAAGTCCCTGAACGATCATAAAGCGAATTCAGACGTACACAATACAGAGTCAATACAAGATTCATTAAATAAGGCCAGAACAGACGGCCACGCTTAAAGGGATAAAATAAGTAGAACTTACCAGGACGATCGAAGGCAAACGCGTGTCGCAGTTGGCCGAGAAGGTCCCAGCAATCTGGTAATTAAAATAGCCGGTGTATTTGCGACCGCTAAGGGGAAACAGCTGACGAGGAGAGCCAGTAACAGGGCACGGAACAAGGGGGAGGGGGAGAGAAACGGGATTCTCCCAAATGCGTCATTCTAATTTCGCTATTCTCTCGCCGCGGTTAAACGCACGGTCGGTCTGTCTGCCAATTATCGTCGGAATCTCGGCGAGAAGGAACCGACGTGGATACACGTCCGTGTACACGTACGTCGCTGCTCTCTGGAAACAGGAGGACACACGTTCTTCTATATCTGTGTGTGCGTGCTCGTTCCGTCTGGTTCCCCGGGTAAAGTCGAGATCGAAAGCGCGCGAGAGCACCGAGCGCGCACGATCGCTTTTGCGACCCCGGGAGCCTAGAACCGGGAAATTAGCTGTTCCCACGATAAATTGGAGTTTCTGATTTTCGTTTTGCGGTCGTCAACGTCACGTCCCGGCCGGCCGTCCCTTCTTCCGTATCGTCTCGCATCACTCTGCTTCGCTCCATTCTGCTCCGCTTCGCTTTGCTCCGCTCTGCTCCATTCTCCGAGCTTCATTCTCTTCTGGTTTGCTCTGCTGTTCTGTGCTTCATCTGCTGTGATACATTCTGCTGTGCTTTATTCTTCTATGCTTCATTCTGCTGTGCTTTATTTTCCTATGCTTCATTCTGCTCTGTTCTGGTTCATTCTGCTGTGCTGCATTTTGCTGCGCTTCGTCTGTTGTGCTGCTTTTTGCTGTGCTTCATCTGCTTTGCTGTAATCTGCTGTGCTGCATTCCGCTGTGCTGCATTTTGCTGTGCATTATTCTCCTATGACTCGGTCTGCTGTGCTGCATTCTGCTATGTTTCATTTGCTGTGCTTCATTCTGTTGTGCTTTATTTTTCTATGCTTCCTTCAACTCTGTTCTGGTTCATTCTGCTGTGCTCCATCTGCTGTGCTGCATTTTGCAGTGCTTTATTCTCCTATGCTTCATTGTGGTGTGCTTCATTCTGCTCTGTTCTGCTGCATTTTGCTGTGCTTTATCTGTTGTGCTTCATCTACTGTGCTGGATTTTGCTGTGCTTTATTCTCCTATGCTTCATTCTGCTTTGTCCTGCTTGATTCTGCTGTGCTACACTCTGCTGTGTTACACTCTGCTGTGCTGCATTCTGCTGTGCTTTATTTTGTTCTGACTCATTCTGCTGTGCTGAATTCTGATCTGGTCTCTTCTATTTGTAAGGAATTCGAGCGACCGCGACCCATGTGGGCCGCAACCATAGGCCGGCCAAGGGCGCAGTTTATGATTACGGTGCGGACGTGACTTCAGGCTATTTTTGAGATTTAGCGGAACTTTATGTTTTATGATGATTTATTAGAGACTTCGTATTTTAGCTAAAGGTCTCAATAGCCGTTGACGTACCGTAAGACATCTGCGGACCAAATGCGTAACGTTAAGGGCCCTAGGTAGGCGACGAGGATTCGGGGCGAGGGTACCCTAATAAACTGGTCGGTTTCCCTCACCCTGTCGCCTCTCGGAGGGCGTACTTTAGAATTAAGACACCCGTGATTGGCTTCCGAAATGTAACCGCCTTCACTGCAAAAACAGTTAAAAGTGTAGAGCGGAGGAGAAGCCAACGTTGTCGTAGCGCGCACGAGGGTAACCTCTAGTCCTTGTATTTTTCCGAAATAAACGTGTTTATCGCATTCTAAGATCCTCGACATCCTTACATATTGTTCTGTGCTTCATTCTGCTGGGGTTCATTTTGTTGTGTTTCATTGTGTTCTGCTTCATTCTGCTCTGCTCAGATGCTCAGAAGAAGCGAAGCTCAGAAAGAGATGAGTTCAAAAACAGAGAAGCTCAGGAAGGGGGGAACTCAAAAACAGAGAAGCTCTAAAAGGAGGAAGCAGAGAATGCAGGCTGCTGTGTAAAAGAGAAGTTCTGATAGATAGAAGCTCAAAAGGAAGGAAGCACAGATGGAAAGAGGAGTTACTGCATAGGATAGTTGCTCGACTCTGAGCAGGCAATGCAGCTCGGATGTGCAACGTGCAACCTGCAGCGCGCGACCTATTTACCAATTTCTGATAAATCGAGTTTCGTGCCCGTTTCCTCCCAATTCGGATCGTGTCTCTGTTTGGCACGTACGTCCGCCTGCCAGTGGCTCGTTCGTGACCGTTTTCGATCGACAAGCAAACCGAGAAGCCCGGTTTTCACAGGAATTTTCCATCCGTTTCTTCTGCGAGCTCGTTTCGAATAATACCCGACCCCCAAAGTTTAATATCCGCTCGCCAAGATTCGGTCGACCGCCTGAAAAATTCCAGAAATTCCGCGCTACGCCGGCCTCGCGGTTTCGCTCCACGGCCTCGTTCGATTACGCGCTCGATTTCGCACACGATCGATACCACGCAACGTGAACTGCTACGTTTTCGAAGGTTTCACGACGATAGAATGTGGCTTGTGTACACAGAATCGACGGAATTCGATTGACTTTGTCTCTTCTGTGGGCAACCAGCTACCCAAAGTACTCATTTACAATGTTTTCATTAATGATTTCTAATTTTCAGAATAGACCGCACAATTAGTTTAAATGGTCCATACTATGAGCACTGTTACTATTGAATTTAAATAAGTATCAAAATTAGGAGATTCTCTTCGTTATTTGTCTGTTCATTTTGGTTCATGTATACGTTTCCTTGCATTTTTCAAATCTGCACATGCCATAAACGCACAGAGACCCGTAGTGTAGTGATTACAGATCAGTGTATAATCTTGTTTTACAAAGAACGTAGGTTCATTCGATCAATCGAAAAATAAAATAGAAAACGCCATGAATAAACCAAATGGAAAAATGCAACGACTTCGTGGCCGACATAACAGATACTTGTACCAATTTCGAACCGCTAAGCCCTGATTAGGGGCTGCAGTATGACACAGGGGCGGGATAGAGAACCGCCTGTCACGCGAGGACGTATTATCTCGTCCACCGTTCGCCGCGCATCTGCGATCTATGGATTAGGAAATTGAATTTTCGATTTGCAGTCCCGCCGGGTCAGTAACGGGCCACAAATAAAAGCTCGGACCGATCGGATTTCCGAGTACACGGTCCAGTTTCCGTTCCGACGAGCAATCGTCGGGGATTCTGACCGGGACGGGATTCGTCGCGATACGTTGCGCGCCTCGCAATTAATGTTCGATCGTGCCTATCGCGCGGCGAACACGCGCTAAACTCTCTGCCGAACCGAAAGGTTCGCGTGCTCTCTCCACGCTGCTGCTCCGTGTCAAGCTGATCGCTAGTTACCGATGCGCCGCGTATACAAGATTGCCAATATCGGCCCGGATCCGATATATCGGCTGCGAGGAAAACGCAATTTTGCCTTCGTCTCGCGATTTTACGTCGAAACCCGTTGTCCGATCGGTATCTGCGAACGAACCGGCCTCCGGGAACGCGGTATCGTGCGATTACAAAATCGTTTGGATCGTTTTGGCACACCGACTGGGTCTGAAGAGTAATGAGATTGATGCTGTGTCTCTTTCTTTTCAGGAAAAGTTCAGCCACATGTTAACGTTGTTCTGGTTTTAGTGGTCCTCTAGGAGAGTAAGGGAAAAATCGTTGTCTTTATGTTTGCAGCGAGATTGTGGTGCTTCGCAAGTTTATGCGATGTGCAGCTGTGAAAATATATATGAAGATGTTTGTATTCACCCTTTTGAGAACGAACGTCGACACGCATTTAGTCTTAAGTCGGGAATATACCGGGTGATTCACGAGAAACAGGCCACCTAAATGGCTGCGTTAGGCTTAGAGATAGTAGAAAATGTTAGAGAGAAAAGTTGTACCGATTGGTTGTTGGACCTGTTGGTTCCTATTGTAGTCACTTTCAAGGTCTTTTGAAGGTCATAGATAATTTTTATATAGCACCGTATATTTTTAACTTCACGGTGTTGTAGCTGATGTCAAGACGAGTTCAATGATGTGGTACACGATGACCTTCAAGTGACCTTGGACTGATTAATAGATATAGTTTGACTACTCCGTTTGATCAACGGAAATTTCATTTCTACAACCATTAGGTCTCATAACACGTATACGGTTAACGGAAAGTGATCTCTGAGCATACGCAAACAAGATTATCAACAAAATACAGGTATGTATGCCGAGTCAGTAATGGTCATCGAATTATTGCGAGTGTATCAATTTATCGATCGTTTAACAATGCGTTACTCGAAGGAGAAAAAGACCGGTCTTATTTCTTTCATTTGACTACATCAGAGAACATGCAAAAAAGAATAATTAGATCTTGTAGATCAATTCCAACAGAGACAATTGAAAGTACAATTGATTGCCTTGTAAAACGTGTAAATGTTCGTGTTACTGCTCAAGGTCATAATTTCGAACATTTAATTTAATTCAAATGAAATGGTTGCACATTTTGAAGTTATCATTGCTTTATCATAAATTTTCTAGTTCAAGGGGACTTGAAGGTTATAGTGTACCACATCATTCAACTCGTCTTGAAATCAGCTACAACACCGTGAAGTTGAAAATATACGGTGCTATTTAAAAATGACCTTCAAAAGACCTTGAAAACGACTACAATCGGAACCTTTTGTTTAGTCACTATATTTGCCCCCTTTAACGGTACAACTTTTCTCTCGAACATTTTCTTCTATCTCTAAGCCTAACGGAGCTATTTAGGTGGCCTGTTTCTCGTGAACCACCCGGTATAATTTGATTACGTACATAACAAGAGAACAATATTTTGCAGTATTTCATTTTTCTCAAGAATATACAAAATCTGCAGCCTAACCATAACAAATGGATAAATAAATGCATAAAATCTGCAATCTATAAATTCCCGAAGTTGCGAATATATAATTTAATTATGTAGCAAGAGATCAATATACACTACCGCTCAAAATTATGCCGACACTTGTGAAATATGTGTTAGCATTACATAAAAGTTATTTCAGTGCCTAAAATAGTGACTAAGATCGATTTTTATTAGTTTCTTATGAAATATCTAACGTGTTAAATTAAAAGTTACGTATGTGGAACTTACCAATACTACACTTAAATTAAATACGAGATTCATCGACATATCCACTGCATAATGTCCGGATACTTTTGAGCGGTAGTGTATATATTGTGTACTGTTTTATTTTTCTCACGAACATATAAAATCTGCAACCTAAAAATAACAAATGGATAAATAAATGCACAAAATCTGCAGTCTATAAATTCCCGAAGTTGCGAATATATAATTTAATTATGTAACAGGAGATCAATATACATATTGAGTAATGTTTCATTTTTCTCATGAACATATAAAATCTGCAACCTGACCATGACAAATGGATAAATAAATGCCCAAAATCTGCAGTTTATAACTCCTGAATAATAATATAACGAGATATCAATACACGATATCGTGTACCGTATCATTTTTCCCATAAATACTCAAAATCTCCAGTCTACGAAGCGTTGCAAACAATTTATGCATTAAATCGCATCTATTAGGTATCTCTTTGCCGTATATCAAGATCAAGAATATATTGTGCGGACACACGGGTTCCCCGGTTGTGGAAAGGTTAAGGAAAATTGAATAGTTGTTTGCTCGATTTCGCGCCAGTGGTTCATATCTTTCGCATCGTATATACCGAAATCGCCGCGATCAAAGTCCCGTGCAATTTTTCGTTCTAAACCTCGATCGAGTATGTATATACATATATCCTGGCGCTCGCGGTGTCCGAACTGTAATAAAAGTTCGAATAAATATCTCCCGTCGTTCGATACATATCGAGAACAGGCGAGAACAGGCGAGAGAGAGAGAGAGAGAGAGAGAGAGAGGGGGGAGGGGGTTGAGGGAATTTTTATGGAAAAAGGAAGATAAACGATTTCGAAAAATTTCAACGAATCGGTGAACGGGCGACATTAAAAATGATAGAGAACGCTCTCCCGTTGACCGCGTTCACCTAACAGCATAAAATATTTTCCATCGTTCCGGCGAGCGAACGAGTTCGCGCGCGAGCTCCCGTGCGACTATAAATAATGGTCGTGCTGTTCTTTCGATGGCAATTGTCACCGATATCGATGTCGACTCGAAACTGCTAGAAAATATTGAAATATCGGGACTCTTCGGGACGCGCACGCTTGTATCGGCCGGCCGCGCTGTGTTTCGTATGCGATGCGATTCGACTCGGTTTGTCGCGTGCCACGGGACACGGTGACGAGGCAAGGCAAGGCGAGGCGAGGCGAGGCAACGTTGAAACAAAGCGAGGACGAGTATGGTGCTATAGTGACTCTACCGGCTACTTTATCGAGCCGTATTTCGAGTCGGAGTGGTTTCAGAGCCGAGGCGAAACGACCCGGCCGGCCGGATCGTTAAAACCATCGGCAAGGTAAGAAGCCGCGAGAAATATTGCGCGAGTGCGCGCGCGGACTCGAAACCGCGGGGTTAATCCAAGAGACAGAGAGGGAGAGAGAGAGAACTAGAAAGAAAAGCCTAGAAACAAGGAAGTAGAAAAAGCGAAGCCTAAAGACAGAAAAGTAGAGAGAGAGAGAGAGAGAGAGAGAGAGAGAGAGAGAGAGAGAGAGAGAGAGAAGCATAGGGTCACAGAACTAGAGAGAGAAACCTAGAGACAGCAGAGAGAAGCTCAAATAGGAATAAACTGAGAAAGGAGAGAGCTCGGAAAGGAAGGAGCTCGGAAAGGAAGGAGCTCAGAAAGAACGAAGCTCAGAAAGAACGAAGCTCGGGAAGAGCGAAGTTGGGAGAGAGAGAGAGAGATTGAGAGAAAAGCAGAGATCGGTCCCAAGAGAGAATCCGAGAAAGAGAACCCGAAAGAGAAGGTTGGAGAGAAAAGTAGATAGATATCCAGAAAGAGAGAAGTCCGGAAAGGGAGAAGTAGGGAGAGAGGTCCAGAATGAGAGAAGTCCAGAGTGCGAGGGAGGGATGAGGAGAGAGTGTGACTGGCAACGAACGAGGCAGGAAGGGCGACATTAAACTCGAAAGCTGCGTGTAGTGTCGCTCGGCGAGGAAACGAGAACCAAAGTTCCGCCAGTCAAGGAACCAAGAGGAGAGAAAGAAGAAATCAACGTCGACGACTCGAAACTTTCCTTCTTACCAACTTTTAACGAGGCCATGCCGGACGACTTTTTACCTCCATCCTATAATCGCCGAAACGAATAGACCGGTCGAAAGTCGCGGACCACAGTCTGAAACGATCGAGATACGATCATCAGTGAAGCACCTCTTCTCGTTTCTTACCAGCGATACTTTTCAACTTGGTTATTTCCACGCATCATAATTTAATTACACAGAATTAAAGTACCGATATAAAATTGAATTCCCGCACTGGCGTGTTCAACGCATTAATGATCCGAGAAGATCGCAAGAAGATAAAAAGAGCACTCGGTATCAACGTAACGATTCAATTTTTATTTCATTAGCGCATAAACTGCTTTATATGGAATTTCTTCGACGACCGAGTTTACCAGTCGACATTTGTTGGCTGAAGTGCTTGATCAATGTAAGCAATGACGTGTTCTGTATATGATGTATGATCGATGTGTGCAGCACAATGAATGTTGTAATGTATGTAAGAGTTATTGTCTATTGTCATTCCTTCCTTTGTCTTCATGAAATGTTGTTCGTATTTATATTTGTTCCATAAAATACATTTGTCAGTAGTTATTGCGTAAATATTCTGCGTCAATTCTGTCAACATTCTAGTTTATAGAGCCTACGGAGTCCGTAACGTGAAATTGGTGGCATAATCGCTAAAAAGAAAGTGTACAACCTCGAGGAACAATTAGCGCATAATCTCTTATATTTAAGCTCCGGATCCGGTCACGTAGTTCCATTCCGTCCCGTTCGTTGATTAAACGCGACGGAAGAGAGTGTCGTTGGTGGCCCGTTTAACGGTGAGCTTCGGTGAGCAAACGTTTTCAGAAAATATCGTAAATTGCGGGATCGGAGGAAGACAAACGATTCGAGCGCCTCAACGTCGGAACAAGGTTCCACAGGGTGGACGGTAATTCCTGGTAATGCAACGGGCCAAACAGCGATTACGTTCGCCGGGGAGACGTAGTAAAAGAGAACGGAAAATATCGCGGGAGAAGGAAAGTTTCCGGGCGTTCATGAAACGCGATATTCTCTTCCTCTTCTTCTTCCTCCTCCTGTTCTTCTTAATCGCAACCTAATTGCGCCAAAGCGGGGAGACTCGATTCGTTTACGTTCGAGATTACGCGATGCTGTTTCGGCCGATCCCGCAACATCGCGATTTTATTGGGCTCATACGAAATTAATGGGAATATTGGAGTCATACCGATATTAAATGAAATCCACTGGGGAAATGTCAATTAATTACTAACTCCGCCCACTTTAACAAACATTTCCTGCAAGTCAATAAATAAAGATGTCTTTAATTTGGTATCTACCCAGTATGTATATTGACTCTGTTTCGATCGGGATTTTTAAAATCGATCGGAACTTTTGAAAATATTACAAATAATTCTCTGAAAGGTTTAGATTGTACAATAACGTCTCACACATCAGGGAAAAAAACAATACCGTGTGAAGGTGAATTGTTAAATCGAATTCACAAACTTCGAGTTAAATCGAAATTTACAACGAACGTGAATTATTATTAAATCATTTAACCCATTAACGCACCAATTAAAAAATCAAAAGCGGTCGTTTTCCCGCCAATTTCTTTTATTCTCTATTTTCTTAAAATACAAAGGAACATTAACAAATCTAGAAAAAAAACACAAAAAAATGTTGTTTTATATAACAACATAAATGTTGTGTTTATATAGAAAACCAAAATTGCAGGTCTCTCGAGTTAACTCGGGCGCGCGGAAAAAAATCGTTTTCTTAAACCCGACTTAACTCGGGCGAGTGCGCTAATAATTGTTTAATAGCAACGTTCGTCCCGGTGGTATTTGTACTTGTACCAGTCTATTGAATGTAAGGTATCCTTTCATAAAAGATTCTAACAAATGAAAGTAAACCTGACGTCATGATCAGACAATAAAAAAAAATAGACACCTACTAAACATGAGCATCTAACTTGTGTAGGAACATTCTCAGATTAATACTGTATTGTATGCTAATTTAGCGATCTACAGTCATTTCTCTATATATGTCCCTACGACCTGCGTGATAAACGTCGCAGAATTATCCCCACTACCGCAGGGTATACCCCGTGACTGTTCACGAAACTCGAGACGATACATGACGCTGGCAAGACCTGTGTTGTTGACATAAATCGAGAATTCACTGTACAGGGTGTCTAAAAAGTAATAGTCATCCGTCCTAGAGGTGCGTCTACACGTCTGGATCGGTGGACATTTGTCAAAGAAACTTGCCGCAAAATTGATTATAAGAAAAGAAAATTGTTGTTAAAGTTTTTTTACATCAACAGCTTCTATACATCGAGAAAAGAAATAAACTGTTAAAGTTTCTGCAAAATTTGATTGTGAGGAGTTATACGTAGAGTGAAAAGCCTACTACTACAGTCCACCTGATCGTGTCGATGAGACCGAACATAATCGTGTGCGTGTCTCGAGACAAACGAAATTTAAAGGAACATTATGTTCCGTCTCATCGACACGGTCAGGTAGTCTGTAGTAGTAGGCTTTTTACTATGTATACGTATAACTCCACACAATCAAATTTTGCAGAAACTTTAACAGTTTATATCTCGATAACTATTTGTTTGCGACATATGATTCCTTCCAAACTTTTTCTTTTCTCGATGTATAGAAGCTGTTGATGTAAAAAAACTTTAACAACAATTTTCTTTTCCTATAAACAATTTTGCGGCAAGTTTCGTTGACAAACCGATCCAGAGGTGTAGCTTCATCCCTAGGACGGATGACCATTACTTTTTATACGCCCTGTACATATAATATATTGTCTTCGTATACCAGCTAATAAAAGAGTCTGACATCTTTTCAAATTGCAATCCGTACTGACTCACCTTTGCACATCCTGTTACAGTAATAATGGACTATTTTACGGACACGGCGAACGTTTGCAGTAACCGGGTCACGTAGAGTAGCTGGTCGCGATTTTCCTAGCTGGCAGCCATAATGGGTCCGATCACCGGACATCCTGTGCCTGATCAGTCTACCATAGTGAATGTCCAGCATTCGGAAGAGGCTTGTCGCATTCCCATCGCTAACGAGGGAGGATCTTCTTCGAGATCTTGAAATTTCGTGCCGGTTAATCGTTGTCCGTTCCCGGTTCCCGGTTCCAGCGAACCGAGAGACTCGAGGGAGAGAGAAATTGGCGAATTGGGAATAATCGCGATTGCGACGCGCACAATCGAGTATGTATGGCTCGGAAACGGTTCCGGGATGTCAAGCTCGAGGTAGAAACGCTTGTTTTATGCATGATTCCGGGGTGAAGCGCGGTCGTTCGAAAAGCCGAGAAGACGTCGCGCGTTGATGGCAACGGAAACGAAAGGTAGATACTCAAGAGAGAGAGAGAGAGAGAGAGAGATTCTACTGGTTGGCCGGCATGTTACGCGAGTATGCGACTGACAGTACTCTCGAGCGAGTAAACAGGATGAAAAGCTCTTTTCGACGTGACGTTGCTTCCCTTTGACCGTTTTCGGGAACTCGACGATGTTCCGCATCCAGTCGAACCGAAAGACGGCTTTCTTTGTCGTCTGTTCTAGGAGCTTCCGACGAGAGACGACGCTGGACGTCGCGACGCACAATGGTCGATCCAGCTGCACGGAAATCCCTCAGCATGCAAATGACCCGTCAAATGTTCGTTTTCACTTTGCGAATCGTCTCGTGTTCCCAGCAGAAAATCAAATGTTTGAGTACCGAGAGCTAACTTCTTTCAACCTGTTCACGGACCAGTTAAACGAGATTCGATGTGACCAAAGGCACCATTTATTATATAACACTAAAATTAATTTTTAATCAAATATGTAATTAATAATTTAAGTAATTTTTATTAATTATGGATTAATTTTTACTGTAGTATATTGGAGGAAAATTTCTTTTTTTTTTTTAGGACGAAAAGATGTAGGAATATTTATGGAATAATCACTAAACTGCGGATTGTACGTATTTATAGCAAAAACGATGAAATTTTAGATTGTAGGAAAATGTAAAAAATTTAAAGACGTCACTGTATTATTTTTCATTTATTAAAATTATTCACGGAAGAAGTTTCTATTTATTCCGGTCATGCAGACAATTTTTATTTTGCATAAAGAACCTCGGTTTAATTATTATTTTTATTTTTTTTTTTATTTTCTGGAGGTTGTAATTGAGTAATCGGTGTGTTAACTTATCATTTCTGTAAGCTTATAAATTTTCGTATAAATTCAAAACAAACGTGTTCCAAGTAATCCTTGGTATTAATATGAAACAATAGTTTATTTCCAATAATATTGCATGTGAAACGCATGACGCACCCGAGGCAATTAACAGTTGACTGTTTTAATGTAAAATCGTTGATTTATGCAAGATAGTTCTAAAAATTCGATCACGTGGTATATTCATGTGAGATTCACACCTAGGAAATTTTGTTAACTATTTATTGGATGGACGTTGCAAATGATCAGCGTTTAATATTTACTGGATTGCAATGAATTGATATTATAGAGGACAGATGATGTTATTTTATTGACATTTCCCGTTCTATTTTCGCACAAACTGCTGGTAACATCCGAGCAAATGGGACGCCCAAAGAAACGCGCTTAAAACGTGCTGCTCTTGACATCTTTTTTGTCTGTGAACCTGCCAGGTTTTATCCAGAGGGAATTTCTCAAGCCGTTGACAGGTAGCAGCAGGTTGCAAACTAACCAATTAACTTCTGTGTTTTATTCTTATCGTTTTACCGACAACTTCTTGTGCGTAGCACTGAAAGCAGGATCAAAATGTCTGGTTTCAATTTCCTTAGACATAAGAATTAAAAAAATTAACGTACAAAGATCTCACTTAATTTTTATCGTGCATCTAATGGGTCAATGCAATTCAATACGTCGACGATCATCCTCAAACGGTTATACTTTAGATTCACTTCCAATAATTAATTTTCACTACACGTGTAATGAGATCAATGTAATTCAATATGTTAACGATTATCCTCGAAGGCTTATAGTTCAGACACACTACCAATAATTAATATTCGCTATAGATTTAGTAGGATTAGCGGAATTCAATATGTCAACGATCATTCTCAAAGGATTATACTTTAGACTCACTGGAAATTTTAATCTCTCCAATAATTCTACACTTTCAAACTTGGCATGCTTTATCACGAAGGAAATTTTTTAACTGATTGTCAAACGGTAGCAGATTGCAGACTAATTAACTACTGTACAACAAACTCGGTATTCTATTAATATTTTCAAAAATTTTGCGTCAAGCTAGCATCACCCTAACTTTCTTTTTACCGTGCTCCTCACGGTTCCGCTTCGACTTCCGCAAACGTCGCGTCGGTACGGTTAATTGATCGAGCGGCCAGAGGAGACGATCCCATACGATGTCAGGGTCTTTCAGGTTCTATCTCCTTGCTGGAGTTGTGCAGTATGTCCCAGAGTTCGATCCTAACTCTGCACCGAAGCCTCTGCTGCGTCGCTAACACGCGATGCTGTCGTAACTTTCGTCGAATTTACATGCGACGACCATTCGAGGTCCGAGGTTTACGAATAACTGCAGACAACCCCCCTGTGATCTGTCGACTCGCGAGAGTCGGGCCGATTAGGCCAACGATCGATCCTTGCACATTTCAATTTGATAGAGATCTGAATCTGCTTCGTAGAAAATGCTACGAAAAATTGTAAATAATTGTTCAATTATCAACGCTCATTGTTTCGTTGGCGCATTTTACAATGCGCTGTGCATTGCTTAGCAAATTTTGAGAATTAAATGAAGTTATGGTTAGACCACGGATTTCATGCATTTATGAGAAAAATGAGTAGGTGTAATTTAAAACAGTAAAGACAATAGAGAAATATAGAAATATTACTTTCCACCTATTAAACGTATCAAGAAAGAAAACAAATTTCTATTTCACTCTAGTTTGCCACAATTCAGGTAAAAAATTTGTGTTTTGCAGAAAGATCCGCTGTATAACTATTAAGAGTAGAAACAACTTTCTATTTCACTTTGATAGATTGAAACATCACAAGATTTCTACTTTGCATTCAGATCCGCAGTTTAGTTGTGATTAATATTAAATTCTGGAAGAGTCATACAATTTGATAGTTCAGTACGCTTGCATTTCCGGTGAGCATAATTCGTTCCCATTCGTCTTCCATTAAAACCATTAATTTTTTCAGGAATTATTTGTTCGTTTTGGTTACAAGCGCCAACAAAAATGCAAGGAACGCGCGATTTTGGCAAAAACGCATTGATGAAAATCGCATCGAATGGTGTGTACATTTCTCAGCGAGTTGCCAAGGCCGCAGCCGCGCGCAACGTGCGCGTATTTCGCGTTTCCTGTTCCCCGTTGCGAGAATAGTAATGGGAATTGTCTGGTTCGACGCGCGAAAGTTCGAAGATTGACTGCAAATGGGCTAGACGGATTAATTAACGTCGATGGATGTTGCGAATTGAGTTGTTAACGCGGATCGGGACACACGCGTCGCGTGTCCAATCTACCTGACATACTCCTAAGGGATTCGGGTATTATATATATTGCAGAAATTAATTAAACCCGTCGCGCAGCCATGCATCTGGGTTAATTCGCGTCAACGTCAATTTTCGCCGTGAATTATAAACCAAGAGCAGATCGGAACGTATATATATATATGTGTGTGTGTGTGTGTGTGTGCGTGTGTGTACATGCACACTATATATATATATACACACATACAGTGTGTCCCACGAAATCTGTCCACTTGAACATCTTGGTTATTTCAAACAATACGAGAAAATGTTACTTACAGAAGTTGTAGTGTTTAAGGAACTAGATAATGTGGTATAAATGATATTCTTGCAAGTGGAGGCGTAGAGAAGATATAGAGGTCACCTTTGTTTTTTTAAATGGAATGTCCAATTTTTTATGCTGGATAACAAAAGAGTGGGGTATTCTGAGTATAAAAGTACTAAAGTGTATTTGTCCTAAAACTTACCGTTGCTGAGATATTGGACTGTTTTCATGAAGAATGTTCGAAATGTCGGCAATCTGCAGCGATGCAACGGTGTAGTCTTTGATCTGTTGCGTCTCTTACACGTCTTATTGTTGGAGCGTCTATTGTAGCACACGCTGCGATAATTCGTTGCTTAATATCTTCCGGAGTTGTTGGTGCATCTCGATACACAATATTTTTCAATGTTCTCCACAAGGAAAAATCTAGGGGTGTTAAATCTGGACTTCGTGCTGGCCAGCAAATAGTGCCACTGCGTTCTATCTATCGTTTTGGGAATATTTCTCACCCTTCGAGCGTAGTGTGTTGGACATCCATCGTGCTGATACCACATTGTCTGACGAACGCTTAATGACACGTTTTCTAATAAAGGGCCTAGCAGGATAAGACTGGTCCAGCGGCCCCAGTACAATTTTTATCGGTATTGTAAACAATGGTATTGGAAAACAATGGTTTTAGGTTGAAAGATAATCCCCCAAAATTTTAAGTCGCTAACCCTTAATTTAAGGATAATATGAGGGTAAATACCCTTAACTGTATCATTTTTTTTCTCGGTTGTTAATTAAGATATTCAGATGGAACAAAAACGAAAATATTCGAACTTACCTCCTTCATATCATATATTTTTTTCACAATTGTGATCAAATTATTAAGGGTAGAAAAAAATTATTTAATTTTTTAGGGCTGGGGTTTGCAAGCATCCCTTCGAGTGACCACTTCCAAAAAATTCAAGAACAATCTTCTGTTATCTATTTAATATATATAAGTAAAAGTTTCAAGATCCTTAGATTGGTGGAACATAGTTAAATATTGAAAAACAAATGAAATTACGCCATTATAATAGTATAATGTATAGTGCAGTGTTTCTTACGACTCTAATTCCTAACTCCTTGATCAATTATTACTTTTTAAACGCGACGCATCGTATTATATTCTATTTTTATCTTCCTGAATTTATAAATAGACATTATGTAGGTGTAAAAGAGAATTTTAGGAATCAAAATATAGATTTATTCAATCTTCGTCACTATTTTCCTCAATTACTGGTACAGTATGTGTTACATCAAATATTTTGGTTAATATCTCCGCTGATTTTACAATTTTCGATTTAAATCGCCCATGAGATAAATAGTAAATAATTGTAGCGACATGAGAACAGCAACCTACTGTTCTGTTACCATTAGCACAGTCGCATGTATATCGTGTAATAGCAGTATAACTAATCGAATGTGGTACATATTCAATGTAGCATTGATAACTTTGTAAATTAACACGCCCAGTGCTGGTAAAAGTAGCCTCATCGGTAAATAGTATTAAAGAGAAAAAAAGTGGATTGATTTATAGCTGCTCTTGAGCCCATCCACAACATCTAACACGATTTACATAATTCATGTCATGTAATTTCTGGTGAAGGCTAATGTAGCACAGATGTTATTTGTGACGAGTGAGAATTCGTGATGCACTACTTTTGCTGACTTCAGATTCGCGCTGAATCTGACGTACACTGATATGAGGATTATCATGTACCATTGCAACAACATTAGTTTCATTATCTTGATCACTACATACAGGCTTTTCACGACTCGTCTTACGAACAGCGAGACTTCCAGTTTCTTTTAATTTTTTACACAATCTTTCAAAAATCTTGTGTGAAGAACATATGCGGTTTGGATATCTTTCATCGTACAAATTTCGAGCCACAATTGCGTTTCTCTTACTTTCTCCATAAATTAGAAGCATCTCTAATTGTTCTTCGAATGAAAATTTCATATTGACTGTCTTGTGTTCACTAACTGCGAAACTGACTAACACTAAGAGAAGTCGGAAGCCTACCAATGTTTACATTTGACGTAGTGAGCATATCCTTGAATATGTTCCATAATGAAAGTAATAGAAAACAGTCAAACATCTCAGCAACGGTAAGTTTTAGGACAAATACACGTTAGTACTTTTATACCCAGAATACGCCAATCTATCGAAATCGAGCATAAAAAATGGAACATTCCATAGAAAAAAATAAAGGTTTTCTTCTTTACGTCTCCAGTAGCAAGAATATCATTTATACCATATTATGTAATTTCTTAAACCCTACAACTTCTGTAGGTAACATTTTTTCGTATTGTTTGAAATAACCAAGATATTCAAGTTGGCAGAGTTCGTAGGACACACTGTATATATATACACACACACACACACACACGTACATATAATATCCCGGAGAAATGGTTCGTTTCCGAATCACTTGGACAGGGAACTGACAAGAGGCGAATAAATGACATACGGTGACAATTAGCTGCGACTTCCGGCGATTCAACCGGGGATATCTTTAAATTATGTAAAACGCTAGAGTGGATTGTCTCGGGGACCGGGTTCGACGACCTCTGGTCGTAATTATTTCGCAATTATTTCACTAGGCTATTTTAGGAGGCTAGCTGGAATTTCTACTAACAGCAGAAAGTACTTCGAGTATCCCGCAATTGATTGTATCGGTTTAATTTTATTTTAAATCCAAATTGAAAACTCGTTAATTATTTGCGAGACGCAGTAAACGCGCATCATAGAATTTATTTTCGACAGAGGAATATTAACCTTCCCTCAGCAATTTGGGTCGTTTATGTACGGAGCAGAATTTCACTCTTGAATTTATTTTTCTCCATTAATGTTTTCGACAGTATTCCAGAATTTTTTAAAACCTAGGACAATAAAGATATTAGTCGTGAACATAAATGACCCAATGTACAGCCTTTAACCCAGTTAAAGGAAGGTTAAAATGTTCGAACAATTTAAGAATACTATTGAATTATTTTCGATTCACTAAAACTATTGAAAGAAGAAAATATATTTTCCTCCAACTTTCGTGCCCAACGATTAATTCAGAACGTTTTCATTTATTGTGGATTTTATGCATTTACATTGTTACGTTATTTTAGACTTGCTAAAATGATTGACAGAAGCTATATTCAGGTGATTAAAAGAGAAAATACATTTTGATTAACTGTAGTTTCTTGCAATTGACTTGGACAATTTTTATTCTGCAATAAATATCCACCGTCTTCACAACCGAGAAGGGGGTGATTCTAAATGAAAAAAAAAACAAATCGAAAATAAAGAATAAAATCTATTGGTTCGAGGCTTCGTTTTCGAGAAAATCAAATTTAAAGATCCGTCGGGTTCGCGTGCTATAGTACACGCAGGAAGTAGAATTGGCTGGTCATGATCAGACACGTCAGTCGATTCTTATCGAATAACATGCGTACTAGCTGAATATTCAAGATCGTTTTTCTCGAGCACGAAGCCTCGAATGAAAAAATTTTATTCTTTACTTTCGATTTGATCTTTCATGTAGAATCGCCCTCTTCTCGGTTGCACCACACCGATGGACCGTTGGAACACCCTGTATATTGTCGTAGTAAAATATTTTTTAAAAGCCAAAATATCTCGAAGAATCACATTCATGATCACCAGTACAATTCTCTGAGAAGAGCGAGACGTTTGGGTTTCGAGGCGTCAATGGGTGGTTGTTTCGTTGGGGAAAATATATTCTTAAAATATTAAAGTTAAAGAATCGAGTTTTCGCCACGAAAAGTCGCTTTACAGGCGACGGGAACCGGGACGAGGACTGGAACGTTAATTGCGCTTCAGGGGTTGCCAGAAAAGAGACGAGACGCCGAGCTGGCCGAGAGGAGAAATAACGCGACTCTTGGCTGAAGAGAGAGAGAGAGAGAGAGAGAGAGAGAGAGAGAGAGAGAGAGAGAGAGAGAAAGAGTCAGGTTGCAATCCTACCAAGCATTTTGGGTCGTGTTTGTTCAACCGTCCGAGCTTTTTTTCCCAAGATTAACGCCCCTCGCTGTCACAAATACACGCCGCGGAATCGCGTAGCTGCACTTTGGGGTACAAGGGCCGCAATTTGTCGATCGCATTAAACCTGTCGCCGACGGAAAACTAAACGACGCTGCTGTCGTTCTACCGCCGTGTTTTCGCTTCCGAACGAGATCACTGCCACAGCCGAAACTAGATTCGCAGCTAGGCTAAAGCTAAACACTCGAAACGTTCTGGAAAAAGTTTTCCCTACGAAAGGGAAGTATCTTTTGAAGATTGTTCCTGTCTTTCCCACTGGATACAGTCACAGACAATTCCTGTGATTGTTTTACTGAGGCAAGCGAGTAAAAAACTAATACAAATAATAGCGTTCTTAATACGTTCAGTGTTCAACAAGCATTCCCATGCATTCGAGCTCGAATTGCATGAAGATTGACAAGAGCTTTTTTAGAGGCGATGACAACCAGTCATCTCTTAGATTACTAGCTTTGTTTGTAGAGTTTGTTGTGTTTAAATATGTACAATTTACAGAATTTTTATTGAAAATCTTGATGTATCGCATACTAGTCTCTGCAATTGGCTTCTTTTATTTATGTACATTTACTAGTTGTAACTGAATCCTTAGAATTAGAATACTATGCTTTCGATTGAGTTTATCTATGCTACAACTTAGTATATCGGTCTTTGATCAAACGTGATAGGATAATTCCGGGAGAAACGCACCATAGGGTGAGATGGACCAGTTTTTATTGTGGCAATAATGGACGATTCTCAACTGTTTTTCTGTTATCATTTATAACATTTTAACATTTGTAAATAATCTCGAAACGAAGAACACGTGTATTATATTATTTACGTGTAACAGAAGTATAAAAACTTCCCAGCGCTCCAAACTTCTGATGAAATATTTTTTGTGTGAGTGGTCAGTGCAAATGTTATTAACTTCTAATGGTATGGTTTTAACTATCAGTATCGACTTAAATAGTGACAATGGTTTCTCTTTTACGATTTTTCATCGTGTTTTGACGAAATTTTTTGTACTGGTTCTTGTTTTTCTATAGGTGCGGTCTGTCCCACAATTTAGGGAGAGATGCACCATTAATGTATGTAAGTGTACTAGGCAGTCGTTTTTATAAAAAATGAAGCATCCTTTTTTTAATTACTTAAAAAGCGATGAATTAAACCTGAGACTTGTTCTTTGCCACACTATTTGTTAACATCTTACACTTCAATTAATTAAAATTAATTAATTTATATTCATTGCTCTATAATTAGGTAATTCAAAAGGAGATGCTTCATTTTTGACACAAACGACTGGCTAGCAGATTCTAATAATTGTTGTATTGAATGTTTACATGATTATTATTCAACCACATCTCAAGTAGATATGATTTCTTGTTTAGAATGTCTCAAATGGCTCCATGGAACATGTAGTATGTATTCTCGTTTGTGTAATATATGGTAGAGAAAAAAAAAAGAATATAAGTCGGGAGAAGAAGGTATAAACGAAAGGAGTGGGTCTATCCCCAATCGGGAGTGCATCTAACCCCAGTCCCTAGGGAGAGATTCACTTTTTCGAACTTTTTGAAACAGCATATTAATATATTAACATAAAAGTTTTACTCGTTTAACTTTATATATTATTAAAGAGATTTAAATAAATAATTAAACTATGCCTGGCTATACTTTCAATTATTTTCAATAAAATTTTTATAAACAGAAGACAAAATGTGGTGCATCTCTCCCGGAATTACCCTAAATGAAGAATTAAATGCGGCACGTGTTCACGAGAATTTCTATTTCTAGATAAACGTCGTCTGCGTTTTCCGCCGTCGTTCTATGCGTTCCCAGCAGTTATGGTATCGCTTGGGCGACCGAACTATGGTAAAACAGGCAAACAATGCTAACCGTAGCACGAAGGAACAGGGCAGAGAAGTACCAAGCAAAAGAGAAAGGTAGCGAGAAATGGGAAGGGACGGAAGAAGCGCGGAGGAAACACGGGACGCACCCGGGGAAACTTTATGAGTTTATGAGAGTAAGCGCGAAGCCGGGGTTGGGCCAGCCAGCAAAATAAGAGGCTCCTCTAACTATCCAACTACCTCGTCTCGTATCTTTTTCATTTACGCGCTGTTTACAACGCGTCGGGCATTACTTTTATCGCGGGCTCGGCTCGGCACCGGCCGCCACCCTCTCTGAATTACTCGAATGCCACCGGGCTGCTTGCTAAGGGTTTGTTGCGACGAAAACAGTTTAGAGACGAACGTTTCTTACGTTTCTTTGTGTACACGCCCCCGTTCTCTGTCTCGCGAATTCCTTCGCGAAACTCGGCGAACGGAAGAACCGTCACGCGAATCATTCGTCTCTTTTGCTACTTTCCGTTACTGCGTTTTCGTGTTGTTCGACTGACAAAGGAACATTCAACGATTATTGATACCTCCTTTTACGTGGCAGGGACAAATGTTATTACGCACATTTGGTGTAATACCTGCTTTTTAATTTGCTGGATGATATTCGCAAGTGCAATCATTCAATCTTCTGGTTTCTTTCAGTTTAACCTTTTCATTGGGAGTAATAGGTTAATCGTTCAATGAAAAAATTGTTGAATTTCTCTCAACTCCCCCACACTTATGATCATTTTTACAGGAATGGCTTTTGGGAAAATGGAAAATTGATTTCTTCAAGAAACATAATTTTAAATATTAAAAAAATTGTTCAAGGTCTCTTTACTGCCCAGACCTTGTGCTCACTTCTGCAAGAATGGATTTAGGAAAATGGCTGCCACGTTCTTCTAGTTTAACATACGTGGCTCAATTTTTCAGAAAATACTACTTAAATATCATATAATAAGACGTACATATTAATTTCTTCAAGAAACATTATTTTAAATATTTAAAAAATTGTTCAAGGTCTCTTAACTGCCCAGGACTTGTGCTCACTTCTGCAAGAGTGGCTTTGGGAAAATGGCTGCCACGTTCTTGTAGTTTAACATACGTGGCTCAATTTTTCAGAAAATACTACTTAAATATCATATAATAAGACGTACATATTGATTTCTTCAAGAAACATTATTTTAAATATTAAAAAAATTGTTTCAAGGTCTCTTAACTGCCCAGACCTTGTGCTCACTTCTGCAAGAATGGATTTAGGAAAATGGCTGCCACGTTCTTCTAGTTTAACATACGTGGCTCAATTTTTCAGAAAATACTACTTAAATATCATATAATAAGACGTACATATTAATTTCTTCAAGAAACATAATTTTAAATATTAAAAAAATTGTTCAAGGTCTCTTAACTGCCCAGGCCTTGTGCTCACTTCTGCAAGAATGGATTTGGGAAAATGGCTGCCACGTTCTTCTAGCTTAAGATACGTGGCTCAATTTTTCAGAAAATACTACTTAAATATCATATAATAAGACGTACATATTGATTTCTTCAAGAAACATTATTCTAAATATTAAAAAAATTGTTCAAGGTCTCTTAACTTCCCAGACCTTGTGCTCACTTCTGCAAGAATGGATTTAGGAAAATGGCTGCCACGTTCTTCTAGCTTAAGATACGTGACTGAATTTTTCAGAAAATACTACTTAAATATTATACAATAAGATGTCTATATTAAATTTCTTAAAGAAACATAATTTTGTACATAAAAAAATTGTTGCATTTCTTCCGACATACAGTGTATGGTCTTGCGAATCTTCAGCTGCAGTATTCGAGCATAAACGGCGTTGTTCGCCTCGAAACGAGTCCAGAACGTGTTTGGTTGCTTTCCCTCCGCGTCCGTTTAACGAATTAAACGTCCGAGTTGTACAAAAGTAAATAATGCCATCGAAATACCGGCTCGGAGCGGATCACTCGATGCAATTTATCCGGCAATCCGATTACATCGTCGAAATATTTTCACCGGTCGTCCGCGCATTAACGCCCAATGTATGCGTGGCGGCGGTGATTCAATATCCGTCTATAAATATTATTCTTCGACGGGAGCTGCATTGCCGGAAAATTGAACGATCGTCGATACGTATTAGCCGCCGGAAACGCGACTACGGCCCGTCGACGCAACGCGCGACAACCGATCGAAGCAGACCGGAAACGAAGAAACGCGATTCCCATCGCCTGAACACATTAATGCCAATTATCATTACTGGAAATGCTTCTCGCAATTATCTGAGAACGTGCAGCGAGAAGCGCGATTTCTTCACGCTATTCCTTAGAAGCACGGTTTCTTTTGCGACGATTCTTCGACGAACCTCAGCTGATAATCTTAGAAGTCTACTTGCTTCTAGCATTAGTAACGGATAGACTATGGATCTTTATAAAAAATAAAAATTGTTTGCATCGTATTCCTTTCTCCCCTTAATAATTTTGTAAGTTGGCACTAATACATTGAAGCTTCAAAATTCTTTCAAATCATCTCCTGTTTTAACCCTTTGCACTCGGCGCTATTTTCATTCTAAAACTAAATTTTTCTTTCGTCTTAGAATATTTTCATTTTATTCATACGAGACTGATCCGATTTCCACATATAATATGTAAATGTTTAGTAATCTGTTAAATGCAAATTTTGTAATGTAGCAAACACATTGTAATATTTTTTGTAATTTCTTTGAAATAATGCCACAACAATTTCTAGTGGTGCTCCAGAGTCACCACTCGAGTGCAAAGGGTTAAATTGCGGCTACTCATTCTCACCATAAGTGCATAAAATCTATTAATGATGTTGGATCAAGCAAAAGACGAATAGAAATTTTTGACACCTTTGATAAATAAAAAATGATACATTAATCTTTCCACCGTGTGAAATCACCTGCTCATTCTTATCGTGAATGCATAAAATCGGCAATTTATTGGTTTTATTCTTCACTAATGTAAGTTGAATCATCTTAAATCATCTCTGCCACGAGAAGTTTAATCGCAGACCGCCGCGACGCGCACCGTTGCAGTTGCAGTTGCAGTTGCAGGCGACTGTCGAATGCGAGCGAATTCCACGAAGAATCTCGAACGGGCGCACAGTGCGGACAAATGGCCTGTTTTTGGGCACTTCTCGTAATTTGGTTATTGATGTATATACAGGGTGAGTCACCAAACGTTAGCACTTCAAATATCTTTGTTGTTTCTAAAGATACGTAAAATATGGTAAGGACAAAGTTGAATGGTAAAATGGGGCTGACACGATGCAAAAAAAAATTTTGTTTTTATGTCATTTTTTTGGAGATATCAAGGTCACCTTGACTTTTTTAAATGGAACCACTCTTTTTAAACACCTACAATGATAGTCCCTTTCATTAGGAATTCAGTGACTATAATTAGTCCAAGGTCATTCAAGGTCAAGGACAGAAAAAACGTATAAAACTAAAATATGGAAGCAGAATACCTGTATTTTATAAATGTATAATTGGGCCATGATTAGTGAATGTTGCTACGTCCGTAAACAGCCCCATTTTACCATTCAACTTTGTCCTTACCATATTTTACGTATCTTTAGAAACAACAAAGATATTTGAGGTGGTAACGTTTGGTGACTCACCCTGTATATAGGAAATTTTTTACAGAAAGTTGATCGATATATAATTATTGCAAAATTGTATTATACATAAAAATGGTCATTATATGATTATTAATGACAATTTTCATCCTAACATGCATTTTTTGCAAAGAAATGTATTTCATATCGTGACATACACGAACATGGAATTTCGCACAGTAAATTTTGAACAGTAAATTCCGCACTGTGATTGTGGCGGACAAATGGCAAAATTTTGGACAAAAATCCATATTTGTTTACGAATGTATATGTATTGTTAATTATTCACAGAAAATGAAATTTAACAATACAACTAATACATTTAAAAAGAATTTAACAATTTTTCCACGATAGATCCTAAACGAAAGGTATGGACACTTCTTAAAAAGTTTATAAAATTAAAAGTAGCAGTTAGTTGCAAACAAAACTATAAAATTCGTAAACTATAATAAATAATATATCCGAATATGTATGAATCTCAGGATATATTTTGCCGTTTTTGTTACATGTTAATTTGAAGTTTTATATGTAATTAATAAATAAAACAACCGTTGAAAATTTGTACAAAAAATAAATCTACTTTATGAAATATAAAAAGAATGCATACACCTTGGTAAGCACTTTCCATTACACAGAACTATTATTGCAACACTCATTTACAGTTAATGTAATATTTTTCGATTTTTACATATGTTTTACATTTCGATTTACATATGTAATTGAAATTATTCACAAAGAATGAAATTTAACAATAAAATTAATGAAATGAAAAAAAATTCACAATATTTATGCATAAAAATAATTGTTAAATGATTTTTAAATGAATGATAATATCAATTTCCTCCTGATATGCAGCTTTGCCAAAGGAATTTTTCGTACATCGTGATATAAACGTGTAGTGAGATGTGCCCCACTTGTTCGCACTGTGGAGCGGCGAGTTTAACCCTTAGCACTTGAATGGCGACTGTAAGGCGCCACTAAAAATTGCTGTATCAATATTCAAAAGATTTTTTACATTATTAAATTTGTTTGTATTTAATAAATTTCTAAACACGTGAGTATTGTACGAGTAAATTGCATCATTTTCGTATGTATAACATGAAAAAAAATATGTAGAATGGAAATATTCTGGGTCGGAAGAAATGTTTCGTTTTGGAGTTAAAATAGCTTCGAATGCAAAGGGTTCACAGGCTTAATCGTGGATTGGTATCGCGGAGCTCGTTTATTTTTACGGATCCGGTCGCGGAATGACGTCGATAATCCAGGCAACGCGCCTAGAGCATCGCCGCAAGACGATTCGCGATTTCCGGTTGAACCGGAAACCCGGTGAACTAGTATCAAAATCAGTATGCTCGGACATTCGATGCCCTGTTCGATTATATCGACGCGACACGGGGAGCAGGTAGCTCCGAAAGAGTCGAACGTCGAACATCGATGCGGAAAATAGGCTTTCGAGATTAATTGGCTCCTCTAGGGAAGCTGGCGGAGCACTGGGCGATAGTACGGTATCGCGACGAGCGCCGGCTATTCCGAGAACACAGGCCAATTAACTTTTTCATTCGGACCGAGCGGCGCCGAGCAGAGCAAAGCGGAGCAGAGCAGAGCCGAGCCGAGCTGAGCGGAGCAGAGCAGAGCAAGTCTCTGCGTTTTGTTCTTTCTACGAGCCGGAGCGTCGAACAACGCCGTTTCGAATTAACGAGCTTCCCAGCCACACAGTAGCCTCTGGATTCTTTTGCTTCCGGGGTTTCGCCCGATTTACCCACCAATTTTTTTTTCCAATTTAATCCTCGATGACCGGGGTGCGTTAACGCTAAGCTGTAGCGACAATGATGATGTCGATCGAGAACAAGAGTGTAACTCGATTTGTTTTCTCGGCTAGACGAATATTCTGCGAAGAGACAGGGACAGGGTAAAATTAAGCAAAATTAGTAATACAGTTTCGAATCGCGTTCAACGAGACCAATCAAAGTGACGATTCCAACATCAAAAATGTTCTCTTCGCTTCGATATAAGTCCACATAAAAAAGTTGCAAATCGTTATTTAATTTTCCGAGTGCTACTTTTATAAGAAGACTGTGTGTGTCATTCTTAAGATCTGACATAGCAGAACACAGTTCTAATAACATTTGTTTGTTATATCTTATATTAACACGTTCCGTGCCACGTGTACCATCGGTGGTACACGTTAAACTTGATCTTCAGGCCACGTGTACCACCGATGGAATACGCAGACATATTTATTTAATGCCCAAACATCAAATGGCCTGAACGACAAGTCAAGCAAAAACGGCTTGGCACGGAACGTGTTAACCATCTAGCATAGCACTGGAATTTTCAGAATATGTATAATTGATCAACGAAATGTATTTTTTAAATTATCAATAGGGGTAAACACGAAAAAGTTGTAAGAAACAACTTTCCGTATTTTCTCTGCAGTTTCGATCAACTGTAATTTTCTCAAAATTCCTTTTCACGTCATGCAATAGACAAATAGTTCTAACTTTTCGAAAAAAATCCAAGGTCCAATATCAAAAAAGTTGTCTTTTTAAGAGTGTCCGATTATTACGAGCATACACTTGTCCTCGTTGTTTTCGCACCGTAAATATTAAAGGTACCTATAAGTAATCAATTATTTGCAAAGAATTTGTTTTGCCTTTAGTTCTGTACCGATCATTGAAGAGGAAACACGTACTCTTTTACAGTTTTCGGTAAAGCAGCCTGTGTTCAAAATATTCTAAAAAGTATAATTTTTTTTTACAACCCAGTAATAAAATGGCGGCGTCCGTACCTTCCGAGAATCATATTAGTCATTGCAAACTTTTTTCATTTTCATGCGGGATTTAATGCAACGGTAACAACAAAGAAAATTTGCGATGTTTATGGAAATGTATTGAAGGTCAACAAGTGTCAACGTTGGTTCAGAAGGTTTGCTGCTGGTGATTATGATCTCTCTGACAGGCCTCGAACTGGACGACCAGTTGAATTTGATAATGACACCCTAAAATCTCTAGTGGGAGCTGATCCAAAATGAAGTATACAAGAATTATCGAGAAGCCTTGGGTCCACATGGTCAACTATACAAAGGCACCTACACGAAATGAGAAAGGCATATAGGCAAGGAATATGTGTACCGCATCAATTATCCGAGACCAACAAGAATATTCGTCGATCAATTTGCACTTCATTGCTATCCAGATTTCGTAGAGATCCATTTCTTCGCAGAATCGTTACCGGAGATAAAAAATGGATTTTTTATGATAACATAAAGCGTCCCAAGCAATGGCTTTCTGCAAATCAAACCGCAATATCAACCCCTAAACCTAGCTTATCACTTAGAAAGGTGTTACTGTGCATTTGGTGGGACTGTCGTGGCATAATTCACTTTGAGTTGTTGAAACCTAAAGAAACAGTTACTGCTCAGTTGTATTGTCAGCAATTCCAACGATTGTATTTAGAACTATTGATAAAGAGGGCATCTTTAGTTCACAGAAAAGGTGTAATACTGCAAATTGACAATGCCCGGCCCCATACAGCGAAACTGACTCAGGAAAAAATCAAAGAATTACAATGGAAAGTTTTACTGTACCCCCGTACTCACCGGATATTGCTCCCTCTGACTATCATCTTTTCAGATCTCTGGAGCATTATTTAAGAAATAAAACATTCGCTTCTGTAGAAGATGTAAGGAGGCACCTTGAGTCATATTTTGCTTCACGAACCCTGGATTTCTATAAGAGGGTAATTAAAAATTTTCAGGAAAGATGTCAAACTGTCCTTGATAATGATGGAGATTATATAATAAATTAAGAAATAAAAACGTGAATTTACTACAAAGCTTGTTTTAGATTTCAAAATAATTGAAATAATGTCCCCGTAATATGTTCAGCAATATTAAACTGATATAAAACGAATTCATCAAATAGCTGTGTCTACCGAAACTCCTCGATTTTCCATTGACGAACCGAAAACAGTTTTGTCCAGCAGGCGAAGATTATTTCGTCCGTGCGCCGTCGCCTGATTGACAGTCCTTTCGTGCTAAATGGCGCGCATCGAAATATTGCGGAGGAACACGGCCGTCGTTGAATTGAATCCGGCGAATATCGGCGACAAACCGGAAGCTTGTACAATCGGTAACCGTTTTCCGATGAATGTCCAGGCCCGTCGCTTTTCACCATTGGAAACGAACGCACGGCGCGGCGGTTAGTATCCCGCGCGTTTCTATCGCTCGCGATCCGACGCGGGCTCCTTTGTTCAAGGACAAAGGTTTCTCGTGGATCGAAATCGAAAATGGAAATCGAGAGAGGGAGAGAGGGAGCGCCGATGAAAGAAAAATCGGGAAACACGCGGCTTCCCGAAGGTTCTTCGATCGCAAACAACGAGTTTCAGAGCGACGGCACGCGCCGCCAGTTTTTTACTGTCCGTGGCTCGGTTCGATCCCACACATAAAATCCGTCAGGGATTTTAATTCCAGGCTCCAATCGTAAAGTCGTGCGACCGTTTCCCGTATTTCTGCGGCTCGAGATTCAGTGTTTACACTCGAAACCGGCGCGCTTCGACTGCCGGTTGTCGAGAATTCTCGTGGGCTCGCGTATTCGGAGGTGCAACAATCCAGTTCGACGAGAACTCAGGATGGAAACACGGTTCCGTTGCATCGGGCAAAACCAGGAAGTTGGACGAACGTGTTATTAGCTGCGGAAACGAATGTCCTTCCCATTGAAATTGCTGCGGGGCTGCTTTAAATTCGAACGTTCTCGTTCTGCGATTTCCGAGCTGCGAATACAATATTTGTAATATCGCGATACAAGCTTGACATTTGCGAATGTGATATCTATATGTGGACACCGTAGGAGCCGTACTTTTCTCGAATTTTGAATATTTACTAGAATATTTTGTTCATTGAGTTGGGCAGTTTTTGCTCAGTCGGTCTATTCGGTTGTCACGGTATTTGTTGAGTAATTAATTACCGGACTTGTTCGATCACGATTGAAATTGCTACTGCAAAAGTTATGAAACGATCGTTGCGCGAACTTGTATATTCAAAGAAATGTCGAAAAGAGACTCCCGTAAAAGCGTCTCGCCGGCTGAACAACCGTTACCGAAAAAATCTGGGACTGTTTGGCCGTGTACCCGTAACGCCGGTGATAAAACCCCGCCGAATTCATTTTCGCACCTAATGGATCGTATTTTATCGTGCTTCCGCTCGCCCGTGTTTGTCTCGCGTCGCGGCTCATTGTTATCGTTACCAGCACGTTTACGGCCGCGTAATTGCCGAGACGCGCGAAGTCGATATTAAAGGAAAACTGGAAACTAGCGTCGACGTTATTTATCTTTAATTCGAGCAAATGACTGGATAAACAGGCTGCGCGTACAGAGGTGGGCGGGTCGCAGGGGGTGTGTCTCGACGGCAAGATACCCGAGGTCGTGGAAAACAGGTCGCGAAAACGTTCGCGAGGGGAAACTATATCTTGCGCAAGTTGCCGCGTTTTTTGCTCGGGGCGTTCTACGAGTGTCTCGCCGTCGACAAGATTATATTGTATCTCAGCGAGGGCACGCGTCCCGCTCGTATCTGGCTCGTCGCATCTCGTATATCGTGACTATAACCATTATTTTTTAAGCCGTCACCCTTTGACCGCCCTTAATCCGGCGGTGAAGATTCTTGGAAGAAGATCCTAGGATAATACTTCCCTTATGTTTGCTTCAAATTTAAAATTAGCGAGCTATGTTTCCGTTGTATAACGTTAGGGTGCGTCAATCCAGTAGAGCTTCCGCACAAGGTGGCCCAAGAAAGAAGCCCTAGTTTTCACTCTATAACACAGTACTATAATATATCAATGCAATAGTGCTTCTACAAAAGGTGGCCCAGGAAAGAAGTCCAAGTTTCCCCTCCGTAAAATTATCACATCAATCCACTGGCACTCCTACAGCAGGTAGCCTAAAAAAGAGCCGTAGTCTTAACTCTATAACATTGCCATAACAACGCATTGCAATAGGGCTTGCACAGGAGGTGGCCTAGGAAAGAAGCCCTACGTTCTGTTTCATAACATGGCCATATCGGTCCACTACAATTTTTTCAGCTGGTAGCCTTAGAAAGGAGCCCTAACTTCCACTCTGAAACATTACTATAAAATATCAATGCAATAGTGCTACCGCAGAAGGTGGCCCAAAAACGAAGCCCTAGTTTCCCCTCCATAAAATTATCACATCAATCCACTGGGGCTCCTGCAGCATGTAGCCTAAAAAAGCCGTAAATTTCACTGTATAACATTGCCATAACAAAACACTACAATTGGGCTTGCACAGGAGGTGGCCCAGAAAAGAAGCCCTACTTTCTGTTTCATAACATTGCCATATCGGTCCACTCAAATTTTTTCAGCTGGTAGCCTAAGAAAAGAGCCCTAGCGTCCACTCCGTAACAATACTATAAAATATCAATGCGATAGTGCTTTTGCAGAAGGTTGCCCAGGAATGAAGCACTACGTTCTGTTTCATAACATTGCCATATCGGTCCACCAGAATTTTTGCAGCTAGTAGCCTAAGAAAGGAGCCCTAGCTCCTATTCTGTAATATTATTATAATGAATCAATCAAATAGGGCTTTCGCAGCAGGTAGCCCAAGAAAAAAGCCCTAGTCATCGCTCCTTAAGGGGGAAACCTTGTATAAATGGCCTGTTTTTCAAGAATTTTTTTTTTAATGTAATGCGTAGATTAATTTAAAATTTGAGGTATCATTTATTGACGTTATAATGTACAACAAAAATATTTGTTATAAATTTTAGACGTTAATATCAATGGTGCAATGGCGGCTTGCAGCGTACAAGCAAAAACGCGTTGCGTTTAAACAAAAACGCACAAAGCGACATTCCTTTTTTATTAAAATTTGTAAAATTGCAAAAATGGCGATGTTTTGAAAAAAAACGGATTTTCTGTTAATAACAATGTTTTCAATAAAATATTAAAAAATGTGCTCGAAACGGCGTGCAAAATTTTGCGTTTCGAAAAAAATGCGTTTAAAGTTTGAGTAACAGAAAAATCGTGGAAAAATCCTAATTTATTTTAACTTACCGCGGTTTATTACTAGTCTGTGATTCCATTGCCATATCGGTCCACTAGAATTTTTTCAGCTGGTAGCCTAAGAAAGGAGCCCTAGCTTCCACTCTTCACCATTACTATAAAAAATAGGGCTTGCACAGGAAGTGGCCCAGAAAAGAAGCCCTACCTTCTGTTTCACAACGTTGCCGTATCGGCCCACTAGAATTGTTTCAGCTGGTAGCCTAAGAAAGGAGCCCTAGCTTCCACTCTTCACCATTACTATAAAATATCAATGCAATAGGGCTTGCACAGGAAGTGGCCTAGAAAAGAAGCCCTACTTTCTGTTTCATAACATTGCCATATCCACTTTGTAGCATTATTGTAAAATATCAATACAATAGTGCTTCCGCAGAAGGTGGCCCAGGAAAGAAGCCCTAGTTTCCCCTCCATAAAATCATCACATCAATCCCCTGGATCAATCCTCTTGCAGCAGGTAGCCCAAGAAAGAAGCCTTGGTTTTCGCTCCGTAACATTGCAAATGTATTCGTGCAAATCCATCGTTTCGCTAGCATCTGCGACTTCCCGAGCCATTAAAAATGCAACGGTTCTCGCAGATCGCGAAACGCGAGTGGGGAGCATCTGTTAGCAACTCGGATCCAAGAACCGTGTCGGTAATAGTCCGTAAAACTGAAAAGAAATGATTTTCGGCGGAAAATCTTGCGAGGGTGCTCGAGACGCAGAGACCGAGTCTTCAATCCGCATGCTCGAGAGTCGTTGTTCGCTGAAGGAAGAAAGAATTCTATCTTCCGCTCCTATCCTTCAATTTATTTGCGCTAGTTATCCGAACGGGAAACGGTGCAGTCCGAGAAAGCGTATTTGACTTGTTACTCTGCGAGAAACAGGGTACGATCGGTTTGTTGTCGTTCTCCGAAAGGAAAAGCGCTCTGTTGTTTGATCGGCTCGGCGCGTGCACGGCGTATGCGTCCCTCCTTTCCGCTATTAAATTCGCGGATTCAGGAGTCCGCGAGAGAATCGATCAGTTTCCGAGGACGCGAGCTATTTTCGGATATCGGCGTTGTTGGGAGCGACGTCCCCGAACCTAAAAACGATTCTACCCGTTTCCCCCGGCACGGCAGCCGGCGAAGAATCAATCTATTCGTGGGGCGGAATTGGCCGCCGCTCAATAACCGACGTTTGTCGATTCCGCTGAATAACGATTCTATTAGAGCGAGAACCGCTCACGGCGAAACCACCCCATATTTGTTATTTCGACTGGACGGCTGTCGGGCCGGGTCGGGCCGGGCCGATGAAGCCGCGATAGTGAAACGACTGTAAGATTCCCGCGGCGAATCATGACACTATTTGTACCAATTGTTCTGAACGTCGCACACAAATACCACCGTAATGATCTTCACTTTTTTGGAAGTTCCGGATACTGAAAAGTGAACATTCGTGGTATTACTGTTTTTGAAGAAATTCGGAACAAGGGTAGGTCGAAGATTGCGGCTAGGGCTTTCACAGTAGGCAGCCGAAAAAGGAAGCCCTACTTTTTGCTCCGAGCATCACTACATTGATCCAACATTGTCGTTAACAAATTGATCACAGTGTTAGCGTTGTAGATTGCAGGTTTTACGCAGTAACTAAGATCTCCTTTTATGGTCTATAGATATATATATTTTGGACGTTACACTTCAGCACCAGACTAAGTAAACATAAACGACTTTCCTTGCACGCGGCTATACACAGAGTGAGGGATTCTCGGTTTCCTCACGTACGCTTTGCTACATATATTGTTCCTTAATACAAACGGAGATGTCGCGATTACAATTACGATCGGTAACGCAGAATCCTGGTTTCCAACAGTTAGTTTGTTTGTAGAGTAGAAAGTAGAAGCCAAAAGTCCCGGATCACAATATTTAAGAAGCTTTTAACACTATTCCTACCGACACTTCATGTATACTAATTCCTACCGCGACCGGTCAAACGACCGGTCTTTAACACAACTTATATTTTTTAATATAGAATGAAGATAATAGCCAATTTGAGAGTATACAAATATAGTTTCTTTTATTTAGGAGTATATAATGTACATTTTATTCGTTTTCATTGCATTTTTTACAAATAAGACGGTGTAAGAAAATCCGAGGTTCTGGACCGCTTCATACACGTTGAATTTTATTTATACTATTTTTCTGGGTTGAAGGTCATTTGAAGGTCATATTGTGCTACATGCATGAATTCGTTATTTTGTCAGCTACAACATTACGTTAACGAAGATATATCATTCCATTAAAAAAAACATCGATAACCTTGAAATCTCATAAAAATGACCTTGAATTTTTTTCCCCTTACACCGTTATATGTGGCCCTTCAAACAGTGTAACTTTGTCCTACGAAGTTTTTTTGTACAACGAAAAGTAACGGAGACATTTAGGTGTCCTGCTTTATCGAATTCACCCTGTATAGGAAATTCTAATCGAAATATGAAAAACGGTCATGTGACCGAACGCGGTAGGAATAGTGTTAAGTATTTCACAGCGGGAGCCATCACTTTCGGGACATTAACAGCTAACACGTCGACGATCCTTTCCGTTCGGAAAAACGTGCCAAGCACATAAGTGCGGCATCGCAACAGACACCCGAAGGAAGTATCCCGCATTTCCGCTCGGTGACGTTGCTAGGTCGACGGACGAGTGGTGCTCTCGTCACTGGAATTGTCCCGTCGTAAACCCGACCGGTTCCAATATCCGCTCTCCCACGCAACTCTTACAAATATCGTACCACCGCGGATCGATCGGAAACACCGGGGAGAAATCTACGAGTAGCCGGTGTCGTTCCCAAAGTCAAAACACCCTATAAATAAACTGTCGTCCAATTACGTTTCTTTCGGAAGCGAGGCAAGGTGAAAAGCGAGGCAAGGAACAAGGCGAGGCGCGGCAAGTACGCTCGCGTGGAACTGACGTTTAATCTACAGCGCGAGCGGCGCGAGAACCTGCTTTTCGTTACAAAAGCGTCGCCAATTAAACCTTTGGGAAGTTGGCCAAGTAGAAGAGACCGTGCTGCCGATCGAGGGAGCGCTGCGCACCGAACGCACGAGTTTCTATCGCAGGCCGGCTTTAACTTCCGGATAATAAGCTCGTAGAATGTCGGGAATAGTAGCAGGTGCGCGCGTCGTCTGTTTTCATTGCTCCATAAAACATCCGGTGGCAGGGAGCGCGGTTGCACGGAGATCGCGCGATGCGTTCTCGCGATAGAGCACGCGTTACGGCTCGCCCGACAATTTATTCCACGGATTTGATCGCTGCGTCTCGCAAACCTGAACCAGGTCCGGCGCCGGTCACCTGTCTCCGCGGGCTGTTGACATTTTTCGACGAACGCGAACACCTCACCTTCAGAACGACAGCTTGGAACCATTCTACGCGACGAAAAACGCGCAGCGACCCAATCGGCTGCATAATCAAGTATATGCTTCGCAAAATTGACAGAAGAGTCGATTTCAGGGGTTCTGCTTATAGCATAATTGATTTGCTTCACAGGCGAATTATTCCATAATTTTTGCAAACCTGTGGCTCAACAGAATACTTCAACAGAAACAACGAAACTTCAATCAAACGTCACTCAGTAATTTGTCCGCGAAAGCTGAACTTCCAGGAACGATCACTACGATCATCAATAAAAGACATCGAAAGAATTGTCTTCAAGGGTGTGGAAATAGACTGTTTAAAATCATCGTAAACAGAAAATTTTAAGTCTTTTGCAGAAAATGAGAGAAGTTCAAGAACAGGCAACTTTCGGGTTATAATACGTTCCGTCAATTCCGTGGAGCACTATAGAAAGTTCGAACTTGAAAATGGTTTTATTTCACTAATTTCGGAAGAGTTTTGACGATGCTATAGGAGTTTTAAGATAGGGCAAATTTTAAGATAGTTATGCCCGGCTTTTCGGCGCAAATACCCTGCCTCGGGCGCCGCGCCGCGCCGCGTCGCGTCGCGTCGCCTGTCTTTTACGAGCGCACCGGATATCGAATCGATTCGTCACCGGGACTCGCGCGGCCCGAAACTTTTCGCGCTTGTTCATCGGCCCGCGACGAATAGCGGCGCGACTCCGCAGATTTATGCGCCTTGCACGGGGATCCATCATAACTTGTTCGA